>NW_019154104.1:9974871-10582222 GCF_002288905.1 Enhydra lutris kenyoni | reverse complement strand
CTCAGTTTTATTTTTGTTTTTCAACATTTCCTTAGCGATTTGGGGTCCCTTCTGATGCCATACAAATTCTTGGATTATTTGCTCCAGCTCTTTGAAAAATACCAGTGGAATTTTGAATGGAATGGCATTAAAAGTATAGATTGCTCTAGGCAGTATAGATATTTTAACAATATTTATTCTTCCGATCCAAGAGCATGGAATGGTCTTCCATCTTTTTGTGTCTTCTTCAATTTCTTTCATGAGTGTTCTGTAGTTCCTCGAGTACAGTTCCTTTACCTCTTTGGTTAGGTTTATTCCCAGGTATCTTATTGTTCTTGGTGCTATAGTAAATGGAATCGATTCTCTAATTTCCCTTTCTGTATTTTCATTGTTAGTGTATAAGAAAGCCACTGATTTCTGTACATTGACTTTGTATCCTGCCACATTGCTGAATTGCTGTATGAGTTCTAGTAGTTTGCAGGTGGAGTCTTTTGGGTTTTCCATATAAAGAATCTATCTATAAAGAACTCCTCAAACTCAACACACACAAAACAGACAATCATGTTAAAAAATGGGCAGAAGATATGAACAGACACTTCTCCAATGAAGACATACAAATGGCTATCAGACACATAAAAAAAATGTTCATCATCACTAGCCATTAGGGAGATTCAAATTAAAACCACATTGAGATACCACCTTACACCACTTAGAATGGCCAAAATTAGCAAGATAGGAAACAACATGTGTTGGAGAGGATGTAGAGAAAGGGGAACCCTCTTACACTGTTGGTGGGAATGCAAGTTGGTGCAGCCACTTTGGAGAACAGTGTGGAGATTCCTCAAGAAATTAAAAATAGAGCTTCCCTATGACCCTGCCATTGCACTACTGGGTATTTACCCCAAAGATACAGATGTAGTGAAAAGAAGGGCCATCTGTACCCCAAAGTTTATAGCAGCAATGGCCACGGTCGCCAAACTGTGGGAAGAACCAAGATGCCCTTCAATGGACGAATGGATAAGGAAAATGTGGTCCATATACACTATGGAGTATTATGCCTCCATCAGAAAGGATGAATACCCAACTTTTGTAGCAACATGGACGGGACTGGAAGAGATTATGCTGAGTGAAAAAAGTCAAGCAGAGAGGGTCAATTATCATATGGTTTCACTTATTTGTGGAGCATAACAAATAGCATGGAGGACAAGGGGAGATGAAGAGGAGAAGGGAGTTGAGGGAAATTGGAAGGGGAGGTGAACCATGAGAGACTATGGACTCTGAAAAACAATCTGAGGGTTTTGAAGGGGTGGGGGGTGGGAGGTTGCGGGAACCAGGTGGTGGGTATTAGAGAGGGCATGTATTGCATGGAGCACTGGGTGTGGTGCAAAAACAATGAATACTGTTACGCTAAAAAGAAATTAAAAAAAGAGAGAGAAATTGTACCTATAATTACACACACATACACACACACACACACACACACACACCCCACATATTTCTGCTACACAAAGGAATTGAATAGATGATATGATGGCATATAATTCACATTGCGTGGATAGCTTTACACTGATATATAAGATAAAATATAGTTCTATGTACAAAGTAAATATATATCATAAGGCTCAGCCAATACTTAGCTATACACTCACTCACACACACCATTTATATAATATGTATATTTATCAATAGTAACTCTTAAACCATATGGAGCAATAAGTCTACTTAAAGCAAAGTATATGTATTTTAAACACAGAAAATATCAATGATACATACTTACTTTACAATGACAAGGTCATTTCTTTATAAAATAGGGACTTCTTTGGAGGGGGACTTCTTTTTAATTGTGGGAAAATTTTATAATTTTTTTCAGAGCATCCTCCTATGAGGTTTTATGTGCAGAGTGTAACTGGGGAAGGGCATGGGATATGTTCACCATTATAGCAACATGTATTTTTCAAAAGTCCATGTCCGCTGAAAATCAATTACCATTAAAAAAAATGATCTACTTCTTAAGGGGTTGTAGATTGCCCTGAGGCAATCCTTATTATTTTTGGTAGAGAGCTTAAGGCAAAGATTAAGTATCTACCAACGACATTTGGATTTTCCACAAAGAATTTACATTCAACAGTGGACGGTGCAACAATCAGCATAGTGAATTAGTGTTGTAGGGAGTGACCACAACAAATATAAACACTCCAGATAAATTGCAATAAGTTCTTAGTGTTTAATATACTTTTCAGAACCTACTTGGTTTCTTGCTTAGCCTGGCTATTCAGTAGGACATGCCAGATTAATATACAGGAGACTATGTATTGAAATATTTTACTAATGAGCAGAGCAAGTGGAAATAAATGGCTGACACCTGTAGGATATTATGCCATTTTTATGTGTGGAAAATTGCATGGAATTTTGACACTTTTAGTATATGGTTAAAGAGGCACCTCACACATTATGCCATTGACTTTCCAATAAACCATTAAATACTTTTTTATTCCTAACATAACTATTTAACTGCTAGACCAACATAACCCTGCCTAAAGCCTCCGTAAATTGTGCAGACATTTCCACCTCAAAGAGGTAGGACCCAATAGCCTGGGTGCAAAGAGCATTATGCAGTGCAGATTTCAAGCCAGAGGTTAGTGTCTTCTGAATTGCAGGAATAAAATACTTTTTAACAGGGTGATGCACTCTTCCCATTTGCCTAGTTATTGCAAAATAGGTGCAGCAAACTAAATTTTGACAGTAGCTTGAGAGTTAGAAGTAAAAGCAAAATCACTATAGTTTCAAAAGGAGTGCTATGTACTCTCCCTCCCCCCCGACTGTCGGACAGACTGAAGAAACTATGTATGCAAATACAGAAAACTCAGAATTGCTATTAAAGTGTTTATCTCTCCTAAGAAGTTTAGACAGATCTACCAATCTAATTTAGCCATATACCACCCCCTCCTTTTTCCTCCCAGAGCACACTGAACCTAACTCTAGCATAGAGTCTTTCATTGTTGGGATGTGGTTTTCTTTGATAGTAGGTAATGATCTTTAGAGGGTCTCACTGTTTGATTGCTTTTAACATGGTAGGCATTGGAGATTCAAAGATGAGTGAAGGTTGAAAAATTAATGAGTGAATACATTAATAATTAATAAAATGTATACTGATATAGTAGAAAAGGTAGACTTTAAAAATGAAATATTTGTGTATATATATATATATATTTATGTTCACAACCTGTTTCCTTCATTAAATTAACTTGTCCCATCACTCCTTCAGTATTAATATTTTCTTTTATTGTATTTTTAATATATATTCCCATTAATTGCATATCAATCTATATTATTCTGGGTTCTCCTACTGGTTCTGTTCTTAATAAATAAATTTATTATAAGAAACTGACTGACTCACATGGTTATGGAAGCTGAGAATTCCCAAGATCTGCAGTCAGTAGGCCAGGACCTATGTTATAGTTCTGGTCCTGGTCCAAAGGCTTGAGAATCATGAGAGCCAACAGTGTAAGTTCAAGAATGAATCAGAGTCCAAAGACAGAAGACCAGTATTCTAACTTAAAGATAGTCAAGAAGAACTTGACGTAGAGAACCTATGTTACTCAGGCTTTTTTGTTCTATTCATGTCTTCAGTGGATTAGATGGGACACTTTCACATTAGGAAGGACCATCTGCTTTACTCAGTCTACCAACTCAAATATTAATTTCATCCAGAAACTCCTTCACAGATATACTCAGAATAATGTTTAATCAATTAATTTGTCCAAAATATATATTTGAAAATGAGAAAAAAAATCTGGGCACTCAATGGCTTAGTCAGGCTGACACATAAATTAACCTTCATAATATCTCTAACTAACTATAGATCTACCTATCTAATCTATCTAGTTATGTTTGTATATTATTTAGTTATTGTTGTACACAGTCCCCATACAAATGAGCACGTGATAATTATGTATAAACATCACTTAGAATAGGGAGGGTGAAAAATGGTCCTTAGCCATCACATTATTAAAAAATAATCATGAAATAAATGTCAATAAAACTAAATACTTTCTTTCTTTTCCTGTGTAGTATGGCACTAAATTAAAACTTATTTAATTATTCAGTCAGACTAGATAGTTAGTAAATGTCAGGTACTAAACAAGCTTCTAGAAATACAATAGTCTAATGCCTCTACATTAATGTTCTTTTGAACCTTAAATACTTTATTTGAAAGAACAGACAAGACAGTAGTATAATGTACCTTTTGTTGCCTTTGGTACAGTTTGCTCTTCTAGAAGGAAGGAAGGAAGGAAGGAAGGAAGGAAGGAAGGAAGGAAGGAGAGAGAGAGAGAGAGAAAGAAAGAAAGAAAAAGAAAGAAAGAGAAAAAAGAAAAGAAAGAAAAGAAAGAAAGAAAGAAAGAGAAAAGAAAAAGAAAAGAAAGAGGGAGGGAGAGAGGAAGGGAGGGAGGAAGGAAGGAAGAGAGGAAGGGAGGGAGGGAGGGAGGAAGAAAGAGAGAAAGAAAGAGAGAAAAAGAGAGAGAGAGAGAATGAAAGAAAGGAAGGAAGGAAGGAAGGAAGGAAGGAAGGAAGAAAGAGACTAGGGAGTGAGAGGAAGAAAGGAGGGAAGAAAGTAAGGAAGGAAGGAAGGAGGAAAAAGAAGAAATGGAGTTGAGATGAATGAATAAGAAATGAACATGCATATAAAAAGCATTTTCTTTATGTCCAACACTGGGTCTTAATATCTCTCAAGGCAAACTCCTAGCTTCAATAAAACCAGCTTCTTTACTGCTTACATTTCCAGAGATAGTCTTTTACATGAAAATCTTTTCGATGTATGCTAGAAATCCTTTTTCATGAGTTCAGAAATAGGCTGCCAACACAAATAACAGTATTACGCTTATCATAGATGGAACTTAACTTTCAGTGTAAATGAGATATCCTGATTCATACCATTCTTTGGCAATGGAAAGTGAAAGACTCAGAGCAATGAAATCATCAAATAACCCAGTTCTTTCAGTCTCTTTTATGTTCTGCAGTGTCACATTATCCTAAGGCTGGATCTTAGCCCAAATTTTTAACAGGTACAGGGTCTCCTAGAGCTACTGCTTCCTCATTCATATGCAGTGGAGGAGATTCAAAGCAACTGGTCTGGCTTAGATCTGATGCTTGTTCCTAACCTTAGCATCTGAACAGCTCAATAGAAAGACTGGCTGATTTAGTTAACATCATTCACACCACCTCATAAGGCAGGGGCGGTGCCAACTTCCCTCCAATCACAGACTGTTAGGAAGTGGATGGCTAGTGGAGAGCAGTGGACAACGTTCTATCACTGATGTCATAGACAGAAACTTATTTTTAAAGATTGATTTATTTATTTGACAGAGAGAAAGAGAGAGGGAACACAAGTAGAGGAACCAGAAGAGGGAGAGGAAAAAGTAGGCTACCCATTGAGCAGGGAGCTCGATGTGGGGGCCTATCCCAGGACCCTGAGATCATCACCTGAGCTGAAGGTAGGTGTTTAATTGACTCAGCCACCCAGGCATCCCAACAGAAATATTTTTTAAATGGGAAAAATATGATCCCTAAATTAAATTCCTTAGGAAGAAGGTCTAAAGCACATGTGATCTGCAATTGAGTTCCTTCAATTCCTATGGCCAGGGATTTGGCATTTAAAATTAATGGGGTGCCTGGGTGGCTCAGTGGGTTAAAGCCTCTGCCTTTGGCTCAGGTCATGATTCCAGGGTCCTGGGATCGAGCCCCGCATCAGGTTCTCTGTTCAGCAGGGAGCCTGCTTCCCCTCTCTCTCTCTTCCTGCCTCTCTGCCTACTTGTGATCTCTCTCTCTCTGTCAAATAAACAAATAAAATCTTTTAAAAAAATAAAATTAAATTAACATCACTGATGAATTAGTAAGCTATAGGTATCCCATATTGTTTATTAGCAGAAATTCCTAGGGTTAAATAAACTACATTTTATAGAAAAATATACAGGAATTCTCCTAACAAATCCAGCTTGAAGTAGAATTGGGACAAGCTTTATATACCATTAGAAAATTGCGTAAAAAATAAAATTGTGCTAGTAATTGCCATAATTCATATGTTGTTAATAGTTCTACAAGTTGTAATCATAATCTGTCCTAATCTATATTTATACTTCATAGTTCCCAAATACCAAACCAGTGTATAATAAAAAAAGTGTAAAGAGAAAATTTTTTAAAGGTTTTATTTATTTATTTGACAGAGAGATCACAAGTAGGCAGGGGGCAGAGGGGGAAGCAGGGTCCCCACTGATCAGAGAGCCTGATGCGGAACTCTATCCCAGGACCCTGAGATCATGACCCCAGTGGAAGGCAGAAGCCTAACCCACTGAGCCACCCAGGTGCCCGTTAAGAGAAATTGTAACTGCATCATCCTTAAATTCTGGGCTCCACTACTCATTAATAAGGTTAAGATAGTCACTCTTATTCTTCAGTAAATGACCTCCTTTCACTTCCTCTTATTCTCTGTAAAAATAGCTCCATAAATGGCTTGGAGTTGATTTCTTGACTACTTCTGTTTATACATTCTCTGCAGTAGTTTGTATCAAGATTCAAGTAAAAGGTTACACTGTCTTCAACACAGCCTTCATGATCTTGAAGAGCCCTTATAGGACTTGCAATCTATGTGTTTATTAAACTTGAATGCCAAAAATGAACAATATAGCTATCAGCAGAAGGGTCTCTAAATCAAAGATAATTGCAGAGAGACAAAAAGTAAGTTTCTTCCTTAAATTATTGAAAATATACAATAAAAATTGCATGTTAATTCACTCACTTAGCTTTCATTAGGCTGGGTCCCATTCACCTTATGGTAAAAGGGTATTTATTGTTTCTGGCTACAACACAAGGCAATTTATTTCATTAGGTTCAGTTTATTTCTATTTGAAAATTCCTCTCCCTTCCCTTCCTTTCCTTTTCCTTCCTTTCCCTTCCCCTCCCTCTGTCCTCCCTCATTTCTATCCTTCCTCCCTTCCTTCCTTCCTTCCTTCTTTCCTTCCATCTATCAGCATAGGCTTAATTAAATACAGTGTATCTAAATTATATTCTGGTGACCTGAAATGTTACCCAGAGGGGTACAACCCTGTTTCCTTCCGTGATTCCCAACCAGATCTGTTATATGGCTTTATATTCCTTGTGATCACATTCTGGGGTAGAAGCTAAACTGCCCTTAATAAATGTTATGTGTGATGAGACCTCAGGGTTTTCAAAGTCTGAAACATATTGCTTCAGTCTTATTAAGATGTCACTTTGTTCAAATATGAATATATGTCTGCATTATCTCAATTTTTGGCATATTGATTTAAAATAACATTGTTTCAAGTTTTTCAGACGCCATGACACTGTTCACAGCATGTCCACAACATCCAGAGAAGTTTGCAAATTCTTCCAGACAAACTGATCCACATTTATTTTTTACCACTGATGACTCATAAGGGAAGGCAGAGCCCTTGGCTTATTATAGTTTCTACCCTACACTCAAGTTCATCCAGCATGTCAGTTCAACAATGTGTGATGTGTCAACTTCAAAAATTAAACAAACCAGACAATGTAGCACTTGCACTACAAACAACTGCCCCCTCAACCTTCATTTGCTAGTAAAAATGCTTTGACTTTTGTTTCCCACAAATCCCACTTTTGACTCAAGTCCAGCTTCTGTTTTCTGTTGATTCATAAGAAACTGGTTTTCTCAGCTGAGCAATATACTTACTCTTATTTAAAGATACTCTCATTTAAAGATCTTGTCTCTTTATGTAAATGTTTCATTTTTGATCCAGGGGTTACTGAAAATTTAAAATGTTCTTTTTTTGTTTTTCCTTTTAGAAAATCTCTTGTCATATATAAAAGGAGACAATTGTTCTTCATTAAATTGAATTACTACTTGTTACCCACTTCTAAATCCAAGAACCTCATTTCCTCATGATGCTCTTTGGTGTAAAAGGGAATGCCCAAAGGTAGAACTATAATTTAAAGGCATAAATGATACGTCATGCACATCTATATGTGTATACACAAGAAGATGTGGCAAACTTGAAAGAATGTATTTAATTTGGGGTATTTATACTTCCATTCCCCCTCTCTGAGGAAGAAAGATTCACACAATCTTTGTTAGTTTCTTGACTCTCCTTTGAAGCCCAGGATTCCAGTAATGAGACAACAGAAAAATTGAAAGAAAACAGAGAAGCTTCTGCTCCATTAACAAATTTCCAAGCTAAAGAGGGAAAATGAGAAAAACAGTCTGGCTCTTGGTCTGCACTTGGGAAACAGTTAGAAGGAACATCAATGTGGGCGAGAGAGAAGTGGAATCATCAGCTGTATGGAGAGTAAGCCTGAAGAAAATAATAAAAAAATATTTAAGATATTTTGATTCACTTTATAAATAGCACTTGCTATTTTCATGAAAGACTTAAAAATTGAGTTATTTTTAATTTTTATTGCATGGTAAGTTGATAAATGTTTTACTACAACCTTCTCATGTCAAAACAGGACAATAAGCAATAAGATATAATGCAGGTTACATATAATGATATGTACATTTACAAACTTCTAATAGTGGTTACTTCCTAGG
The DNA here is from genome assembly GCF_002288905.1 of Enhydra lutris kenyoni. Classification (NCBI taxonomy): domain Eukaryota; kingdom Metazoa; phylum Chordata; class Mammalia; order Carnivora; family Mustelidae; genus Enhydra; species Enhydra lutris. The sequence continues at coordinate 10,573,659 of NW_019154104.1, read as the reverse complement.
AAAGACTGAAGAGAGATAAAGGCAGATCTATATATTTAATCTCTATGTAGCCATATAATGAATATTTTAGGTAAGCGTACATTACTTTTTTTTAGTTTGAAAATAAATAAATTTTCTATTTTTTATTGCCTTCACAACACTGACATTTTGTTAATCTAACTGGTAATTATCATTCCATAAAGAGACAGTTATCGCTTTGGGGATAATCACATAGAAAACAAAAATAGCAGTAGCAAAAAATGCACTTTAACAAATTCCATTGCCAAAATTCCATTGCCAAAAATTCTGGGAATTCTTGCATTAACTCAGATCCACATGAACATCTATCTCAGTACCCTCCCACCCACCCCCAGAAAAAAAGCATTTTGTAAAAATAGTCTTGTTTTACTTTTTAATTCTTAATTGACACATAGTTGTCATCTAATATTGTATTATTTTTAATAAATAGCACTTGCTACAGTGCTATTAATATAGTGATTGAATTATATAAATTATGAAATTCTCACCATGGTAAGTGTAGTTACCATCTGTCACCATAAAATATTATAACAATATTAACAATATTATTCCCTTGTTGTGCATTTCATCCCATGAATGATTTATTTTATAACTGGAAGTTTGTTCCTTTTAACCCTCTTTCCCTATTTTGCCTACCCCCTTCCCTACTCACCCACCCTCCGGCAACCACCACTTGGTTACCTATATTTATGAATATGTTTCTATTTTTGCTAAAGCTTTTTGTTGTTATTTCTGTTGTTTGTTCATTTTGTTTTGTTTTGTTTTTTATTTTTTTTTAATTTTTAAAACTTATTCATTTGAGAGAGATACAGAGACAGAGCACACTGGAGGAAAGGTGGAGAGGGAGAGGAAGAGATCGAGATTCCCCAACGTGGGGCTCCATCCCAGGACCTGGAGATCATGACCTGAGCCAAAGGCAGATGCTTAACCATCTGAGCCATCCAGTTGTCCCTTGTTTTTGATTTTTAGAGAACAATTATAAATTAAATCATATGATATTTGTCTTTTTTGTCTGACTTATTTCACTTAGCATAATGACCTCTAGGTCCTTCCATGTTGTCTCAAATAACAAGATATTAATTTAATTATTTCTAATTGTTGCTAGTTTCCGTTATGGCTATAATGGATAATTTAAAAAACTAGAACTATAATCTTATACCTAGTAACACAGAGAATTAATTTTGTGACACATGGTAAAGTCTCTTAAAATTAGTAAATATCAAAACATTTTTTAACTTATGGAAAAAGTTTATGCCCATTTCAAAAAGAATCATCATATGAAGTAAGATTCCTTGATGCCAATGAATAGAATATAACCAACAGAATACTAGCCAGAATAGAAGATAAAGAACATCTTTTAAAGAGAGCTCACCTTCAAATCAACCCCACTAACACTCTAGTTCTCCCAACACAAATAAACAAACAAAAATCCGGCCTATCAATACCAATACTCCCTTGGTTATTTCAAGGCTAAAATTAAACAATGAATGAGAATATGCTTTGAAACTAAAAAACATAGTATGTAAGCATGAAACATCATTACAGTGACATTGAACAATAGTGAGGATTGATATGACTGTTTTCTCAGACATCACATTTAGATGTACTTCTAAACTTGACAGAGAGCTAAAATGATACATCTTGGCATTTGCATATCCTTTTGTTCAAATATCTCATCACCCATGTTTTGAACATGTTCTAAACATTCTTTTTGGTAGTAATTTTCAAGATATGAAACTTTTCTATAGAAAAATGATGTTTCTTTTGTCTATAATTCATCTTTGTGTAAGCTTTAATTTCCAGTGTAGCAGGTGTTACAGGCTGAATTGTATACCTCCAAAATTTGTAGGTTGAAGTCCTATACCCCAGTGGTTCAGAGAATGATTGTATTTAGAGAGAGGACTTTTAAAGGGCTGATTAAATTAAAATGAAGTCCTAATTTAGTCTGACTGGTATCCTGGTAAGAAACAGGAAATTTGGGCACCCACAGGGACGCAGAGGGGCACTCACACAGAGCCATCTGGGTGGCTCAGTGAGTTTAGCATCCGATTTTTTATTTTGGCTAGGGTCACGATCTCAGTGTTATGAGATTGAGCTCTGTGATCTCCATTCTAGGCGTGGAGCCTGCTTAAGATCCTCCCTCTCCTTCAATGTATAGATTCGTTATAGATTTTCAATATGATGGACATTCTGCAATACTATGGAGACAGGGAGAAAGAAGTCATCTACAAACCAAGGAGAGAACCCCAGAAGAAACCAACCCTAATGACATCTTGATCTCAGGCTTCTAACCTCCATAATTATGAAAAGGTCAATTTTTGTTGTTCAGCCATTCAGTCCCTGGTAATGTGTTATGGCTGGTCTTGCAAATTAACACACCAGGATTTGAGGGAAAGATTGTATCTATTGTAGTATATCCCCATCAAATATCTATAATGGATCCATAAACCATAATTTTTTATACTCACACTTGTCTCTCCAAACAGCAGAATATTCACATTTCAGCAGATTTTGCTATATTTAAAATTTAAAAGTCACATTTAAAATTGGGTTTTAGCTTCAGGCTTTCCACGTATTCCATCAAAAAGACACAAGTTACTAATGAAAAAATGCTAAGGGCCCTCTGCTGCGTCAGCCTCTGATACAAGCCAGTTGGCACAGACAGTAGGCAAAGGAGTCCTTGACAACCACAGGTTGGGAGTCAGTTCTTCTCTTCCACAGGTTGGGAGTCAGTTCTTCTCTTCCACCCGGGCCCATGATTTTCCTTCGTGACAAGTACATCAAATGAGGTCATTCCAAAGGTTTCAGAGACAAATTACTCCGTGGGTTAGTGCTTTGGTATAGCTCTCTACTTATGGGAATCACTCCTCATTTCCCATCATTATTATACCTGTGACTTTAAGAGTCTGTGAGTTTTAGCTCAGGGGAGGGAAAAAATGGCTTTTTTTTTTTTTTTTTACAGACAGGGTTTTTTCCGATCTTTTATGAGTTGGTGGGACCTTCTTGATGTTTTATTTCATGGCCCCATCTCACATAAGCAGTGCAAATACCCACATCCTTAGTCCATATGTATGTATAGGATCCATTCTGCTATTTATCTTTCTCTTGATCCAAGGCTGTATTTGTTGTGAGTGATAAAATGCAAGTAGAAGTTTTTAAAATCTCCTACCTCAAACTTAATTAAAATGTCTGTTTATCACCAAACATAACAAGCTATAAATTGTATGGATGTCTCAGTTTCTTTGGCTCTGCAAATATGTCACTTTGATCGATATAAATTTGACTTCACTCACAGTTTTGAAAGTGACAGCTCAATGGTATTTTCTCCCACAAAAGAATTAAAAAAAATAGATGGAAGGTTGTCTCTATAGGAAGTTTCGAAGAGGAGAGCAGGGAGTCCCCAAAACAGGTAAGGTAAATTTGTAAAGCATGTAAAATAGGGTAAAATATTATGAGAAACGTTGGGTAGCCACAGAGTTTTGCCATCACATTGCTACTGCATGTTGAAAAGAAAAAAATAATAATAATAATAGGGGAGGGATAAAAAAGATAGTAGGTTTTTACCTAAAGGGAGAAATTCCACAGAAAGTGGGTTTGAATATTCACCAAAGAAGTCAAAGAAGGATCCTCTGCCCATTTCTGAGAGACAGACAAAAAACTATTATGGAGAGATGATTAAGATAGCATTAACGGAAGAAGATGGAAGAAATAAAAACCCAGACTCATATTGAAATTTGCCAATAAATAAACTCTCCTATACCTAAACCTAAAGCTTATGTTAGTTTTCTTTGGACAATAAGCAAAATGCTGTTTTTTAATAACCTAATCTCCTATTGAAAACTCCCCAATAGAACTGAATGAGCATTGAAGTTTTGCTGAAGAAAGAGTGGTAAGATTCAATAAACTTTCCTTCCTAGAATTCTCAAATGCAAGGTGGTCACCATAGATTTCTGAATACTTAAGAAACATGACAACCTCCATTCCTCATTAAAGCATAAAAACACGCTTTAGTTTGTCTGGATTTCATGAAGTCTGGCCTGCAGGTCTAGAGTTGGTATGTGCTAGGGGCCACCGTTTGTTTGAACTCAGCAGCCTTTATGGCTTATTTTAATTAATTTTCTTTGTCACATACCATATATTTCCTTTACGGCATTCAAGGGACTATGTAGAAATGCCCCAGGGTGGCTCATTTAACACCTGAAATTTCCATTATTTTTTTTTTTTAATGTCTCGGATTGACCAGCAGGCAATGATGTGCGTGAGAGAGGCATAGAAAAATACCCATAGCAGGCATTCTGTTTCGGATAAGTTTGCATTAAAAACTCTTAATAACGATAGGTTATTTCCTTTGAAGTTCTTGAGCAGGACCTCTTGTAATTCCCGGTGTTGCTTTTATTTAGCCAGAATATATAGCCGCCCTGATGTTTGCTCGCAGTTCAAATCTCATTAGCTTGTTGTTTGCATTCTCTACTCATGTAATGATGAAGGATTTTTGATTTGAATAAGGCCTCTGGGAATATATACATGTGCATGTGTACATGATTTGATTAGAAATTCTCTGTGTAGTTATGACGGGGAGGCAAAAAATGAAGACATGATAGTAAATCCCAACCTCGTGAGTCCAAGATGATGCTACCTGGGGAAAATCACATGGTAAAGCCTCGATCCCCCTCAGCTCTGAATGAGAAGAACAGTAGTGTTTTCATCACAGAATTACTACATGGATTCAATTAAAGAATAGGTAGAAAAATACCTAGAAAACTGGAAGCAATATAACCTATCAGCTGTTTTATGGTGAAAAAACCAGGAAAGCATGAGGCATTGGACTCAGACAGACCTGGGTCTGAAGTTCATTTCCACCACTTACTAGCTGCTGACTTCTCTTTGCCTTGGCGGTTCTCATATGTAAAATGGGGATGACAGAGCAACTTTCCTTGGGCTATTGTGAGGCATTAAAAAATTCACATAAAGCATTATGCCATGCCATAATTAAACTAGTATTCAGTTAATGATAACTATACTGTATTATTCTTTGAAGACAAAGTCTTCATACCTCTGATGGACACCCTGTAAGTAAGCGGAAGCTTCTCTCCATTTAATCTTTCATGACTTCGAACGTTAGGAAAGGGTCTCTCTCATGTTTCTAAACTGCCTCTTTAACAAAATCAGTGATCACAATGCAAAGAATTCTTTTCCTTGCTGGTGGCATGCATTACATCAGTGCCTGTGCATTAACGGATCAGAACTGAGTGGGAGGGACTAGATAAACCACTTCTTAGTTTCTGAAAATAAGGGTGGGGGGGGGGAAGTAGCCAAATACATACTTAGTTTAATGTGTTCCAGAATTTGTCAGATTAGCTGAACAGGCAGAACAGGATCCAGAGCCTATTCATGAACAAAGAAATGAAAGAACGAATGAATGAGAAAAAATTAGATACACTAATTATGCAAGTGGGCTATAGGGACAAAATGATTTAAGCACATGGGAAGCATTAAGAGTAACTGCTATAAGCAATTGCTAGACGTGGTAGAAGGAGGGACACCCCAGGAAGAGAACTGGGAGAGAATGGAAAGGATTAGACAGAATTAAAGTGCAACCATTCTTCCTTGCAGGACCTTGAGAACTAGCATCTTCATTTCTAGGTGCATCTAATTACCTCCCATGGTTGTCTTCACCACCTCTCACACTTTGCCTCAAAATTAGGCTTTCATACTGAAGAGTCTTCTAAAGCCTTGATTTTTAAAATTTGTGTAGACTACTAAACACCTTCCGATCTATTAGAAGTGTCTTTATTTTTTATTTCTTTATTTTTTTAAATGATGTATTTATTTTAGAGAGAACAATCATGATGGGGGGCGGGGGGAGAGATACTCAAGCAGACTCTGTGCTGAGCATGGAGCCCAACAGGGGACTTGACCTCAGGACCCTGAGATCATGACCTGTGCCAAAATCAAGGGTCAGATGCTCAACTGACTGTTCTACTCAGGTGCCCCTAGAGGTATCTTTTTAAACAGAATGATCAATTAACATTTATTGAGAATATACCATCTGTTATGTGGGATGGAAATAAACTCCAAGGATGAAAATCCTACCCACAAAAATGAAGCTATAGGGGCACCTGGGTGGCTCGGTGGGTGTTGGGCTCTCTGCTCAGCAAGGAGCCTGCTTCCTCCCTTCTCTCTTTCTGCCTGCCTCTCTGCCTACTTGTGATCTGTCTGTCAAATAAATAAATAAAATCTTTAAAAAAAAAGTGAAGCTATAATCCAAATGAGGATACACATATTAGTGTTGTCTTTTTTTTTTTTAAGTGTAAGAAAAGATATTGGAATATCATACCTACTGTGTTCCTACTATGCATCAGGAACTATCATTATATGATCAACTTACAGTTACTGAAATAGGAAATTGTAAAGGGTCCCCATTCAACAAAGGAGCTGTACACATATCCATACCTTTGCATAAGCTTCCTGTGCTGATTTGTGTAAGCTTTGTTCCTTTGTCATATAGATAGATACAGTCATTTCTCACTGTTCTCTCTCTCTCGTTTCCCATTAATGCAATTCTTTTTTCCATGATTAAAGGTAGAAAAATTATTGACCTATCTTCCCTAATTCAGCAGGAAAGTTGTAGGATACCACAAACAGTCCACCACATCATGGAAATATAAATTAAATCACTCAATTTTGTTAGAATAATTAATTCACTACCAGATTCAAGGAAATCAATCATTAGGCTTAGTTGTCAATCAATTTACCTGCTTTCCAGACAAGATCTGGACCAATCTCTGATACTAGATTATGAGACCCTATTTTCTGTGACTTTTGCATTTATCTCTATGTACATTGGGAATAATCCTCCCACCTTCTCATTTTATTATTTTATTGCTTGTTCTCTGTCTGTGTGTGTGTTTATTTTTACTTTAGCAGTTTGTCATATGTTTTTCATATGAATTAAGTCAATTACAGGTAATTATTTGTCTTTGTCCTATAAGTGACTAATTTGAAATTGAGTGCCAGTGTAAATTGTTAGGGTCACAAAGCCAATGTATTTGGTTGGTTCAGCTAAATGGTCTTAGAAGCAACTCCCTAATTTCAGAGGCTTAACACAATAGAGACTCATTTCTCACTCATGTAACACATCAGTGCAGGTGTTTGATGGTGACTTGAGGACCCTGGCTCCTTCCATCTGTGACTTCATCATTCCCTTGGGCCTTATTATTCTGTCCTAGATCTCTGCATCCAGCTGGAAATGGGAGGAAAAGAGAATGTGGAGAATCATGCAAGAACATTTATGGGCCAGGCCTGGAGGTGGAGAATATCACTCCCATTCCCACTCCATTAGCGAAGACTCGGTCAACCTGCCATACATAACAGAAGGCAGGAAGGGACATGCAGAGTACCTGGAGCCCTCTGGGAAAGTAAAATATTCTTGATGAACAATTAGCCAACTTCTTTCTGCCATGGTCTGTACCTTAGGAAATAAAATATCCATTTTATTGTCCCCACACCAGAAAATACATACATCTTCTCCCCCCAGGGAGCCAACTTAAAGATCTACTTGTTGTACCCAAAGTCTGAGATCTATAGGAACTGTATATTCTTCAGGAGCTCTTCATGGTGTAATGATATATGAGCTAAAACGACGTGCCAACATCCAGTATATAATATTAAAATAGGGAGGGGATAATTCAGTAGACTTCTTCATTTAGAAAAAGGAAGATTGGAGAAAACAGCAGACATTGGTCCATGTCTTCCTGAAACCCTGCCGAATTAACATTAGGTAACACTTCTAACCAGGAGGTGTGGAAAACTCATCAGTTAGACCAGATTCTGCTCTCTGAGAGACACTCCATTGTCTCTTGTCTTCAATAGTCCCTGGCTCTTCCCTCTGGAATGTTCTTCATTTTTCATTATTCTTCACAGACACCAGATAAACCACTACCACATATTTTAGGTTGTTGTTATAGGTTATCTCAATCAGAAGTACTCATTTCTGTATTAGTCAGCATAGGTTAATCCCTGTAACAAACAACTCCAAATTTGCTATGACTTGACACAATAAGTTATGTCATTCCCATTTAAAGAACAGTTCACTGTGGCTCTTCATTGAGTACCTTAAATATGATAACTCTTAAGACACTGGCTCTTTCTTGGGATTCTGCAGACCTTAGGTCACTAGGGCTTTTTACAGCTACCCTACAGACAAGAGAAAATGGAGAATCATGCGGACATGTGTGGACCACATTCACTCACATTGACTTGGTGAGAACTTATTCATATGATCTCAACTAACTGGAAAGACAGTGAATAAAGTAGTATAACTCTGAACTTTGGGAAAGAGAAATAGTTTGGTGAACAACCAGCCAGTCAGTTTTAGGGAATATATACATTGGTCCTTAATGATTAACTTTATAGTTTTTCCATGCTTCCTCCCAATTGTATCTAAAACTCAACATCTCCAGCAAGCCTTTCTTTGCTAAAAATATTAACTGTGGTCAAACATTACATCCCAGAAAGGTACAGTTTCAATTATTTTCATACTTACTTCTATTTAACTTAAAAAATACATTGGTACCAAAAACTCTATGGCCCTTCACCACATTTCAAGGAAATGTCAGCCCTGTAGGTATTACATCTAGCTGAAAATACTCTTGACTCTCTTACCTGTAAAATAGAAGGAGGTGGAGTTGATGTCAACTTAGTATACATTATTAAATATCCATGGAGATTTACAAATACAAATATATTAAGAATCATGTTTGTTTAACTTTAAAATAAATAGTTCAAAGGTACTTAAGAGAGTCTCCTAAATATTACAACATTGGCATTAAGTTAACCCAGATTTTTTTAGAGAATTTTGACAAGTATATTTACGAGTTGATATATTAACCACAACTTTATTTCCACACCATTTCCTTAAACTATGGGGTTATTTTGATTAGACATCTCCACAAAAATATTCACCAAGGTAGATAAATAAAGCAATTTAAAACAATAAACTTTTTAAAATATTTATTTATTTATTTATTTATTTATTTATTTATTTATTTAAGAGAGAGTGAGGAGAGGGGCAGAGGGAGAAAGAGAGAGAAAATTTCAAGCAGAATTCCCACAGAGTGCAGGGACCAACATGGGGTTTAATCATACCACACTGAGACCATGAATGACTGCAATGATTATTCCAACCTATAATGGAAAAAACCTGGTTTCAGGGTCCTAGTCTCTGAAATGGGAATTACCACAAGTTTATCCCCAGGAAACTTTCAGATCATCCTCAATCATGTGTCCACCAGCAAATGCTTCCTTTTCAGGCAGTATCATGGCTTCATATTAATGTGCTCATTGATCTTTATTGATAAGTCATCATATTATATTACGGTTTGGTTTGTGACATGCTTTCATTCCCAGGGAAATGGAAGTTTCTCAAGGGCAGACAGTGTGTCACCATCATCTTTTAGTCCTATGCAATTCCTAAAAAAGCCCTTTGACCTCAGCATACTCAACAAAAACTAAATAATGCAAAAAAAAAAAAAAAAGATTGAATGAACTAGCAAGTCAGCAAAATTTGAATCAAAAGAGACTTTCAAAGACTTTGTATACTGACTCCATATAATAATTCCAACAAAACTGCATTTTGTTTCTGCAGTTTTTCATATGCTCTTGCTTAGAATAGTAGATGATTGATTGCAGGATCAAGTAAAATGGCTTGCCAATCTCCAACAAAGTTGCAAAAAAAAAAAAAGAAAACCCACAAAACTTGTGCAACTTTTGAGTACATTTGCCTATAAGTAAGGAATGTTTAGACGTGGTGAGGTTGGGGTAAAACCATTAGAAGAAATTATAGAATGACTTTTCTTCAAAATATATAGAGAATTTTCATTAATATCTAGAGGAACATCAGCTTTTAAGGTCATCTAATTAGGAGTGCTCCATACTGTATCAATGCTAATCATTCTGAAATGTTCCCTAATTCAAATGTTTTATCTAAAAGCAACATAGCAGAGGTTATCCAGAGAATAACTAATTGTTCTAAGGAGTTATTCTCTTGAACTTTTCTTCCTCCTCACTCCAGTCTGAAAAGCAGCCTGAAAAGTTACAGAGTAGAACTCACATCAATATTAGAGTCTTAATAGGGTTATCATAAATATTGAACTTGAATCTCTTGGTCAAGAGAGCAAAATACAATGATTTAAAAATGCTTCTTTGAAATATGTCAAGGTTAACACCAAAACCATAGCATGCAGCCAAAATTTGAACTCTGTCTAGATGGATATATGCAGGAAAAAATTAGCATGAATAAGTTAACTTGCCATGGTTTCCCAGGAGAAAGCTTGCATTTATAGGGTCATGGACTTAAGAGTTTACATTCATTGGGGCACCTGGGTGGCTCAGTGGGTTAAAGCCTCTACCTTCAGCTTAGGTCATGATCCCTGAGTCCTGAGCAGGGAGCCTGCTTCCTCCTCTCTCTCTACCTGCCTCTCTGCCTACTTGTTTGTCAAATGAATACATAAAATCTTAAAAAAAAAAAAAAAATAGCCATGGGTCTGCATAATATTTGAAAATAAAAAAGAGTTTACATTCATCTGAGACTTACAACACAACAAGAAACAAAGAGTCATTAGGATGATTTAAATAACATTGAATTTAACAGTTTTCAAGAATATTGTTTAAAAGCTCAACTTTCCTGGGAAGTCCTCTTAGATTACTATTCTAATCCTATCACCCAGACTCAGTTTTGTGCATATTTTCATATTAGTGTGTGGAAACAGAATCATAGAAAACACAAAGTCTTTGCTTTACCAATCTAATGGAGCATGTTTTCAAACCCAGCTAACCAGGCCCCTGGAGGGCATAGTAGGTTAAGTATCTGGGGACTCTTGGTTTTGGCTCTTGGGGTCTTGAGATCAAGCCTTTCATCAGGCTCCATGCTCGGTGTGGATTCTGCTTAAGATTCTCTCTGTCCCTCCAACTAGTGTTCTCTCTCTTTCTCTCTCTTAAATAAAACAAATAAATCATTAAAAAAAAGTCTTACCACAATTCTAGCTATATTCTAAAATCTCAGTAATTTAAATATCAACAGCAATAAAAGTTATAATAATTAAAAACATGGGGAAATCATTAAAATATGGGAGAATTTTTCTTGTGTCAGGTATAATAGGAACATTACAGGTATTTTCAAACTCGCACCCTGGAAGACATAGCTTGCTGTTGTTGTTGTTGTTGTTGTTGTTGTTTCCCCCTATTTTGTTAAAAAGAGACAGTTCTGCTCCAGGAAATACAAGGATCTATCTGAGACCACGGGTCTAACCATTTTCAAAGGTGGAATATTTTCCGTATTCAGTTTTTCACAATGGCTGAGTTTACCGTGCTCCATTTATGTTTTTATCTCATCTATAGCTTAACTTCTTTCTTAATATATTTGAAATCTAATCTAAGAGAAAGCCTGAACGCCACCCAAATTTCTGCTACTTTTCTTGTACTAACTATGGTAGGATGCATAGAGCCAACATTTTAAGGGATAATGATAATGGAATTATTAAGATGTGATTCTGGCAGAGAAAAAAAAACTTATTCGAATCTTGGGCATGCAGAGTTAATTGAATCATAATGTTCTGAACTGCATGGGCATAAGACAATAAGCATTTATGGTGGCATTTAGTCCCATAATTCATTCTTATGAATCATGCTGATGCTTCTGTGTATAAGACAGAGATGAAAGTGTGTTGTTAAAATTTGTTAATATATCCTGCCTGTTATGTGGGAATGGAAAATGTAATATGAGAAAGTCTGATCTTCCAAGTGCCAAAGATCACGAGTTTTAGGTAGGACTGAAATCAAAGAATTCTGTCTCGTAGGATCTTTGGCCTCTTTTTTGACAGTTAAATCTAGACTTCAATTTTTATTAGAAGTTTTCAAATGTCTCTTGCAGATGATTTTTAAAAATTAAGCCTAATTAAAAGAAATGACGGGGAGACTGAGCTCTAGTAAAGCCAGGCAGTCCCAAACAGAAATAATCACTCTGCAACAGCAACACCATCATTATTTGGGAACATTCACATACACATAGATGAATGCAATATTTAATGTCAAACAGCTTACAGTATAATATCAATGTGTAGGGAATAACTTTTTTAAAATATAAGGGAATAAGGTTATACATTTTCAGAAAATAATATGACAGGTCAGTATGTACTGGAGTGATTGCACTGAAATGGATGAATTCTTTTTTTTTTTTTTAATTTTATTTTTTATAAACATATAATATATTTTTATCCCCAGGGGTACAGGTCTGTGAATCGCCAGGTTTACACACTTCACAGCATTTATCATAGCACATACCCTCCCCAATGTCCATAATCCCACCCCCCCAACCCCCCTCCCCCCATTAACCCTCAGTTTGTTTTGTGAGATTAAGAGTCACTTATGGTTTGTCTCCCTCCCAATCCCATCTTGTTTCATTTACTCTTCTCCTACCCCCTTAACCCCCCATGTTGCATCTCCTCTCCCTCATATCAGGGAGATCATATGATAGTTGTCTTTCTCCGATTGACTTATTTCGCTAAGCATAATACCCTCTAGTTCCATCCACGTCGTCGCAAATGGCAAGATTTCATTTCTTTTGATGGCTGCATAGTATTCCATTGTGTATATATACCACATCTTCTTTATCCATTCGTCTGTTGATGGACATTTAGGTTCTTTCCATAGTTTGGCTACTGTAGACATTGCTGCTATAAACATTCGGGTGCATGTGCCCCTTCGGATCACTACGTTTGTATCTTTAGGGTAAATACCCAGCAGTGCAATTGCTGGGTCATAGGGTAGTTCTATTTTCAACATTCTGAGGAACCTCCATGCTGTTTTCCAGAGTGGTTGCACCAGCTTGCATTCCCACCAACAGTGTAGGAGGGTTCCCCTTTCTCTGCATCCTCGCCAGCATCTGTCATTTCCTGACTTGTTAATTTTAGCCATTCTGACTGGTGTGAGGTGGTATCTCATTGTGGTTTTGATTTGTATTTCCCTGATGCCGAGTGATGTGGAGCACTTTTTCATGTGTCTGTTGGCCATCTGGATGTCTTCTTTGCAGAAATGTCTGTTCATGTCCTCTGCCCATTTCTTGATTGGATTATTTGTTCTTTGGGTGTTGAGTTTGCTAAGTTCTTTATAGATTTTGGACACTAGCCCTTTATCCGATATGTCATTTGCAAATATCTTCTCCCATTCTGTCAGTTGTCTTTTGGTTTTGTTAACTGTTTCCTTTGCTGTGCAAAAGTTTTTGATCTTGATAAAATCCCATTAGTTCATTTTTACCCTTGCTTCCCTTGCCTTTGGCGATGTTCCTAGGAAGATGTTGCTGCGGTTGAGGTCGAAGAGGTTGCTGCCTGTGTTCTCCTCAAGGATTTTGATGGATTCCTTTCTCACATTGAGATCCTTCATCCATTTTGAGTCTATTTTCGTGTGTGGTGTAAGGAAATGATCCAATTTCATTTTTCTGCATGTGGCTGTCCAATTTTCCCAACTCCATTTGTTGAAGAGGCTGTCTTTTTTCCATTGGATATGCTTTCCTGCTTTGTCGAAGATTAGTTGACCATAGACTTGAGGGTCTATTTCTGGGCTCTCTATTCTGTTCCATTGATCTATGTGTCTGTTTTTGTGCCAGTACCATGCTGTCTTGATGATGACAGCTTTGTAATAGAGCTTGAAGTCCGGAATTGTGATGCCACCAACTTTGGCTTTCTTTTTCAATATTGCTTTGGCTATTCAAGGTCTTTTCTGGTTCCATATAAATTTTAGGATTATTTGTTCCATTTCTTTGAAAAAAATGGATGGTACTTTGATAGCAATTGCATTAAATGTGTAGATTGCTTTAGGTAGCATAGACATTTTCACAATATTTATTCTTCCAATCCAGGAGCATGGAACATTTTTCCACTTCTTTGTGTCTTCCTCAATTTCTTTCATGAGTACTTTATAGTTTTCTGTGTATAGATTCTTAGTCTCTTGGGTTAGATTTATTCCTAGGTATCTTATAGTTTTGGGTGCAATTGTAAATGGGATTGACTCCTTAATTTCTCTTTCTTCTGTCTTGTTGTTGGTGTAGAGAAATGCAACTGATTTCTGTGCATTGATTTTATATCCTGACACTTTACTGAATTCCTGTACAAGTTCTAGCAGTTTTGGAGTGGAGTCTTTTGGGTTTTCCACATATAGTATCATATCATCTGCGAAGAGTGATAGTTTGACTTCTTCTTTGCCGATTTGGATGCCTTTAATTTCCTTTTGTTGTCTGATTGCTGAGGCTAGGACTTCTAGTGCTATGTTGAATAGCAGTGGTGATAACGGACATCCCTGCCGTGTTCCTGACCTTAGCGGAAAAGCTTTCAGTTTTTCTCCATTGAGAATGATATTTGCGGTGGGTTTTTCATAGATGGCTTTGATAATATTGAGGTATGTGCCCTCTATCCCTACACTTTGAAGAGTTTTGATCAGGAAGGGATGCTGTACTTTGTCAAATGCTTTTTCAGCATCTATGGAGAGTATCATATGGTTCTTGTTCTTTCTTTTATTAATGTGTTGTATCACATTGATTGATTTGCGGATGTTGAACCAACCTTGCAGCCCTGGAATAAATCCCACTTGGTCGTGGTGAATAATCCTTTTAATGTACTGTTGAATCCTATTGGCTAGTATTTTGGTGAGAATTTTTGCATCTGTGTTCATCAAGGATATTGGCCTGTAGTTCTCTTTTTTGATGGGATCCTTGTCTGGTTTTGGGATCAAGGTGATGCTGGCCTCATAAAATGAGTTTGGAAGTTTTCCTTCCATTTCTATTTTTTGGAACAGTTTCAGGAGAATAGGAATTAGTTCTTCTTTAAATGTTTGGTAGAATTCCCCCGGGAAGCCATCTGGCCCTGGGCTTTTGTTTGTTTGGAGATTTTTGATGACTGTTTCAATCTCCTTACTGGTTATGGGTCTGTTCAGGCTTTCTGAAATGGATGATTTCATGGAGAACATGCAACTTGGTCAGGCTTAAAAGCTGAATAGAGTTTGAATAGGTACAATAGTGATTAATTCCAGACAAGGAGGGACACAATTACAGAGAAGTAAATATATGAAATATATTAAGAAATAGCAAATAGACCTATCTCTTTAGATGTATAAAGTGGTTTGTTGAGTACAAATAAGTGAGATGGCTGTCATCATTTATGTAATATCGTAAGACATAATTTTAACTTTTTTTTTCTTTCCAGTTACATAGAGTATTGGGGGAGAAAGAGATCAGATAAAATGAAATTTGAAAGGCTACGTTGGGAAAAAGTGAGACTCAGAGTGGATGGCCTATAGTCATGAACTATATATTAATGAGATTTTAGTACATAGTCACTGGAGGCTTTAGTGAACAGAGAGATAAATTATCCTGCATAATTTAGTGCTGTGACAGTTTGAATAAAAGCTCTATGAGAGAAAAAAGGGGTGAGCATCACAGCAGGAGGTTTGTGATTGAAGAGAAAGGGGGCCACTGGAGATCTACAATGTTCTTAAAGAATTTTTCTAAAACAGGATGCTAATCTACAGTTTCACGGTGTGAAATGGCTCTAACTCTCCAATAATTCAGTCAAGTCTGTGACTCACAACAATTGTTTGTGTGATGGTCTTTTGAAGAAAACCAAGGAAAGATACTAATTCTCACATACAGATTTGTTTAGACCAGAAGAAAGAGATACAAGATGTGATGTTAAAAATTCAAATATACTGGGGGCTATTTACTCTGTGTTGGGGTACTGGGATCACATCACAGAGAACAGAAGTCATTCAGGTGCCTGCTATCTTAGCAATTACTATCTCGAGTTGAACGTCTTATGAGAAGGATACAATCCATTTTAAGTAATGCTCCAAGAGTAATCATATCTTAGATTTTCAAAAGTTACCTTCAATGTATTTGCTGAAAATCTTCATAAATCCTTGGCACAACCTCTTTAAGAAGTTGTACTAATTCCACTTGAACTTGCCATTCCTCCAGTATCCCTTTCATTTAATTCTGAATATTCAAGATAATTGGCTTCCTACCACTTATATCTCTGTTCTCTGGAACAGCATAATGTAAACCTAAATCTTTCTTACCCAAAGAAACAATTGTTCAAACATGAGGAAATAGCTAGTTCCCTTCTTTTATTTTGCAGATTAAAAAGTGTTTCTATTTTCCTCATTTCTTATTTGAAGAATGTTTTGATTATCAACCTCACCATCCAGATCCTTCCTTTACTGGATCAGCTAGATTTTCAGTCTTCCACACCATGCTAATTGTGTGATCTCAGAGTTGACTACAATATTACTGGGCAGTCTGATCAGGGTGGAAATGGAAGATATGTTCAAAACATGACCATAGGAATAAATAACCCAAAAGGATGAGACCTAAAGTTAAAGCTATGATGAAAAATAAAGGTTGAGGATAATCTTTATGAAAAGTAAGTAAAGAAAAATTGGGTCTACAATTTTTCACTTGGTATATGAAATTCCTGGACCCACCTACTATAATTTCCAAGGACTAATGATACAACTATCTATTTAATAATCTTGAGTCTTATAATGACATTAATAAGCTCAATATATACAAAAATAAAATCTATTCCACAAAAACTAAATCAGCGTTTCCTTAACTGCTATGAATAATCCATTCTCCAGATGTAAACCATTTGCAAACTTTGAGTAATAAAATGCAAACAACTATTAACCATTCAGGATAAAGCAATTTGATTCAAAATATTTGAAAACTAGGTTGTCACCAAAATGTTGACCACAGATGTTTAAGTTCATGATTAGGTGCTTTCCTCCAGCCCTTTCTTTTATTTAGACTAGGAAGGAGTCAGTTTGTATTTTTCATGGGAAAATATGCGCACCAAAAAATGCAACCAGACAGAAATTGTGCATAATATTACAAAGGAAAAACTGTGGGAATTTTTTAATACCAAGTGAGTATGAGTTAGGAAAAAAAATGTTCACTTAAAAATGAAGAATGACTACATTTTGTGTCATTCCAGATTTCATATACACTTTATTAACAAAAATCAATTATTAACACTTGACAATGTATGCATCAACTATATGTCAAGTACTGATTTAAGTATTTTACAAACTTTAACTCAGATAATGCTTCCAACAACACTGTAAAGCACATGGTATTTAGTATCTGATATTTATAAGAAGATGTTATTTCTGTTTTCTTAAATTGATAAGTACTGCACTAAAACCTAGGATTATAACACATCTTACCAATAATAATAATAATATATTGGATATTCCTGCAATATCTATATTTCATCATATAATCCCAGTTGAGGGATTTAACAGTATATTAGAAACACTTGGACCTATGAAATAAATGAATTTTGATATATACAACAGAGTTTGTCAAGAAGAGATAGTGTTTAAAACCAAGGTAATGGTCATAGAGGAAGAATGAAATCCAATAATATAGTAGTGTTAGAGATGTCAAGGAAGAAGTATAGTTAAGTGATATTCAATACTCCAGAGATTTAAAATATGATGGAGAGAGAGGTCATTGGAATTAGCAAAAAGAAAGCCATTTGAGGGATCTCGAAGTTGTGTTTCAGAACATAAATGATGTGCCTGAGGTTTAAAAGAGGCATGGATGGGTAAGTAGAAGCAGTGATATAGCTTATCACACACACACACGCGCATGCACACACAAATGGAATTGGAACGGAGAGAAATTACATGACATGAAATAGGTAGCAGGGTCAAGGTTTTCTTTCATTATTTTGTAATATTGGTGAAGCCCCTGAATATTTAAATGCATTTAGAAAGGAAGGACTTAGAAGGAAAGAAAAGAGATAAATAGGTGGGAACCCAAAGGGAATGATGGGATCAGTCCCATCCAATAGTGGTCATGACTGGGAAGAATCAAGTGCTTAGATGCCAGACAATATTGAAGTTGCTACATCGAACAAAAGACCAATGCATAATCTGCCTCCAAATGTGGGCTTAGGAAACTGTAGTTTGTCACTTAGGGCCAGGTAGCTAATGCAATGGATCTTGACCCTAATCCTGAGTTTCACTTCCCCTTAAAATTCTTTGGAAATTCCTCCATAATTCACCATATTACCAATATGCCTAACTTTCTACAGGAGTGATGTGCTTTTCTTTAGTATCCTAGTCACTGAGTGGCTCATGATCCCTCTCATTGTCAAGTTTTCACTCTTTTCATTCAAAAGAAATAAACATGAAATATTCCTGAGGGTCTCTTCCCACATCACCCTGCCTGGCATTAAATATAATTGCTAAAGTGAGAGATTCTAATCACCAAATAATAAACTGCAACGTGAAAAGCCACGCTTTTGAACCAACTAGGCTCACATGTGTTGGCTCTGCCTCCATCCCAGCCTCCCACCACTCCTCTCCCACAGGAGGGAATGGTTGATCAGTCTTCTAGCACACCATGCTTTAAAGTGTTGATCCTTCTGTCTTCCATTATTTTTCCCTGCCCTTGTTTTTTTGTGTACCCTTCAAAAAGATTTAGAAGCCACATCCTTTTTAGAAACTTTTTTGACTGTTCCAATGAGAGTTACGTATGCTCTTTTCTGTACCACATCAGTACAATAAATGTAGTTCAGTTACTGTACTTTTTATCCATATTATAATAATGATAATGGTTTTTGACATATATTTATTTCCTCTGGGAAACAAAAGCACCTACATTCAAGGAATGTCAGTTTTTACATCAACATTGCATCTCCTAAGTTATTTAAGAAAAAATACAAAATCATTAAAAGTAAATTTAAAAATAAGAAAGAAAAAATGAAAAAATAATAATTTAATATTTATCTAAACTTGCAAGAGACTCATTTATCTACATTTAGCAGATGTCATATTTTCTGTCATGCCACGGACGTCTGCAGAAGACATTTGCTTCTTGGGAAAGCACAAAAGCTCATATTATATCCTCTCTAATCCACCCATTAGTGTCCATTAATTTCAAATTCCAATGGCGTGATATTCCTCTTTTTCTGAGATTATCAGCAGATCATAAAGATGGACACCAGAAATAACTTAAATGTTCCCTAAATTGCCCACTGAGGATTAATTTTACAGCCATTTCTGGGGAGAAGTGGCTCACTTCTATAATGTTAAGCCAGAAAGATGAGGGATCTAATGATAAAATAACCACAAATTTCCACTCACCTATCAGTAACTGCAAATTTCCAACTACAACAACAGAATGCATACCCATTCATGTGTGGTGGGTGTGAGTAGGACAGGAGCATATATCCTGAAATCAGGTGTGCTTTGTTCTAAGAAAATAAGAAATGTACACAAATACAAGCTTTGAAAAGATTCATTGTTAAAAATCACCAAGATTAATATTAAAGAAAAATAACACAAGTCAAAACAAGCTCAGCATATGTGTAGCATAATACAGTAGTATATTACATGATTAAAAACAGAGCAACTATCATTTACCAAGTGATTCACATGTGAGCTTTTCCCTAAGGAGTTTGCATACATTGTATCTTTTCATCATCATAGCCATGTCATGAAGTAGAATTTTTCATCTTTCTTTCACAGTTCAGGAAACTCAGCTTAAAGAGGTTAAGGATGTTTGATCAAACAGATAAAGCTGGGATCAAATGCAAATCCATCTGAATCAAAGCCTGGGTGCTTAATGAATGTCCTACAGGCCAGAGCATGAGCTTTTCTTAGGACATAAAAAAATGTTTTTCAATGTAGAAATATTTAAACTGTTCACATACCAGAAATCTCACTCATGAAATGATTCTGGGGCAGTTGTGCTCTGATGTATGCTCTGGAACCAGATTTCATTCCAGCAGCATTGATACATTAGGGAACAATGTGAGCATCACTACAATTTCACCTTTGTTTCTGTACAGTTTCAACCATGAGAAGCACTCTGTGAACACAGGAGACTGTACCCAGGTAAACCCAGCACAACGGAGCCCATAGACTGCACACGCTTCCACATCTGTGTTTCACCTCAGTTCACTTGCCAGCACCTTGAGTCATACCCACCCGCATCTGACTTTCCATCTGATTTCAGAGAACCTTCCTTTTACCACTTTGCAGTAACTCATGAATGGCAACCCTTTCCACATGTACTTCCACAAGCAAACTTCAGGTCTTCTCCAAAGTAAGGGGCCATATTTATTATCCTAACCATCTACTCCTTAACCATTTAGCACATGTTAACTTTCATTTTTGTTAAGTTCCTACTTCTTTAATATGTCCCTGGTGATGTATTTGATTGCTATGCCCTGATGCCATTTTTCTCCTAAGCCTCATGGATTTTAATGTGTGATTTTGCACAACATGGTGATTTAGGAATACACACGTAGCCTTATAACAGAACTGACCATATACTACTTCTTGAATAAATTATATTCCATGGCCTTAGGTCTTTTTTTTCTCCCCAAAGGAGTTGATTTCTGTTTTTAAAAAAATGGGGGGAACCAGGGTGATTCAGTCGGTTAGGCATCAGGCTCTTGACTCTGACTCAGGTCATGATCTTGGGGTCCTGAGATGGAAACCTCAGGCTCCACGCTCAGCAGGGAATCTGCTTGAGGAGTTCTCTCCCTCTTCCTTTGTCCCCCCCCCACCCTGCACTCGCTCACACACACTCTCTCTCTAAAATAAATAAATATGTCTTTAAGAAAGAAACTTAACCAAGTAAATTTGAAGATCTAATTGGCTTCGATAAAGGATGTGATAACCAGGCAGCATCCCATCCAGCAATGTAGAGAGGAGCTCCAAGGAGTTGCACAAAATGGAAGATTTTTATAGATAGAGGATGGGGGGCAAGAAAGTTATTGGTAAAAGGAAAGGTTTATTCTAAATGAGGTGTTTTCTACGGGGGAATAAAACAAAGCATCTTATGCAGGATGGAAAGAACCCAGGTGACACACTCACTGATGCAGACAGAAAAAAAATAAAATAAAATAAATAAAAAAATAAAAAATCCTGACTGACTGAAGACTGCATTTTGGGGAGAGGTTAAAACTGCAATTAATTGGATATTAAGCTCAGTTTGGGAATTCAGTATAAGTGATACCATATTGGGCCTGCAATTTTCTTTTTTTAACACTATCATTAGTCAACAGAACAGCTTCAGTGTGGGATTAAGAACCAAAAGCATCAGTAATCATAATACTTTTATTTTGTTGATAAACAGTAAGTAATCAGCACACAAAACCAATTGTTACTGATGTCTATGAAAACTAGAGGCTTACTGGAATCGGTGAAAGATGCTGTTTCTAAAACTCCACAATATTTCTCTCCTGGTTTGTCAAACTTTTAATGTAATTGTTTATTTTAAAATGCCAACACTGACGTTTTTATTGAAAATCTGTTTGTTTAAAAAATAACACAGCTGTTGGTCATATGGTAAGTGTTGCACAAGGCAGAATGAAGAAAACGTGCTAAGATTACATTCAACCTGATCAAGATGACTATTCCTCCAGGTTAGGAAAAAAGTTTATTATTTCTTTCTTGGTGTGCAAATGTCTGATATGATTTATCTATGTCTATTTTATGGAAGGTCAAATTCTGAAAACACTCACAGTTCATTTGCCTAGCGAGATGTGAATGAGACTTTGCGTTCAGAGCAAGAAAAATGTACTCAAAACAAGAAAACAATTTGTACAATTTCAGCCTCTGTCAGACGATCCTTGTGTCTTTTAGCTTAAGATACCCAGAATATGGCATGAAGGTACGGGTGAACTTTGAAATATCTAATAATGGGTATGGTAGAGGCACTGACCAGTCAGAATGGATTTCTGCTGCGTAAAAACGTGTGTAATGCTGGTATATATGAATGATTGTCATCCTCACTGGCAGAAGGGAAAGGGAAACATATCATTGTCCTATTAGGTGCCAGGCTTCAAATAAATACATGAGAACAACCACGGCATATTAAAATCATTCATTTCTTTACTACATTCTAAGTTGGGGTTTGCATGTGAGTGCACGTGCGCACGCACATGTGTATGTGTGTTTGGATTTTTCAGGGATAATTTTTTTATTCTTCTTAGTATATCCAGCAGGAAGCAGTGTCCTGACCTAAATAATGTTTAGAAATGCAAAAATAGCCAAATCAGCAAATATCATTGACTGGATGCTCACTCTTTAATCAGAACTGGGTTAGGTGTTTCAAGTACATATTCTCTAATTCCTCCAAAGCTCAGAAACTAATTGTGATTATTCCCATTTCATAGATAATAAAACTGAGGCTCCAAAAGTTTCATTGACTTGACCTGGGCCACAGTGTCAGACAAGATTTAAACCAATGTAAGTCTGTTCCCAGATCCTTTTATTTCATATGCCCAGTATGGTGCAAATGCATTTCATTTTGGTTGGATTGAATTAAATCTCTTCATCTCAAACTGACCTTCACAAAATCTACAATAGGGCTGTTTCTTAGATCAAGGGAAATTATTCCAAGGTTGCCATCTAACACACATAGAGAATGGATACATTAAGAGACAAAAATATCTTTGTTTCCAAATTGATTTACATATCAAAGCTTTTTGGAGAAAGTTGGAATAAACAGTTCAGTTTCTGGAAACTTATTTAAATCAACTTTCACATTCCTTGGAGAAGTTAACCACAACATTTTAAAGAGAATGTATAAGCATCTCAAGTTGGCACAAGATCCATTCACTTTACTGTGGCTAAACATGGCACCCATTTTTTCCTCATGACCTCACCAGAATCATGGTGGCTCACACTGCACAACTTCCTCATTTTAAGTCTGTCATTCATCCTAGCATTTTTTTTTTCTTGCCTGGAGACTTTAAACGTTTAAATCTATTGAATTTATTCTGTGGACAATGTGCCAGATACAGCTGTTTCACATATGATCTTTTTGAAGTCACATTTCTTAAACTAAGCCATTAACCTTGAATAATATATAAAAGAGAAAAAAGTGAATAAGCAGTTTCAAAATAAAGTCTACAAGGAGGTGGCTTTGTGTGATAGTGTAAAAAGCAGTCTTTTAACCCAGAATCCTAGAGTAGTCCCATGGCCATTGCTTCCTCTATTGGCAAAATCCCAATTCTGAATGAATTTGTTATCTACTTTTTCCACACTAGAACCAAAACCACCATATTTGGCATGAAATAAATCAACACACAAATAAACAGACTTCTTAAATATGATTTCTTGGACATAAACCTCAGATCTGTGCTACATCATGCCCAGGAGCCCTACTGTGTCTCTCTAGTGAGCTCACTTTATCCTGCCTTCAAGTAACAATTTCTTATCTGTTCAAGCCTTCAGGACATTGGCAGATAATCTTGCTTTATACTGTAAATGATATTCATCAGATTGAAACTCCTCTCTCTTCTTGCTATTTACACTGGAGTCCAGCTTCCCCTTTTTCCTTTCTGTTATAATGCATCAAGTGTCCTTCCTATTGCAAAACCCATTTGTCTGCTTGTGGTATAGATGCCATGCCTTCCACTTTCCAAGAAACTCTCCTCCTCACTTTCCTACACCATTGATCCCTTACTTTCTACTGGTTATTCCCATTGCCTTTTTTTTTCTTAAATTTTTTTCTTATTATGTTATGTTAGTCATCATACAGTACATTAGTGTTTTTTTTTTAAGATTTTTTTTTTATTTATTTATTTGTCAGAGAGAGAGAGAGAGAGAGAGTGAGCACAGGCAGACAGAGTGGTAGAGGGAGAAGCAGGCTCCCTGCGGAGCAAGGAGCCCAACGCGGGACTCGATCCCAGGACCCTGGGATCATGACCTGAGCCGAAGGCAGCCGCTTAACCAACTGAGCCACCCACGCGTCCCACATCATTAGTTTTTGATGAAGTGTTCCATGATTCATTGTTTATGTATAACACCCAGTGCTCCATGCAATCCATGCCCTCCTTAATACCCAGCACCAGGCTCACCTATCACCCCCCTTCTAAAACTCTCCATTTGTTTCCCAGAGTCCATAGTCTCTCATGGCTCATCTACCTTTCCTAGAGAGTCTCCTCTTTAAATACCCTACATTGATCCCCAGATCTTTCCCCTGGTATTTTATCTTTTCACAGAACTACATTGTGGTCAAACTGTCAGAGCTATTCAGATTCATTTACTAATTCTCACACTTATTCTCTCCTTGGTGCAATTCAGTGAGGTTCCCATCTTCTGAGAGTCACTAAAAACTGTTCCTGAATTCCATTACTTCTTTCTGAAAAGGACTTACTATGTTTTATTTACATTTATTAAGTCATGTATATTTATTTAAATTTCTCTATAGTTGGTCTATATAAGTCCCACTAGGATGTGTTGACCAAATCTCCCCGTTTACTATATTATATCCCAGAACCAAGGGCTGTGCCTGCACATAAATATTTGTTGAATAAATAAATAAAATAGCTGCATTGGAGAATGTCATTCCATTTATGGAATGTCATTCCATAAAATCATTCCATTTATGGAATATCATACCATAAAATATTCCATTTTAATATAAGGTGATGTTTAGGATGCATTCGTTTCAAAGACGAAAAATGTAAGTCCACGTTTTTTAAAAACTATTTTCGTTATCATAAATATGCCACCTAAATGTTATTTTGTGAAGTTTGGGGATATTTTAATCTATTTCAATTTTTAATTTAATTGTGAAGCTAAGCAATGCAGTAAAATTCTATACCACCAAAATGTATTATCAATGTTTGTGATATCATGAAATTATTTCAGGTCTGTATAGGTTCTCTAATAAAAAATACAAAGACCTATAATTCACTTTTCCTTAGTTTATACATACGCTCAGGCTCCATGCCATCTTTTTCTGGACTTAAAACCTGAATTTTAAATTTATTTCAACATAATTTCATTTGTAAATATACAGTAGCTCTATCCAGAACAAAAATAACCACATAGGTAATTTTAAATTCTCTAGTAGTCGCATTGTTTGTTTAAAAAAAAAAAAAGTGAAATTACCTTAATGAAATACTTTATTTAACACAGTATGTGCAAAATATTATTTCAGATTATTAAAATATGAATTTACTAATAAGGTATTTTACATCTTATTTCTCATACCAAGTCTTAAAAACCCAATGAGTATTTTATATTCACAACACTTTTCTCCATCTGGATGCTAAATTTTCATCTGAAATATCTATTTGAATTTAGATTTCATAAAATTTGCAGTTGAAAAAGTGGATTCATGTGTCCAAGTCATTCCAAACATGATTTAAAGTTTTCCATTAACTGAATTAAGTATTGTTTTAAAATTTAAATTAATTATATTAAATTAAAAATTCAGATCTTCGGTCAGACTAAACACATTTCAAATGTTCCACAGTCACATGTGACTAGGGGCTGCTGCTTTGGATAGCACAGATACAAGAGAAAAATGGAGCACAATTAGGTTCTTTCCCCATGGAAGCTTATATCCAAATTAATTATTTTAGATTTAAAATATCCATCAGCTATTTTAAGTGTATATGTGTGTGCATGAATAAACAGGTAAAATACATGCTCTAATTGTCTGACCTAGAGCAACACTCAAGTGATAGATTTTATTCCTCTACTTTAAATAATTTTTATTGAGCTTGACAGTAATCCTATTTGGTAGTGATGGCAAGTCTTAACCTAGTTTTATACAGTAATTATCCAAAATCCAGAGAATAAAGTTACCTCAAAATGTCCACCCACATTTCTTTGCAAAGTCATCCAATGGGGTAAGAAGGAAGGCTAGAACTCAAATCCTCTGCATTCCCATTCACTATTACATCTTGAGATCCTGAATTCCACATCCACATGTGTTCCTCAAGGATTTGCTTGGTTCCACTATGTACCTAAGGCAGTAGTGGACATTAAAGAAAAACAGTTTAAAATTTTATTGGGAAACTTACATATATGACTTGGACCATTGCAAAAAGCACTTTTTTATTAATTTCATTTTTCCCTTGATTTATTAGGGGAAAAATCATTGGAAAAGTTAGGCTTAAAAATACTCTCTCATTAATGAAAGACATTTTAAAACAACTTGTGGGGAAAAATCCAGTCTAGGAGAAGAATGCTTTTTTTATATACCTGAATCGGCAAAAATTATTTAATAGTCTTTAAAATTTCAGGAATTTATTGGCTTATAGGTCCAGGGCTATAAAATGGCATAAAATTATGTATTATTGTTTTTTTGGAATAGGAAATAAGAGTGTGGTAACTACCATGGAAAATTAATACACAAGGAGATTCAGGATGGGGCTGTTTTAAGAAATGTGTAAGAAATATGCAGATGACAAATGCTTTCAATCAAGTTTTATTAAATTCCTACCAAATATTTTGACTTTCCCCCCCAACATCTGATTCTAAATTTCAGCTATTTATCAAAAAGTCTAAACATATCAATAAGAAATATCTTGTGAAAGCTCTAGCTAAACTTAGTAATAGAAATATATTTTTGGCTTTTGGAACACTCCCATTTCTCATTTATTATGTATGTGAAGAAAGAGAAGGGGCTCAAAACAGGCTATCTCTGAGAAGGAAATATAGAATGACTCTTCAAGTTTGGAATAGAACAGAATTTTTCAGGAATGGGTGGCAGGAGGGTGACTAGCTAATGAAATACTCACTGACTACTTGAAAGATAATTAAAGGTGAAAGATCATTTAAAATTTTTTTCAATGATGTTGCTCTGGGTTATAATTGACATCCTTTTCAAGGTTCTTTGAAAGAGGTAACTGAGCACAAGAAGCCTTCAAAGAAGAGTCTTTGGGATTGTACTACTTTGACTATTTCAGACTGAGCCAAAGTTAAGTGGGGGGCCATAATTTATATTTGCTCAGTTTACATTTTGGAGGACATGGTTGATGGTCTTAAACCTGAAGTGTCCAGATGCAACTTAAAATCTTTACTGTACAGCTGAGCCAAGTAGGTGTCCCCTCCATCAGCGGGACTGTTGAGCTACTCAGGTAACAGAGCAGGAATCAGTCAGACAGGAGCTGCTATAGTTCTTAAGAAGAGATGTCAAAGTCACAGAGACGATGTGCAGATTACACAAGAATAGAAAGAGGATTTTTGTAGAGAAAAAAAGGAGGATTATGTGGTATTATGTGGGTTTACCTCGCTGATGAAATCTTAAAACCCTCTTACGAAACTGTATATTGTAAATGAGGCAACCTCCTAGACACGTGCTTTCTTAAAGAATCATAGGCTCCTTGGATGGAAAGAAGTGGTCAACGGCTGACTTATTAGGATTGGTTAAATCTTCTTCCAGACATCGCCAACAACGAGCAGATGTTCTTCTCTACTGCTTCTTGGAGAACTTGTGATTCATTAAGTTTTTTGTGAGCTGTGATAGGGTGTAATCCCTAACAGAAACTAAAGAAATCCAGTGGATCAAGAGTCATTGTTGAAACCATGCCCTGTAGGGTTAATGAGGTTGAAACTAGCAGAAAGTTCAAAGCTTGATTTTCAGAGACCTGTTTCTTCCTAATCAGCTATTGTCTTTTTAGAACCCACTAAAAAATCCACTAGCTATTTCTGCAGAAGGCTAGACTCAAGGTCAACTGATGGGCTTCCTGCCTATGAACAAGCACCACCCTGGCATTCCTTACCAGAGATAAGGAGCCCAAGACCCTACCCAATTTACACTGGCTCTTGGGACAAACCCATAGCCCCTTCTCCTTGTCCTAAAATAACCTCCTGATGTGAGGGGCTACATTTTGCCTCGTTGCCATGTTAAGTATCCACCCCAAAGTGTATATGAGATGTGTGTTACATATGTTTGCTCAAAGCTCCTGCCCTGTCTTTCCTTATAAATTGTCACTAGTTCCCCCCCCACCTTTTCATCAATCTATATGCTTTCAGGAAGGCAGAGTTGAGGCTCATAGTCCCCTGTTCTCATTTGTCAGCCTCTGGAATAAATTCTTCCTTTGCTACAAACATAATGTCTCAGTGATTGGCTTTAGTGCATCAGGCAGATAGACTTGGGTTTAATTACAATGTGATCACCTTACAAGAAATCAGCAAAGGAAGGCTGATTATTAGTATTTAATATTAGCACTCCTAGTGGAGGCATTTTCAGTGTTTACCTATGATGGATTGGGAAATAACCCAAAGGAAGGGAGTATATAATTGTTATCCTCAGCACCAACAGCCTTCAAGTTACACTAAGTTTGTGCTTTTAAATTTTTTTAGCTTTACAATTTTCAAATAAAATTGTATGTTGAAATCTAATATATAAAATAGATCAAAGGAAACCTGGTCCCTGATTAAAGTGGGAGTGGGAAACTTTGCCTACTCAGCCCCCACACTGCCTCTTTCTCTTTTGCAACATGAGCCCCGAGGCACCTCCAAAAACTGCTCTAGGACCCAGCTAAGTGCATTTGGAAAATCACAGCTCTAAACTGTTCCCTTTCAATTTCCTGGATCCCAGCCAGTTGGTGCCCAATTATTAGGTGGAGTCTTAACTTCTCATTTAAAAGACTTATCTTCTGAAAAAGAACATATTTTCATTTGATTATTTTGCTACTTTTAATAATTAAATATCTTCAATAATCATAAGAACACACAATTACTGAGTGTATACTATATGCCGGCCATAGCCTTCTAAAGTCTGACATTATCTCATTTAATCTGCACTACAACCCTATAAAATTGGTATTATTATTAGTAGTAGTATTATTACTATTATTATTTTTAATTTTCCAGTTTTCCCGAGGAAACTGAGTATGAGAGAGATTAAGGAATTAATGCAAGGGGGTACCTGGATGGCTCAATCTGTTAAGTGTCTGACTTTGGCTCAGGTCATAATGTTGGGATTCTGGGATCCAGCCCCATGTTGGGCTCCACACTCAGTGGGGAGTCTGCCTCTCCATCTCCCTTTACACTTCTCCCCAATCATGTGTACATGCACTATCTCAATGAATAAATAAAATTTGGGGGGGATACAGGGTTGGCTCAGTGAGTTAAACCTCTGTCTTCTGCTCAGGTCATGATCTCAGGGTCCTGGGATTGAGCCCCACATCAGGCTCACTTCCTAGCAGGGAGGTTGCTTCTCCCTGTCCCTCTGCTGCTCTCCCTTGCTTGTGCGCTCTCTCTCTCAAATAAATAAATAAAATCTATAAGTAAGTATGTAAGTTAATTAATTAATTAAAATAATTTTTTAAAAAATTAAGAAATTTATGCAAACATATGCAACTAGTGGGGTGATAACTCAGTCAGTGTTTCGAATCAAGGTCTTTGGAATTCCAGCATCCTCTTCTACAGCCATTAGCTATTGCCGCTGCCTTTGTCATAGCTTGATACTTTAGGGTAGTCATTTCTAATTTCAAAATTAGGATTAGTGTCCATTCCCCTTATGCTGCTATTTTTCCACCATTTTCATCCGCATATATTAATGTTTACTCTTGAAAACTCAATTAATAACATCCTCTGGATATGTCCTTGGAGTTTGTTAAAGACCACTCGTGTCTGAATGGTACCTTAGCATGTCGGTGCTTGCGGATTTGTGTGAATGGCTGCCATGTATCATCATTCACATGCAGTATCTGTGATCTTTACCAGCTTCCCTGGGAAAAATTATATCCATTTACCGACTTTCTGCAGCCCTAGCAAAGCTTGCTAATCAGGTGCAGGCTGGACTCCCTTTCTGCCAAAATGGAAGCAGGGTTTGTGAGTTCTCTGCATTCCTCAGACTCACTGGAGGGTGCACCTGGTCTTAGTTAATTGGGTGAAGGAGTTTTGCCTGTAAGGTGAAAGGAATTAGTGACAGGTTTCCTATTCTCTCGACCCCCTGAGGTGGGATAAAAAGCTTGACTGGCTACCCCATTTTACAAGACCAATTGGGGAAAGGCATAATTAAGAGAAATTCGGTGTGGCATGAAGCTTTTCCCTTGTTTAGGGATGATAAAGGTCAAGAAACACAATTTTAGATAAACGTTGGGTTAGCTGGCTTTATTTTTAATATTTAGTTAGCAAGCAGTAGAGACAATCAACTAAATCATTTAGCCATTGGGCTATAAATTTACCATTATGTGATTTAGCTGAGTGATGTTGGATAGGTCTTATAAAGTTTATTGGAGTTCAAGAAAGGAAACCATCACACCTGGCTAGCTCTGACATAGGGGAAAGTGCCTTGTGGGAGTTGGTTAGACTTTCTAATATGATCAATGGCCTGATGTTACCCAGCATGAAGAAATAAAAGACTTGACTTGAAAAGTGCATTAATTCTTTCAGGCTATTTAGTATAATTTAATGCACCGTATAGTGCCCGGGGGTATTGAAAGAGTTAAACTCCCCAGACAAAATGAAGAATTACTCTCTTTTTCCTGGAAATATCAGGCCCATATGTATAGAGAGAACTTTATTAGCAAGGGTATTAAAATTGGTTTCACTGTAAGCGATTTTCCGAGGGTCCATTTCTGTGCCATCTGTCCTTTTTTTCCTTACCAGTAAAAGCAATAAAATGTACATGTTCACTAAAAGAAAGGAATTGAGTTTTATGGCATTCAAGGGACATTAAAATTCCTTTCTCTTGTAGAATATGTTTTGATCTTTCAGAATATTATTTGAACAACTGATTTCTAATATATCTATAGCAAATTATTCATATTTTGTATTAATGGTCACATAGGCAAACTGGGTAAAAACCAGGAACAAAACAAACCCCAAGCGATGTAAGCAATCATTGCCACTGAGAATAGAAACAGTGGCTATAGTTTTGATATAGAAATGAGAATCACCACAAATGACACATGAAATAGGGCTTTCCTTGCCTTCATGCTTGCCTTATATTTTTTTTCAAAAGACATTGAGATTAATAGGTATTGGTTCTTTTACAGAAATGCTCCTAACTTCCTGGCCTTGGATCTGATCACAATAGACTACCTTTGATAAAAAAGAAAAGAAATATTCAATCAACCATGACCATTAGCATCAATTTTTGTTAACAAAATGCCCTCTCTCCCACCAATGCAGGCCAACTGGGGCTCTTACCTACCCCTCTTGTCTATCCTTTTTCCTGCACTTAAGTTTCTTTTATGGAATGTTTTCCAGTATTTGTTTAACCTTCAAACTAATAGCACTAACCACTTTAAACCAAATAAGAGTTTTCAATTGTAATTTAACACCCAACCCAATGGCCTCTGGATTTATAAAAGAATCATATTAAATACTGCCATGAAGGCATTTGGCCGAAATAAAGAAAGAAAACCAAATGACCATTTAGTTAGTTCTAGAATTTTGATTTTTATGTAATATAAATATGGCACGACCTAAAATCTTTTGGGCTGGAATATATCATTCTGTGATGGTAATAATATTCTGAACTGAACTTGCTTTAATGCACTGATCCCTATTCATTTTGCAAAGAAATAAAGAGTGTTATGCATGTTATTCAGCAGGAGAAAAGTCTAGTACAGGAAGCTTAACTTCCCTTCCTGAAGATGTTCTTTGAGTAAGAAATGAGTCAAGGATAGAGCTTAAAATAACATACTATTGATTTTTCTGGGCCATTAGATCACAAGTATTTCATTCAACTACAGGTTTCACACTTTACCAGAATGCAGTAGCACCTTATCTCTATGAGCCTTTATGGTTTTTAAAGTCCTTTCTTGTCCATTATCTAATTTGATCTTCAGACTATCCCTATGTGCTAGTTGGTTTCTCTGAACTTCGGTTTTCTCCATCCTAAAATGAGGATGTGTGGTTTACCCAAGCTTGAAACTGGTCAACCACAGAGCAAGTTCACAGGTCCAGAAACAGGCTTTTTCTCTGTACCGTAGCCTTTGTTAGAACAATGAAACTGAAAATGTCTCTTGATTTGCTAAAACAATACTTAGAAATAGCATACACACACACACACACACACACACACACACACACACACACACACATATTAACTGACAGGGTAACACATGACTTTTGCTAAAGATAGGGAGAATACAGAAAATAAAAGGAATAATCATCCTCATATGCCTCCAACAAGGTAAAAAATACTAACATTTTCTTTCCAATCTCTCACCTGTATATTTGTGGCATAGCTGGCATGTTGTGTTTTTATTTTTGTGTTCTGATTACTTCCACTGGCATTGCAACACAAATGTAATGCTATGATAATAAAAACTCTATCTATTTCATTTTCACAGTGACTTAGTAACAACAACCACATATTTCAACACCTATGTCCCTTTTCTCTATTTTCTGTATATTGCTATATAGAAAAGTTTTGAGTCGAGTAGGATAAGTGAACACCTTTTTTCCTAGAGTATTAATTTAATGCCAGTTACTCAGACTTTTCTCTCTAGAAAATTTAGTTTTGCCAATTAAATTCCATTAAAATTCTAGCTTACAAATTAAAAAAAAAAATAAACAATGTTTTAAAAGATGTGGCTTTTAGAGAAATGCTCTTAATTTCTAGCAGTGCAGTCCTTGGACCCTGATAGCCTGCATTTAAATCCCAATGCTAGCGCTTATTCTTGTTAAAGTGACCTTAAAGAACCTTAACCAAAATGCTTAACTACCTTGATCTTCAGTTTCTTCATGTTTAAAATGATAATAATAATATAGATCACAGAAGCCATTGCTTTGACGTTTACAAATCAAAAAGGATGCAGCACATAGAATAAGCTGAAATATATCAAATAGTCAATAAATACTACATATTATCTACAAACCCAGCACATATACAGACACATATGATATATGTGTTGTATCATGTATACAACCCCATGCCACAGTGTTTGCTATTGAAGTGGGAGGTTAAAAGAGATGTTTCTTAAAAAAAAAAAAAAAAAAAGAAAGAAAGAAAGAAAGATGTTTCTTCTGAGCCCCACATGATAAAATAATATGCCAAGAAAATGCTAAAGGAATGTGCAAATAGAGGAGGTAAAACAATTGATATTTAATATCAGATCTCTCTTATGCCAAATTTCCACATTATCCAGTCATGGATCTCTATTTTGGTCCATTGGTGATTTTTTTTTTCTCTGTTCCATTACCATAGTCTTAATTTTAATAAATTTATTATGGATTAATAATCAGTATAATATTTCATCCACCCTGTCCCACTTCAGGAGTTTCTTGGCCGTTCTTGGACCACTGTATTTCCATATCAAAGTTAGAATTAACATGTCAAATTTCATTAAAAATACATGAAAATACTGAGATTTTGCTTGGAATTATATTTGTCAATAGACCAATTTGGATAAGTTTGAAATAGTTCTGATAATAGGCTTCTAATAGATGTACAATGTACACAGGTTTTCTATAATGTCTTTCAATACAATATTCTAATATCACCACAAAAGTCTTGTACAACTTCTTTAGTTTATTCTTAAGAAAACTTTGGATTTTTGCAATTTTAGTGACACCTTTTCCAGAAGTTAATTTATGGAATGGACTTTATTTCTATACTCTGGTGTTTGAGAAAACTTGATAAACTCTGAATAATTGAATTGTATTTCTACTTAAATAACTATATCCTTTATACATAGGGACCATGCTATAATTTCACTTGCATTGCTTCTAACCTTCAATTATGTTCCTTGTTTTATTGTATTGGCCAGACTTTCTAGTAAAATATAGGAGGGTAATGATTCTGAAATATATTCTTCTCTTAATCTTAAAGATGATGCTGTCAAAGATTGATCATTACCATACCCATCACCACTGGGCTGCAGAATCTTTTCTTGGGTTAAGAAGATTCACTTAGGGGCATCTGGATTGTTCAGTGGGTTAAGCCTCTGCCTTCGGCTCAGGTCATGATCTCAGGGGCCTGGGATCGAGCCCCACATCGGGCTCTCTGCTTGACAGGGAGCCTGCTTTCCTCCTCTCTCTCTGCCTGCCTCTCTGCCTACTTGTGATCTCTCTCTGTCAAATAAATAAACAAAATCTATTAAAAAAAAAAGGAAGAAGATTCACTTATAGTTATATTTTTTTCTGAGATAGTTTAACATGAAGGAAACTTGAATTTTACTAGACTTTGCTATTCATTTAGGTGATCATACATTTTCTCTTTAATCATTTTTAGTAAATTAGATTAATAAATTGTCCTCTGTTAAATTTCTTTTTTTCATTCCTTAGATCAATTCAACTTGCTCATGGTAAATTATAATTTTTAAGTATTTCCATGATAAAATCACTACTATTTTACTATTTTTCAGGATTGTTTTATCAATGGCTTGAGGGTTTGGCTTTTAATTTTTCTTTCATTTCTTGTTTTGTGAGTTTAAGTAACTATGTTATCCTAACTTCAATGAAGTAAGTAGTCATTCTTCTCTATTGTGGAATAGTTCTTGTACAAGTTAAAGTACCTGTTCTACAAATGTTTGATAGACATCATCATTTTGGGCATAGATACCCTCAAAAATGTGGAGATCCCTTTTCCTTTGTTGTTGTTTTTTTTATTTTGTTTTGTTGATGGGAAAATATCTACTTTTGAAAACACTGTAGGATTTTTCAGATATCCCAATTTTTTTATTTAGATTTCAGTGACTTAGATTTGACAACTTAGATAAAATTATTCATCTTAACCTGATTTTTAGAATTTCAAATGGAAATTTGTTCTTAATATCCTCTCATTATCTTTTTCTTTCTTTCTTTCTTTCTTTTTTTTTTTTTCTGAGATTTTGTTTATTTGAGAGAGACGGAGAGAGAACATGAGTCAGAGGGAGAGGCAGAGGCAAAGGAAGAAACAGGCTCCCCATGTAAGGGCCTGTTTAGCCAGAGCAATTCCATTTGGTTAAACAGTATTTTGTTTTTTATGCAGTAAAACTTAAACTGACCCTGCCCCCCAGCCTCCCGCCCCCGGCCCGGGGACTTAACTTAAGAGCAAATCTGGGAAACCAGTCCCAGGTAACAAAGCCCAAATACAAGGGCGGGTCAGGCCAGGTGGAGACATCCAATCAGTGGGGCACGCATACTGTCTCCCTAGCTACCAAGGAGTGTGGGCCCCACCTTTTGGGCTCCAATTCTGACCAAGGTGATAGGTTCGTTCAAATATCTACTATAGGGTAAATTGCAATTCAATTGGTCACTTGTGTATGACCTAGCATGACTGCAGCTTTCTCTGTGTGTTGCAATCTCATTGGCCACCTGTGTGTGGCCAGGCTCAACCACATGGCCTTTGCTCTATAAAAGTTAGTCAGCAAGGCAGAGAGGAGTCACCCTCTCTGTAAGAGGTGGCCCCGGCCGGTCGATTTGATTCTTGATGCTTGGCACAAAATAAAGCTTTGCTTGACCTTCGCTTTGTATCAGTCTCGCTCCTTTGATTACGGACCCAACATCCCACTGAGCACACAGGACTCAGGGCTAGATCCCAAGACCCCCTGGACCATGACCTGAGCTGAAGGTAGACCTTTAAGTGACTGAGCCTCCAGGAACCCCCTCTCATTATCTTTTCAATGACTGCATCTCCTACAGCTATATCTTCCTCTTTCAAATGATTCTTTTGTTCCCTTGCCTTTTTTTTCTTGATAATGGTAGGGATAAACTGATAAATATTAGTCTTTTCAAAGAACCAACTTTTGGTTCCATTGAGCTACTCTATTTCATATTTGTTTTATTTCATTAGCTTCTCCTCTTTTTCTAGCTATCAATTGCTTACAAAATTTTACCTAATTTTCATTTTGGCCAGAAGTTTAACCAATGTTATATAAATACAAGTCTGGAGTGACTATTAAGAACAATTTATGTCACCCATTATTATTAACCAGAAAACCAAAGTATAATCTATTAGATGTTTTCCCATAGGTATATAAACAAATTACACTGCTTAATAAATTATTTATTTATTTTTTAATTACTTTAAGTTATTACCTAAATGTGACAAGTACATTTAGAGGTACAAAAGAAAAAGACACAGCCTCTGATGTAAAGGGACTGATAATCTTGACCTGTAATTTCCTCTAAACAAAAGCCATATCCCACTTTGAGAAGTCACACTGAATGAATGGCCCTTGGTTAGGGTGAGTCTTCTCACACATTGATTGAGACTTCTCATGCATTGCTTTCCTGGTAACCTTTTTGGTCTGTTTGTCTGGCAGAGTTTCAGATACCTTAAAAGTAGCCCCATATTTGAGTATGTTAAAGGTGGTCACTAGTTCCTTCTACTTTGCCCACTTGTTTGGCAAAAATTCATAGGCTTCACTTAAATCTTAAACCAAAACTCAAATGATATCTGCAGTAATATATTTTGGTTGTTTTTATTTTGTCCTGCATCAATAGTCAACTTCAACGCACTTACTTCTAACACTTCCTTAATTTTCTTTTGCTTAGTAATTTTGATATACAAATAACTTGCCTTGGATGTTATACATCTATTAAAAAGAAAACAAACAAAAAACGCTAAACATCTTTTTAATTTAGATACAATGATAAACTTCTTAATTTTCACTAAAAATTCTCCTTAAGTTTAGAAGACACTCAAATAATCCCTTTGCATGTTTACTGTTCATTTGCATGTATATGTATGTATTTCTCCTCTCAGTTGTCTTCTGGAAGCAGAAGTAAAAAAATCCAGTGGAAGAATTCACTGTGGAATGTCAGCCCCGGCTGTGAATGCTAGAATATATATGATAAAGTCCATCCTTTAGAACTCACTCACTTCTTCCAACTAACTCCAGAGCATTCCTTCTGTGATGAATGTGGGAACACTTCCATGGGCCAGTTTTTAACAACAGAAGAATGTGCCTTACTGTCTGCACTAATACAAGCACTTAATATAATCCTATGAATTTATAAGTATCATTTTGTTGACTGCCAAAGACATTTCATATCCTTGGGCAAGTGGGTTGTCATACTTTGAATCCAGATTCCTCCTCTAAATGAATATAGTAATGGGTGTGGTATTCAGGAAACCCAATGCCCAGTGGAAAGAAGTTGAAATTAATAATAAACTAAAAGCTGCTTAAAGGTGAAAAATGGAAATGTCCTTACAAAAGATAAATACGGATCTCATGATATCATATGTGAAGAAAATACATCTTTTTTTTTTTTTTTCAAATAGAAAGCATTTGTCACAACAGCTTTGTTTTTCTTGGTGTCCATGTCTTTAGTAATCACTTTCCACTCTCAATCGAAGAGAGAAAAGAAGGCCGCAGAGACAGTAATAACAAGATAGGGAATGTTTCCGTGATTTGTTTTCAAGTGGGTGAAATTATTTTTGATAGCAGACATGCTAAAGTAGACTTGTTATTTTTGAATTTTCAAAAATTTAAGTTCTCCTTTGTTAATCTGAGGACTGAAATTTTTACAGAGCTTTGTTGGATTTGGGTAGTATCTGTCAGGGTGGAGGCAGGTTCCTGTCTCACTACAGCTCACATCTTTTTTCTTTTTCTTTCAAAGTGTTGAGGTTATAAGGGGACCAATACAGTCTTAAAAAGAAAAAACTATAATAATAAAATATGTAATAGGAA
Source organism: Enhydra lutris kenyoni (assembly GCF_002288905.1). Lineage (NCBI taxonomy): Eukaryota > Metazoa > Chordata > Mammalia > Carnivora > Mustelidae > Enhydra > Enhydra lutris. The sequence goes on along the minus strand of NW_019154104.1, from coordinate 10,536,244 downwards.
CCAGGAACTTGGAACTCTCTAACAGCTTGAACTTTTTACCCTTCTAACACTGTTTTTTTTTTTCCTTCTTTCCCAAGATGTCAATCCATTTATTAATCACACTAAGTCCTCTGAGGATTATTTTTAAAAGATGTGTGAGTGTATCTGTGTGTAGTCATTTCCGATGGAATGAATTGGATAGGCTGAAGCCCTGCTGAGAAAGCAAGTTAAAACAAAATTATATGTCACTAAAATTTAAAATTTAGATTTATCCTTTTTTTTTTTTAACCTCCTCCTCATTTACTGGTTAGTTTGCTCATAATCGGCCCCTTACGCAGGATGCCTTTTGGCATGATCACCACTACTTAATACTTGGCATACTGACCTCTGTCCATGCCAGACAAGAGGATGAATGATATAACTATACAAAGAGAAAAATACTTGTACCCCTGCATAGCACCTAAACGTGCAGTTCCATGGGACATTTGACAAAGGAACACATGCCATTGTCCTGTCTTCATGTATGCACTGGACTATTGCTTGATCACATTATGAATCTGATGCTTCCTTTCTTACAGCTCTCCCTTTAATAGAAGGTATCATCCTACTTCTTACCCAACATTCATTATAGAAACCCAGTGCTTGAATGAGCCTCTTCTTCTCCCTCCCATCTTCAGACCCATTGTCCTCTCTCATGATACTCACACCAATAGGATGAATTCACTATTCCTATTAAGAAATTAATAGGATTAGAGTGTGGATGTTTGTAATTTAAAATTTGTATATTTTGTAATTTGGGGATTTTAGCTACTTCTTGATTTTCTCTCCTTTATCGTGGTCATTTGAGACTTCAAATGGTAATTTTCACATGTGATTTTTCTTTAATTTAAGGATATTTAAGTCCCCAGCTTTCTCCAAAATATTTTGGAGCATTATTTTTTGACCTGGATGATAACTGTAATGTCTTGCTTATTTTGGAAATTAGCAAGTAATGACAATCTTGGGTCCAACATATAGACTACATTTGTAAATGTGATAAAAGTTATCACAAAGTTTGTCCTTATGATGTTTCCAATAATTTTCATAGTAAACAAAAACAAAACAAAACTTTTCAAAACAAACAAAAGTTATCACAAACCTCTTTAAAAGATTTGTCCTTATGACGTTTCCAATAATTTTCATATTAAACACTTCTGTGCTTCCTTTTGGCGTATTTTTTCTTTTTTTATTGAAGTATAACTAACATTCTTAGTTATATTTTCATTATACTTAGTGTTATATTATTTTCAGGTGTACAATATAACAATTCCACAATTCTATGCATTACTCAGTGCTCAGTGCTCATCATAATGAACTCTTAATCCCCTTCACCTGTTTTACCCATCCCCCACCCACCTTCCCTCTGGTAACCACCAGTTTGTTTTCTGTAGTTAAGAGTCTTTTTTGTTGGGGCACCTGGGTGGCTCAGTGGGTTAGGCCTCTGCCTTTGGCTCGGGTCAGGATCTCAGGGTCCTGGGATCAAGCCCTGCATCGGGCTCTCTGCTCAGCGGGGAGCCTCCCCCTCACTCTCTGCCTACTTGTGATCTCTGTCTCTCAAATAAATAAACTCTTAAAAAAAAAAAAGTCTTTTTTGTTTGTCTCTTTTTCTTTCATTTATTTTGTTTCTTAAATTCCACACATGAGTGAAATCATGTGGTATTTGTCTTTTGCCAATTTGTTTCTTAGCATTATACCCTCTGGATCCATCCACGTTGCAAATAATGAGATTTCATTCTTTATTTGATACACTCAAATTAATTGAAATAAAACATAATTAAATTTTACAGTGAGGAAACATTTTTTAGAAAATAATATGTTCTCAAGAATACTGGATAATCTCAGGGAGCTCCATCACAATAAATCAATAACAATATTATATTTCACATGCAATAAAGCTTTTTTATTTTAACTTTTATATTTTTTTCTTTTGGTGTTACATTGGTATAAAAGATTTAACCTTTAGTTGACCCCTCAGTTTCAATCATGGTTTAGACCATAGTAAAACTAGTTTACCTTCACAGGTATAAAACACTTAACTATCTTCCAACAATTATACAACTAGCATATTAGGTAAGTATCATTTAAGTAAATTAAACTACAGTCATAAATTGATAAAAATTAAAATAATGGTCTACAAATTACCAGAAGCTATATTACACAAGAAGTATTATCAAATTTGCTAAATTTAAAGTATATTCATTTTGTTGTTTTTTTAAATTGCTGAAGACATTTAATTTATTACAGTTTAATTATTTTAACTTCTTAACTGTATTAATTAACAAACAAATCTTCAGATGTCAGCTGTAGTTCTATGTACCAATCATCTTATAAACCCCAATTGTGATATTAGTGCCGGTTACTTTAAAGAGTCTCATCTTATTTTGACAATTAGAAATATAATTTTTATCTGATTTCCAGGGAAGTAATTTAATAAAAGAGTGAGGTGATGAAAGTAAAATATCAAATCTTGAAACCAAGAGTGTTGATGTGTTGAACCCTTTAGAGAAATCTAATCTGAAATCAAATGTGTTATAATAAGAATACAATAGCAGATCAAACTAAAAAATATTCAAACTCAATGTTCAAATTAGTTTTTATTTTATTTTATCTTCTATTTCCTTTAGATAAATAATGAGAATAAAGTAACTAATTACTTCTGGAATACTTCTATTACATGGCATTGAGATTTCTTTTCCAGATTTTCTGCATGAAACTATTCTCTTAAGACTATGAACATATATTGGGACCGATGGTCACTAACTAGATCCTTCACTTCCCTTGCCTGCAATCTGTTCAAATAAAGAAACGTAAAATGTAACTGAGGGTATTAACGTTGGCTTTAATACGGGTATTTAGGCTATAGATTTCTAGTCATTGTTTTCCTCCACACTAGTTTTATAATTTGGAGATTATTGCATAAAATTAAAGACTCTTTAAACATACATGAATATACTTGGCATGTCTGCATGAAAAGAGACTAGAGATCACCAGATATGCATTCATATGTTTCAATACCTATGTTCTGTCGTTTCATTTATTTTTTCTTCAGGTAGGCCTCAATCAATTGAAGAGAAGGGAATACAGCTAACAAATGTTAAGGACATAATTCTGTCATTGTGCACAGTCAAATTTACCCAAAATACTCATTAACTGTTATAGAAAAGTAGGTTGGGGTTAAATAATCAACTACTTTGAGTTCTAAGGTGAAGATGCAGGATTTTACCCTGTTGGTAATAGAATACTGCCATAGATACATGCTGACAATATTTTTCTTCTGCTATATAAATTGTGTTTTCCTATGTACTATGAGAAAATGATACAAAAGTCATTGAAGACATGGCATATGACTTCAACGAGCTTGCTATCTGGCTTAGAAGATAAGAAAAATACTAAATACTGAAAACATATCAGTAATTGTATACACTCTATGGGATAAGGAAATAAGACAATGTTCTGTTCCATATTGACATGATATTTCCAAGTTGAATGTTTTTTCAAAATAAGAAAAATCCTCCAAATCTACAAATTCCTTGAAATAATGATATACTTCAGTAAGATAATTAGATAAAAAATTATCACTCAAAAATTTAAAAAAATTAAATCGTACTTCTACTTGAGCAAAATTGATGTAATAAAGAAATCATGTAATTTTAAAAAATATATAATTAAAAATCCACTTATCATTTACCAAAGAACCAAAATGTATTTGGAACAAACCTAACATAACAATTCAGCACTAAATAAAACTATAAAAATGTATTTAAATCTACTAAAGAATGTTTAAATTAATAGAGACATATGGATACCATTTTTACAGATAAAAAGTAAAATATGATAAAGATGGAAATCCTTGTTTTTTGGTCTACAGAATCAATGCAATTCCAAATAGAATGCCAATAAATTTATTAGGTCGGTTCTAAATAATATATGGAAGAGCAAAAGCAAAGAATAGTTAATACTTATAGAATTATAGGGATATAAGAGATTTTATTTTATTATATTACAAGATGTATTATTACAAAGCTATAGTATTTTAAAATGTCTGGTCTTGGCTAAGATAAATAATCCAATCAATAAATAGAGCAGGGAGTCTCAAAATAGAGCCCACATACATACTAAAACTTGAAGTCTAAAACAAGTGGTATTGTAGATCGTAAAGAACAAATTGTTTAATAAAAATTCATAGACAAATCAAATAGGCATGTGATAAAATATAACCAGATCCAAAATCTATATCATACACAAAATTTTCAACATAAGCATGAAAAACAAAGTTTAAAAATTTAGAAAAATTATATGTATGAATTTGTAGCATACAATGAAAAAAACTTAGAGAAAATACTGAGTAGAATTGTTAATTAAAGTTAGGACCCTGAGTTTATCCAACAGACTACCAAGTAAATGAAAAAAAAATCATATATTTAGAGCAGTTACATGAAAAACATAATTAACAAAAAAATTAATATTCAGAATATAGGACATTTTCTGCATGTCAATAACAACAACAAAAAAACTCCAAATAACCCAATAGAAAAATAAGCAAAAATAGAGTAGCTATCAAATGTCAATTCGTATATAAAAATCTCACCAGTTTATTAGATATCATTTTATGATATCCCAATTCAAATTTTCCAGTTAGCAAAAATTAAACTCTGAAAATTCTGAACAATTCTATATTTCACAATATAGTGCAGTGCACATCCCTAAGCTGCTGATGGTAGTACTGAAAAAAAAGAAAAGAAAAGAAAAAAATAATTATCTAGTAAATTTGAAGATGTATATATGCAGCAACTATACTTTGCCATAGATAAAGTCAACCATTTATATTAGGACATGTGGGAAAGAATGTTCTTAGGAGCATTGTTACAATTAAAAAAAAGAAAACAGGAGAAAAACAAATGGCCACCAAAAGTAATGTGGATTAATAAATTATAGTATATTTACTCAGTAGAGTATGTTAAAGTGAAAATAAATAAACCAGAGCTTTATATAAAAACATGGATAGATCTTTCAAATAAATCATTGAATAGGAAAAAAAAAAAGATATATAGAAGAATAACTACAATCTGGTTTCATTTGTATAAAGCTCATAAAGCAGGACTAAACAATATGGTGGGGTTGGTTTAAATAGAGCAGTTGGAGTGGGAAGGAACACATAGGTACTATAGAATTAGAAATACTTGCATATTTAATTTGAGGGTTTATTTTTTAAATTTTTATTTTTAAAATTTTAGTATTTTGTATCAAAATTCATATATATATATACATATATACATATATACATATATACATACATATATATAATTCATATATATACATACATATATGAACATATATGAATTTTGATACAAAATATATATGTGTATATATATGTATGTGTATATATATATATATGACATAAAATTTCTCCCTTGCTCCAAATCATGCTAATATAAAGTTCAGAGTTACATATGTACAGATGGGTATTAATGCTATATAATGCTAGCCTGTCACTAGCTGTGAATATAGGACATTTTCTGCATGTCAAGAGGATACACAATATTTAGAAGGAAAAAAGTCATATTACTTCCCTATAGTGTTTTATAAGAATTAATTACATAATGCATATAACACAGTGCTTTGAATATAATAAATACTCAGCTTCAAGTACCTAATTTTTAAAAATATTTTATTTATTAGAGGGAGAGAGAGAGAGCATGCACAAGTGGGAGAAGGGGCAGAGGGAGAGAGACAAGTAGACTCCCACTGAGCAGGGAGCCTGATGTGGGGCTAGATCTCAGGACCTGAGATCATGACCTGAGGGGAAGTCAGAGGCTCAACAAACTGAGCACCCAGGCGCTCCTTCAAATATCTAGTTTTTAAATACTATAGTGATATATTATACAAAAAGGTTTTAAATTAATTTATAACTTTGGGAGCACCCGGGTGGCTCAGTGGGTTAAAGCCTCTGCCTTCGGCTCAGGTCATGATCCCAGGGTCCTGGGATCGAGCCCCGCATGGGGCTCTCTGCTCAGCAGGGAGCCTGCTTCTTCCTCTCTCTCTCTCTACCTGTCCCTCTGCCCACTTGTGATCTCTGTCAAATAAATAAATAAAAAATCTTTTTAAAAATATTTATAACTTTGGTGAGACAAAACGTTATGAGGATCACTTTTAAGTTGGGATTTGAAAGGCATTGTAGATTTGAATTGGCAGACAGAAAGAAGAAGTGAGTGTATGAGAAGACCCAAAATGAAATAAAGAATAAAAAGAAAGGAGGGAAGAAAGGGAAAAAGGAAGATTGGTAGACAGATTGATACAAAATTTTAAAATTATAAGTATGATTGAAAAGGCTTGTGTAACATATAAAATAATGAAGAAGGATGTTTGGGACAAGCTTGAATAACTTGAATGTATTCATGGGAAAAGAGAGAGAGTGGAGGTTGGGGCAGAGTTATTAATGTTTGATTAGAATGTCCCAAAACCTACAGTACAGCTGTGATCTGTGATTGAATTACAGGTATGTTAGAAGGTAGTCATTTTCTGAATGGTTTTGTTTTCTCCCTGCCTCCCTCCTTATCTCTTATCTCTCCCCTCACCCCCCCAAGTCTCTCTTATCTGTTTCTCTCAACTATTAATTATTTTTGGCATTTGATGTTAAAAATTAGCTAAATGCTGATTCCTGGTAAAATTTCATAACAAATTCTTTTTTAGGAAAAAAATAAATTGATATTCTAAGAAATAATGACTGATAACATTTCAGAATTTAGAAATTAATTAATAATCAATAATAATGATATTTTGATCATGTATGCATATGTCATATTTTTATTTTGTATATTTTCCAGAAATTTAATTAAAAGTAGTATTTTAATTTTATATTTTGTTTACCCCATGCTTAATATTTAAAAATCATTGTTGCAAATTAAATCAAAATATCCTTAAAATGATCTACACTATATATTGACTTCTGGTTTTTGGTTTTGTTTTTATTTAAATCCCAGTTAGTTAGCCTACAGTGCAGTTGTAGTTTCAGGTATAAAATCTAGTGATTCAACACTTAACAACATCTGATGCTCATCACAATGATGCGATTCTTAACCCACCCCACTGCTCTCTGGTAACCATCGGTTTGTTCTCTATAGTTTATATACAGTTTGTATTGCCTTCTTTCGATATCCTCAAAAAGCAGTGTTTGAAAAAAAGACCGTAGCACACATAGTTTGTCAGGGAGGTGGTTGGAGGCGCAGGATGAGGGAGTGTACAGCGTAACGCAGGGAAAGAGACTGGCCAGAATGAGATCGCCTTTTTCCAGCTGCCTCTGAGGGCTGCAAGGATGTGGCTCCTGCAGGATCTCTGGGCAGCTCACAGCAGCCTGTTTGGAAAGGGTGACCAGAGCATCTCTCCATGAACTCGCAATGCCTGCCAGTTGCAGATGACCCCTGGATAATTTTTTTTTTTAATATTTTATTTATTTATTTGTGAGAGAGAGAGGACAAGAGCTTTCAAGCAGGGTGAGCAGCAGGCAGAGGAGAAGCAGGTTCCTTGTAGAGCAGGGAGCCCCAGGGGAGGACTCGATTCCGCGACCTGGTGATCATGACCCGAGCTGAAGGCAGACACGGAGGCGTCCTACCCTCCTGGGCTTTATGGCTGGATTTAGGTTTGCATTAGATGACTTTCTTTGTTTGGGGGAAGACCCTGAAGCAGGAAGTGAAAAATGTAACACATCCTACTTGAAGAGTGACTGCCTGAGTGAGGGATGTCCAAGTTCCACATGGAACTGTCTCCAGGAATTGCTGTTGAACCCCTAACTCTGCCACAGGAATGTGACATAAGGGGCCAAAGATATCTGCCAAATACATATGCTGAAATATCATGCTCTGAAACCATAAAGACCAGTAACTCCCTTAAGTATGTGTGTATATGTGTGTGTATTTAAAATATTATCATAACTCCGTTTTAATACCAAGACAAGCAACTATTTGACTGAAGCTATAAAGCTATCTAATATATCAGGTAGCATAATCTTAAAAAGCTTATTATTAATTAGGTAATATAATGAAGACTATCTTATATTTGCCTTCATATTCCCCTGTAATTTTCCGCCCTGGCCTAAACCTTGATTTGTCAGTGATATTTTTTAAATAAACAGTATCGCTAAGTTAACTACACTGATATCCTGCTGAACCAAATATCTATATGGGGCAAAAAGGAGTTTTTCACTCTTTTAAGTGTTTGAAAGTACAAAAAAAGAAACATTGCCCTCGTGGGATTCGTTTTAGCAATGTGGATCATAATAGAAGCAGTTAGTCACAATATCACACAAATGATTGAGATATCGAGAATGCTTCACACGTTACAGAGTGGCTCGTTTTACCACCTTACATAATAAACTAATATCCCAAGCTCGCGTTTGGGACCAGTGAAGCAAAGAGGTAGAAAAGATACTATTTTGAGTAATGCATTGCTGATGTATCCAATGACATAAAGACCATACGAAAAGACCATCCGAAATCTCTTCTTCATGGAAATATCAAAACAAACTACTTAAGACAAACATTCAAGTGGAAATAAACGTTTTTAAATAAAGGACCGTACGAAATCATCCTAGAACTCTACGTGCCATATGTATATAGGCAGGAATAGAAAGTCAAGTGCCAGCTCTAAGATCCATGCTCTGGCCCCGATCTCAGCATCACCGGGGCAGACCTTGGCTCTGCCATTTATTTGTTGATAGATCTACAGCAAACTATTTAAACATTCCGTGTTAGCACCCTAATTTTTAAAATGGAGAGGGCAGTATGTGTTACATCATAGGCTGTTTTGAGGATTAAGTAAATTAATGTTGGTAGTATTAACCTTATTAGTAAATATTAGTCATATTAGTAAATCAATATTAACTGGGCCCACAATATTTCTTGTTTCTACTCCTTTCCATTCCTAATTGTTAATAATGCCCATTTACTCACAAAAGTGTCTTGCCTTTGAAGACAAATTATATGATTGCATTAACTAATAATTATTCTGAGAAGTCGGGGTTTGAATAATACGTTGTTTAATTTAGAAAAGACCTGACGTGATATGTCATGCCTGTAGATTCAGATTTATATTAAATAATATTAAAAGTAGTGAAAAATACAATAACAGTAGGTGATTTTAATAGGGTTCAGGTCACTGTATCTCTTCAGCTCTGTGCAGAGAAGTAGGATGAAAATGTCACTTTCTCTTGTTTCATACGAGGGGCTTTTGCCATGTAAAATTTTTGTCAAACGTTTACGAGCTAAGAAATTTATTTTCTTAATTAGTGTGTAATTATTGTGGATAATTATATTTTGTAGACTGTTGAATAATTATTTGTTTGTCAAAGCAGCTAATTGAAGTGAAATTTTTGAACACCTTGAACAAATGTATTTTTAATTGCAAAAACTACATGAAACATATTACCATGTATTGATATAGTTTATGTTTTTAAGAAAAATTAAACTTTGGGAGAGTATGGTTAAAATGCTCACTGCTATTCTTTAATTAATCTTTAAATTTGAATTCTACAAAATAATTTATCAAAAATGTTTAACAATATTTTGAACTTATGATAGAAAAAGATTTAATTTCAGCATTTCCTGTTAATCACATAAAAATAAAAGTGATAGATGTACAGAATAAATACACATTTGGAGTATTAAGATTGATAATTCTGAGACCTTGTTAATGCTACAAATTTTCTTTCAACCGGTATAAAAAATAATAAATTATCTATTCCATTTGCTATCCCCTACATGTGTAAATAAAATATCCTGTTGAAAAAGATATTTTTTTAAAAATGGAGGAATCCTTTGACAGTCTTGATCAATTTTCAGGTTAAAATTTGAAAAAAAATAATATTCACAGAAGCCAGCTCAATTTTCTTATTTAAAATTTTGAAAATACCTTATTGGAATTTTGTAAAAATTCAAAATTTAGTATTTTCCCTATTTCTTTTGTTTTGTGTTTCTTTTATTTATATAATTATATAATTATATAAATTATTTTGTTTATAAAGGAATGCCTTCCTTCACTAAGTCACACATTTACCCCATCATGCTGTATAAGTAGCATTTTCTATATGTACCATGAGGAAAAAAAATAAGGAAAGAAATTCATTTATCAATAATAGTAATAAAGAATCAATTTCTAGGGAATTGTAAGATAAAAAAATAAAAAATAAAAAATACTTACCTGAGAAAAATGCAGCTGTATGCAGGTTGGATTGAATGAATGGGACTTGGTTTGTCCTGAAAACTGTCAGTGGTAATGTATGGACAAGTCCCTAAAATAGGGAGGCTTTGGAACAAAAGTGAGTATGGATAGGATCCATCAAATTGAGAAATAGAGTGGATTTGTGGGAAACCAAGAAGCCTCTAAGGTTTCAAGGTTGATTGTAGATATCTCATTATTACGATAGTTATAATCATGAACATGGACAGTTTTGTCCTGGCACTGTTCCTAGGTATCTCCTTTTTGACATTTAAATTCTGTTTATCATATCATCTTACGCAAATTTGTGCACCTAAGTTGTTCAGGTATTGTTGGAGGCTGGGAATTCTTGAGTAGTGATAGCATCGAGTAACCCAGGCCACAGGTGGTACAATGTATCATTTCATGCAAGTTCACTAACACTTAATATGTACTAAGTGTTATTGGAAGTACTTCTTCCAAAAAAGTGATTATAATCCTTGGTAAAATTTCATAAAATAAAGCTACAGGAAATATGAAGTTTGCCTTGAGCCTTTGTCAAGTGTAAGTTTCTTCTTAAGCATACACCATTTGGCCTCACAAAGTACAGAGGCCATATGTTTGTCAAGATTCCTGAATCCACAATTTAACAAACTTGAAAAATCTATAAGAAGTCTGATGGCCAGTATTTGGCCTTGAGCCCATCATTTATTAATCTTTTTTTTTAATTCTGTATTTATTTTTTATATTTTTAAAGTTTTTTTGTAAACATATAATGTATTATTAGCCCCAGGGGTACAGGTCTGTGAATCGCCAGGTTTACACACTTCACAGCACTCACCATAGCACATACCCTCCCCAATGTCCATAACCCCACCACCCTCTCCCTAACCCCCTCCCCTGATCTTTTTTTAAAATTTTTAATTAATTATTTTTATTAACATATAGTGTATTATTTGACCCAGGGATACAGGTCTGTGAATAGTTAGGCTTACACATTTCACAGCATTCACCATATCACATACCTTATATCTACAAAATGGTTATCCTTTCTCTCTGAATCTTTTTTCCATCAAGTGTAAAATGAAGATAAAAATTTAGTCTCTATTTATCTGCCATAGAATTCTTATATTGACCAACTAGGCTAATATAGCTCAAAGCCCTGTGTAAATTATCTAGAACTTTACAAATATAAAGGAAGTATGTATTAAATAATGTATACCATACCATACCATACTTATACTATAAATATTTCTTCTTTCTCAGATCAATTTGGCATGATACACACACACACACACACATATATATGTATATTAAATCGGCCACTCTCTGATCCAAACTTACAAGGGAAAGAGTTACATCTCTATACTTTTAACTTGAATGAAAACTGACTTAGTTGCTTGGACAATCTACAGGAGCTTGTCAAATAAAAGGGAGTAGGTATCCATATAGCATACAACTCAAGGTTACAAAAACAGTCACTTAACAGATATTTCTCCTGCCTCAGTTTTAGCCAGATCTCTGGTCCAGAACTTGAACCTATAGTGAAGTCTGATAAGGGATATAGTTTATTGGTGACATGGATAGTAAAACTCTCAGCTTGTGAGGCATTTGTGAATCAGTAAAATAGCATATTTCAGATAACGTGCTCAAGTCAAAGACCAAAAACACCCTTTTTAACACAACCTTGGGCAACTGTAAAATACAATCTGCAATAACAGTTAAACATAATAGTTCTTTGGGGACTTATATATGAATATATAAAAGTGAATGGGTCACCAGCTTTCCAAAAGTGGTTTGGCTTTGGAAAAGCAAAACTACAAACCAGGAATTCTGCTAGAGAAAGGTGCAGAGAGTGTATGCAGAGGCAGTGAAACACTTTGGGTTCTGTTTTGCTTCTCAAATGAAGGTAGTGCATGGTGCCTCCACAAAATGCCCCACCCTCTTGATTATTAATTAGGGTTAGCAAAGGACCCAGTGACCAAGGTGCTTTAGTTGGAATGGTGAAGTTCCCTGCTTCTGGAATGAGTTTTATAATTTAATGTCATGAGAATTGCAGGTCCATGGTTACTTCAAAAATATATATTTCCTTTATTTTTAACTGGGAAAAAATTACAATGCAGCTTTCATGATCTTAATGATGGAAGGTTTACATTCCTTTAGAATACAGCAACCATAACAACAACAGTAAGTAATCACTCACAGACCCTAACTGTGGATTATTAATTGGGATATACAGTATATAAAATTATCTTCTACAATGTTGCCTTTAACATAAATGTTGTAATCCTGTTATTTCAAGGGTAGCATAGGCAAGGATTCACAACATGGCTCTTGTTCCTCATCTGAAAAGGAAACTTCTAGTCTTTGTGAAGACAGCTAAGGGATAAAAGGAAGAAAGAGTGCCAAGTTTATTTGGTCCACTCAGATGCCAAATAATGTGTGTCAAATGCAAACTGCTTATTTCATTAAACCAATAAAAACTGCATCATTGCATCATTGATCTTAGCACTTGCAATATACAGTCTTCCTATTTTCTCATGTATACATATATTCCTAGGACTTCCAGTCTATGAGTATTAAATCAATACTCAAATTATACTCTCTTACTATGATACCAGCTGGTCTAAGCACATCAGCCCATGTTCCCCACTCTCCCTGGAAAGATGTGCTCAGGTTCCTCAGAGATGAGATATTGATCTACTCATGTTCTCTCTTTCTCTCTGACAAGACCCTGCTTGGCTGCCTTGTTGTGATTACAGAACAGTGTTGACCCATCATCAGCAGAACTACATTAGGGCTTGTCCCTAATGCTTTGCTCCATAGAAACAAAACCCTAATGTATCTTCATAGGGACCAGTACATCAGACAAGTCCTGTTTTCTTTAGCTCAAAAGGAAAAACTCTTTTTATAGAAACTCAGTCTAAGAGTCACACAGACAAGGCCCAGCCCAGTGTTGTATAAATGCTGTATCACCATTTAAATTCCACTGAACCAGAGGCTCCAGGATGGCTCAGTCAGTTAAGCATCTGCCTATGCCTCAGCTCATGATGCCAGAGATCTGGGATCAAGCCAATGGGCTCCCTGTTCAGTGGAGAGCCTACTTCTCCCTCACCCTCCGCCCCTCTCCCTGCTTGCACTCCTTCTCTCTCTCTTTTTCTCTCTAATAAATAAATAAATAAATAAATAAATAATACAATATTTTAAAATAAATAAATAAAGTAAATAAATTCAGCTAAACCATTTTTCTCTTCTGGCTCTTTCCTTCCTCGTTCAAAGAAACAATCAAATCAGCACACATGTTGTAAGTTTCAATGTCATGGCAAGGAAAAGTTCTGAGGAGATAAACAAGAAATCACATATCATTTGAGACTACCAAGAAATGGTCCTTTTTAAAAGTGCCTATAGTACATTGGCTAACAAAGGCTCTTTTACTGGCCTTGGATGATTTCCATTAATGAGCGTGAATCATGCCTTATTAACAGCGATCCACATGTACAATACGTTTTTCCCCAGAGAATGGTAACTTACGATTTCATAGAGGAGATTCATCACAGTGACAACTTTCCTTACAGGGACAGAGTCTGACAAGAGGTATATAAATCGTATTTCCATAAAACTTTCTAATACATCTCTACAAGCCAAAAGACATATCAAATCCTATAAATTAACAACAACAACAACAACAACAATAATAACAGAGGAAGGAAGGAAGAAAAAAAAACAAATAATTTGATCCAACAAAATTATATTTAGTTTTTATGTTCCCCTTTTTTTAATTTGTAAAGGAAAAGCACTGGTAAGATTGTAACATGGAAACCTAGGTAGAGGTTTCTCCAGAAGACATTTTGGCTGATATTTTTAAGGCAGCATGACTTCCTGAGAGCCGTGATATCTCTAGCCCTAAAAAACACCAAGATTGTTAGAAAGTAATCATATATAAGATGCCCCTCTTTCCCCATAGACCCACCACCTACTTGAATGGGAAAAGGGGACTCAAACCATAAGGAAGGAATAAGTTAGGAAAAAATGTATTTTCATGATATAAAAAGGAGCCTCATAAACTTTGAGAGATCATGTACTAATAAACCTGTCTCTATAACTTACTAATGAGGAAACATAAATGATAATTTCAGAAGTTTGCAAAAGGATTAAAGTGACAATTTGCAAAGAATTAGTAAAATAGGATCATGTGGGTTCATCAAAATGTGTGTTTCCAGAAGACAGGGAAATTGGAAAAGAAAGAGGGAAGAAAAACTTAGGGAAAATAAACATGCAAGTTGGATTTAAGCATACATGAAATAAGATAATCTGGGTTAAATGTTGTTCTTAGTATACCTTGTGATTCTGGCTTACAGCATTAATTCATGCATTCACTCTTTCATTCATTTTTAAGGTAGGCTCCATGTTTAATGTGGAGCTTAAAGTGAGGTTTGAACTCACAACCCTGAGATCAAGGCCTGAGCTGAGATCAAGACCCTGATGCTTAACTGACAGCCAGCCCATCACCCCTATTGCATTTAAGTCATTATTCCTTTACATATCTGTATATATCAACTACTATTATCCATCATAGCAGGATATGAATTTCATTCATGTTTGGATTTTTGATTCCTGCCATTGCTCTGTATAAGTAGAGATGCTCCGAAGTATTATCACACTGGTTCCAAGCTACCTTCTTTTGAACAGGGGTGTTGCCTTTGTTACCCATTGGAACCTTAGTCTTATTTGTAGCATGAGGAACACAGTAGACATTCTATAAATATTTACGGAATGAGTAAAGAAGTAAATGTATTCTGGCCTTCAGGGGAGTGGGTCATAGATGTCTGCAATAAAGCAATAAGATGTGAAACATGAAGGCTCATAAAATTAACTGAGGAACTTGAGATGCATATATTATGGGCAGCTCTATAGCAATGTGGACACTGCCCTTTCTTAAAAATGAAAAAAAAAAAAAATACAAAGAAAACCAATCCCTTAGTGTCTACCATGGCCGCCACTTTATCACTGTCTTCTGTTATGCTGTGAACAAATGAATGAGTCAAAGAATAACTGAATTCCTACTCTGAGCATGTTTCTTCTCTCTGTAGACAGCCTACACCAGAACTACATTGTGCCTAGTGTGTTCTGAGTAATTTGAGAAAGACACATTCTCCTATGAGTCAAGAGAAAGTACGGTGAAGGTACTAGGTTTGGGAGATTTGGAGATGGATTCCCATGAAGGGGGAAAAATGTAGGCATCAGCCTCCCTTGTCCTAAAATCAAAGCAAACTCCTTGGCAGGACTGGCTGAATTAACAAGTAAATGAACAAAACCTAGCAAATACATCTCACAACACCAAACACTCCCTTCACTCCTTGTTTTTATGTTGAATATATTATAAAGCTTACATCAGCTTTTAATGTCACAACTTGTAAACGTGCATCCAGTTGGCAGTTTATGGGTTAGAAATAGAGGAGGAATGTGAATCCAAATATCAATTCTTGTTTTATTATCCCCCCCCGCCCTGCCCAGCTGCTTTTCCTTTCCTGGTCTATCCCATTCCTTTCTTGTCTCCATGGATCAAAGTGAAGCACATACACTTAGCAGCTGAGATAATTTCATTTATTGATCCATTGACTTAAGACCCTTGGACTGACAGCTCCATTAGTAGGTGCAACTCGGTACTCCTCTGAGCCCAGAATTCTAAAGAAGAGACACTTTAGACCAACATGTAAATTGTCTGGAGGGAGGCGAGAGACGGCTGCATCCGTTACTCTCACTATTGGCCAATTTGTCAGTAACTCAGAAAGCAGAGAAGCTCCATTTCAAGTCAAAGGAGACACAAGATCATCCCTAAGGCGAGAGGAGACAAGATGAATTGAAGAAATTGATCTGTGACGCAATGCCAAATAACAAAGTTATGGAGAAAACAAAGAGCCCTAAAGCCCTCTAAAAGGTGGGAAAGAGGAGAGAAAAGAAAAAAAAAAATGCTCACATGCCCATAAATTATAAAAATATAGAAGTCTTTTTTTTTTCATCCTGTGTGTGTGTGCATGTGTGTGCTTTAATCCCCACAGTATTTAAGTAGAACTAGTCTCAATAAAAGAAAATTCAACTGAAGATTTTTGGTTCAAAGACTAAAGGAGTGGGCGAGGTGCATTAAGTTTTGATCTTTGACAACAACAGCTACCAACAGGATATCAGAGGAAATGAATGAAGATGTCCTGCTGAGATGGGAAAACACACACACACACACACACACACACACACACACACACCTGGAATAACCTAGTTGCTGTTACATTAAAGCCCAAATCCTCGTGTCTACAAACTAGTTTACTTGCTCACTCCTTGTTTTATCTGGCACTGGTCCTTGAACAAAAATCAATCTCCAATTCCTTTTAATGTTTAGTACTAAATCTAGAAAGCAAAACAAAACATGGGAGTCTCACATTTATTATGAAACCTCTTTTATCTGGCTGGAGGGCAGCCTTCTAATCAAGGGAATGAATAAACAGTCATTTACTTTCAGGGAATAGAGGAGACAGCTCAATCTTCTTGAAGGCCAGGCAAACCAAATGGGCCTCCAATTTGTAAATCAAAACATTAGCAGCTTGTTAATCTAGGCTGGCAATTATTAAGATGTAAAGAGGTTTGTATTACTGTGTTATTGATGGAAGTTATAGGTAGGAGCAAACCACTTACTTTTCTTTCTTTGTAGAAGAAAAAATATCTAGTTACTGAGACTAGAAGGCCTTTTGAGAGACAAGCACTTAGTTAAGCTTCTAAAAATGTATTTTTCCTTGTTTCTCAAATAGTAAAAAGAAAAAAAAGAAAGAAAGAAAAAGTCAGCAACCTGAACAACAAAAGAATTTACCATGTGGCCCATCATTTTTTCAGATATATGGTATCCTGATAGGATGGACAAAAATACAGGACTGGTTGAGGTTGTCACATTCAAGCTGAATAATGCCAACACTTCATTGTGTTTGACAGGCAAGCAGAAGAACATACACACACACACACACACACACACACACACACACACACGTACCCCATGCTGGATTTATTCAGAGCAAACTATTTCTTATGCGCTCATCTTCATCACAGCTGCTTTTTTTCTACAACAGCAATTTCTTTAGCCACATTCAAATTGGCCAAGGTAGAAAGCACCTTTTATCTCACAGAGGGCAGAAAATGTGAGTCTTTCTACTTCTTGTGGTAGAAATACAAGGATATGGAATGTTTTGATACAAACAACTGGACACCCAGATTTTTGGATTGGAGGGTCTTTCTGATGTGACTTTGACTGATACTGTCATTTTAAAAACTTGACTCAAAATAGCTCCACGTTCATTTTTACTCTTTTGTGTTTCTCGGGTCTATTTCACTCAAAGAAGCTGCAGAGCAACCCAGTGGTGGTGGTGGAATGAAGATGTCTGCTTTATGCATTACCTGGTAATTAAAAATAATTCTAAAATGTGATGATTTAGGGGCACCTGGGTGGCTCAGTCATTAAGCATCTGCCTTCGGTTTGGGTCATGATCCCAGGTTCCTGGGATCAAGCCCCACATCGGGCTCCCTGCTGGGCGGAAAGCCTGCTTCTCCCTCTCCTAGTCCGCCTGCTTGTGTTTCCTCTCTTGCTGTTTCTCTCTCTATTAAATAAATAAATAAAATCTTAAAAAAAATGATGATTTAGAAAGGTAGTAAAGGAGTATAGAACCCAGTATCTCTACACTTTTGCAGTAAAGAAAGACTTTATAAACAAAGCTTCCCTGTCAGGAGCCAGAATGAAGAAAAAAATCAGTTGATTTGATGAATTGAGGAGGAAAAGCATTCTGCAAACTAATGTAAAAGATAAACTCTGAAGATATTTGCACTAGGGTGGCATTGATATCCTTCACAGAATAAAAGCTCCTCAAAATTATTGCTAAAAAGGATGCCTCTGCTATTGTGTGTTCAATAGGATGACTGTCTATTGTTCCTCTATACTGTGGGGCCCTGCCAAAATCATAGAGCAAACCACCCCCTCCCCGGAGAGCAGGCATGGACATATGGAAGGATGAATGCTGGGTATAACAGCTGGATACCATGTACACTTATAGGAATCACCAAGATGTACTCCTGAATATCTTACAACTTTGCCAATTATACCTCAATAAAGCTGCAATAGAATAAAAAATCCTGAGAAATTTATACACAATCTAAAAATACAATGTACTTTATGATCATCCTCCTACTCTACCCATCTTGTTCATCTTTCCTGCTCTCATTATCAGATTATTTCAAGACCACAAATTTCTCCCACACCACCTACAAAATTATCTCCTTCAAAAATAAATATACTCTTTTAAAATTTAAAAAGAGAATAAATAATGAGTAAAAACTAAACTAACATTTGAAAAAATATGCTTTTGCCTTTTATATCATTGTATACCTGCACAACACAGCTAAACTTTATTTCCCCTTAGCGTTTAGAACCAATCATGCTAGGTAACAGGGTAAGCTGCTTTTCTGGAGAAATCTGTCTTCCTGTTGACTTTCAGGAACAGCCCTAAGGAGAGCTGGAATCCTTCAGGAGCCACCTGCATTTAGTGTCAGCATGCCACACAGTACAATCTATATACCAGACCCAATGCATTTTTTTCTACAGTTAAAGGAACTCCTTCATAGATTTAGGTGGGAGATGAGGAGAGAGGAGCAGGCAGCAATTAGACACAGAGAGTAGAGGTAAGCTGCTCCTGTAGTATCTTTGCTTGTGGCCTTCTCAACTTTCTGAAGAAATGTCAGGGAAGAGGGGATGGGACTTCACCACTCTGAGACCTCCACTGTTGTCGTCCTCTAGCTTGGATGGATCTCTTTTCGTCTCTTTCTCTCCCTTTATATTTCCTTATTCTATTTCTAAGAAATTTTACATGATCTTTCCAATGGGTTTGAGCATTAAAAATAAGAGGTAGCAAAAGCAAGACTGTGCTATGTTCTAACAAACTTGTGTTTATTTTCTCAACCATACAAACTCTCTTTGAAGCAAAAAAAAGAAGAGTCGATTATCTGCTTAAATAGGACCAGATCAAGAGAGAAAATACAGAAAGAGAAAAGTGTAAGACAAAAGAATATGATACAATGTACCAAAAATTATTTGGTCCCATGAATTTCTAGTTATTAAGTATAGCCAGATCACATTTCAAAAAAGTTAGAGCCACTGAGAGTCAGCATTTAGCTATTTTTTTTTATTATGTCACCTTACTATTTCATAAGCTCAGTAACATCAGTCCCATGAAGACACAGCTGTGCATTGCATCTCATACCAGATCATGATACAGGTGTGCACTATTTTGCCTTTCTGTTATGAATTAGCTGTTTGCAAAACAGTGAAATATGGAAAGTGCACCTGCAGAGCCACTCTTCCCTATTTTCAATATATTTTAACCATCTTTGTCCAACACCTGCTCCTCTTCATTCCTCAGTAGCACTAGTGTTTCCCAGACTCTTTTGTTTAATGAAGGGAAAGGTTATAAGTAGATTAATGCTAAAATGGTAGAGGAGTTAATATTTATTTCTCCTCTGTGCATGCCTAGAAAGGACAAGGCTGAGCCAAAAGTAAATGACTTACTGAATGGTAGATTCTAGGCACAGTGGCATTGCAGTCACTATTCTTGGCCCTCCAAACTGGGATCCAACTGCATATTTTTAAAGGCATTGTTTATTAGAAAGATGTGGTGAAAAATCAAGTTACTGGCAAAGGAGAAAGCTTTGTCTATTAAGCAATGATTCCCAGCAAGAGTTTCTCCAAGCTGGTAAGTAGGTTGGGCTCCTTGAAAGCCTTCTTATGGTCCATTAGGCAGCATTAGCGTCCCCGGAGAAATAATGCTCAGTGATGATCACATTGTTGATGCAATTAAGAATCCCGCAACTGTGGGCTTTAAATACCTATTGTTGTGTTTTTGTCATTTCCTGAAATTATTCTTTTTTGATATTTTTCTAAGCATAAGGTTCAAGAAAAGGTGAATGTTAATCACAACGTTTGAGAAAAATCCCTTAGCGCATTACGTGTGATGAATATATGAAAAATATGCTGAAACCACTGCCAAAAATGTTTCTTGTGACTTTTTAGTTAATTATGATAACTTCCAGAAAAGAAAAAAAAAAGTAACTTTGAACTTACTGCCTTTTGTAAGTAACCTCAACCTAAAAAATCTTGCTCTTATATATTTAAACCTACTGCCTTTTCCTGACGTACATACCTATTAAATCATAACTTTGATTCAGCATTATTTTTTTAGCATTTTACTATTAACATAGTTAACCTATGTTATGTCTGAGTAAGTTCATACCTCATAGGAGTCAGTAGGGACTTTTAATGCTTAAGTACCTAAGGACTCAATTTGTGATTAATTAAAATATTTTTTCAAATAAATTAAAAAGGAAAAGACAGGGTCCCTATTTTTATATAATCTTGTTTTCTTTTAAAAATCTATTCACAACAAAAATAACCCGATACAGCATCAATTTAATTTTCATAAATTTTATGCTGAAGAAAGTATAAGTAAAAAATGCGAATTCTTTCCAAAGCCTGAAAAATCATGCTCAACTGTATTTGCATTTTAAATATCAAATGTTCTATTCATTTTACTCAATACTTTTCCTTTTAAAGGGATTAAGATATTTAATTATGTCCATGAAATAACCTTGTATATTAAGGATGCATCTGATTAATGATTTTCAGAATAAAAGTGATTCAATTGGAAGCTTTTCAAGCAAATAAAGACTTTATTTATTTATAAATTGTTTCTTATATTCTCTAGGGAAGATTTGCTCAATATATAGAATTAAACTAATGTCTATACAAGTCCAAATCAGTCATATTTTTTGTTTTAAATAAATATGGGGCATATATATGATACCCATAACTCTTCATAATTGATTTGAATCTACCCTAGGAGTCATCTGATGGTAAAGATTAGCTAAATGTTAGTTTGTCCTTAGGTAGAAACTAGTTGAGTATATATGTATATATATATATGTTTTGTTTTGTTTGCTTTACATTAACTGTTAGTCACTGTGCAGACAGTTTTAACAAGTGCTCAGCCTGACCCAGCCTTTGCCCCAGCTCTGGCTACTTCAAGGGAAAAACAAATACAGTAACACAATGAATGAGAACACATTGGCATTACACATTTTGGTCTATTGTTTTAGCTTTGGTTGGCCCGCTCCTTGCCAAGATCAACATACAGGGACTTTTAGGTTGCCAGTGAAATGCTGACAGGGAACAAATTGTCATCCTAAGTTCCAACGCGTATCAGTGTTTGTTCATGTAAAAGCAAGCTTCTCCTTCTGTCTTTTTCATGTTGATTTTAAACTTGAGGCTGAACATAGACTAATAGACTCATAAGTGTGACAAAGAGGATGCTAACACCTCCAGCACAGCACTGGCAGAGAGCAAGTGCTCTACAAAAACTTATCAATGTCATCTTTACATTTGATGGTATTCTATGGACATGAATCCTTATGTGATATTTATCACAAAAATATTAAAATGTTTTCACAGCTAATCATGCACGATGCATGGTTTTTCATCCCCAAACCACATCTTTCCCTTCCTAGTGCAGTCTCACTCTTCTAAATCTGGCATTTGACCCACTGATCTACTTTTCTGCAGCCATGTGTGGAACACACCTGACCTTGACTCTTCAGGAAGTCTTTGGCTTTGCAGAAAACCAGTTCTGAGAGAACTGTCGCTGTGATCTCTTAGGCAAGATTAATTCTAGGGTTTGCTGGCCTCTTGGCCAAGCTTATTACTAATAATAAATCACAGTTCGGCCACCACTCCCTATGTCTTCTCTCTTTTTTTGAGAGTCTCCAGCAATCCTCTTTAACCCTCACTGGCATGATGCTCATGATTTAATAGGTCTTGCTCCTGCCTGATCCACACTGAGGACTCCTACTAATTCCAGTGTGCAGGTTCAAGTCTGTGTAGAGTTAGGTGAAAGATTAGTGTTAGCCCAGGATGTCAAATGAGTGGAATTTGTTACCTGTGAATATCTTCTTCACATACATGAAAATTTTAAAGCAGGATTATTTCATTATGAAGATATCCTCTTATTAAACTTTTTAGTTTATATTAGTGTTGACAGTCAAGATCCTATAATTTCCTGAGGTTTTTTTGTTGTTGTTGTGGTTTGTTTTGTTTTGTTTTGTTTTAAGTACTGTTAACATCTACAACCTTTAGATGGTCATGTCAATGCTGGACTTCTTTAGAGCTTCCATGGATTAGAAATGCTAATCATCTATACAAGTCTTCTTGCCTGTTTTTCTGTTTAGCAGGGTTGAACCTATTCTAAGGAAAGTAAGTTTTGTCAACCTAAAATTACAAATATAAAAATAGCATCAGATACCATCACATAGTTCAAAATAAAGACTTTATCTATTAAATCTGGCATTTTGATTTATTAAGTCACTTTCCTTTTGTTTAACAAAGATCAATTCAGGGATGCCTGGGTGGCTCAGTGGGTTAAAGCTTCTGCCTTCAGCTCAGGTCATGATCCCAGGGTCCTGGGATGGAGCCCTGTATTGGGCTCTCTGCTCAGCAGGGAGCCTGCTTCCCCCTCACTCTGTCTCTGCCTGCTTCTCTGCCGACTTGTGATCTCTGTCTGTCAAATAAATAATTAAATCTTTAAAAAAAAAAATCAATCCAAAGCCAAATACTTTGGGATTTTTTTTAAAGGATTTTATTTATTTATTTGTCATAAAGAGAGAACGAGTGTGTGTATGTGTGTGTGTGTGTGTGTAAGAGGGGGAGTGGCAAGCAGAGGGAGAAGTGGGCTCCCTGCTGAGCAAGGAGCCAGATGTGGGTCTAGAACCCAGGATCCTGGGATCATGACCTGAGCCAAAGACAAATAAATGCTTAACTGACTGAGCCAATCAGGCATCCCGATATTTTGGGATATATTAATGCAAACTCTGGCTTGCCTATCCAAATGCATTTCTGTTCATAAGACCAATCTAATCTTGTTCATGTTAAACTAACAATAATATACTCAAGGAAGATGGCTACTCACTCTCCTTCTCTCTTTCTCCCCAACCATAGAGATCTACTTTGACGGAACTAGTTATCTAATTTCCCCTTCCTAGTGATTATAACCAGATGATCCCCTAGTGCAAATGAGACTGCACAAAGCCTGCTGGAAGTTTCTGGCAAGATTTTCCACCTTTATGAAAGAGAGAGACACAGAGAGAGAGCACAAGCAAATACATGAGAACAGGGTGGGGTGATAGAAGAGAAAGAGAGAGAGAGAAATGTGGGGAGAAGTAACAGTCTCTTCCTTTTTCTTTCTCCTTCCTCCCCTTGCACCTTCATTCCTTAGCTATTTCCTTGGAAGCTCCAAAGCTGTGTGGACATCTTCCAAGGATGAATGGGGAAGCCAGGGAAATGGGGAAATGCTGGCCTGAACATCATCTATCCGGCAAATTAGGCAATCTAAGGAAGCTCTTACTTTTGTACATCTTGTCATGTACGTTTTGTTTGTTTTGTTATATTTTTTAGTGAAACCAAAAATATCATTGTTGATACAAGACAAACTCTTTAGATCAATCAAATTTGAGGTATTTAAATGTCTATATTTTAGAACCCTCTGTGGAAAACTTCTAAATGTTTATGAAGCATAATGTTGGGGAAGTTGAGTATTAAGAAATTAACTTCCCTTACAACACGTGGAGGCTATTTTCCCAGAAATCTGTATCTTCAATACAGGAGAACTATTCAAGATACCTTGATCTAAAATACAGAACCAGTGGAGAGCTTGGGTGGCTCTGCCTGGTAAGTGTTTGTCTTCGGGTCGGGTAATGATCCCAGGGTCCTGGGATGGAGCCCCACATAGGGCTTCTCCATCTCCCTCTGCTACTCCCCCTGCTTGTGCTCTCTCTCTGGCTCTCTGTCTCAAATAAACAAATAAAATCTTTACAATAAATAAATAAAATACAGAACCAATTAACCACCTGTGTGTGGCCTCAGCCTTGATTTG
Organism: Enhydra lutris kenyoni; assembly: GCF_002288905.1. Classification (NCBI taxonomy): domain Eukaryota; kingdom Metazoa; phylum Chordata; class Mammalia; order Carnivora; family Mustelidae; genus Enhydra; species Enhydra lutris. Next base: position 10,512,035 of record NW_019154104.1, on the reverse strand, counting down.
ACTCGTGCCTTGATTGTAGAACTCATCATGTGTTTTTGTAAAGGGAACATCTGTTTGTCTTCTGTCTGGTCTGTAAGGTACTTGAAATTTTTATAACTGAAGTAGCTTTCTTTTGGCGTATACTCTGAAATTATTGAATGAAGCTGAAAAGCCATATATATTTAAAGTCTCCTTACAGGATTTTCTCTTCCCAGTTTTGACTATGCATAAAGGGAAGAAGCTCATTTATAGAATTAATTATGTGTGTGTGTGTGTGTGTGTGTGTGTGTGTGTGTGTAGAGAGAGAGAGAGAGAGATGATAAAGCCCTACATCATCTTGTCTCAGGATTTAGCAAGCTGGGTTGGAAATAAAATTATTTTGATGAACCATCCCAGGTATTTTGGTTGACCAGCCAGTTTTCAGAGCTACTTAGCTTAACCATAGGAAATAGGGAAGCAATAACAAATTTCATCCAGAAATTCTAGATTGTTATCACTAATGTATTAATTGAAAACTAGAAGGATGGTCAACAATGAATGCCATTCTTTCTAGTGTCTCAGATGAAATCAAACACAAACAACCCCACAGTCGGCAGCTCCAGTGGCATTACAACAGACTTTCGGGATCCTTCTTATTCTGTTTATTATCTTGTTAGCCTGGGCATGCACTTACCTCACTGTCAGTTTAATGGATTTCCAATTGGGAAAGTGCAATATTCAGAGCCACCAAAAGCAGGTCGTTTCAGGGGTATGCCTGTTGGAAGTTTTCACTCATAATGCTCCCATCATTGAAATATCAATGAGAGTGACTTAAAGCTCAAGGGACAGTTATACCTTTAGTTACTCCTTAAGACTGTGTCTATTCAGGGCAAAGTGAACTGAAACTCCATCAGGGAAGAAAATAAGGGCCATTTGCAACCAGAGAGTTCATTATCATGATCTTTTTCTGTGATGCTTCTAAATTGTCTTTGTGGGTGGATCTGAATTCATAAGTTCGTTATTCAGCTCCAGCTCACAGTAGCCGGTTAAGATAATTTCTAGCACAAGGGTCTCAAGGAAGACCCTCAAGATATAGTCAAATGAATGGAACACTGTACTTAACAATATTTTATGCAAATAGCCCCTCCTGAGCAACTTGAATGCAGGTTCACCAAGGCAGGCAGCCTCGTACATGAACAAGGATATCTATGGTCACAGGGATTAGATCCCTGGCTCTGCAAAGCAAGTCAGTTAATTTTTTCTAAACCTCAGTTTTCTAATGTAAAAAAGAAAGGTGATAATAATTATCTTAGATGATCATTTGGATGACAAAGAGAAAACACCTATAAAGAAAGTGTTTGGTCTCTGTGAGTAGCACACCTAAAAGTCAGCTCACCTCCCTGTAATTATTAATATTTACTCTATTTTGAAATGATTTGGTGGAAGTTCCTGGTGGATATATGACTGTATGATTGTATATTGTGTGACCAAATTAACATAAAAACCTATATCTAAAGCGGCAAAAATAGCAGAAGATAAAAAATAGCAAAAGGATAGCATACACACTAAGTAAATTTACCTGGTCTTGAAGAAGTCATCAAAAGCTCAACCATTATTCAGGAACTCTGGGTTCATGATTTGAATTCTCATTTTCTGGGTTAAAACTACTTAATGAATTTATTATTCTATTTTTTTTTTAATTGTGAGTATGCTTAGCCACAGAGTTCTTTCTTAACTATGAAGCATAGAAGTATACGAAGAAAGAGTCCCTGACCTCAGTTTAAAAACTAACAACAACACAAAGAAAGTAATAGTTTTATATAACTAGTAAATTTAAAAAAAATTACAATAGGGGAAATAAAATTAGACATAAACATGATGGAACACTTCATGGGATATCTCCCATAATTGGAGAGATTACAAAACAAAAAGTAAATGTCATTGATCAATTAACTATGAATTAGATTCTTAGCAAGAAATAATCACCTAAGGGCTACTACTGAGGACCTTGAAGAAAGAGTAGGCTTTATATAACCGTTTTTGAGATATGAGTACATTTTAGGCAGAGAGACAAGTATGAAGAAAAATGAATCCTGGAGTCACAAAATTCCTTAATACTTTTATTGAAACTTACAGGCAAGAATAAGGCTAGCAAGGTTGATTCAGACTGGCTCACAAGAGACCATTCAAAGAATAGGCTAACAGACATTTACAGAGAGGTTTAACCATTTTGATTGAAAAAGTGACGGTAATTTTATATACTGATGTGCAGAAAAGGAGGGATGCACAGATTAAAAGAGTATAAACTGAATGTGGGTAGGGGGTGGGTGAAACAGGTGAAGGGGTTTAAGGAGGGCACATGTGATGAGCACCGGGTGTTGTAGGAAAGTGTTGGATCACTATATTGTACACTTGAAACTAATATTATGCTGTATGTTAAGTAACTGGAATTTACATCAAAACTTTTTGAAAATTGTATAAATTGAACTGCATAAAAATTTAATATTGAAATATTGAAAAATATTTTTAAGGTAACTACAGCCGTTTTAATTTTATTTTTTTAAATTAACATATAATGTATTATTTGTTTCAGGGGTACCAGTCTGTGATTCATCAGTCATAGACAACACCCAGCACTCACCACAACACATACCCTCCCCAATGTCCACCACTCAGCCATCCTGTCAAACACCACTTCTTATCTGCTTTTTTTTTTTTTTTTAAGATTTGATTTATTTATTTGGCAGAGAGAGAGACAATACACAGGAAGAGCTGTGAAGAGAGAGGGAAAACCAGGCTCTCCGCTGAGCAGCAAGTCCAATGCAGAGCTACATCCCAGGACCCGGGGATCATATATGACCCAAGCCAAAGGCAGATGCCCAGTTGACTGAGCAACCCAGGCACCCCTCCCTGAAAAATATTTTAACATATGGAGTAGACACACTTCAGAATAAACAGCTTTTAGGAATCAATAGAATAATGAATTTTTTAAATGTTCTGATAAACAAATGGCCAATGTTTTACAAAAGAAAAATTAATCAAATAAAACCAAAATTAAAAATAACCACATGAGGAAATTAACTAAAAATTAAACAATTTAATTAAAACTATATTTTTTATCTTTTAAGCTGGTAAATTTTATTTTAATGACAATATGATATATCAATGAAGTTTCAAAGATAAAGCAATGTCACACATATTAGGAAGTGAGGTACATTTCCCCTTTACAAAAATAAATTAATACACATCAAATGATTCACTATTTTCCCCTAGCCCAGGCAATACCAAATGTCGGAATTTGTATTAAATTATTACACTTGTGTCCAAGGATCTTATCCTTAAAGATATTTGTTATATTACATACTACTATTTAATAATGAAAACTTAAAATTATAGAAAATGGGTTTGAGACAGGGCCATCAAATACAGTAGATACTTGTGTACAGAGAACAGCAATTCACATATACTATGACACAAATAGGTAGTTGCAGAATTTTGCAAAGTGGTGGCTCTTTTTCAAGATATTTATATAAATTATTGATACACACACACACACACACGCACACACACACACATATATACACACAAAGAAAAGAGGATTATATGTTAAAGTTGATGCTGATGTTCTTAATATGTTCTTAATATGTACATCAAATTTAGGAGCACTTGGGTAATTTAGGAGCCCTTGGTTAAGCATCTGCCTTTGGCTCAGTCATGATCCTGGGGTTCTGGGACTTGAGCCCTGCATCAGGCTCCCAGCTTAGCCCTTCCACCCCACTCCTGCCCCTGCTTGTGCTCTCTCTCTCTCAAATAAAAAAATTAAAAAAATCTTTAAAAAATAATATGTTGGTTTAAAAACAGCTTATAAGATAATATACATATTCTTAAAAAATAAAGGTGAATATATGTGAAGTATATACACAGTTCCAGTACAAAAGTCTGTAAACAGATGCAGATTACTCTTTTAAAGTCTTATGGCTTTATGGACAGTAGATTTGTTTTCCTTTTATGTTCTTATGCATTTTCCAAACTCGTATTTTATTCATGTAAGAATTCTCAAGTTATGAAAACTATTTTCTGTTGGACAGTCCCAGGAATAGAATAAAACAACCAGACTACTGAACATTGTTTTCCTTATTTTCATTAGAGATCATGTTTATTGAATTAAGACACCATCAACTGGAGTGAAAGTAAGGAGGTGAATAGGAGAGAATTTTATAAAACATTCTTTTGTAAATGTATAGGAGAATTTAGATTTGGAAATCTGCAGATACAAAATGCTTGTGACAGGTTTTGAGTTTTTTCCTGAAACTTTTAGGAAATTTTCTTGAAATCCAAAGTCTATACGAAGATGTTAGTTTATAAATTAAAAAGAAAAATTCTGTACACTGACATCTTCTCAGGTCAGCTTAGGTGAAGATGCAAATCCTATTTACATCTTTAGAAGAAATGAAAGTAGAATTTCCCATTCTGTGTTGCCTGAAAGGTTAATATTCCAAGTTCACCACCTCAGTTTACAGACAACAGAGGCTCCTGTTCAATCCAATCAGAGTGCAAATTCTAATACCTTTGATGTGGTGTCACTGAGGTGGAGACATTCACTGAATAAAATTTCCTCAAGGGGATCTCAATTAGTCTTCTCAGAAAGCCCTAATAAAAGTCAAAGAGGAATTCTCTAATTGTAAATTTAAATCCTCCTGACAGGCTCTTCACATAGGACAGGCCCGTTTCTTGTTTTAGGATCATCACCATCTCTCTCAGTTTTCAAGTTCCTGTCCCAAAATGTACAATTGTCTTTTGGAGTTAGTTACATTTTAGTGGACATTTTTATAAGGTGATTACCCAAGGATCTTCTCTCCAGCCCTCAGCCCCAGGAACACACGCACACATAGTGCCTATTCTAGACAGCCTGAATCTTCTTAACTCTAAGCTTCCCTTTTCAATGGGGAAAAAAAAAATCAGAGCAGACGCCCCTTTTCTTTTCAAATGTGTAAAAACATTGCAGTAAAGCCCCATAATTGATATTTCTCTTATACAAATATAGTAAGTGCTTTTTGATGATAATAAACCTTGAGTTGGAGCACAAATTAATTTTGTCACAGAGAAAATGGCCTCAATATGACAGTAGGGTCCAAGTAAACTATTGGGCAAGCCATCTTAGAGATACAGGACAGAAACGTTCAACAGAGTAATCTAAAATGTTTGCATTGTATGAGTTATTAAATCCATTTGAACTGTGTGCTGCAAGAATCTCAAAAGAGAGAGAGAGAGAGAGAGATGGGGTAAGTTTGCACCCACAGAGCAGAAGGATGATAAAAATCCTGGGGTACATACTGTTCAGAGGTCCTTTCTCTCATAGTGCTGAGAGGGCTTGGGACCAATGCCACACATGCTCATTCTGAGGTCTGCAGGGGTGAGTCGGCCTGGGCACAGCTGTAGCTCACCAATTAGCGGGCTGAGCAGCTCTGGATTTTATGTGCTTCTTAGGGAGAGGACACTTGGTACCAGAAAGGTCGTCACCAGTGGGAGGCTTAATTAAGACTTCCCTGATTATTGTGTGTCTCATGTGCCTTATGTATATTTAGTGTGTCATAAATATTCAGTGCTTACACACCTCATGTATATTTAATGCCTGATGAACATTCAGTGTCTCTTACATTTAGAACCTCACGTGGATTAAGTCTTTTTAGTGTTGCATGTATATCAGAACTTACTCTCTCCTTTCATCCCTTTCTATGTTCACACATATATACTATTCAACAGCTAACCCCTCTTCTAAGTTTCATCAGACCCATCTGTTTCCTTTGTCCTCAAGAACAAGTTGGAATATTCTCAATCAATACAACATACACACATCACAGATTAAAAATAATATTTGTATTGCACTATGCCGAAATAGAAGATAAAATGTCTTCTTTTCCCTAAAAGTAACTTTAAAATATAAGGGAGTCATCTTATACTGTGATTTTAGGGCACAATTCTTTCTTAATTGCTTTCTTTTAGATAACGACAGGTCATTTGGAGAAAAAAATGCCAGTAAATGAGTGTGGTAGGTTTACACGGTTCATCTGAACAATCCATCCATATACACATATATCTACACACACACATATCTACGTACATTTGGAGGCAGAAGGTTTGGAGCTGCTTTCATATCTAGTAGCAGTTCTGTGGCGGTGACTTCCATATGAGATGTCAGTTAATCATGTTTCCTTTACAAGCTGTACAAAGAAATACAATCAGGGCTTAGATGGTGCAGGTTACAAATATGCAAGTGCAGAGTGAATGGGGAGACAGGTCAGAGTATCCTGCAAAGGAGGATTTTCACGCTCAAACACTCTCAGCAGCAACATCATACACAGTTTTAGAAGTGCCGGAGCTCAAAAAAATAGAATAAAGGGTGCTTGGAGCCACGGGAAAAATGAAGTCATAAAGCAATCCTAGTGTTGATGAAGACCCTGGGGGCCAGAATTCACATTACGAAGCTGAAAAATTTGTTCTGTGATCTGGAACAATAGGGAAAAAAATCCAAATTATATCAAGTAAGAGGCAACTTTATATATGTTACACAAGCATAGAGTAAACATTATGAGGACACATGTGATTATTTCAACTGGGTTCTTAAATATTAACATATTCAAAATCCTTTACATGACCAAAAATCTTCTCTTCTTATATCCCACTAAAGAAAATGAGGCTTGACTTTTATTCAAACTCCCCTTAAAATCTAACAGCAAAGCTCTTCTCAGTGTGACATATAATCATTACAGAACTCAAGAATAATATGAAAATCTGTGAAACAGATTTCAAAAAGTGCCACCATCCATGAGCAACTGTCAATAGTTTGTGATTTTCTCCAGACATTTTTTTCTAAACATACTTACATTTGTAAAATTAGTATAAAATGTATGTATACAGCTACACATGTATCTGTATGTGTATGTATTTATGTAGCAATTTTTCACCCTGTAACACAACTAGCAATTAAGTTCATTTTGTGCAAAGACAAGGCCTGGACCCCACCACAAAAAGCATGAAAAAGTGGTTTGATTATTTAAAAAAAAAAATGCGAAACTTCACTCAACACTTTGAGGTCCTCAAAGCGTTGCTGCCTTTTTAGGTTCATTGCTGACAATATGATTTGATTAATAATTTTTCTGTATAATTATATAACATGTATTCTTGTGTTTTAGGAAAACAAAACTTCTATTAAAATTGTACTGAGGGTACCTGGGTCGCTCATTCTGTTAAGCATCTGACTTTGACTCAGGTCATGATCCCAGGGTCCTGGGATACAGCACCACATCAGGCTCCCTGCTCGGCAGGGAGTCTGCTTTTCCCTCTCCCTCTGCCTGCCGCTCTCTCTGCTTGTGCTCTGTCTCCCTGTCAAATAAATAAATAAAATCTTTAAAAAAATATTGTACTGAAAGTGGAAAACTAAGTAGCCATATTTTTATCTTAAAAATATTATGTTAAATGTCTTCAGGAAATTCCAGTAAAAAATGTTGCTAGTGATAATACATGTTCTGTATCTACACATTTAGATATATTGTTTAAAAGTGCCAGAATATAGCTTGGCAATCTCAAGTAGTTATAGTACTCTTCTGAAAATTAAAACACACACACACACACACACACACACACACTTAATTTTAATGTGCACAAACCACTTATCAAGTAATAATAATCTCTCTCTGAACATCCTTTTTTATTAGTAATTAGATCAATCTTCAAATACCATTGTTCTCCTGTTCCAAAAGGTTAGCCTCAGGCTATACATACACATTTGTTTCCAAAGTATGTAATAAACACCTAAAACTCCCAATTTCTTTCAGACAGGTGTCAGTATATATCAGTGTATTTGAGGAGGTATAAATATCAACAAACATTAAGCCTTCAAAAACAAATACTGTTATTTTCAAACTGACAATGCATAAGATTTGGATGTAAAACAGAGAGAGTGCTAAAAATCGGTACCTTCCCTTTCCCATTCAGAAGTCCAGGATCATCAGTGTATCCAGGTCAAGGATCATTTTCATCCCAGCTTTTGGCCCTGAAACAATTCTGAACATCATTAAACCCCATACATTCTGGCATAACTGCCAGTGTCCACGCCAAGAAGGCACAGAAATGAAAAAACTGAAAATTAAGCTTCAGATGCATCTTGCAGAAAAGGCAGGGGGAATCTGTCAAAAATGCCTCACCAGCATGTGATTATGTCCACATGGCAACCACAGACACTGTTTATCAAGGATGCCCCTCAACTGTGTTCAGAAGAAGAACCCACTTTTTGGATGCTAAATTAGCCTATCAAGTCTGCAGCATTGTGTTCAAAATTGCTCAAGGACATCAGTCTTGAGGTCTTTCAGTGAAGAATAGAATTTTTGTTTTAAATGTTGAAGGGATAAATCATCTGTGATACTTTGTAAGAAGCTCCTCCAATGACTGCTACAGCAATCCCAGAGTGAATTTTCCAGTAACAAGCCCAGGACACAACAAGCAGGTTGAAAAAGGCAGTTTGGGGGTGCCTGGGTGGCTCAGTGGGTTAAAGCCTCTGCCTTTGGCTCAGGTCATGATCCCAGGGTCCTGGGATCGAGCCCCACGTCGGGCTCTCTGCTCTGCAGGGAGCCTGCTTCCTCCTCTCTCTCTCTCTCTGCCTGCCTCTCTGCCTACTTGCGGTCTCTGTCTGTCAAATAAATAAATAAAATCTCTAAAAAAAAAAAAAGAAAAAGGCAGTTTGTCTCAGGAAGAGTGAGGTTTGCTGCTTATCTGGTTTGATCACAGGAATGACAGCAAACACTGACTTTTAGGTCCAACTCTCTCTCCTGCCAACCCCCACCTCCATCAAGGTGTAGAATGTGCCTTTGTGAACAGAAGGTAAGTGGCGTAAAAATTCACACCAACTGATAGTGTGGATAGTGTGTAAGAATTAGTAACTTCTCCTTACCTCTCTCACTAAAAAAAAAAAAAAAAAAAAAAAAAAAAGTTCAAGCCAGTAATTGACTCAGTTTCCAAATTACATGGCCACTTGAGAATCATGAAATTTTAGAAAATATAGAATTATGCAAAACAAGGTTACCCAGATCTTGTGATTGGGGGAATCCAATGAATCTCTTCATGTAGTATCTTTAAAAATAGCACCTGCCGGTAGGAGGTGATCAATCAGCATCAGCTGTTAACGTTTAGCGTTGTGTTTGTTGAATTATGTGCTGAATGTTGTTTGCATTTTTATACTGTTTATGTTGACTGGTGTTGTTAATGTTGAATTACCTGGTTTTGTAAGTTTGGAGACGTGTAATCCAGGAAGATGAGTTTCATTCTGCTGTCCAGTCTCTATAATCTCAGTAAACTCAAACAAGCACCAAGAAATACAGCATAATCCTTTAGGAAATATAATTAGGTAAAACCAGTAAATCAACATATTGATGATTTTAACCAACCAGACCTTATATGGACGATCTGTCACATAATCCTTTCAATCTCCACAGAAATATGGGTACACAGAATCCAATATAGCCTAGAACTGAGCCACAGGCTATGGCTATAATATGCTGTGTCTATTGGTTGCTGAGAAAAAGGTAATCTTATACACCAGTCTTTTTAAGGATATTAGCATTGGGCTGGACTACTCGAAGTAATTGAAGGTCATAACTTATATCAAGCCCCAAGGAGTAAAGGTGCAAGTGATTAATCACCGTTGCTACACAAGACAGTTACATTTTGTCTTGTTCTTAGAAATACATCAGACTATGATTAATATTTATTAATTTTATAGTTTTTAATCGAACACTTTCCAAAAGATTAGCTGTACACTACTTGCTAACAATGTTGGGGGAAATGTAGATAGAGCAGTTTCCCACCAAACAGTGTGAAACCTGTGCATTTGAGAGATCTGATAGCTATTTCAGGAATATAAAATAAAATATAATTATATAATTTTCTATTGCCAAAGAACACACATCTACTTTTTTTTTATTTACAATTTTACTGGGAGAAATTTAATTAAGAATACAATATTAAAGGTTTTGAGTTTAGGCAATTGGTAGAATGATTTAGTAAAGACCCTTTTATTTTTTTAAACACACAGAACATAGATTAACTATTCTTAAGTAAGCTCTACACTCACCATGGGGCTTGAACTCACAACCTGGAGATCAAGAGTTGCATGCTCTACCAACTGAGTCAGGTAGGCGCCCCATTAGCTGAAATAATTTTTAGATGTAATATTTTTAAAATCTTAAATATATAGCCAATTTTGAAAGAAAAAAAAAGATAGCTTCAGGTACAAAAAATAAACGGAATCTCAGCAATAAATGTATGTTGAAAGTAAGTAGGAGTTCATATCTTCTGCCCATTTTTTGATATGATTATCTGTTTTGTGTGTGTTGAGTTTGAGGAGTTCTTTATAGATCCTGGATATCAATCTTTTCTCTGTACGGTCATTTGCAAATATCTTCTCCCATTCCGTGGGTTGCCTCTTTGTTTTCTTGACTGTTTCCTTTGCTGTGCAGAAGCTTTTGATTTTGATGAAGTCCCAAAAGTTTATTTTGGCTTTTGTTTCCTTTGCCTTTGGAGACATATCTTGAAAGAAGTTGCTGTGGCTGATATTGAAGAGATTACTGCCTATGTTCTCCTCTAGGATTCTGATGGATTCCTGTCTCACATTGAGGTCTTTTTTCCATTTTGAGTTTGTTTTTGTGTACGGTGTAAGAGAATGGTTGAGTTTCATTCTTCTACATATAGCTGCCCAGTTTTCCCAGCACCATTTGTTGAAGAGACCGTCTTTTTTCCACTGTATATTTTTTCCTGTTTTGTCGAAGATTATTTGACCATAGAGTTGAGGGTCCATATCTGGGCTCTCTACTCTGTTCCGCTGGTCTATTTGTCTGCTTTTATGCCAGTACCATGCTGTCTTGGTGATCACAGCTTTGTAGTAAAGCTTGAAATCAGGTAATGTGATGCCCCCAGTTTTATTTTTGTTTTTCAACATTTCCTTAGTGATTCGGGGTCTCTTCTGGTTCCATACAAATTTTTGGATTATTTGCTCCAGCTCTTTGAAAAATACCGGTGGAATTTTGATTGGAATGGCATTAAAAGTATAGATTGCTCTAGATAGTATAGACATTTTAACAATGTTTATTCTTCTGATCCAAGAGCATGGAATGGTCTTCCATCTTTTTGTGTCTTCTTCAATTTCTTTCATGAGTGTTCTGTAGTTCCTTGAGTACAGTTCCTTTACCTCTTTGGTTAGGTTTACTCACAGGTATCTTATGGTTCTTGGTGCTATAGTAAATGGAATCAATTCTCTAATTTCCCTTTCTGTATTTTCATTGTTAGTATATAAGAAAGCCACTGATTTCTGTACATTGACTTTGTATCCTGCCACGTTACTGAATTGCTATATGAGTTCTAGTAGTTTGGGGGTGGAGTCTTTGGGTTTTCCATATAAAGAATCATCTCATCTGCAAAGAGAGAGAGTTTGACTTCTTCATTGCCAATTTGGATACCTGTTATTTCTCTTTGTTGTCTGATTGCTGTTGCTAGGACTTCTAATACTATGTTGAACAAGAGTGGTGAGAATGGGCATCCTTGTCGTGTTCCTGATCTCAATGGGAAGGCTGCAAGCTTTTTCCCATTGAGGATGATATTTGCTGTGGGTTTTTCATAGATAGATTTGATGAAGTTCAGGAATGTTCCCTCTATCCCTATACTTTGAAGCGTTTTAATCCGCAACGGATGCTGGATTTTGTCAAATGCTTTTTCTGCATCAATTGAGAGGACCATGTGGTTCTTCTCTTTTCTCTTATTAATTTGTTCTATCACATTGATTGATTTACGAATGTTGAACCATCCTTGTAGCCATACAAATGGCTATCAGACACATGAAAAAATGTTCAACATCACTAGCCAACACGGAGATTCAAATTAAAACCACATTGAGATATCACCTTACACCAGTTAGAATGGCCAAAATTAGCAAGACAGGAAACAACATGTGTTGGAGGGGATGTGGAGAAAGGGGAACCCTCTTACATTACTGTTGGTGGGAATGCAAGTTGGTGCAGCCTCTTTGGAGAACAGTGTGGAGATTCCTCAAGAAATTAAAAATAGAGCTTCCCTATGACCCTGCCATTGCACTACTGGGTATTTACCACAAAGATATAGATGTAGTGAAAAGAAGGGCCATCTGTACCCCAATGTTTATAGCAGCAATGGCCATGGTTGCCAAACTGTGGAAAGAACCAAGATGCCCTTCAACAGGCGAATGGATAAGGAAGATGTGGTCCATATACACTATGGAGTATTATGCCTCCATCAGAAAGGATGAATACCCAACTTTTGTAGCAACATGGACGGGACTGGAAGAGATTATGCTGAGTAAAATAAGTCAAGCAGAGAGAGTCAATTATCATATGGTTTCACTTATTTGTGGAGCATAACAAATAGCATGGAGGACATGGGGAGTTAGGAGAAGGGAGTTGGGGGAAATTGGAAGGGGAGGTGAACAATGAGAGACTATGGACTCTGAAAAACAATCCGAAGGGTTTGAAGAGGTGGGGGAGTGGGAGGTTGGGGGAACCAGGTGGTGGGTATTAGAGAGGGCACGGATTGCATGGAGCACTGGGTGTGGTACAAAAACAATGAATACTGTTATGCTGAAAATAAATTAAAAAATGATTAAAAATATATATAAGCTTTAAAGTGTGAAAAAAAAAAAAGAAGAAAGTAAGTAGGAGTTGACGGGCATCTCTACCCCTCAAATAGCTTCACACAGTTATTGTTGTTCACGCATGCATTCAATTTTAAGGTGCCTTTTTCAGATTTTATGACTTAGTTTTATTTTGTGATGATGTAAACATTTTCAGAGTTCAAAAGTCAAAATGATTTAAAAAATATGTTAAGGGAAGACACTCTCTCCCACCCCACGCCTACTGCAATGGTCAACTATTTTCAACTATCTCACTAGTCACTGATACGTATGTGTGTACACACACACACACACACTTTTTCTGACATCATATGTGCACACACACACACGTGTGTATGTAGGAACACAAAAATCATCTTAAGAAAGTCTGTTTAATCTCTATGAAGAGAATCATTTTTTTTTCTTTGCACATCAGTTGATGTGGTAGATTTCCTAACTTCCTAATACTGAAATATTTTTGGAATGTTAGGAAAAAACCCTCTGTTATTATACATTTTAATGTGCTTTTAGATTTTATTTTCTAAGAAATTATTTACTATGTCACATTGATATTTATAAGTAAGTTTGGGTTCTGTTTTTTCTTTTTAGTGTGTGTGTGTGTGTGTGTGTGTGTGTGTGTGTTTAAGCAGGTTTAGGTTTCAAAGCTATACTTACTTTATTTGAATAATGGGGAATTTTCTTTCTTTCTCTATACTCTGGAGCTATCTTAAATTATACTGGGCTGTATAGTCTTAAAAAGTTCGTTAAAATTCCTCTGTGAACCAACCTAGGCTTGGTGTATTTTTATGGAGGTAGAGTTTTGTGATAACTGTAACTGTCTCCTTCACAGACATTTTCCCTAGAATATTACTGATTTCATGTAGGCTTACAAATATATTTACATGCAATTTTATTTTATCTGAAATCTCTCTTCTAAAAAAATATAGTATGCGTTTTATATTTACTGTATTTCTTAGTGTTCTCTATTCCCTTTCCTTTCTTTTGGGTATATTTTGTATTTAAGAAAGTTTGCACAGCTTTTCTAGTGGTAAATTTTTAAAAATACATTTTATAATGTGTTGTGTCTCTGTTACCTTACTTAGACTTCTAGTATGTGGTTTTATCATTTTAAATAAAATCTCCCCAACACCACCTATGACCTACACAACAACCAATGAATTTCTTCTTGTATTTCCCCTTTCCTCTTTGGCCACTATGTTTTAATCATCTTACTTCTATCTTTACAGGTCAGAAAATGTAACAACTACATCCTGCTTTTCAACCCTGACCGCACTTTTGCTCCAGTCTTAGATCTACTACCAAATACATTAAATTGTCACCAGAAGTCCTCAAACATTATTGAAAAATAAAACTAAAACAAAGACAATATTGAGCAAACAAAAATCAACATTTGTCACTCAGAGATAGATACTCAATGAATCAAGCACTAAAGGAGATTCTAAAAAAAGAAGCAATGTGATACAGAATGAAGGAGTATGGTACACAGGACAATGATGACCACGTGAAGTGGTAAACATGTAGTGGTAAATAAGCATTAACAACAAAGTGATGTGAAAATAACAACAATGAATAATTCGAGTGAGATTTAAAAGAAGATGGAGCTAAAAGACTAGGCAAAAGTAACATAGACAAAGGAAAGGATAATTAGAAGTAAACTCTACCAATTGCCTTGTATTGTCTGTGAAGGTAAAAATAATGAATTTTAGGAAGTGATGCTTTTTATAGTTATAAAAGACATATCTGGCCATGTGGAGAACTATGACAAATCTTGACAAAATACTGTGTCATTAAAAAAAATCCAAACATATATTAAGAAGGTTATCTCTCTACAAAGTTATGAATTACCACTATATAATTTTAATATAATTATTATTGATGTAATTTGAAACCATCTTTGGTGATGGAAAGATAATAAAAATAACTCAAAATTATGGAATTTTAAAACATCTACAAAAATAGTACAAATACATAATTTTATATATCTGTATCACTTTTTTAGAGAGGTAGAGTGAGGGAGGGGAGGGACAGAGGGAGAGGGAGAGAGAGAATCTTAAGCAGGCTCTACACCCAGTGTGGAGTCCAAATCAGGGCTCAATCTCAAAACCCTGAGATCATGACCTGAGCCGAAATCAGGAGTTGGATGTTTAAATGACTGAGCCACCCAAATGCCCCATCATATACCCATATCCATTTTAAAAGGGAGAAGATGGACCTTTTTCATATTTATATATTAGGAATTCAAATTTTTAGAGAAAGTATTTTTCAAATTATAGTTATTAACTCATAGAGTTCACATTTAAACTCAATTTTTTGAGACCACAACACACAGACACTTTCAAAAAGGAATCAAGATTAAAAATAACCTTTTAAAGGGTCTATTTAATAACTGCCAAATATCTTACTGAGTTGAAAGAAGAAAGTTACAGGTCAGTATATTTACTCAGGGATTCTAGCATTACCCAGAGGACTACAGAAGTTTTAACACTGGGAATATAGCTGTCCTCCCATCACACTGTGTTACAGACGGAAAACAGAATGACAAATATCTTCACTGTGTGGGTAAATACTTAAGTTACTTGTATTTTGTTAGATACCTGAGACTGGTAGGTAGTAGTATGATTAATACATAGGGGCATTTTCAGAGTAATAACATTGATATTGAAAGATGTATGTCTAGATACAGACAGAAAAGAACAAGGTATCTAAAGATCAATTTCAGGTAGAGGTTTAAATTCATTGCTTTTATAATAGTTGACAAAGGCCACCAAAAGAAGAAGTAATAGATTGTCTTTTGTAAAATCTGGAGAAATGTTTAAGTTACCTGATTCAAACCAAAGCATACCGAAAGTCAGAGGGAGTTTGGAAGATGAGAGAAAGAGAGGAAGAAAAGGTAAAATGGAAAAAAAAAAATTGTAAGAATGATAGTTACTTTCCAGTTTCTGTTGATGGGTTTGCAAATTCTCCCACCAAAAACACTGAATGTTAATCAATGTATTTATGGCCACCCTATAAATGTCCCACAGAGAAGGAAGTGGGAGAGCCTTTGTTGGACTCTGTGGGCTCTGTGCATACCTGGTTCATTTGACCCCTTTTGTCCATGGCTTCTTCTCCAAATCTCATGCAGAAATTAGAGTCACAAGGAGATGGTGGTTTAAGGAGACAAACTGATTTCCTGCACATTCGCTCTCACTGGTAATCACAAGCAGCAATATTCTGCAGAGGCTCGAGGGATGAGAACTACCCAAGAACTGAGCTCCTGACACCTTTGAAAGGACATGGTCCAGTTGGGATGCATTCCCAGGAAAGCAGCTAACATTTGTGATTCTCACTCTAAGCTATATTTACTTATTTACATGTGTTGAGTTTTCCATAGAGAACTCAAGAAACCTCACATGCAATGAAGGAGGTTGCCTCACTATAATGATTTTTAGGGCCCAACAAAGAGCAACTGGCTAGAAAACTTGTTCAGAAAACACAGAAAACTGAGCCCCAAATGAGAAAGGGTTACCTCTTGAGACATGGCTAAAATGAACATTGAAAGAAGTCATCTTTATTGAGATTTGGAGAGTCTCTCCTGCAACCCTTTATCTTGCCTCCTTCTCACTTGGACAAGAATATGCTGATGAAGGCTCTTCCTTGTATTCTCCCCCAAGAAAGTGGGGGGGGGAGTCCATTTTACAACATTACTCCCACTCCAAAGGCACTCATTTATCTTTCTGTCTGAACTCTTATCCTTTCGCATTCCATTTGGGTTGTTATTTAACCTTTTCCTTGCAACCCATTTGATTTAAACAGTGGTCTAAGAACCCCCCTTACAATTTTTCAAGTATATGAGTGTTCCATTATATTGACTTTCAGATTTTTAAAATGGTTTATATTTCATAAGACACTGCTATTACATTATTTGGGGGTATTAAACAACATGTGAAAACCTTCATATCTGTTTTCCTCTACACCTTGTGCCAGAACTAAAAGCTAACCATTATTAGTGTTCTATTATTCATTCAACAAACATTTTACAAGACAATCTTATGTTAGATAAAGACTAAAGGTTTTTTTAATGCAAAAATATAAACTACTGTTCTTGTGCTCTAACATAGAGGCCACCTCGTGGGGAGGAGACTTTAAAACTGCAATATAAGACAGTCTAGGATAAACACAATTTGAGTGTAACTGGATATGTGTATAGGTACTTATTTATTTATTTTAAAGATTTTATTTATTTATTTGACAGAGAGAGAGATCACAAGTAGGCAGAGAGGCAGGCAGAGAGAGGAGGAAGCAGGCTCCCCGCTGAGCAGAAAGCCTGATGCGGGGCTCGATCCCAGGGTGCTGAGACCATGACCTGAGCTGAAGGCAGAGGCTCAACCCACTGAGCCACCCAGGCGCCCCTAAGTGTATAGGTATTTAGAGAAGTTATTCACCTGCTTGGGTAATCAACATAAATATACTTTAGAAGTTGGTATATTCAGGTAGCTTCAATATGTCAAGAAGGAAAAGACATTTCCTATTTTATTTGAACATGAGCTGCCAAAATGGAATATTTATTGAACCAGGCACTACACTGGGTAAAATGATAGACTTTCTGATTAATGTCATTATCAATCCTACCTAGTAACAAAACTAATTAAATATGTGCATGACAACTAGGCAAAGGGGGTAAATAACACACAAAGTGTCAATTCCTACTGACTGATGGGATCATTATTTGAAGTTAGGTCAATATCTTGTATTCTCTTCTTTCAATTGCATCATCATATTTGTTTTTCCTCATCTAGGCCTTTTAAACTGAAGTAACATGGTAAGCATAGGAAAAGGATCTGGTGTATAAAATAAAATTCTTAAAAGGCATTAGGTTGAGACAACTGGGTGTCTCGGTTGGTTGAGCGTCTGACTCTTGGTTTAAGCTCAAGTCATGATCGCAGGGTTGTGGGGTGGAGCCCCTTGTTGGGCTCTGTGCTCAGCGCAGACTCTGCATGAGAGTCTCTCTCTCCCTCACCCCCTGCTCTGCCACGTGCTATCTCTCTCTCTAAAATAAAATAATAAAAAAATATTTAAAAGAAATAGAAAAGGCAATAGGCTGATAGATTATATCTTAAAAAGATAATTTAGGGCAGTGCCTGGGTGACTCAGTGAGTTAAAGCCTCTGCCTTCAGTTCAGGTCATGATCTCAGGGTCCTGGGATCGAGCCCGGCATTGGGCTGTCTGCTCAGCAGGGAGCCTGCTTCCTCCCTCTCTCTCTGCCTGTCTCTCTGCTTACTTGTGATCTCTGTCTGTCAAAAAAAAAAAAAAAAAAGATAATTTAGTTATTTTTTACATTTTTCTCTGCTATTAAGAGACTTTATTGAGCAGGACTGCTATAATTCTCTGCATTAGGAACACTTCACTTGAGTTTTAAGGGCAAGCAGCACAGTCGTTCCAAGAGAGTGAAGGATTCTGATAGCAACTCTTTTAGCCTTGTCTGTCTTTTTCTGAAGTGTGCACTTCCTGTTTTTACAAAAAAAGAAGAGGCTAACATTTCCTTTTTTTATCCATTTATTTGCCATCAGTTCTATATAAGGTTAATTTACCTGAAGAGAAAAGAAATCTTTGGTTCTATAAGAGAGCTAATCTACAAAAATAGAGGGAATTCCTATAGCTTTGCTATTTTCACAAAGAAACCAGCAAAAGCAAAGCTCTTCCCACATCAGTTTCACAGAGAAATAAACTGAAAAAATAGAACCTATCACATGAAATATTCAAGGGGTTATTGGTAATTTGCTTTTTGATTCTCTCGTTGCATTGACTAAGAATGACAATTTAAACTAACGAAGCCCAATTTTTTATACCTACTTGTTTATTATTTGTAAAGTACGGTAGAAAGTGAATTTTTTCTCTTGCCTCCTAGCAATGTATCAGCCCCAGAATGAATGGATTTCTGCCCAGACACAAGTGGGTCATTCAGCTGGTCAACAAGGATGCTTCTTATGAGAGCAGATTTTTTATGGGGGCAGCTGTCTAGCAGGAAGTATATTGCCATGTGGTCTTTTTGAATTTAGCAAAAGGCTGTCAAATACTCCTAGTAATGGCCCACTTAATTTTATAGTCAGTACTTTTACATAGAAGTGTATTAATAAAAAATCTGGCTCTGGAATTGAGGTTACTATAAGTTGGATACAGACAAGACCAAAGTGTAAATATATATTATATAATAAATGACACCATTTGTGTATTCAAGTGACATGACTTCTAGTGACTCTGCAGAAACAAGTAACCTTGAATGTAACCTCATTTCCTAGAACCTTAGAATCCCCACCTCAAAAATGCTCACACTCCTACTTTACAACCGTCCCACAGAATAAATATTTTAGGCTGTTAAAGGGAAAGAATTAAAACAGTAATTTTTGTTACTGTGAAATCTTATAAGAATCAGCTTTTCCTAACCTAATATGGGAATATTTACTTCTATTGTCACCTTCTTTGAGGCATAAGCATTGACCTTGAAAAAAATACAGAACATTTTAGAAACACAGAGCATTTCTGTGATCACTCACAATGAGCAATGGCCATTTTGGAGAATGGACCCATCTCCTATTTGCAGTGATGTCTAGTTCTTTGTTTGGACAATCAAACATGATAACTTTTATTTATTTATTTATTTATTCATTCATTCATTTATTTTTAAGATTTTATTTATTTATTTGACAGACAGAGATCACAAGTAAGCAGAGAGGCAGGCAGAGAGAGAGGGGGAGGGAAGCAGGCTCCCCGATGAGCAGAGAGCCCAATGTGGGGCTCGATCCCATGACCCTGGGATCATGACCTGAGCCAAAGGCAGAGGCTTTAACCCATGAGCCACTCAGGCACCCCCATGATGACTTTTATAATATAGATATCAGCTTCTCATATCATTCTATCAGTACTGGTATCAATAACAAATGTTAGCACATCATGGGACTAGACTTACTGAGCTCCGTGTTGGTAACAGAATCATTTCCCTTCAAGGAGACAAATTTATAAATTTCAAGGAAGCAGATTCTTAATTTGACGTTTATTGCCACTGACAAATCGCCACTCGGGAGCTGATGCAGCCACTCAGCTGAGACGGAGTACCTGGACACGCTTCTGTCTCAGTGGGGTCAAACAACCACGTTCACATCATGTGACACATCGGATAATTGGCTGCAGGTCTCGATCGTTGGACATTTTTCAAATTCTATTAAAAGATGAGCTTTTAACAATGTTACAGACTTGTGGTAATATGGGCTCTGATTCCTGTATCTTGATGGCAGTTCTCGTATCCTAAAACACGCTTGCACAGAGCCAGCAGTAGTAAAATCACGCATCAGTTGATGTTGACTATCAGCCAAACATTGACCATTTTGAAGCCCCCCTTCCTTCTATCCCCACTTCTATGTGACCAAGTTCATGAACACATAGAACCCTTTCTTTCCTTCCTAATTCTAATGGTAATCCCTAATTCCTGAACGGTACTGGGGGATTGGAAAGGAATTGTGGCTCTCAGTTATTTAAGGATCTAAGCTTTATGCCAAGGACCCATTATAAGAACATTAGCACTTTGACCACACATAGGTTTGGTGGACCAACTTGCATATCACTGTTCATAAGGTGACCACTCATCCCTCTTGGCCTGAAGTTTTCTCCATCGTAGCACTGAAAGTACCCCGTCCTGGGAAACTTCTCAGTCTGAGGCAAACGGAGATGGTTGTTCACTCTTAGCTCTGAATGTGACCCATTCAGTCAATTTCAAAGGCATTACACTGAGCTTCTAGTGTGTACAGAATATAAAGCCATCAGATTTTGCCAGGATTACTGGTTCCATAAAATGTTCCTTGGTTTCGGTGAGGATCCTATCTAGTCCAAATGGGTCTCACTTATGTCTTCCATAATAGGGTTAATTAATAAGGTGTTGCTAATAGAAGTTCCTATTAATTGATGAGATATGGAGGCACAACTATCTGACAAACGAAAGCAATAGAACATTTTTAACAGAATAAAACTATGTGATTATAATGATGAAAAATCTCACTTTTTAAAAATAAAAAGACTTCTACAGTAGAACTGTAACATGAAACAATATTACTTTGACATATAAATGATGAGTTACTAATTCATATCACGTGGTTGGACAGCTGCGATTGGCTGGTTTGATGATGATCACGGTCTTTGCATGCTCAATCTTTCTTCTTTTTTCTTTTTTTCATTTGACAGAGAGAGACACACCGAGAGAGGAAACACAACCAGAGGGAGTGGGAGAGGGAGAAGCAGGATCCTCGCCTAGCAGGGAATCTGATGCATGGCTGGATCCTAGGACCCTGAGATCATGACCTGAGCTAAAGGCAGATTCTCAATGACTGAGCCACCCAGGTGCCCCGACTCAACTTTTCTTGAGCTCATGACTTATCTTCTATCAATCAGCAAAAAAAGGTTTTAGCCAATTTTGATTATCCCTTTTAAAGGCTTCGAATGAACCACGGCATGAGGCATACTCTCATTGAATTTTTTGTCCCCTTACTATAGCTCAGAGAGTTTCTAGTATTTCCCCCACTTATTTACCACATAGTTTATTATGGCTCTGAGAGGGTCTTATTTTTTTTCTAGGTTTTGTTTGTTCATTTGATTTCAGCCTTGGACAAATACCTTACCTCGACTTTTTAGAATAAAAACATCTAATTGTTCTCAATGTTTTTAGAGATTTGAGTATTTTTTGATAACCATTGTTTTTCCTATTCTAACCTCTCATTTTATATCCATATACAGAATTACAACTTCAAAATAAGAGATGCTCAAGAAATGTCTACAAATGAGTTCGTCACTACTTTGCTAATATCATACAAATTATTAAACATAACTGAGATATATAAAAGGAAAGACTGAAGAATAGCTTGGTCTTTTTGAGAGGAAGTGTAATATAACCCAATGAAAGGTAGGAAATAGTATGATTTCAAGACAGTATGATTTCAAGATAGAACATTATACTATTTCCCAAATGTTGAGAATTCTGTCATTCTCTTTTTCATCTAAATAATAAAATAAAACACATTGTTTTAATGTTAATAAAATCTATGGACATGGAGGATTTGGTGGGGGGCAAAGAGTACTGTATATATAGAGAAGCTACATGTCATAACATAACAGTTAGAAACACAGATTCTGGTATCAGATTATTTGGGTTTAAAACATAACTCTGCTACTTACCAGTTTTATGAACTTTGGCAAAACGTTGAAACTCATTGTGCTCTAATTTCTCATCTGCCAAACTAGAGTATAATAAAGTAAGATAGTACCTAAGATAGTTATTATAGGGTATAATAAGGTAAGATAGTTTTATGAGGATCAAGTAAATATATGTAAAGTGCTTAGAATAGTGCAGGAATAAGACAAGGTATAAATATTAGTTATTACATTTATCATTTTGACATATACTTCCATTTCTCCAGTTTTGTGTGCACATAAAAGAAAAGACATATTCCAAGAGAATATTTATCTTTCCTACCTTTTTAAGTCCTTCACTATAGGTTAAGGTGATATAGTAAACAAATTCTTTATAAGAAAACCTTTAAGAGCTGGCTTAATATCTTAAGAGTTAATTATTTAGGAACTGTTTTCCAGTTATCAGATATTAAAGTAATATATCTTATTCTTTACAACCCAAACATGGCTCTTTAATACCATAACAAAGGGAGAATTATAAACAGTTTCTACTGGCTGGTCAACTCATCCTGGTAAACAGTGACTCAAGAAACAGACTGATACTAAAATAGAACAAAGTTGTCAATAGTGGAGTGTGTGTACTTGTGTTTGTGTTTAATATTCTATTAAGACTAAAGATTTGCAGGGCACCTGGGTGGCTCAGTAGGTTAAGCCTCTGCCTTTGGCACAGGTCATGATCTCAGGGTCTTGGGATCAAGCCCCACATCACTCTCTCTGCTCAGCAGGGAGCCTGCTTCCCCCTCTCTCTCTGTCTGCCTCTCTGTCTACTTGTGATCTCTTTTGCTCTAGAAATAAATAAATAAAATCTTAAAAAAAAAAAGACGGAAGCTTTGCATATCATTTGTAATTTTATTTTTTGTTTGACTGTCATATCTAAGTATACCAATAAATTTTTAGTTTTCACTTACTTGCAATTAATCCCACTGTTTTCATCTGTAAAACAGAAGTGCCTGCCTTATAAAACCAATGAAAGAATCAAAAGGGATAATGAATAGGGAACAACTTGAACAGAGACTGCCTTCGGAAGGTCTTATATGCCCAACTCTCCTCCCTTACCTCCCACTAAATGTTCGGTCTTTTTGGTTTTCTCACTCTGGAATTGACTCCAGTATTTTAAAATTCACTGTGATCTCCAGGATTAAATTGCTTTCACCTATTTCTTTTATAAATATGAAAGTTTGTGTTTTTTTTTTTTTTTTTAAGATTTTATTTATTTGACAGAGAGAGATCACAAGTGGGCGGAGAGGCAGGCAGAGAGAGAGAGAGGAGGAAGCAGGCTCCCTGCCGAGCAGAGATCCCAATGTGGGACTCGATCCCAGGACCCTGAGATCATGACCGGAGCTGAAGGCAGAGGCTCAACCACTGAGCCACCCAGGTGCCCCCCTGAAAGTTTGGTTTTAAGGGACACTCAGTTTTAAGTTCTTCCCAGGGTTACATTGGAAAAGACTTCACCCTAAACCGGACTTGAAATTTGTTTCCATTTCCTGTTGTACCACTCCCTATTGTCCATATTTCTTTTCTCTAAAGTTTTCTGAAAATCACACTGACTCCATCCAGATATAAAACCACTGGAATCCAGACATGAGAACTGTGCAAGAGGAGAGCCAGCATTTGGGCAGGGGTTATTGCAGTAACATTTAGTAGCATTTAAATATTGGAATCTTTTATCTTAAGTTAAATACTAATGTATGCATGTGCATATGCTCACATGCATAAATTCATATCATCTATTATGTTATCTGTGTCACAAAATTAATATAAAATGAAGCTTTCATTTCTACAAGGTTCAACTTTCTGTGCATACATGAATTTGTAGAAGGGAAAGCAAATAATTTGACCAACAATTCTCTAGAAATTCATCTTACAAAACACTTCATCACAGAGTAAGACATTTGTGTATTTTGGTAGATATATTAGAAGTAAATGATCTTCTGGTAAAGGAAAACAGCCTAAATGTCACTGGAGTTCATCTGTACTGCTTGCCATCCCTATCCACTTAAGAAGATCTTTGTGAACTTAAGCAGTATTAGTTTAAGAGTGGAAACACCTTTATACAGACTCACAAATTTCAAGTTAAGTGAAATATTCTGTCATCTAGAAAACAAACTCTGAATTGAGACACTTGGGCTTTGTTCAAAATTTATGTTCTGACTGCTTGATCATTTCCAATTAGTTAATTGTTCCAAAACAGCACTTCCGTTGGACAGCCTGGTTTCCTTCAAGTCTAACTCCAAAAATACACCCTACATAAATTTATATCTGAAGTGAAAAGATACACCCTGTCCGATGTTATTTGCATAAACAACATTACAAGTCTCCTCTGTTTTGACAATAGTTTGGTATGTGCTATGAACAAGATCAAGAGTTACTTTGACCATGCTCTGGTAAACTGTGCACATTTCATTATAGAGACTGGGTGAAACGTTATCTTTTACCATGTGCCAACAGTCACATTCAATCACAGCTCCACTGCCATGCCTTCACTGATGGAGCCAAGATAAAGCCAGCATAGACAGAGGAGGAAGAGGGGGAGGAGAAGGAGGGCAAAAGGCAATAATGCAAAAAAAAAAAAAAAAAAAAGGATCTAGTGCAGTAATCTTAGAAGTCACATGTGTGCCATGTTTCATTCAAAGTAACTGTGCTTCTCCCCCTTTTTGGCTGTCCCACTCATGTTTCCTTTAAAAGAGATTTCAGGGGTTGTAATACCGAGAAACCATTTCTCAGGAGTCATTTGAGAATATGAGTCCTTTAACTGAACGTATATATACTCTCCCATATTTGGAGAAAGTTCATTTTCCATTTTTGTCTTTACACATTATTTAAAATAACTGAAGAGAGATAAAGGGATAAAGGACCTTTAGTTTCTGTCAAAACAACAACAACAATTTTATTTTAGCTATAACTTTCATGGGGAGAAAGAAAAAAATGGATAGAAGTTATAAATTATATTTTTGCACCCTTGAATTCCTTGCTCTGCCTTGAGAAATGCTTTTAGAAGCTCTTTTTTTTTTTAACTTAAATTTTAGGGGGTACCTGGGTGGCTCAGTGGGTTAAGCCTCTGCCTTTGGCTCAGGTCATGATCTCACATTGGGCTTTCTGCTCTGTAGGGAGCCTGCTTCCTCATCCCCCTCTGCCTACCTGTCTGCCTACTTGTGATCTCTCTCTGTCAAATTAAAACAAAAACAAAAACAAACAAAATAAAAACAACTTAAATTTTAGGTAATTAACATACAATGCAATAATGGTTTCTGAAGTAGAATTTAGTGATTCATCTACATGCAATACCCAGTGATCATCCTAACAATTGCTCTCCTTAATACTCATCACCCATTTAGCCCATTCCCTGCTCACCTCCCTCCATCAACCTTCAGTTTCTTCTTTATCCAGTCTCCTGTGGCTTATTTCCCCATCTCCTTTCCTTTTCCTTTCTTTTCATTTCCCCCGTTCCCATATGTTTAAAATCGCTAGATTTAAATGATCTCACTCTCTACCAAAGACAACGAACAAACTGGGGAAGAATTGAATTAACTTCATTGAATATAGCTCTGAACAAGGCACTGAGTAAAGTGCCACACACATATATTAATTCATTTCTAATTAGCTCACCATCTTTGAATTAAAAACCAAGCTATGTGCTCTGTTTATTTATTTTCAGATATGGGATTCCAGTCATTTGATATTCATACAAGAAATGATAAGCTATGGATTTTTCTAGCATGATTTAATTCTGAGCCTAGCACATTAGAGAACAAATCCATTACCTGATTACATCCTCAGGGTACTTATAATCTATTTGGAAAAATAAGATTAGCAAACAAAAGACAAGTAGAGAACAATTGAGCATCTGGTGGGAAATGTTGGTTAAAAGGACTTTATAAATTCAGTAATAGGAGAGATCAAAGTGGTTTAATAGAGTGAAAAAGAAGGAAAACATTGTCCTGGGGATGAGCTGAGATTGGAGCAGAGCCTGACATGAAGCACAAGGTCATAGGTTGATCCTAGTGAGTAGAGAAGGCCAGTATGGTGGGGGTGAGCTATGGCTAGACTCAAATGATAAGAAATTGTCCCTCTGATAATACCACCAAAAGTAGGAAGGATATATTTGTAGAGGCAAATAAGCTACTTTATTGTTGGTCTGTAAAAGCGGATATGGGCTAACAGATTTTCCAAACAGAGCCTAAGTAATTAGAAATTTTAGTGGAGAAAATAAACCTGCTTGGTACTGGTAGAACACCAGTTATATTTACTCTTCTGCAACAGAAAGATAAAGTGATGACAATCCTATGTGCATGATCCCAGAGTCCAGGACAAGATTCCACTTTTACTAAATGCTCAAAAAAAGGAAAAAAAAGGGGCGCCTGGATGGCTCAGTGGGTTAAAGCCTCTACTTTCAGCTCAGGTCATGATCCCAGGGTCCTGGGATCGAGCCCCACATCGGGCTCTCTGCTCAGCAGGGAGCCCGCTTTCCTTCCCCTCTCTCTGCCTGCCTTTCTGCCAACTTGTGATCTCTGTCTGTCAAATAAATTAAAAAAAAAAAAAGGAAAAAAGTGCTTTTAGAAGCAAATGAGTATATGAATTAGCATGACATTACCATATGATCAGAATCTTAAACTAGAATGCACTGACTTAAGAGCAAATTAACAGGGATTTAACAGTGTCATGGATTTAAAAATAAACTATTTGCAAAGTTTGGTGTCTTTTACCTCTAGTGCTAACAAATTAATCAGAGCACACCTAACACTTCCCTTTGATATGCAGGGTATCTCAGTATTACAGCTGAGAATCCCTCCTCTCTGCTTAATGCCACATGTCACCTGTTTGTGCAGCTGTAAAGTTCATAAGGTGGTAAGAGTGAGAATAATTTAATCACTGGGATGCTCCTTTGCTAGTCAGAGGGGCTCTGTGCTCTACACACAACCACACATTCAAACCCTTTTAGTCTCAAATATCTAAGAGGGAGGAATGTGGAAAATCCAGAAATCAAGTTCTTTTTCAGAGGTCAGAGACTTCCCAGTAATACATTTGGATGAAGCTATTTCTTCCCACTAATTAAGAAAAATGTCTGGGGTGGGGTAGTATAAAAAAATTCAACACAAGGCGTTAAGAGAAGACACAGTAGGATTCACTGGTGAGTCAGAGAGGCAGGTCAAAGGAAGTCAGTGATGCGGACTGACACTGCCGGCACTTAGGCTTTCTTGGCCAATTCCCACAGAAATTTTATAGACTATGAGATTTTTTGAATCTGAAGAAAACAGCTAAATTTGGAAGAGACGCTTTAAGACTTTGTTACTCAAAAGTGTAGTCCATGAAACAAGATGGGATTGGGAGGGAGACAAACCATAAGTGACTCTTAATCTCACAAAACAAACTGAGGGTTGATGGGGGGAGGGGGGTTGGGGGGATGGGGTTATGGACATTGGGGAGGGTATGTGCTATGGTGAGTGCTGTGAAGTGTGTAAACCTGGCGATTCACAGACCTGTACCCCTGGGGATAAAAAGATATTATATGTTTATGAAAAATAAAATTAAAAAAAAAAAAAAAAAGTGTAGTCCATGGAGCAGCAAAAGTGCATTACCTGGGAGCTTGTTGGAAATGCAGATTGACCAGACACCTCTGCAGAGCTTCTGAATTTATGTTTATAATATTCTTCAGGTCATTTATAAAGTTGAAAAATAACTATCCTAGAAGACTAAGAGGGTTAGGAAGTGTGATTATAGGGTTGATGGTTAATGAGAATAAAAATCCTTTAAAAAGACAAGGATAAGGGGTGCTTGGGTGGCTCAGTGGGTTGGAGCCCCTGCCTTGGGCTCAGGTCATGATCCCAGGGTCCTGGGATCGAGCCCCCGCATCGGGCTTTCTGCTCAGTGGGGAGCCTGCTTCCCTCTCTCTCTCTGCCTACCTCTCTGCCTACTGGTGATCTCTCTCTCTCTCTCTCTCTCTCTCTCTGTCAAATAAATAAAATCTTAAAAAAAAAAAAAGAAAGAAAGAAAGACGAGTAGTCCTGGAAATTATGTGCAGAAGGCAGCAAGTCCGTGAGAACATCCCAGAATGCACCAAGTGGACTCTCAGCAGCTACTGTTGCACTGAGAAGGAAAGGCAGGTAGGCTCCAAGGGTTCAATGAGAAACCAATTAAAGCACATAACGACTCAACCTACCACCAGTCAGACATCAAGAAGAATGATAACGCCAGTGTTGGCAGCTACAGAGAGTGTCTTATGGCGAAACAAAAACAAAAACTTAAGCAAACATAAAGTGCATTAAATAAAATTTGGGATCTTCTTTAACCATTTATTCAACAAATTAAGTCCATACTGCAGGCTGGGCATTATGTTAATTGTTACTTGTTGGACACTTTTTTTTTTAATTAATTTTTTTTTTTTAGGTCAAGGAAGCAATCACAATTAAAACCACAACATGAACTCTAAACAAAGGGGCTGATAGCACTACCTAGCCTTCTAGGCATATGGCAAAAAGTGTTTGCAAATCTCTAGAACCAGACATTTTTGAAAGAACAAGACCACATCTATGTTATTTATGTAGTAATTGTGTGTGTATGTGTACATATTTGTAAACTTGTATTCAGTTTGACCACACTGTTTTGGGTCTTAGCCACATATTTCTTATTGTTTCCAAATCTCTAAAACAGAAACCCAACCCAACCCCCAATCTTTGGGAATGGCCAAGAGTGGCCCCAGCAGCTGTATTTCTCATCTGTTCTTCATACACATTTGATTAGACCAAAGGTAGAATCTTTACTCATGCTGCTCCTAAAGGATTCTCTCTCAGGAGTATTTGACCCTGGGAACTAGAGGTGGGTAGCTATACAAGGGACTGGGATCTGGAGACCGTTGGATGGCCATCTTTGGCCATGTGCTTGAAGAAGAGCCCAATCTGCATAGAGAAAAAGTAAAGTAGAGGGCAGAAAGGAGCAGGCAATCAGAATTCTGGTGGACTTTCCAATTTTCCTTCAAATTCTTTCTTCAACTTTGGCTTTCCTGCATTCCTTTGGGTTTTATAAGAGAAACATATCTCATGATAAATTCTTCCTCTGAAACCTTTAAAATTAATCCCTTAAATTAACTTTCCTTAGCTTTGGTTGCACTTGCAACACAAGGAATCTTATCCAAGATGCCCAGTGGCTATGCTGATAGGACTTAAAATTATCACCACTGGATCACTTGCAGAAAAGTCACCAGTTATCAGGAAAAGCTGGGTACCCACACCCAGCAATGTTCAAACAGAATTTTCTTTGAAAATGTATCTGTTTTTGACTCTGACTGAATATATCAGGTAGTAAAATCTTACAACCAGTGTTTGCACTTGGTAGTGCCTTTATGTCCAAAACTTAACTCATTTGCAGTTGGTCGAGAACAATGAACACAAGCTCCTTGAATGTTATTCTTGGCGTGTGAAGTCTGGTGCTTCAGAAACCTCGGGGTTCAGAACAACCTCTGGGGCTTGTAAAAAGTGCCGACTTTCAAATCTCATTCCTTTCATACTGAACACAAATCTAGAAGTTTCCATTTTTAACACATCTCTTGGATGATTCTGATTCAGATAACCCAGAAAACTTCCTTCTGAAAACATATTTTCGGTTGTGGTTCTTAATTCAGAATTGCTCATAACAACAGTCTGAGAAGCTTTTTGAAAATACGCATGCTGGGTGTCCCCGCAGACTCACCGAATCAGAATTTTGGCTCACATGTATTTGCACAAGATGCCCAGCGGATGCTGAGGCACACTTCTAGGTAAGAATGGCCGAACTGAGGCACTCAAGGGTGATTCAGCTGTGCGGTGAAGTTGGGCTCCTTCCTTCCACTTAGATCTGCCCTGAGACACCAATAGTATTTTCTCTCAATGGCCACTGCCAATGTTAAAGTTGTTCAAGTTCAAACTGCTCAGGCTATAGCTACATTGACTTAATTTAAAATTGACATTTAAAATACTGCCCTTCCTTTATCCTCTGATCAGAAGTGCATTTTTCTAATTGGGAAGCTTGCCTGCCACTGTAATTTAAATGCTAAATAAATGGAGATGGAATTAACTTCCAATAGACTGTTTATTTACTTCCCTTTGCAGTATATCAAAGTGCTAAGGCAGGGCAAAACTCTAGACTTCTCCAAACTAAAAGAAACTTGAATTCCTTCTGTCCTACTTCTGGTCGCCTGTGTGTTTGAACGTCTTATTGCAAAAGATGAGAGATCTTTTATGTCAGATACCAACATCCGAGCAAGAAATCAAAGTCCATACCACTTTTCAACTGAATAATTGAGCCTTTTATTTTTTTTTTTAAGATTTTATTTATTTGACAGAGAGAGATCACAAGTAGGCAGAGAGGCAGGCAGAGATAGAGAGAGGGGGAAGCAGGATCCCTGCTGAGCAGAGAGCCTGATGTGGGGCTCGATTCCAGGACCCTGGGATCATGACCTGAGCCAAAGGCAGAGGCTTAACCTACTGAGCCACCCAGGCGCCCCTAATTGAGCCTTTTAAAAGTTTACTTGTGGAACATCAGCAGTGAATTTTAGTGAGTATAAAAAATGACCACATTTCTGCAAATGTGTGAAGTATCTTACCATTTGTGTGCAGGAATGGATATGCCCTCTGGGGCTTTCTATGACTACTTTATCTTGGCTTTTGGATGAGATAGGTTCCCATTTTTATCTAGAATTGGTATTTGAGGGCATTCCTGCTACAGAACCAAAGGCACAAGTGCATGAAGCTATCTATGTCCACCCATGCATGTATGTGTATGTATGTTATAGGTACATGTGGACATGTGAATTCGGTTTCTTCCAGAATTTTGCACTATGACAACAAACAGATGAATGCATAAACTGGTATTATGTTGACTATCCACGAGGAGAGAAGTGATTTGGACATTTTACTATATTCATTTCATGAAATAACATACAGCTTTGGAAAAGAAAGACAGGTTCATGGTCATTAACCTAAGACTTTTCAATCTGCAACATCAAGTTTAAAAAGCAAGCTACAGAACAATGCACGTAGTAGTAAACTTGCTAGCCAGAATCACAACAACAAAATAGAGACCTATTCAGAAGCATGCATATGTGGTTGTGCATGTAGAAGATGCCAGCAAACACACACACATCAATTCTTCTTCAAAGAGTGGGAACCAAAGGAAGTGATACTGTCCGCATGCATTTCAATAGAGTTCAATTGTTGCATGAGAGTGCTTTCTTCTATACTTTCAAAAAATGTGACACAGGCGGAAAAAACATTGTAGACCAAGAGAGCAAAATGTGAAAGGAAGATGAACAAATCCTCCTCATTAACATAAATAAAAAGTCTAGCAAGAATAAAAAATCCTGCGGTACAAATAATGAAGAATGCAAATTCAAGCAATGAAATTCTATTTTTTGCCTCTTAAATTGGGACACATTGAAGAAAAGATAATTCTTAAAGCTGATTAAAACACTGTAGGAACAGCATTTTTACATAGGCTAGGGTGTAATTTGGAACAATTTTCCTGGAAATCAGCTTGAAAACCGGTATCAAGCACATAAAATGTTACTATCTTTGACTCAGTTGATCCCCTTTTACACAATTATATCAAGTAAACAAGCAGAAATGGGGCAAGCACGTGTGAAAAATGGCCTTTACTATAGTTTCCTTAAGAAGTGGTCCAAAATAGGGCACTTGGGTGTCTTAGTTGATTAAGTGTCTACCTTTAGTTTAGATCATGAGCTCAGGGTCCTTGGATGGTGTCCCACATTGGGCTCCCTCAATGGGGAGTCTGCTCCTCCCTCTCCCTCTGCCCCTCCTCTGGCTTGTACAATCTCATTCACTCTCTCTTTTAAATTAATTAACTAATTAACTAACTAATTAACTAATTAATTAATTTTTGACGAAGAAGGAGAGGAGGAAGAAGTAGAAGAAGGAAGCCCCAAAATATCACAATATCACACTATCTATGGCATGGAAAAAAAAATCCAGAAATGTTTTGCTGTACCTCTATCTCTCTCTTTCCATCTTCCACATGTCTAGAGTTTCTAAAATTCCTTTGTTTCTCTTACCCACCCAGTCCCTTGAGAGGCATGGTGGCCAGTCCACTCCATCCTTCCCTAGGCCAAGGGACAGGCACACCCAAGCCTAGAGTTCCCTAAAGAGCCAGGCTTTTCTCATAGGACCATTTTTCTGCAGAGAACCAACCCCAGCGGGATAGTTCCTTTGAATAAAAGAAACTAGTCCTACACCCAGGAAAATAATTCAAGATGCAAATATGTAAATAGTGGTGAAGAGCTCTGTTGACAATGGTTTTTAATTTTTCTATTTTTTGTATATTTTACTAATTTTCTAACATGAATATGTGTTAACTGTATAATCTACATAAAACAACTGGCTTAATTGTTAAATATTTGCAATCCTCTTCAGAGGCCTGCTGCTTTCTATAACTTGTAAAATGTACTTATTATAAGATTACTTATTTGTAATTGGCACAAACAACTTAGCCTTTACAGATAGACTGAGATAATTGGACTGAAGCCTCAGAAAACTTGCTAACATAAAAATGTCATGATTAAAATATGTAGGTAGGCAGTTCTCTAGGCTGCTCATAAAACTGTGCTCCCTCATTCTTTTTGGATCAAGTACCCCTGGAAAAATCTGACTCATGGCATGACCCTTTTCCCTGGAAATAAATATTTGCCCCCAGTATTAGCTTCCTACGGCTGCCTTTAACAAAGTAGCACAAACTACGTGACTTAAAACAGCATACATTTGGGTACCTGGGTGGCTCAGTGGGTTAAGGCCTCTGCCTTCAACGCAGATCATGATCCCAGGGTCCTGGGATCAAACCCAGCATCTGCCTCTCTGCTCAGCAGGGAGCCTGCTTCCTCCTCTCTCTCTGCCTGCCTCTCTGCCTACTTGTGATGTCTCTCTCTGTCAAATAAATAAATACAATTAAAAAAAAAAAAACAGCATACATTTATTGTCTCATGTTTCTGGAGGCTGGAAGTCTGAAATCAAGGTGTTAGCAGGGCCCAGCTCCCTCCAAAACCTGCCGGGCTATCCTCTCTTGCCTCTTCCTAGGGAGTTCACTGGCAACCTCCGGGGGTCCTGGTCCTGTAGAGGCAGCCTACCAATCTGCCATGTGCACACGGCATCCTCGCGTCTTCTTTTTATGGAAACAAACTCTTACTGGATTGGAGCCCACCCTAATATCCTCATTTTAAATTGATGGCCTCTGCAAGGAAACTGTAAAGAACAAGCTCACATTCTGAGGTAGTGAGGGGTAGGAGGACTTCTATATCTTTTTTGACGGAATGCAATTCACTCATGGCATCTACTCAACACATTTTATCATCCAGCCCCTGGGCACAGACACAGGACACAAACCTCTTATCTCCAGACACCAGCTTAAGAACCCAGTTCTGAAGATGTGAAATCTATTGTCCTCGAGCAGGCCTCTCACTCCGTTAGATAATGAAGTTTCCAAACACAAACCAGATGAACACAAAAGGTGGAAGAATGTTTCCACCAGGGCACCTGAGTGGTGCAGTTGGTTATGTGTGGACTGGATTTTGGCTCATGTCACGCAGGGTCCTGAGATCAAGCCCCTTTGGACTCTGTGCTCAGCTCCGAGTCTTCTTCTCTCTCTTCCTCTGCCCCTTCCCCTGTTCACTTGTGTGTGATCTCTCTCTCTCTCAAAAAAAAAAAAAAAAAAAACAAATCCCACCAAGAATAGTAGGAAGCTGTAAGGAAAATGTTTTCTGAATAATTTGCTCCCACCTCAATCACAGATGTGTAACAATTGAGAGATTCAGAAGACAATGCTGATAGATACTGACTTCTTCCCTAATGTAAACCTGGGTTACAATGCATCTCAATAGAGATTATAAATGGATACAATGCTGATTTCCCATTGGGATGCAAATGCTTCTGAAGTTTACTTGCCTAGAGGAATAAAGACTAGTTAAAATCTCTAAGTAACAGAAATAATTTTATTTGTATTATTACATGATTATCAGAATTGAATTTATATATATATATATGTATATATATATATATATATAAATTGTCCTGAACAAGGAACCTAACATTTTTTACTTAATAGCATATAAAAATTGCTGTACTTGCTCAGACGATATTTTTATTTGCAATTAACAATTTTGGTAGTTAATCTGAAATCTGAAATCAGAGAGCATCGTTTTTCTAGTTACTGTTTGATGATCCGCACATTATCTTTTATTTCTCCCGTCTTCCATTTTTGACTTATGAAATACAGAAAATAATATCTGCCTCATGGGATTGATATCTTTGGACTAAGAGTAACTGTCTTCAGATCCTAACTCCAAAGCTTATAAGCTGTATTTCCCAGATACCCAACATGTATTTCAGTTTTTCCATCTCCAAACAACAGCAAACAAAACAAAAACAAAAAGCACAAAAGCCTACACACACATTAAAAAAACAAGAATGACTATACTATTTAGAGTATATACTTGTCACACAAATTAAGTGAAGTAGATCACACGGAAGGGAACCTACATGTAACTTACTGTGTTAGTCAGAATTCTCCAGAGAAAAAGATCCAGTCAGATGTGAATACGTGTAAGAGGATATTTATTATACGGAATCGGCTTAAGTGATTATGGAGGCTGGTAAGTGCAAATCTCCTGGCCTTTGGGAACAAGCTTGAGAAGCAGACTCTCCAGCCACACTTGTCTGCAGAGCCTGGGAAGCTGCTCCGTTTGGCAGTGTCTTCTGGCTGCCTCACCCTCCATCCGATGACATCTGCCAGCAGCCGGTGGCTTCTAATCTAGTCCCAGGCTCACAATACCCCTGCTTTTGCTTTTTGAGTTCTCAGAACAAAAAGGAAAGTGTCCCAAGCCTTCTTCAACTCCCAGGCTTGGGGTGACTGTGGTTTGAATTCTCCATGGGGCCACCCAAAGACAGCTAGCATCTGTGAGGTGGATGGTGCTGACATTGACCCTGTAAGATAAGCTCGAGGTGGATCTGGGTATTGAGCAGGCCTGTCATATTGTCGCCACCTACACTGGGAGTACATGGCAGGTGTGGCCAATAGCAACACCTCCCTCTTCAGTGGGTAGGGACCTGGTAGGGACCCCACATATACCCCTGTTGGACTGTGGGAACCCAAAGGCCTATTATACTTTCAACACCACCCCGCCCCCCCCCCCCCACACACAAATCCCCAAAAACGTGTGGGTTGGCAAAGCTGATGTTGCAGAGGAAGTCTGAAGGCAATCTGATAGACAATTCCCTCTTAGCTGGGGAGGCTCATCTTTCTGTTGTATTCAAAAAGACCCACACACATTATAGAGGACAATCTGCTTACTCAGAGTTCACCAATTATGAATGTTACTGTCATTCCAAACTACCTTCCACATTGACCTACAACATTAACTATCTCATGTACAAAATAAGTACTAGACATTCAAGCCACTCTGCTCTGAGTAGGTTAATTTTTCTGCCACAGCCAAAAGGAGGAGAGTGTTAGAGGGTTATCAGAATTTTACCATAAATTCAGGAGGAAATGAAGGTTGGGTTTAGAGAAAAAAAGATGTAGGACACCAAGGTTGGAATGAAAAAAAAAAAAAAAAAAAAAGAAAGAAAGAAAAAGAAAACAAAACAGAGCACCAGGATTTGAGATTTTAGAATAGGAATGGAAACAGCTGAGTAGAGAGTTTGCTTACCAGGAAGAATCTGCCAGAGACATTCCCAGGAACCTTGAGGACTGAGCAACTACATCGTATGTTTGGTTGTGGCAAATTAATGTTCAGAGACTGATTTTGTCTTTGCCAAAGCTTTATTTAAAGCAGGTTCATTGTGGGAATTTCACGAGCCTAGAGCATAGGGGATAATGTCTCTCAGTAAGCCAATAAAGAAAGAGCATGCTCCAAACCAATGAGAGAAGAATCACACCTCTTGTCCAGATAAGGGGAGAGGAACAGAATAGTGTCTAAATTTAGTTGAGGTGTAGCTTTGTAAAAGTTGGAGCTCAGGAGAGATGACTTACATAGTCAAGCAAGAGCTGACATCCAGCTACCAGGCCAGAAGGAGAAGTTCCTTATAAGTACAGCATGTTGCTAAGGAATGATAGTGTCAGGTCATAAAGGGCAAGATGTTCTCATTTGGGGGAGAGGGGCTGCTGTAAGGTGTGCATCACTGCCAGTAATAGTCTCCTTGACCATGGCAGGAACCAATGCCCTAAGGTCTTTGAAGACCTATTTACATCAGCGAAGGGTGGTCTTGCCTAGACTGAACAATCTCTAACATTCCTTACAAACTCTCAGTATTTATAGCCTCGCTATCCCCTAACCACAGTTGCATCTTCCTATGTTTGTACTGAGAAGCCCCCAGTGGGGCTCCTCAGCAGCTGAGCTATGGAGTGCTTATCGATGACAACAGATGAGATGACCACATCCCATCACAGTTGACTTCACTTTTAATCAAGACTCCCTACTCTTAAAACCAATGTTTATTTTTGTCAAAAACAAATAGATTTGAAATCATATCAAAGCAATGTACAACACTGTAGCAAGAGATTACCACATAGGCTAAGTTATTAGCTGTTCATCATTTCAGGCTCCCTTGGATTCCATATGCCATAAGACTCCTGGTCAAGGTCAACATGGATCTTTTAAGATTAAAGTAAAGTGCAATTTCATGGAATTGTAGAATAAAGGAAGAAGTTCCCGGGTTAATGTAGCAATTTCTGCACCAAACTGTAGCTTCACTAATCAACTGTATATAACCAGCTAATGCAGTTATGAAAAAAAAAATCAGTCTCCAATATAATCTTATCATTTGGACTGAATTTGACACAGTGCTGTGTAATTAGCAGACATTGTGAACTAGGTGGAACACTTAATTAAATATTTAGTATTACAAGTGATGGTATTGGCCAGGAAAAATTTCACAATCAATTCAGTAGCTCAGACCCATTGTCTGCATTTTTCTCAATTTTGTAATTTGCATGAAGTAGGCACCATCATAGCCCATCAAAACTCTATTGGGATGGCTCAGTGGTTTAAGCCTCTACCTTCGGCTCAGGTCATGGTCTCAGGGTCCTGGGATCGAGCCCCACATAGGGCTCTCTGCTGAGTGGGGAGCCTATGACCCCCGCCTTTTCTCTCTGCATGCCTCTCTGACTACTTGTAATCTCTCTCTGTGTCAAATAAATCAATATAATCTTTTAAAAAAATTTAAAAAAGAAAATCTGTTGAATTCCTGAGGTAAACTGTTGTAGTCTT
Source organism: Enhydra lutris kenyoni (assembly GCF_002288905.1). Lineage (NCBI taxonomy): Eukaryota > Metazoa > Chordata > Mammalia > Carnivora > Mustelidae > Enhydra > Enhydra lutris. Next base: position 10,474,914 of record NW_019154104.1, on the reverse strand, counting down.
GCTCTTTGCATAGCTCTTTCTATGAACATATTTTAAACATCCCCCTTTATCACAACTGTGTTGTAAAATTAATAGTTAGCAATTTCCTTCATGCCTCAAAGTTACAAAGGTATATCAGAAAAAATCAGTATTGGAAAAGCTAGAACTTGCAGCAAACTGTCCTGCCAACATTTTAAAACACTATCTTTGGGAGTGTTTTCAAGCTGTGAAGATTTTGGCTGTAGTAACAAAAATACAATAGCTCTACTCAAAGTTAGGACAAAGTATATAATTTGGAGGTCGTTTCTAGCAAAGAACACTGTTCTTTGGGGAATTATGCGAATGCTTGAGCTAGTGCAAGCATATTAATGATGACTTTTCAGAAAATAATATAATTATTGAGCTTTTCACTTACTGAGCTTTTCACTTGTGCTTACATTTCATGGAACATGTGTATAAAACAAACTCCAAGCCGCTTTTAAAATGTGCATTCTCTTTAAATTTAATCCTCATTGGAAATCCATCAGGTGCTCTCTTTCCTGATTATGAATGAGGAAATTGAGTCTTGAAGGAGTTAGTGACTTTTCCAGGACCTTACAGGTCTATCTACTTCCACGGTCCACGTTCATCCTTCTAGACCAGGAGTCAGACAAATTCAGGCCTAATTTGCCTTGCTATCTGTTTTTGTAAACACAGTTTTATTGCAGCACAACCTGTTTATGCATTTATATTTGGTCTATGATTGTTTTCACACTACAATGGTAGAGTCTGAGAGTCTCAACCTAGATCATGTGGCTGATAAAGCCTTAAATATTTACTACCTGGCCCTGCACGGAAACATTGGCTAACTCCTGCACTAGACTATGCTGTCTGCTTCATGTGTGGGCTATTTTCAACAAATAAAAATATGACTAGACTTTTCCTTTAAGATAATGAAGAAGAACCCCAAATAAATAAGAGGCAAGCCTTAGTTCCTGTTACAATTGCTCAAATATCTGATAAATAAGGTTTATCCATTCCCACTTTTTTGGATTTTTAGTTGTAAACAAAATAAAATAACCTTGATGACTTGAAGTCAAAAGAAATTTTTGGATAGGGAAGACATCCTGAATCAAGTGAAAGACTGGAGAGAAAAGCCTCTAAGGGACAAGAGATGATGAGCTGAACTGAAGCTCTGACCGCAGGACTTCTCTGTTCACCCCCTGCTACTGTCCCCGAGTGCCCCAGCACAACAGCTAGGGATGTGCATCGCTGCTATGCTCTGCCCTCCATGCTGCAGGACAAAAGTTCTCTCACCGGGCCTCCAGACTGGAGTCCCCGGCATTGCATCTGAATGTTTACACTTGGACGACATGACACTTTACTCACCAGGAGTGCAGGGAAGGAGTATGTCTGTCTGTCTATCAGCACCATCTCCATCAGTGTCTACAGGGAGGAACATAGGAGATCATAGAAGGCCTCCCCAAATCAAAAGGATATCTGAATGCTGAGCTGGAAGTTTCATAAATGGGTACTGCATCAGCCCTTTGACTCCGTATCTCCATCCTTCTAGTCATCTACTAACTAAAATGCAAATACCCCCATCATCTGCTTAGCAGCCTCTGGGCACAAATAATGAGCATAACAGTTTTGGAGGTAGAATCTCCATACTTTACCCCTCCACAACTCCAAATTCCTTCCCTTTTGTGGTAACTGGAGATGCTCCCAGGAATTCCATAGTATATTATGAACAAGTGTATTACCTTTCCTGCAAATGGTTACAAATTTAGCTTAGCTCCTGTTTGTGCTGATGTATCATAATCCCTTAGTGCCACCATTTTGTCACTAGGTTGCTCCAAGACACTCTCCCTTCACTTTACTCCTTTTGCCAGAACCACCTTTAAATTACCACTCCATACTGCAGTGGCCACCATCCTCGTGGCTGCTGTTACCTTGAAGTCCTGTTCCACCAGCTCTGCTAAACTGCCCCCCTACATTACCAGACTCCTGCTTTACACTTCTAGCGCCCTCTGGCTGTTCTATGGGATATTTTGCCCCCCACGGATCTCCTTTGGCTCTCTTTAATGGAAGGTGGATTGGTGGTCACAGCTCACTCTTTCTCCCCTAATTCCTTTAAATAAGTAGAGAAACAATGTCCTTTCCTTTAAGCTTTTCTTTTCTTTTTTTATTTTTAAGATTTTATTTATTTATTTGACAGAGAGAGAGATCACAAAGAGGCAGAGAGGCAGGCAGAGACAGGTGGGGAAGCAGGCTCCCTGCCAAGCAGAGAGCCTGATGCGGGGCTTGATCTCAGGACCCTGAGATCATGACCTGAGCCGAAGGCAGAGGCTTAACCCACTGAACCACCCAGGAGCCCCTCCTTTAAGCTTTTCAATAGCAGGTTTCTGGGTTTTAGAACTCTTAGTTTGTATACAGAACTTACTTTTTCTCCCTAGATATTATAAATTATATTCAGTGGCTAAATGGAGTTTGGTTCAAGCAACAGTGAGCGCATAATACTCAGAGACATTGTCCCACTCTGATCCTCAAGATCTGTGGTTGAATCCAGGTGTTGTACTGGATTCTTTTCTTAAAAGAGGATGCTTTTCAGAGGGTCCTTCCTTGAAATTTCCCCCTCATCAGTTAAGCTTCCTGTCCTGGGAAGTGTCTGAATATGCATAAAGCCCAATCATTTGCATTCTTCAAATTCCTTTCTAGGAGGCTCCCTTGCTTCTATATGAATTAGTTAAGTCAATACACACGTGGTGTGGAGAAAACCCTGAATCACTTAACCAGACCCTATTCCCTCAATCAGGAAATTCTTTTCAAAATCTCATACTTATATTTCACTTCACCAGAGGCTGAATTCTTTCTATTGAGATTGAGACTTGAAACATAAACTTGAAACATAAACAGAGGATTTATAATTTTTCCCCATCTCTCTTTCTTCCATTTACTCAGAAATGAAGATTTAAAGATTATAAATAGCTAATTCTCAGAGAGAGTTTACGCCAGGAATTATTTTAAATACTCTGCATAAATTACCATTTTAACCCTCATAACACTCTATAGGCTTATGAGCTAAGTTCTATTATCACCATCCTCATTTTACTGATGGAAAAGTTAAGGCACAATAGAGCTTTTTTGTGATATAATAAGAAATATATATATATTTCATCTCTGACCCTGGCTCTTCATGATATTTAGTCTGTCCCCATTTCCTAGCATTCAGCTCCTAAAATCTTTGGTATCTCTGTAGTGAGGTGTCTTTTCATATGCTAATGAACCGAATGGTGGCTGTGGGCTCCTGGATAACCTCAGGTTGAATGCTGGTTGCCAAGGGCACTCTGTGATTACAGGGTTGGAACTTTCAGCCCCACTCTACAACCTCCAGGAGGACAGAGAATCTGGAGTTAAGGCCAATGATGTAATCAATTGTGCCTAAGTAGTGAAGCCTCCATAAAAATCCTGAAGGACAGGGTTCTGAGTACTTCTGAGTGGGGGAACACATGGAGGTAATAAGAAGTGACATGTGTGGAGAAGGCATGGAAGTTCTCATGCCTTTTTCTCCATACCTTGCCATATGCATTTTGTCCACCTGGAGGTTCCTGAGTTGTACCCTTTTATAATAAATAGGTAATCTACTAAGTAAACTGTTTTCTTGAGTTTGGTGAGCCATCTTTCGTTCTACGAGCCATTCTGGCAAATTATGGAACCCAAGGAGGGGGTTGTGGGAAACTTCAATTTGCATCCAAGTTGGACAGAAGCTGTGAGTAACTGGAAAATCCACTACTTATCACTGGCTTCTGAGTCTGCGGGTAGGGGACATGTTGTGGGACTGAGTCCTTAACCTGTGGGATCTGATATTGTTCCAGGTGTCAGAATTGAAATAAATTGTGAGACACTCAGTTGGAGTCTGAGAGAACTGAAGAATTGCTTGATATAAGAAAAATCCCCCACACATTTATTAGCCGGAAATATTGAGAGTATGGAAATAGTGTAGAGAGAAAAACAATGTGTTTTTCTTTCAATATGGCAGTATTCAAAGCACCCTATTAGTATAAATAGAGTCAGAAATCAAACCCATGTGGTCTGATTCTGGAGTCTATCTTTCTAAACACTATGTTTTCTATCTTTAATATAGGTGCTTCTCAAAAAATATGTAAAAATTATCTTTCAATTGTTTACTTTAATTCACTAGTAGTTATCTGCTTATTTTTCTAAAATATTAGTGATGAGGATGCCATTTTATATAATTTTATTTTTTGTATCTAATCAGTATAAGACATTTCATAGTATTTGATAAGTACTTTGATTTATATTTTTGTAAACTTATACTTTCATGTTGTTTCTTAATTATGTACAGATATATTATGAAATAAAGTTCAGCTCAACCAAATCTCATTGCATACCTTGATAACTATTAAATTCTCAATGTTTAGCATAACTCCTGGAACATTCTTTTGTGCTCAATAGATACTTGTTGAATAAATATGTTAATTAATTAGCATCAGGCACTGGTCCATATGCTAAGCTTAAAAAGATAAAATGAAATGTGGTTCTTAACCATATGACATAAACATATAAAAATATAACAGTGAGATGTAGTAAATACTAAGATGGGTAAATTGAGAATATTAGTGAGCATGGGAAATTGACGCATATCTGTGTTTCTATGACATTTAAAGTAGTAGAGATTTTAAAAACCAAACCACAGAGCTTTAGTTGCTATATGTGCACACACATATTCCTTTTTTCTTTCCTGTTCCTAGATGACCCTGTTAATAATGGTAACTTTGTAATGTCTGAGAATAACTAAGGAGAGGTGGATTTGTCCTGATATGCTTTACAAATTGAAACAAGTGGTCAGCATGTTGTCTGTTTCCTATCTGCAGCCAAAGTCTTGGGTTCTTTTGATCTTTGCAGCAATGACTAATTATCCTTTAATAGCCAAAGAAAAGCTCTATTCCAAAGGGAATGTTCTACATCTATTTCAGCTTAGTTCACACTTAAGCTTTGTTATCTCTCCCTGACATCAATACTTGGTTGCCTGACTTAATGTTGGGTATTTTCTCCAGCCCACCCTGGCTTCAATTAAAGGCATATCCTTGCTCTTCTCTTGGCCAAGATACATTCAGATGCGCTACATTTGGTTAGTGTATCCCATCCGTCAAGATACATTCTGTTAATCTATTTCCAATGGAGATACTTTACCAAGCACTTACTGCATGCTGTTGGAAATAAAGAAGAAAAGAAATCTAGTTCCCCACTTTTCAGATATTTAAAATATGGCCAAAAAGACAAAATTTCTGTTCAAGAAACAACTGCAAAACAATAAAAGCAAGTAATAAGAAGTAAAATGTGTATAAACAGGTAATCAGCACTATAAAGAAAACTTTTCATCATCTTATAATCAAACTATTGAAAACAGAGAGATAGGAGAAAACCTTGGGGCACCTGGGTGGCTCAGTCTGTTAAGCATCTGCCTTTGGCTCAGGTCATGATTTTGGGGTCCTGGGGTTAAGCCCTGCATTAGGTTCCCTGCTCAGCAGGGAATCTGCTTCTCCCTCTTCCTCTGTCCCTCCTCCCTGCTCATGCTCTCAGTCTTGCTCTTTCTCTCCCCCTTTCTGTCTCAAACAAATAAATAACACCCCCCCCCTTTCTTTTAAAGGAGAAAACCTTGAGCACAACCAGAGGAAAAAAGACATTATCTAAGGGGACAATGTTTTGAATGCTTGTGGATTTCTCCTCAGAAACCATGAGTCAGGAGGATTACAAACAAGAATTCAATATTCCACAAAAATATCCAACAGAAATAAAGTTGAAATATGGTTTCACTTACTTGTGGAACATAAGGAATAACATGGAGGATATTAGGAGAAGGAAAGGAAAAGTGAATTGGGGGAAATCAGAGGAAAAGAGGAACCAAGAGAGACTGTGGACTGAGCCACAAACTGAGGGTTTTGGCGGGGGGCAGTGTGGGGGGAATAGGTGAGCCTAGTGGTGGATATTAAGTAGGGCACTTATTGCATGGAGCACTGGGTGTGGCACATAAAAACAATGAACCTTGGAACACTGAAAAAATAAAATTAAATTAAAAAGAAATAAAGGTGAAATAAAGGAAACCAAGAGAATTCATTGCCCACAGATCTGCTTTCAAAGAACTGCTTAAGGAATTCTTCAAAAGAAGGGTAGTATTCCAGAATGAAACCTGAAACTTCAGAAGAGAAGGAAAAGCAACAGAATTGGTAAGCTTCTGGTAAATCTAATAAACTCTTCTTCTTTTGAGCTTCATAGAGTATATTTAGCAGTTGAAAGCAAAAGTAAAGCATTTCCCCATAAAGTTTTTAATGTACATTCATGTAATAGATAAGATGACGATGCCATAAAGGGGAGAGGGTAAAAGGACCTATACTGTGGTAAGGGTTTTATATTCTGCTTGGAATTATAAAATATTGATTCTAAGTAGAATGTGAAAAGCACATTTTTTAATGTTATACTACTTAGAGTAACCACAAAAATGATTATTCAAAGAGACACAGTAAAAAATGTAGTAGAAAACTAAAATGAAATGCAAAAAAATTCAAATAACCCCTCAAAATCATGACAATGAAAAACACAGAGTACAAACAGAAGACAAATAGTAAAATGGCGCACCTAAATCTAAAGTATCAAAAATTACGCTAAATGCTAATAATCTAAAGACACCAATTAAAACAGAAAGAGTAGCAGAATGGATTAACATGGCTCCATTAGAGGTTGTATGCAAGAAAACTCACTTCAGATGTAATCACATGGCAGAATAAAACAAAGGGTTAGAAAAGTATACACCTAATGAAAATCGTGAGTGACTATATTAATATCAGACATAATAGGCTTCACAGCAGGGAATATTACTAATGATGAAAAGAGATTATTGCATAATGATAAAAAGGTCGACTAACAAAAAGACACAACAGGCAATAAGCAATAAATCTATAAGCACCTAACAGCAGAAGTTCAAAACACATGAAACAAATTTGACAAAACCACCATGTACAGAAGTTTGATAGTTTCTCATAGGTGTTTGAGTTTATCTAGCAATTTCACTCTTGAGTATTTATCTTAGAGAAATGAAAATTTACATTCACGTGCAAGTCTCTACAAGAATGCCCATATCAGCTCTACTCATAATTGTCCCAAATGGGAAATAACTCAAACGTTCTTCAGCAAATGAATGTGCAAAAATACTGTGGCACATCCATAAAGTGAAATGCCATATGGCAATGAAAAGGAATGAGCTGTTAACACACACAGCTTGGATGAATCTCAAATTCAATATGCTCGAAATATTACACACTGCGTGATTCCTTTTCTACCTCATTCTTGCAAAGATCGAAGTATAACTAATAAGAAACTCATCAATAGTTAATAGGTTTGGAGGTAGGGAAAAGAAATGATTATAAAGTGATAGCACAAGGAATGTTTGGGAAGTTGATGGAGCTGTTTTGAATCTTAATTATGATAATGAGTAGATAAATGTAGCCATGTGTTAAAATTCTTAGAATCATACACCAAAAAAGTTAGTTTCACTGTATGATAAACTATAAATAATAAAATAAAAATGTTATGTATTGAATTCAGGCTTTTCCCAAACTGTTGTCAAGTCCTGGCATTACCCCACATCCACACAGACATTATATGCCCATGTGTTATTTTTATTTTATCTCCTTATATTGGAACGACATATTTTTCTACCTAGACTTTTTTATTCTCTACCTGATGAAAGTTAAAATCATAAGAAGGGTTATCTTTTGGGTGAAAAGGAAAATTTTTACAACAGATTTCTTGAACGTCATGGGCTTCTAGTAATGTTTAATATTCTGATCATTGTGATATTTATATGGATGGGTACCTTTTCTCTAAGTTCTCCAAGCTATCTATGCTTTTCACAATGTGCATTTAAAAAATGTTTGAAATTAAAATTGAAAAACAAAACAACCCAATAAACTCTTACCCAGCCTTTAAAACCCGTTTGAGATGTTAAGTCCCCAAACTCCTAAAGAACAGTAGTCACTGCTGCTTTAATGCACCCATAGCAGTGTGACTCGGTCTGAATTATGAAACTTGTTGTGTTTTATTAAGAATGTTTATACGTGTGTGTGTGTGTGTGTGTGTGTGTGTGTGTGTACCCATACATATGCTGTCCCTGTCTTGAATAGAAATAGAGTCCTTAATCTTCCAGTTCTTGGTAGTCTGCAAGCACATGGCTGGCACCAACAGTCATGTGGAGAATGAACACCAAGTGGGAAGTATATAGAACTACCACGTTTAGTAAGGATTCCCATAGACCCTGGTTTCTTTCTCCTGGCAACTCATCACAATCCTTTCCTACCTTGAATGTACCAGAGGCTCTGTTATCTAAACAACTCCTTTTCTCTCTTTGATTCTTTGCTTGACCGCCAGTAACACCAGTCCAGGTACTGATGCCATGAAACCGGTTGCAGTCACGTGAGAGAAGCACAGATTTCCTGTAGCCAAGGTGTCTTATGAGATTCTTGAAATGAGAGTATTGGTAGAGAGAATGTTCCATGGAGAGAAATAATGTGAGAAATAATGCAATGTGGAGAAATAATGTTCCAGTGTATCAAAATTTTAGAGACAACCTTGGAATATCCTTAAATTGCCTGATATCTAGTGCTTTTAGGAGTGGCTTTTCTTTAGGTGTGGACCCTGAGCAAAAGAACTGATTATATCTAAATCCTACCTGGAAGGTGAGAGTGTCATGAATTTTAAAAAGCCCAGCACAAGTCTTTGGAAGCTTTCCTGTAGTTGATGCCAACAAAATATTCTATTGAAAAATCTTGGTATGCGTTTCACTTGCCTACCTCTCCTGGACTTATGGCCATGCTTAACCTCTATGATAGTTATACTTTTCATCTGGTGATTTTAGGACAAATGATCAGATCGGTCACATTAATTGTAGTTGACATAGACAGTGTTCACTTTTCTACTTGTTAGACCCCTTGAAAACTGTCATTTAGGGATGATCTCAAGTGAAAACTGGAGTAAAAGAAATGCACCTGAAGAAAGCTCTTGAGGTCAAGAGAGGAAGAAAAAGTTTGATTCATATCGTCTCTTACATATTTCCATGGAAATTAGTGTCCCTTGACCTTTGATTTCTATGCTTCTATATATTAGTCTATCATGGAATAAACTTTTTTTTTTCTTTCTTGGTCTGCATAATTAAAGAGATGATCAAAGGGATAAATTTTTCAAGTGAATATTACACTCCCCTTCTACCTGAACATTCAGTTTAAAACAAAAAAGTTTTAAACTTCCGAGGAATATGGGTTAAGATACTTCAAAAGATTTGAAGAGTCACAAACTAAATTTACAACAGAAGCTGTACTCATCTTAGTTCTCAAGCCCTGATTTAATACTACAAATTATATAAAATTCTACACGATTGCTTAATTTCATGCAGAGAGCAAGGACATGCTTCAAGATTGAGTCACCTGCTTTTTTGTGTTGAAAAAGGAGGAAATAAATGCTTGCTGCTAAGATGGTTAATATGTATAGTGATTTTTTAAATGAATACTTAAAGGAATAATAATAATTAGAATAATAATGAGATTTTAGAAATGCTTTTTATCTTCAAAGCACTTCACAAAAGTGTATGTAGTTAATCTCCGCACCCTAAAAGCAAATTGCCAAAATATTTTGTTTTACAACAGATGTATTTCAGAAGGGTTTCACTCATCTTTATATTTTCTTGAGCCTAATTCCCTATGTTAAAAAAGAGGGAGAGTACTGTAGAAAATAAAATCTATCAGAGCCTTTTTTTAATGCAAATTACCTTCTTTGTCTTCTTTCTAGAGGGAAGAAATGTTCAGATGAAACTGACTATAAACCAATTCTGTTGAATTTGTGTTACAGAGGTCATTTTATATAAGACTGAAGTTTAGGTGTTCTCTGTCTCCACTTAGGTCCAAAAAATGGAAATAAGCTTAAATGGCAAAGACCTAAGTAAATATATTTTTAGACACTTAACTGCTGTATAAGAATGAAATTCACTTAAAAATCTTTACTAAGGGGCGCCTGGGTGGCTCAGTGGGTTAAAGCCTCTGCCTTCGGCTCAGGTCATGATCCTGGGGTCCTGGGATCGAGCCCCGCATCGGGCTGTCTGCTCGGCAGGGAGTCTGCTTCCTTCTCTCTCTCTCTGCCTGCCTCTCCACCTACTTGTGATCTCTCTCTCTGTCAAACGAATAAATAAAAAAAAAAAATCTTTAAAAAAAATCTTTACTAAAAGTAGTAAATTTAGTGGAAATTGAGTCAGACCTTATTATTTTGATGGAGTTGAATCCTTCTTTCTGGAAAAGCATTTTCACATAGATCCAGAGCTGACCTTACAGAGACTACAGTGCTGTTTCTATTTCTGGAAAAGCATTTTCACATAGATCCAGAGCCCACCTTACAGAGCACACAAGTGTTAAGTGGAAGGATCAGAGTGGGGACTTCTGCAGCAGCCTCTGGGGAAACTGGGGAGGTTCCCAGCACCTCTGTTCTCCATTTCATTTCCCTGCATTTAATGAGACTCAAGTTAATGCCTCTCTTCTGAGCTGCATAGGGATACATGATGCCAGTCTAACACTCTTTTTTTGGGGGGGGGGTCCTTTCTTCATTTTTACTAAAAAACTATATTATCAATCATGTTGTTGAAAAAAATAAATTTAGAAAATTAAATAGGAAGGAAAGACAAGAAAATCTCCTTCATCTCCATCAGAGATAATATTAGTAAATTCTTCTGGGTCTTTCTAACAGCTGTCTCATTTAATAAAAACAGGTTCTCACTATACCTCTGTAATTTAAGGTATTTTAAAACCTAGTATATATCCTTATAACTCTTCATGAAAATATATACACCATTGTTCCGATTGTTACATGACATTTTATTTCTTCATATAATTTACTAAATTTACTGATCCTCAATTGACTATATCATACAAATAAGGATTGCTTGAAAAAACATAGTCATGCCCCCATCCTAAATGCACTGTGTTAGAATCTCCAGCAATGAGTCTTAAGATTCTCCATTTTTAGGAAACTCTTCAGGTTATTTGGGAGTCATGTCTTGTATTTCACTTAATTCCCATTAGAAAAATAATTCTCCAATATTATATCCCTTCATCATGTTCTAGCTTGATTGTTTTCTGAGTTTAATTAGATGAGGTGGAATTACTTGCTCACATGGTATCCACATTTACAGTCCTCAAGCATATATTGTGAAATTATTGTTAATCAAGCTATACTAATTTGAATTTTTACAAAAATGATTGTCAGGATCAAAGGTATTAGGTGCAAAATGTTTGTCTGTGCCCCCCTTTGGTGGCATTGTGCTTCAGAGCAAGAGATGAGCCGTTCGTCTTCAAATCAGTTAAAGGTTTTAACCTCTGTAGCTAATAGTAAAAATATCGGGATGAATTCTAAAGCAAGTTCAACTCATTTCATAGAAAGTTAGAAAATAATTTCTTGTTTAATCCCTCCCTTTTCCAAATGTTAATATTTATGATATTCACTATGGAAATTTGAAAGCAGAATTCTGACAATTATTCTAATATAATATTCTCTAAATTTGTCTACTCATTAAACAATTCAGGAGATTATTGAAAAAAAAAAAGACAGATTTTTAAGACCACCTGAATTAGTGAAAAATGTTTCTGGAAATCTACATTTTTCTAAACCTTTTCAGAAAACTCTCATGCAAGAGTCAACCTGAACAACCTCTGCTCTGGCCCACATTCCCAATTTTGTAAAGAAAAACAGCCCAAGGTAATTCATTGTTTGGGCCAATGGCAGATGTAACTTCCAAAACTGTAATTAGAAACCATATTCTTAGGGCACCTGGGTAGGTTAGATGGTTAAGCATCTGCCTTCACCTTAAGTCATGATCTCCAGGTTCCAGGATTAAGCCCCTTGTTGGGCTCCCAACTCAGCAGGAAGTCTGCTTCTTCCTCTGCCTCTCCTTCTGCTTGTGCTCTCGCTCCCTCTCTCAGATGAATAAATAAAATATTTTTTAAATATATATTAAAAAAAAAAGAAGCCATGCCCCTGTCTTGTGGATATAATGTGCTTTCTGATATTTCACTGTTCTATAATTGGGTTTATGCATTTATCCAAAAAATGGGCATTTTTTATTAAAATCCTAAAAGTAAAAGCTACTATTTTACAAATTCAATTATACTTAGGCATATAAAACTTGATAAAGTAGCTAATGCTGCTTTAATAATCAATAAAATAACACTTAACTTAATGCTTTTAGTTTTATAATAAGTCTGATTTTTGTATTAATGGAAAATAAAGACAGATATTTCAGAACTTTATCCAAATAGAAAGCGCTTCACATAACTGCCCACTTTTCTTTCCAAAGAGCCCCTGTTTAAAATTTGTCCTTTCAATTCTTCTGAATATATCAGTAAGTGAGCCTCCCTTCTGGAATGATGGTATTTAATAGAGATTTTCTTCTGTAGTTTTCAACTTCCTTTTAACTGCAGCACATGCACTAGCCCCTGAAGGAGCCAAGAGGATGCAGGAAGGAGAAACAAGGGAGCTTTTCAAGATCAGCAGACACCTGAAACTTCAATCACTATGCTTAAAATCCTTAAGGGTTTCTCTCTTCTTGAAGACTAAGTAAGTTTAGTCCAAATGCATGATAACTATGTTTTTCTTATTCTTCATCTTCAAAAAGCACATGATTTATCTTGTGCTTTATCTTTATCATGATTTTCTTGTGCTTTATCTTGATGTGCTTCTTTATCCTTAAAAAGCACATCTTTATCTTTAAAAAGCACATGATTAGATTGAACAATATTACCAAGTTAGGTAGGTTCCTAAACAAGTGCGTATGATTTTTTGCTCCAAGAAAATCTCTACAGTCACATTTCGTCTGCATAAGCCATTTGACATGCTCACTTGGAATTACTCAGGTGAAACCCTCTTTTCTGTGATATTATATATATATATATATATATATCACATATATATCTCATTAATGTTACAGAATTTAAGCGCGTTTCAATTTTGAGCCAACATGTCCATTACTTTTATCTTTCTCAAAAGTTTACTATTCTGAATTGGAATTTCTCACATTTGACATCACCCTGACAAACTCTTGTGCTCCTTCTGAGTGCTATAAATGAAAATGGATAGCTTTTTTTTGTATTTTTACCACTGTACAATGCTTCTTAGATGGTTCATTTGGGAAAAACAAGTTTATTACATGAATTTTCTAAAATCAAACTTGTTGAAGATAAGAAAAATTTTTGAAGATAAGAAGTTTTAATTTATTCAAGCTTACAATCTTCAAAGCATTATTTTTATTGGATTGCATGTGGGAATCCACATGCAATTGGAATTTGTGGGGTGTTAATAAGTGTTACTTTAAAAGGGGTAAGAAAAAGGAGGAGGAGAAAGGAAAAAGCTTTCTGGAATAATTACATTTGGAGAACATCCTAATAAGCAAATTAAGCATATGTCTTAATTTCAGGTCTTAATGGAAACTTTACAGAATTAAAATACAGAATCATCATCATTTTAAGTTAGCTGCATCAAGGAACTATTTCATTGGGACATTTGGGGAAACGTGTTGAGTCTATTCCCCTTTAACCATCCCTCCACCACTCCTTGGGTCTTCATTATCCTTTACTTGGTCTCTGCTGAAAGTGCTCAACTTTTATCCTTGACCTTCTGCAGGCTGCTCCCAGCCTATACCTCCCAGGACTCACTCTCATTCGAGCTTCCAAGTGCTGTCACAGTGAACTTTTGGCAATCTGAATATGCATCTAAAATCTCTGCATAGCTTTAAAGGCAAAGTCTGGATGATTTAACATGAAAAGCAGAGTCTTCATGGTCTTACATCCTTGCCTCTATTCTGGGTACAGAAATCCCCATGTTTTCTCATTCTCCTGTGTATTTGCACACATTACCCCGTTGTTTCTTGATCTCATTCCTGGCTAGCTGATGCTCATCCTTTATGAATTGACATAGGGGTCCTTTCTCAAGGATATCCTCTCCAAATTGCTCCCAAACCTCCCAAGGCTGAGGTGGGCATGCTTTCTCTACATCACCATCATACCACACCCTGACTTACTCATAGCTTGAACACTGAGTGAATTTTAATTATTGGTTTACTCATTTTTTCCCACCAAGGAGCCTGACATTCACCTTTATGTCTGCATAGTGGCTAGCATTAGTAAATGTTCAACATGATTAACTGGTGAATTAATTAATTTATAACCTCTAATAATATCAACATTAGCATCAGGGTGGATCCATCATGATTCTAATGTCAGTGAACACTGTGTGGGGCAGGCAGTAGAGTTGCATGACATAAAACTCAGGAGACAAACTGTCCATTATCACCTCATCTTAGATATATTTCAGGAAACACATTTATTAATCCTTCTCATGAATGTTGCTTAAAGATGCTAGTTCCAAGTCTCTGGTGAAGAAATGGGTACAAGTGCTCAGGAATCTATACTTTATAGAATACCCCAGACAATTCTTAGCTGCAATAGTTTAAGAATGGTGGTATAGCTGTGAATATTTTTTTTAATATTTAGGTTTCATTAACTCTCTCTTCTTGATTGATTCTCTAGCCTGCTCCCCTTTGTGGCTCTAAATGCTTCTATTCTAGTCCTTCTAAGCATTAGTTCAGAAGCCAGTCAGATATCTCACCTTAACCTCCCACCTAGATCAGGTCAAAATCCCATAAAATTACTATAACCAAGGCTTTTGTTTGCTGGGAGCAAAGATAGAATATCTCTAAATTTATTTTAGATTTTCCAAAATATTCCTGTTCTTCATCAAAGCTTTTAGAGATATGGTTGCTAATATTTCCTTTTGTTTCCCTTAAAATAAATGTATTTATAATGAAAATAAGAATTTAAAAATCCTTTCTTGGGGTGCCTGTGTTCCTCAGTTGGTTAAGTGGTCAGCTCTTGATTTCGACTCAGGTCATGATCTCAGGATTGTGAGCTTGGGCCCTGTGTTGGGCTCCATGCTCAGCAGGGAGTCTGCTTGAAATTCTCTCTCTCCCTTTCCCTCTGTCTTCCCTCAGTCTTTCTCTCTAAAATAAATAAATAAATATTTTTAAAAATCCTGCTTCTATCATGCTTTGCCATTTACACAGAGATCTTAATAGAAACACAAATCCAGTTTAATTAGTAAGTCAGCCCTGTGGTAGGATTCTGGCTAAGTCTTTTCTGAGTCTTTTCTACACATTTAAAGACATAGATAATTTGAAGTTTCCTGCTACTGACTATTTTCAATGAACTGGTTACAGTTTTGCTGTCCTATATAACTTGTCTTTCCAGACATTCTTGGCAGCTCAGCAATCTGTGACCAGTCAAAGGCTCCCTTCTGCTTTTTGGTGTGGACATGGCTTCCTTACATTAGGTTTTCCCATGTGGGGTCTTTTTCTTTTACAAACAATCCAGCAAAATGGTTCACAATTTGCCTACACAACTCAATAATCTTCCTTATAGATTTCAAATAGATATTTAAGGCACTGAGTGCTGTGAAGTGTGTAAGCCTGATGTTCACAGACCTGTACCCCTGGGGCAAATAATATATTATACATTAATAAAAAAAAGATATTTAAGGCACTTTTTTCAGTTACATATTAGCTGTTAGATCTGTAAATGATCAATGGCTGTGGTCAAAAACAAAGAAAGACCTAATTAAAACATGAATTATGTATTTTGGTAGAGATTATCTGGTATTCTTTAATATCCATTTTTTCTACATATTCAAAGAACATTTGCTTTTTAGCTAGTTACACAGCTTCAGAAAAATTAAGCCATTTCCTTGCTATTTCTATAGTTAGATGTTATCACCTGATTAAGCTCTGACCAAAGGATGAAAAATAAGTGTCCTGTGGGAACATTTTTATTTATTTATTTAATGAGAAAAAAAAAAAAGAACTGATGCATACCTTTGTCTCTCATTCTTTAACCCACCACACTTCACACTCTTCAATCAGATGAAATGGTTGGCGCTCTGGCAGCTATCTTGGACTATGGAGTGAATGGGAATGGTAGCTACACATGACAAAGGGACAAGAAAGAAGACTGAGCCTCTGATTGCATTAACACCACAACAGTGCTGGATATTATCAAGAGAAAGAAAAGCTTATTTTATTTAGGAATGGTCATTTGAAAATGGTTTTGTAATTTGCATTTGGATCTAATTCTAATTAATACATGTAGCAATTCAGGTGATGTTTTCAGGAAAAAAAAAATATACTAAAGGTGAACAGAGAAAATAGAGGTTTAGAAGAAAGGGAAAGCCTGTCATTCCCTATGCCTAATTATCACATTGCAGATTTTAATATGATCTTTAATTTTTAAGGTTCTATAACAGGAGTTAAGTAAAGAGAATATTTTTTGATCACCCACTAGGTGTTACACATACAGAATATGCTTTCTAGTCTTTCTCTTTGCATAGCAAATGCAACTTCTCTTCCCAAAATGCTTAACAAATTTTAATGTTAAAATCAAATGGCCTTTTTATGGTAATGTAACAATTTTAACTAATCTCCATTATTGTTTTTTCTCAATTTTTCCCTAGAATTTATCTTATATCCTAGAATCATAAAATCTTCAAGGTGAAAAAGAAAGTGTTTCATTGTCTGTAGAATGAAAAATTTGGTTTACATGATCTCTAAATGATTAAGTAACAAACACTGGAAAAAATTCAAATCACTTGACTCCAAGTTATATTATATTCCTCCCATTGTTGTGTAGAATGTTAGAATCTGAAGAGGATATAGAAGTATCTAGACAACTTGGAAATAACATTTGTTACATTTGTATGACTTTGTGATCTCTACTTGACTTACGCAGTCTGATTTGTTTTTCTGGAGGCTTAGGCCCTTAAAAGGTATCAGTTTCTCCATATCCATTATAGCATTTATGGAAGACTTCATAGGTTGAATACCAATAACAAATTGCTATTTACTGAAAAGTCCATAATGCTAAGACTTCTGAATCCCAGGCTTGTGACAGTCTAAGAAAATGTTGCCCTTAGACAATTATGGTTCTCTCTAATTAATCTGCTTGCTTCCACTCTTGCCCCTGGAGTATACACTGAACAAAGCAGCTGCAGCAATGCTACTAAAGCTGAATTTCGTCATGTGATTTATCTTCTAAAATTTCCTTAAGCACTCCCAATTTCAAAGTTGGACCCAAAGTCTGCCTTAGACTTGCAAGATCCTACATGACCGATCAGTCACCCTCCATCACCCTCCAGACTTTATTTCCTACAGGTCTTCCCTCAGGCATGCAGCTCCAGGCTTACTGGCCTCTTCTCCCTTCTCTGAACCCAGGGGGTGTGATCTCAAGGATTCCTCAACAGTCTGGACAGAGGTCTCTCAGACATCCACATGAATCACTCCTTTACTTCCTTTTTTGCTATAATGCCAACTACTCAATGAAATAATCACTCTGTTTAAAATGTGATCCCTGGTGTCTCTGATTTTCCATTATCCCCATCTGCTTTCCCCATAATATTTATAGCCATAAAAATGTAAAAATGAATTTACTATTATGCTCCATCTCTGCATACCAGAAAGTAATCTCCATGAGAACACAGATTTACATCTGTTTAGTTCATGGTGTGCCCATTCTTAGAATAAGGAATGCTCAAAGGATATTTTTTTGCTTACATAAATTCATCCCAAGTCTTAGCCTTATGGGCAGAACTTGGTCTTAGTGAGGAAAGTTCTAGTTGGAAAGAAGTCTGAACACATTTTGTATCTAAACTCTTGAAACAGAGCTTTCTAATTTTGGCAGTTATCTCTCTGTATTTTAAAGTATATAAAAAGTGAAATTAGCATCATTCTGTAATTAAATGAAAAGAGATACAGTAAAATCAGTTGAGTTATGTCCACCATTTCTCTCTTCTCTAGAACTTGTGTTTATTCTACATTTGAAATATCTCTTGAATTATTTCTTTTCTTATTTCCTCTCAATTCCCAGGTAAGTGCTTTTGATTAAGCTATTCTTAGACTCTGCTTTGTGTTGCCAGCATATGTCCTCATGGCACATTTCTCCTCCTTGAGCCACAACCATCCTGTTTTCTTGGGGTCACTGGAAGTTTCATCAAGCAATCTAAGGACTCACGCAGGGTCTGTTTTTTGCTCACCATAGTACCTCTGCTGACAAGCATTGTCCCTCACACAGAATGAGTGACAAATCAATATT
This sequence comes from Enhydra lutris kenyoni, assembly GCF_002288905.1. Taxonomy (NCBI): domain Eukaryota; kingdom Metazoa; phylum Chordata; class Mammalia; order Carnivora; family Mustelidae; genus Enhydra; species Enhydra lutris. The sequence goes on along the minus strand of NW_019154104.1, from coordinate 10,456,714 downwards.
AGTTAAATACATGAAACTTTTACTGAAACCTTTGCAATAGTGTCCCATCTGCTCTTTTGACTTAAATTTCTCCCTTGTCTTTTCCACCCAACATTCTGCAGAAGCAGTATTTTTTTTTTCTAAAAAAGTAAAAATATGTTCAATTCTCTTTCTTGTTTACAACAGTTTATTTCCTAAAGGAAGAATTCAAATCCCTTCAATGTTTTCATAATATGATCCCAAATTCCTTTTATGGCTCTTTCGCCAGGGATTCATTCTACATCCCTTACATTTTGGTTATAGACCAAACATTTCTTTAAAAAAGTCTATCTCTTCATAACAAAATACCATGGCATGCACTGTTTCTGCCTGGAAGGTGGTCTATTCATCTCATAACCACGTCGGTTTTGCAGGTCTTTGGGGTTGACTGATAGCATTAGTAAAATAAAAAGCCCATCCCTTCTCCTTTCACCTGCTCATGACCCCATCCTATCACATTTATAATATACATGAGAATTTTTATTTTATAACTGGTGGAAGTGGGTTGAATAAGGATGGGCCAAGAAGAGGAGGCTGTAGAATAGTGACCCACCACCCCCTCCAGGTACTAGTTCTGAACTCCAACAGTGAAGGGAGGTTAGGATTAAATTTGCTTAAATCACTCCTGAGAATATGTATAAGACACTTCTTATAAGCATAGTTTTAGATTCTCTGTGCCAGAGAGATAGGCAACTGGGGAGTAGACCAGCATCCTCAGCTAGGAAGGATGCTTGCTATTACAGTAGATGTCTCAGTAGGGGCATTTTTGTTCTCCAGAGTTAGGACCAGCCATGAGCATGGACCAAATGACCTCACAGATGTAGAGTGAGCAAAGGTGGGAAGGACATTAGGAACAGGACACATGCTTCAGTGTGATGATGGTTAATGAAACAGTATGAGTGGACATGTAAAATTTGTTTCTGGCACTACCCCAAATGACCTAAGTACAAGCTGAGAGAGATGAATACCAGGTAACTTGTTGAAAATGCAAAATAAAAGCATATTTTATCATTAAAGGAGAGTGAGGCCAGGGCATTTAGAAAATAAAGATGTTCTGCTAAAGTGCCATGTCTTCACCAAAGTCTGTACTGAAATCTTTTTTTATCTCCACCATCATGTCCTTTTGATAACCCTTTCATATGCCACTATTTTAATCCTAGACTCTAGACATACTAGCCTTCTTGTTCTCAGACAAGACACCTCGCACCTCAGGCCCTTTGTACTTGATGTGCATTCTGCCTTAAAACTTCCTTTCCTTCAAAGAGCTACGTCACATGCTTCCTCATTTCCTTCAGGTTTTCATTTAAAAGGACTTAAATGAGGCTTTCCCCAACTATCTGACAAAAATTTCTATACCCTCAGTATTACATATCTTCTTTCTATGCCTTATTTTTGTCCTCCTAGATACAACTGACACAATTGTGCATGCATGCGTGCACGCCTGTGTGTGTATATTTACTTGTTTATCTTGATTTCTGCTTGCCCAATAAGAATTTAAGCTCCCTGTATTTTCCTCACTGCTGCATTCTTACTGGCTAGAGCGTGGAAAGCATGTAACAAACACTTGAGAAACATTTATATAGCGAAAGGATGATCTGTCTATGCATCTGCCTCCTCAACTGAGTAATGAGGTCTGTGTAAGGGAATTGCAGAGATGATGGTTTATTTACTTTTCAACCCCTCCACCAAGCTCAATCATCACACGCAGCACATGATGACTAACGTTTGGTGCTTCTTTCATTATGTCAATAAAATCCTTATCAGGGACCCCTCCACTTTATTCTTTTTGTGGACTGTTTTTTCTGCCGTGACATTTTGTACAATTGTAAGTGTCTTTTTGGGATGCTTCATTGGATTGTCAAAGCGCTAGGTATGAGGGAGAAATTGTTATTCTCATTTCACAGCCAGGGAGATTAAGACACAAGAGAAATAAGACCCATATTTAACTCAGCAACATGGTCAGGATTAGAATCCAAAATGTACTTGGTGTAGAATCCCCGGAGTCATACTTGTTCCAATGAATTACCCTTTGTAAGTATTTTAGAGGGGAAATAAATCCTTTTGTTTTCATCAGGGAATCTGTCTGTTGACATCTGTCTTTTTCAAAGACAGAAGGAATAGGAGGGTATTTTTTTTTTCCTCTTGAAACAGAAGAGAAAAAATTTTCATAGCTAGAAGTCTTTAAAAGTTAAGTATATTTAAGGGGCAGTCAACAGCTAGATGTCATTTTTTTAATTCAAATCACTATACACTACATAAAAAGAAAATAAAAGTACATTCATATACAGACTCAATTCAAAAATTTGGGGGCATATTTCAATTACTTCTTAACAAGGAAACATTAGAAATAAGAAATGTAGGTCTATGAAAAGGACCTAAAAATGTAGCTTCCATTTCAGGACATCTTACGGGAATCTTCCCAGAAGCATTTTTGAGTAAATGTTTATGAACTAACACTCAAACTTCATATGAAAATAGCCTGTTTATAAGGTGAGACTATTTCTTCTATGCACTGTTATTGTAGAATGGGGAATGAAAGAAACAGGAGAGATTAAGGTCAAGGGAACAGTTTGGAGAACCCCGCAATGGTTTGGGTAAGTTTTTGCTTCATCCAATCAATATTCATTATCCACATTGTCAATAAGGATAGCCAGTAAGTAAGCAACACAGACCCAGGCTGGGCCATTAGAGGCCTTGGTGAAAGTGACCAGTGATCCTAATAAGATACGATGAATATAGCTCAAGGAAGACAAAAGGTTATATGGTGGCATGATCTGATATAGACTAAAATGCTTCAGCCAAAAGCAATGGTATGAGAATATAGAGGAAAAATAGATTGAAGAAATGTTTTGAATATAAAATCAAAACAACTTCTTGGGAGGAGAGAAGAGGCCAGGGTTTGTATGAGTGCAAGAGAGGAATGGAGAAAGAGGTCAACTACTCCTTAATATTGTGAAGAAGATTCTAGGAAACCTTGCCATCACTACCTTGTATTATTCCTTTTCCTCACATAATCTTCAACATTATATTCTTGGCTTCCATAGAACCCCACAGCTTCATGGCTTTGCTCATGTTCCTCTTCTTAGAACTGTACCCCTTACTTCTCCACCTGGTTGCATCTTATCGATACTCAAAGATTCATATCTGTTAGGACCCCCTACAAGAAACTTCTCTGACTCAGGATTCAGGTTCATCCCATTTCCTGAAACTCCCATACCACTTCATGTGCACCTAGATGTCAATCTTTAGATTATAATTTTGACAGCTTCCCATGGACCAAAGTAGGTGCAATTTGTTTGAATTCCACTTTATAATGTTTATTGCTAACGGCAGTCTGGATTTGCTCTTTTTTTTTTTCCCCCATCCTTTCTGGTGATTAATCTATTTCTATAAGATTGCCTTCTCTTTTCATCTCCTTTATATTTTGTTGGTGTTTGGTTGGTTTGGTATGGGACTTTTGTTTTGTTTTGTCTTCTCTTTTCCCCCTTCTTTCTCTGACAAGTTTTTAAGAACTTACTGAGCAGTCCCTGTTGGTTAAGACCAGTGGTGAACAGTTGTGACACTTTGGTAGCTGAATATTTATTCTAAATGAATCAGTAGTTTCTGTTGCTACTTTGGGAGTGTATCATGTTGTTGACTTACCTCCAGACCTGGTTACAAAACTTTCACAGTTGAGACATCATATATATATATATATATATATATATACATATATATATATATATATATATTTTTTTTTTTTCCCCTTTATCCCTGGTAAGTAATCTAGCTTGATGGGCTAGAGATAGAGATGTCACAGTCACAGTGTCATACCCTCACTTCCTTTCCTGGTGCTTTCACAACTTCTCATCGACCTTTCTTTCTGTACCGAATCTCTCTCCTTAGTGAAAATGAATATGAGAAGATACTTCACAGCAAAAGCTTTTGCACGTTCCTAGAGTTTCTACTATATTAAAACCCTTCAGTTCTTCAGTGAGGTGGTTACAAGGATGACTGAGACTTGATCCCTGATGTCAATGAGGAGTAACTGACAGCAAGTTGGCATTTGTTAAATGTTTACTCAGTCACTGAAGAGCAAGTAATTCTACTTGATCAAAAAATATAAGAGTGAAAAGTTTGCAAGTAAAAAGTTGAACAATGTATAATTAATAGTTTAAAATGACAATTTACACCCACATGATTTAAAACCAAATCATAATGGATTAGTATTTCCTTTTCTAGACTTCTATTTCCTGACATACTTGAACTTTCTTTATTGAAATAAAATAATTAAGAGAACTTTCCTATTTTTTCTTATTCTTGTATGAAACACAAATGGACACTTTAAAGTCACAAAACAATAAAATTGGCATTCAGACAGATGCGTGTGCATGTGCGTGCACACACACACACACACATACAAACATACATGCACACACACACACACACCACATACACAAAGAAAATAAAAATACTTCCAAATTATGGTTTCTCTATTCCCCAATTCTGGGCCTTTGACAATTTATTTAATCTCCATAAACTTTCTTTACATCTATAAAATAGGGATAATTACACAAAGCCTGTTGTGAATATTAAATGAGCAGTGCATAGTTCAAGAGGTCAGAAGTCCAAACTGAAAGTATTGGCTGGACTGGTTCCTTCTTGGAGCTCAAAGAGAAATTTGTTTCACATTCTATCTCCTAGCTCCTGGTGGATCCCTCATGCAATCCTTGGCATTCTTTGCTTTGCACCTAAAAAATTCCAATCTGTCCCTGCTGTCATAAGGGTGTCTTCCCTCTGTGTCTCTGCTTCTCTTCTCTTCTTATAAAGACACCTGTCATATTGGATTAAAGGGCCACCCTACTTTAGTATGGTGTCATCCTAACTTACATCTTAATTACATCTGCAAAGAGCCTATATCTAAATAAAGCCACATTCACTAGGACCAAGGGTTGGGACTTAAACATACCATTATGGGGGACACAGCCCAACCCCAAACAGGGAAATTATAAAAAGCATAAATTAAATAATGTAAAAAAATAATAACCACAATAGAAAATTATCAAATTAAAAGCTGGGTTTTGAAAATAATAATAAAAGATTAATACAGTTATTAGATCTCTAACAAGCACATAAGGAGATACACGCACACACACTTTAATCAAAGCTGGATACAATATCCAAGTAATTGAGGGGAAACAACTTGTAAATGCATGCTATGTATTCTCTTTTTTCTTACTAAGCAGATATTAATTTTCCTTCCCTTCATTACATGTATGACATAATATCACATATATAAACAAAGAATAAAAGTGAAAAAACTATAACGTAGTTGAAAGAATTCTGGTTTAGAAAGTACAAGATAAAGGAGTCAAGTCTCAGAACTATGATTTATGAACGGCAAGAACATAGGCTAATTAACAAAATTCTAGACATTTCTTTTTCCTCATCTGTAAAATGTGATGAGAGAAGCACAATCACCATCTCACAGTATTGGTTTTAATGGAAAATATAAATGAAAACATCATATAAATTTAAAGAGTAACAAATAAAGGTTTCAATGTGATTACAGAATATATACTGTGGGTTTACCAACTGTTTCCCCTTGATTACTTAGATACCATATAAATGAGTACATACTATAATTCTAAATTCTTAAAAACTATTGGTAGTGAAATCATTCTCTCATTTTTAATCTTGGCCCTAGAATTTCTATCAAATTTGCATTTTCACATTTGTATTTTGTACTTAAGAATAATTATACCTCTATTTGCCTTTTACCCACCTTCAATTTAGTGGATAAAACAAGATAATACCAAAATAACAATTTAATTTAAATTGCCATTCCGGGGCTCCTGGGTGGCTTAGTGGGTTAAGCCTCTGCTTTTGGCTCAGGCCATGATCTCAGGGTGCTGGGATGGAGCCCCACATCGGGCTCCCTGCTCAGCAGGGGACCTGCCCCCCGTTGCCTGCCTCTCTGCCTCCTTGTGATCTCTCTCTCTCTGTCGAATAAATAAATAAAATCTTCAATTTTTTTTAAAATTGCCATTTCACGTGAAACATTCTTAAAATAAAGAGAGGAAAAAAATGTGCAAAACACAGGGCTGAGTTTATTGGTCCAATATCTGAATCTCCTTCCCCAAATGATAGTTTTATTTTCACAAAGTAAATATTTCAAGAACACATTTGGGAAAAGATGTGCTTTCCATTGAGATTTAGAAAATAAACCAAGGCATACTTCTTTACCCTGACTGCCATCGATAGTTAAAAAAAGTCCCCAAGCAAGAATGCGGAAGCATTGTTCTAAAGCATGGCTGCAAGTAAAATGGAAACCACAGCAGGAAGAGTCTCACGTTGCATGGAACAAGTTCTGCTCCCACCCAGCGCCCTTGTTTGAGCACTCTGTGGCCATAAATGAACCCATTGTGCTTCCATTTTTGGTTCAGCATGGATAAATTATGGATTACAAGTATGTGGTGGTTCACTGCTCCTTTGGGACTCTCATCCTTTCTACATCTTCTTGCACAGACTATACCACTAGTGCCTTGTGCCACTTCTTACATAAACCATGGGCTATTGTCTTTCCATGAGAAAACAGGGACACTCAACCAGAAATCTTGGTGACCTTTCTACTGCCAGTGATCTGTAGAGAATACTTCCAAGGCAGTTTCAGGGGGTGGGGGGAAGGAAGCAGAGCACCTCAAATTGGATCATGGATCATGACATTTATCCTGAGGAAATCTTTGGATCATGATACTTATCCTTTGGTCCAAGGCCATCACCTGGTGTCATGATAAATAAGATCTGATGGTCCATATAATTATCTTTGCTTTCATGGACACTAATATTACTACTGACTAACCTGTCTTTTCAAAAATCCATCTATAGTTATTTACTTTGTGATCTTCTTCTTTAGGTTGAATAAAATAAAATATTCTTTTTCTAGTCTTAAATATGTTAAAACTTAGTTGAATGACATTTTAAATTAATATAAGATATTGGTGAAATTACATTGTATTACCATATTTTCAAACATTACAACTCAACCATCCATTAAGCTTCCCTATTTAAAGCATGAACTCTAGGCTCTCATTTTTTTCCTTTTTTTTTTTTTTTTTTTTTAATTTGGTTTATTCACTAAAGGATATCTCTTCCTTTGGTCATTTAAGGTTTGAAATCTTATTTTCAGGTCATTTGTCTTTTTTTTTTTTTTTAATATGTCCTACTGTGATACCCAAATAAAATTGACAATAAATGCAGGAGTATTGTTTAAGTAAATGAACCTTATTATTTTGTATTTTTTTAAGATCTAATCATAGGAAACAAACTAAGGATTGCTGAAGGGGGATATGGTAACTGGGTGATGGACATTAAGGAGGGCATGTGATGTAATGAGCACTTGGGATTATATAAGACTGATGAATCACTGATCTCTATCTCTGAAACTAAAAAACATTATATGTTAATTAATTGAATTTAACTTTTAAAAATTTGAAAGAAGATCAAATATAGTAAAAAGTAAAATTAAATGGAAAATATTTTTTCTTGTAGGCACTCCAACATCACTATTAAACTTGTTTCTCAAACATTTCTGATATGTAGCCTTAATAAAAAGGAAATTAAAGGGTGCCTGGGTGGCACAGTCAGTTATGAATCCAGCTCTTGGTTTCAGTCCAGGTCAGGTCTGAACTCAGGATGATGACATTGAGCCCTGGGTTGGGCCCCACACTGAGCATGGAGTCTGCTGGAGTTTCTCTCTCTCTTTCCCTCTGTCCTTCCCTCCCCCTCAGCTCTCTCTCTAAAACAATTAAATAAGTCTTAAAAAAAAAAAAGGAAATTAAAATATACACACCTTGGGCTCCAAATTCTGAAGTAAGGAAAGCATTTCTTTGAAATCTTATGATTTATTGTTCAAGTGTACTCAGAAATATGTAAGTTATTTAGCTGAAAATATACTGATAAATAAGTGTAGGCCTTGGAGAAAAGTATTTCATTTTATATACAAGAACTATATTTGGCTAAATATAAGACTTAGATGAAGATAACACAAAAATATCAGAAAATAAATAAAAATAAAGTTCTTTAAAAAAAATGAGTATCCCTGGTATTTACTATGTGCCAGCTACTGTTAAAAAGTAAAAGATTTAAAAAACTGGGGCAAGGAAGATTAAGTAGTAACCTTCCAATATTACCTGGTGATTTACAACTCTCTGGTTTCACAATTCATGTAACTTAAACACAGTGCTCTACCTATTCTCCAGTGATAAAAGTAATGTCAGAAATGTCTTCTTTGGAAACAAAAAATGTGTCTATTCTTAAGTGGTCTGCCCATTTTGTTTAATTACATTGTTTTTGTTTTTAGTGTTGAACTGTATAATTTTTTTAATATATTTTGGATATTAACACCTTATCAGATATATCATTTGCAAGTATCTTTTCCCATTCAGTAGGTTGCCTTTTTGTTTTGTTGATATCGTTTCCTTCATTACATAAAGTTTTTTGTTTTGATGTAGTCCCAATAGTTTATTTCTGCTTTTGTTTCCCTTGCCTTAGGAGACATATCTAGAAATACATTGCTATGATCGATGTCTGAGAAAATAGTGCTTACGTTCTTTTCTAAAATGTTTATGGCTTCAGGTCTCCATTTAAGTTTTCATTATTCCATTATTAGTTTCTTTTTGTGTATGATGTAAGAAAGTGGTCCAATGATTCATACTTTTTTATATATATCTGTCCAGTTTTCTCAGTACCATTTATTAAAGAGACTGTCTTTTCCTCATTGCATGTTCTTTCCTCCTTGGTCATAGATTAATTGACCAATCAAGGGTGGTTTATTTCTGGTTCTCCAATTCTGTTCTACTGACCTGTGTATCCAGTTTTATGCTGGTACCATACTGTTTTGATTTCTACAGTTTTGTAGTCTATCTTGAATTCTGGGACTGTGATACTTTCAGCATTGTTCTTCTTTTTCAAGATTGCTTTGCCTATTCGGGGTCTTTTGTGATTCTATACAAATATTAGGATTATTTGTTTTATTTCTGTGAAAAAATGTTGTTGGTATTTTAATAAAGACTGCACTGAATCTGTAAATAGCTTTAGACAGTATGGACATTTTAACAATATTGGTCCTTCCAGTCCAAGAGCATGGAATATCTTTCCATTTGTTTGTGTCTTCTTCAATTTCTTTCAGCAATGTTTTATGGTTATCATAGTACATATCTTTAACTTCCTTTATTCTATTTTGGTTTTTAACCTCATTGGCTAAGTTTATTCTTTAGTTTGTTATTATTTTTGGTGCAAATGTAAATGGGATTGTTTTTTAAAATTTCTCTTTCTGTCACTTCATTATTGGTATATGGAACTGCTACCAATTTCTGTGTATCAATTTTGTATCTTCCAATTTTACTGAATTCATTTATTACTTCTAATTGTTTACAGTGGAGTGTTTAGGGTTTTCTGTGTAAAGTATCATGTCATCTGCAAATAGTGAAACTTTAACTTCTTCCTTACCAATACAAATGCTTTTCTTATCTGACTGCTAAAGCTGGGACTTCCAGTAATATGATGACTAAAAGTGGTGAGAGTGGACATTGTTATCTGGTTCCCATTCTTAGAGGAAAAGCTCTTGGATTATCACACCATTGACTATGATTTTAGTTCTCAGTTTTTTATGTATGACCTTTATTATGTTGCAGTATGCTCCCTCTGAACACACTTTGTTGAGTTTTTACAATGAATGGGTATTGAATTTTGTGAAATGCTTTTTCTACTGAGATGATCATATGATTTTTATCCCTCAGGATATGTTGTATCATGTTGATTGATTTGTGAACATTGAACCACCCTTGCATCCCCAGAATAATGCCCTACTTGACAATGGTGAATGATCCTTTTAACGTATTATTGAATGCAGTTTGTTAATATTTGTTGAGGATTTTTGCAACTATGTTTATCAGAATATTGTCCTGTAGTTTCTCGTTCGTGGTCTCTTTGTCTGATTTTTGTTATCAGGGTAATGCTGGCCTTGTAGAATATACTTAGAAGTGCTCTTTCCTCTTCTACTTTTTTGGAATAGTTTGAGATTAAGTATTGTCTTCTTTAACTATTTGGTAGAATTCACCTGTGAATTCATTCATCTGTTCCTGGACTTTTATTGTTTGGTAGTTTTTTGTTTTTGTTATTATAGTAATTGGTTTGTTCAGATTTTCTATTTCCTTTTAATACAGTTTTATAAACTTGTATGTTTTTAGGAATGTATCCATTTCTTCTAGATTGGCCAATTTGTTGGCATATCATTTTTCATGGTATTCTCTTATAATCCTTTGTATGGTTGTGGTGTTAGTTGTTACTTCTCCTTTTCTGTTTCTTTTCTTTTTTTTTTTTTAAGATTTTTTTTATTTATTTGACAGACAGAGATCACAAGTAGGCAGACAGGCAGGCAGGGAGAGAGGGGGAAGCAGGATCCCTGCCGAGCAGAGCACCCGATGCAGGGCTCGATCCCAGGACCCTGGGAGCCTGGGATCATGACCTGAGCTGAAAGCAGAGGTTTTAACCCACTAAGCCACCCAGGCTCCTCTCCTTTTCTGTTTCTGATTATATTTATTTAGGTCCTTAAGCAACTGTCAAAATAGCTAAAATCAGTAAGACAAGATAACAAGTGTTGGTGAAGATATAGAGAAAAAGGAACACGCATGCACTATTTGTGGTGATGCAAATTGGTTAAGCCACTGTGGAAAGCAGTATGGAGGTTCTTCAAAAAATTAAAATAGAAATAACATATGATCCAATAATTCTACCACTGAGTATTCACTCACAGAAAATGAAAACACTCACTTGAATAGATATATGTATCCTATGTGTATTGCAGCATTATTTACGATAACCAAGATATGGAAGCAACCTAAGTGTTCACTGATAGACAAGCGGATAAGGAAGATGTGATATACAATACTATACCATACTATACTATACCATACCATACAATACTATACTATACTATTACACAGACATAAAAAAGGATAATATCTTCCTATTTTGAGGCAACTAGAGGGTATCATGTTAAGTGAAGTAAGTCAGACTGAGAAAGACAAATATCATGATCTCACTCATATATAAAACCTAAAAAAACAAAGAATAAATAAAAAGTAGAATCAGACCTATAAACACAGAGATAAATTGATGGTTGCCAAAAGAAAGGGTCTGGAGGAATGGGAAAAATAGATGGGGAGAGTGGGAGATACAGGTTTCCTGTTACAGAATGAATAATCCATGGGACTAAAAGGCACAACACTGGTAATACAGTCGATGAGATTGTAATAGCATTGTATGGGGACTGATGATGGCTGCCCTGTGGTGAGCATAGCGTATTGTATAGAGAAGTTGATCACTATGTTGCACATTGAAACTAATGTAACATTGTGTGTCAACTAGACTTAAATAAAAACAGTATCTTCATAAAAGAAAAAAAATACATAAAAAACATGTCAGAAGTGATGGGCCATTATACTCAAAATCAAAGGAGCTGATAACAAATGGAATTTAAAATGCAACATGTTGCCACTATTAAATCTAAATGTGGTTATAATTTGAATTTTACTGATTTTTTAAAAATTATTTATTTATTTGAGGGGCACAGAGAGAGTGGCAGAGGAGAGAGAGAAAGAAGGAGAGGGAGAGAAAGTCCTAGGCAGACTCTGCCCTGAGCATGGAGCTCAGTGTGGGACTTGATATGACCCTGAGATAATGACCTGAGTCAAAACCAAGAGTCTGAGGCCCAACCAACTATGCAACTTTACTGAACTTTACTAATTTCTAAACTTTGTTTACATTTAATTCGTACTTTTGTTTCATTGGTTTGTCAGAACACAAGAAATTTATAACCGGTTTTGCATCTCTACATTTTTAAATAATGTAATAAAACTAATGAGAGCAAATATTGTGCAGCTATATTTTTCCTTAAACAAATACATATATTACTTGTGTTTGAAAAACCTCTTGCTATGTACAGTTTTAACCAACTTGATGCATCATGAGTCAGTTATATGCTTATGTCTCTGACTCTTGTTTATTTTTCTATATTTTTCACTTTATTTCACTTTCTGCTTTAAAACTAAATCATAGCATGTTGCTGCTATATTTGACTCATAAAAGCTTATAGCAGTGATATTTTCACTGTGGATTATACATTATTATAAGAATAGAAAAATGAGTTATCTTTTTTTGTTTGTTCATTTAATGCTTTCTGCCTTGGTTTCTACTTCATATAAAATCATTACTCTCACTCCCCCCTATCTTGCATGCTTTTGTCTACCTGTACCATTCTTTTTGTTTCCTGTCACACTTTATTAGGTGTACTTTTTAGTAAGAAGCACAAAGTTCAGTTTTGGTTTTCAACCCAAACAAAGGTTATATATGAATAGGGGATACTCGTCCCTATCCTTTTCTGTCATGACCTACAGTTGCTCTTTCCTCCATCACCTTGCTTCATGAATTGTGTCATTTATACCTTTTGCTTTCTTGGTTTCTACAGCCTGATGTATGTACTATGTTCTCTTTGATGTTCAATTCTCAGTTGACTCAGAAAGAATCCAATCCTAATTCAACTTTATAAATAAGAATAGAAAAAGTAAGTCTCCAAACCAAGTTTCTGACCCTCCTTTTCCCTCCCACCTCCCTGTGTGAATGAACCATTCATCAAACTAAGTTTACAGGTGTGGATTGCGGAGGAGAATTCCATGCATTTTGAGGCTTTGAGGTGTCTGCAGAAACTGAGTCTTCATTATGTGTTGTTGACAGGCTATTTCCCCGGGGCAGACTGGAACAAATGTGACATGCATCTGAGCATCCTACCAGAATAATGTGGGAGGCGGCTCTACCTGTCCATTTGCTGTTAGCTCTCCTCCAAGAGAGTGTCCCAACTTGCTGACCCAAGGGCCCCTCCTGGAAGAAGGTTGCATTGATGGGCAAACTGCTCTCAGAGCATTCAGAGAGAGGATGCATGTTGTCTCTTGTTTGCATCAGGAAAGGGCTGCTGACAAAGGGAGGCAGCTTCCCACATTTCCTTAGGGGAAGTCCGGTTCTCTAGCACATTTCCTGTCAGCCTTCACCATTAAAGCACCACCATTACATCACGGCCCACAACCTGATCCTTACTATGGAAATTCCAGCAACCGGATCTGTAAGATTTCTGAAAACAACATGCTTGGCAAAATGACCATATCAGACAAAAACCCATCAGGAAAGAATCTCACAGCCCATTCAAAGGGACTTGAAGGAATTAAACTAAGAGAAATAATGAGAACAAGAATCTCTTATTTAGGCAAAACTAATGAGAGAAAAACAGGAAAACATTATATCTTGCTTAAGATTTTGAGAAACATTCTTATATTTAGAATTGATATGGCTGCAAGGGAAATAAATGGAAATCATAAAGATGTTAAAAATTAGAACTTATTGGTATATATGGCTAAATCCAGGTGCTTAAATTACATCACCAGAGACAGTATCATTTCATTTCTAACTCCAAATGTTACCTTAATTTTCAGATAGTGTCGCTACCTTCTGATATTACCAAACTACAGGCGTCCAACTTATTAGATTCAAATCCAAAAGAAAAAGAGCTTCAATTAACTAAGAGACTTAAAAAAATAAAGGTTAAGGATTGAGTTTCACTGTAATCTATGTGCTCTGTCCTTCCCAAGAGAGAAGTTCTGGGAGAGGGGAGAGATTTTGGAGAGAATGAACCCCTCAGAGCAATCATTGTGGTCCCAATACAAAAAAGGGTAAGCAAAACCCCCTTCTTGCTTTTATTTTTAAACCCATGGTTTGAAACCTTGTGTATTACTTTACTAATATTATTTATCATTTGTATTTATTTCTTCTTATAAGGAATTATCAAGAGTATTTCCAATGTAATTTGTATTCATATTTTTCACCCTTTATCTCAATGTTGAGCTGATTTAAAACATCCAACAACACTCTGTATTTCACAATTTTACCACTTTGTGCAATTATGTGTAGTCTTCATTAAGCAAACTACAGTAGGGATTCAACATTTTAAAACAGATTTTAGAGATGTTATGTTTTCTGAAGCCTGTTATTTTTATGCATATGTATGTATAAAATATGTATATTTTATGTTACATTTCCATGGAATGTACGCTAAGCTCAACACGATATTTATGCACCAAGTTTATCTTTTTTAAACTATCCCAGCTTCCTAACTCCATGGAGGGGGAACCTAAAGGGACGACATAATTCTTTCACCTTGGTTTAGATGACGGGAACAGGGAACTATCCGCTATCAACTAGCCCGTGACCAATCATATTTCTCCCTAAGACTTGAACAAGCTAAAGGCTATGAGCAGCCTGGGGTCAGATGCCACTATCATCTAAAAGCAGGGTCCAGTGTCAGAATCATGGCAAAGCCAAGGGATGTTCACTCCAAAAGTTTTGGAAAACAATATTATTACTACAAAATGGAAAATGACTGGTATGGAAAAATAAGAAAAAAAAAAAAAAGGCTGTTATGAGTCCAGGAGAATTAAATACACTATTGTCTTATTTCTAGATATACTTCAAGTTGGGAAATGTGCAACTTTGTTAATTTTCCATGAGATTTTTGTGTCGAATCTTATAGTTCAGAAATATATTTTTTTAAGATTTTATTTCTTTATTTGACAGACAGAGAGAGAGCACAAGTAGGCAGAGAGGCAGGCAGAGAGATAGGGGGAAGCAGGCTCCCTGCTGATCAGAGACCTGATGCGGGGCTCGATCCCAGGACCCCGAGATCATGACCTGAGCCATCATGACCTGAGCCGAAGGCAGAGGCTTAACCCACTGAGCCACCCAGGTGCCCCTCAGAAAGATATTTGACAATTACAGTGGGCCATTCGTTTTCTTCCCACTTACATAGCATAGGCCTTGGCAATAGTCTTCAGTATCCAGGATTTCAGTCAAGGCTGTGATCAGTCTGGTCATGTTACGTAACTTCTTAAAATTTTTATCTACCTGAATTCTCATGCAAATTTTTCTTTGGTCTGTTAAATCATATGTTTTCCAGAGTGGGTCACGGCTGAATTGCTTTTTGTGATGTTGGGCTGAAATGCAGTAAAAGTTTTCAAATATGCTTTTCTGTTACTTCACTTTCATGAAATAACATGCTTGACTATTACCTCTACCTCATGTGTTCCAAATTCTCTTTTCTGTGCACATGTAATTTCTAATCTGGAAGTCCCTTTCTGTATACCATAGCTCTCATTTTGCAGTTACTTTTATCTGCATTCTAGGAAATTGTCTCATGGTTACACATTGTGATTTTAATTATTCTAGTGTCAATTCTGCTCTTCAAAACTGTCAATGCAATTTTAAATTTTCTTACCAAAATGTTAGCTGTATTAACTCCATATAAGAGCTAAAATGTATGTTAGAAGTAAAATGCTGTGCTCTGGAGAGCAACTTGGGGAACACAGCTATCAGAATGTTAGAGAAAAGGAGAAGAAAGGGATACTTATACCATGCTAATGATGAATGGAATGTGTCCAACTGTACTGAAATCAAGAGGCACCTATGCTTACCTCAAACTTCTAATATGTTTCTGTGCAGTCTTTATCATACTTTCTAAACACACCATCTATATGTTTAATTCTTCAAACTAAGAAGACCCTAACACATAAGGCAAATGCAGCTTTCAGATATAACAACTACCTAAAAATGTAGCTTGAGTTTTTAATGGTGGGGTTCTCAACATATCATCTTATTTCCAGATGGCCATTACTGTATGCAAAATAAGTAATCAGATTCATTTATGCAATCTGTGATTCCTACATCCATGCAGAAAACATACATGTATCAACATCTTATATGTATGATACTTAACCAATTCTAGGGTAAACAGATGTGTAGAAAAAGAAAAAAAAAGTGAAATAGTGTAAATCAATAATTGTCATGACTCTCTGTGAATTTATAGTTTACTGGTAGAGAATGACAAATCTAACTATAATATCATCTTATAAATGGTAAATTTGCAGACAATAGGAGTACCGAGCGAGGAAGATACATTAACAGCATGATGTTATCTCCTGAGACAGTGAGTGGTTTACCTTGCGTTGCCTCTGTGGTCTTGACCGTTACCATTACTAGTCTCTGTAATTATTCAGTGAGTAGTAGATATACCTTCATTAGGTGTAAATGTTTGCATCATCTCCAAGGTGTGGTGAGAATGAGTTTTTGAAACTCTTGATTAGAAGATGTCTAGGGAATTAAGGTACTTCTGGTCTATGGCACAGAAAAGAATCTGTAATATACACAATTTACCTCGTGCTATTTAATTCAGAAAAAAAGAGACTGCACCCCTGCAGTGAACTAAGCATAAGCCAAGCCTCTTCACTGACAGGCTCAGCCTTCCCTTTTTCAGCTCCAACAAGGAATGATCAACACCTCTAATTTTCTTTCTTTCTTGGCTAATTTAAATACAGAGAAAGAGACACTTGTGCACAAATGAATGAATAATATAAACTGTACTTTTCTTAATTTGCTGGTACCTGTTTGAACAATTGTCTCTTTTTCATCCAAGTCACTGAACATGAGTAAGAATTTAATGTGTGTAAACATGTTCAGGATTGGAGAGAAATATAAAACCTACAGCAGGAAGGCATTCTACTAGCTACGTTGGAGAATTAAGGGAACAAATTCATAAAATAAAGAGTATCATGTAATAGAAAAGAAAATTATACAATAATCTGAATCCTGAATATATATATATGTGTGTGTATAATTTATTTCTATACATACAATTTTATAATATATATATTTTCTATACATACAATTATATATATACACACACATATAAAATGTGTGTCTAATATATACTATTATATATAATTTGGAATATATATTATATACATATAATTTATTTGGAAAATTAC
This sequence comes from Enhydra lutris kenyoni, assembly GCF_002288905.1. Classification (NCBI taxonomy): domain Eukaryota; kingdom Metazoa; phylum Chordata; class Mammalia; order Carnivora; family Mustelidae; genus Enhydra; species Enhydra lutris. The sequence continues at coordinate 10,439,792 of NW_019154104.1, read as the reverse complement.
TATACCCTTTTCCTTCTCTATAGTTAACATTTATGTGTGGTCTATTGCATTTGGTGATTTTTAATTTTTTTTTCCTTAGGTTTCCTGAGAGATCAATGTATTTATTTATTTATTTATTTACAACAAATGCCATAAATGGAAGCGGATACAACAACACAAACAAATTTAGATTCAAATTCTGACTCTTGTATTTACAAACTGGATGACCTAGGAGAAACTCGATATCCTTATGTTTTGAATAAAGATTCTCACAGTTCTCTCACAATAAAAATTTTTTGAAATATTTCAAGTACCTAACAATGTATTTGGTAGATGAGATAATCAGTACTGATTTTCATCAAACAGAAACACACAACATGCACACACACACACACACACACACACACACACCAGATTTCCCTTTTTATTTCAAGAGAAGTTCCTCTCCTACCTGACTTTTAATGCTCTGAGAAGCCACTCGGTTGGGAGAATTATAATCTGATGCTCACTCTTCTGCTTTGGGGCCTTATTAAAATCATGATTTTCTAAATATTATGCAAGGCATATACTCAAATGATGTGGAAACTTTGAGGTAAAGACGATACTTTCGATGCAAACAAGATAATCAGATCCTGTCATGGAATCCTTGGTTCCTGATTCAAACCAAAGGACTGTTTTCTTTCTATTTAAGTGCTGAACAAATGAAAGCATACCCTTATACCACAGTTAGATGAAGAGGAGTGAAAGAGGCAAGGGCAGAAAAGTAGGGAAGTAGGTAGGTAAGCAGCTAGATGTTGAAATTAAATTTTTCATGAACATAATTGTAAATCTAAAGCTATTATTTCAAAAGGCAATACCAAAATAAAACTGTTAGACAAAGTAGTTCCAGAATAGGGTTCAAATATTCTGCAATAAAATTTTGATTAAGCATCTCAAAAAATATAATATAGTGGGTAAGCAGTATCCTCCTCAAATCTTTTTTCAAACTTCATGGCTGAAAATTTTTATATATACAAATATACATATAAACATATACACGTATATATGTATACTTCTGTTTTAGTATTTTTTAAACAAAAGAGATTTTGAGATTTTTATAATGATAAAATATCATTGTTTTGAAAAGCAGTTTCTAATGCTTTACCACAGTTTGTAAGTCTAGGATTTAGGCTTGATTATATAAAAATATCCTAAAATCCTGTAATTTCCCATGGTCAGCTGAAATTTTAGAAATTATGCTTGAATTTTTCTCTAGGAAGTAAAAATTATGAATAAAGTAAATAAAATCCAGATGGATAAGAATTCATTAGTACTTTATGATTTGGAGATTATAATTATTTTGAATTAAAGCAAGGAGGGACATCTACTGTAAGACACCATGGAGTGCCAGATAGATAGCACAAACTAAGGTGTGGTATGTTGACAAAGGTGGGAGATTTTGTGTGTCAGTTGCTACAAACACACTTTCTGATTCCTGGTGTTTATCAAATGTTTCTCCTCCTTCTTCCACAAACTCACTGTCCTCACACCAGCTGAATGCCATCTCACCTTCCCAACTGATAACCAAAATGAGAACAGCAGGTCATTAGGTTACTTGGAATAGACCCTGAACACCTGCACCAGAAATATGCAAAACTCCAGGCTGACAGAGACTCACAAGCCCATATCTTCATTATAGTTGAGTCCAAAAGAAAAACCTACAGTGGATGGGAAAGTCTACTGAAACACTCAACAGGAGATGCTTCTCTTCAGAGCTTTTAGCTCTGTGGTTTCTTTCCTGCACTGAACTTATAAAATCCCCTTGATCTTTTTAAACTACCTAGAAAAAAAAAATTACTCATTTAAATCGTCAAACTTGTCATGTCAGGGAGTGTTTTAAAGATATGTGAGTTTGAAGAGAAGTGTGATGTGTACACACACGTGCACACGCACTTGTGAGTATAGTAAGGACAGAGAAGGAAAGCCTGGTAAATGAGAAGCACACTCAAAAAAAGAAAAAAATGAGAAGCATACTATGTTTACACTGAAGATGCCCACACAGGGATATTTTACCATTCATTTGCTACATGCATCTCTTGGTCACATCCTCTAGCATTAACGTAAATCAGTTGGAATAGAGCTGATCAAATAGAGATTTCAATACTGAAATTTTATGACCCAAACTCACAGACACACAGTAAACATGATTTCAATCTATTTGAACAACTGATATTCCAGTATTTTCTGAGAACACATCAATGGATTAATAAGTATCTAATGTGAGGCACTAGACTTGGGAAACTTGTGAGAAACACATTCTCTGTCCTAACCTACCGTCACTTGTAAACAATACTGATGCATTATTTGGGCATCAGAGAAAATACAGACTAAGTATTTTTAATCTGAGTACCTTTAAAAGACTCTCTCCCTTCCCAGGATCTGTACTCAGCTGAGGGGAAAGATTAAGAAGTGTGGTGACTAAGTGCCATTGAATGGTAGAATCTGAGGAGGGGTGTAGTCAAGGTGGGAGCAGTGGAATCAGAGAGACCTTGGGTTGGGCTCTTCTCTGCAGCTCACTGGTTGTGGGATTTTGCTTCAGATGGCTCACAAGGTTTTCATTAGGCTTCTGAAATAATCTACATATATTATTTCTTTACCTGCATGATCTTTGTAGATAGCAGAATAAGGCTGAAATTTATTGAACTAAACAGGAGAAAACCCAACACACAAACAAGCAAAACAAAACAAAACAAAACAAAAAAACAAAAAACCCCACAATCTTCTTTCCTTCACTCCTTTCTTATGTTGTCGGGAAAGTACAAATTCTTTTGAGGTAATCGAAAAGGTGTGATTTCTGAGAAGGGCGATTAGAACTTCTGATGGAGAAGATCCAAAAGAAAGAGGAAGTGTCAGGATCATTTCCAATCTAGATGTAATCAATGGATAATTCAATTTTCTTCATGGAAAACACATCTACACACAACAAGGAACTTTCTTTCTAAAGTATATATGAATCTTTTGCAAACTGATGGTCTCTGTGGAAGTTTTTACATTCTACAAATGTTCTTCATTTTATCACTGTAGAAACCACAAGAGGGATTCTAAAGAAGGAAGCAAGGCTTAGGTAGACATGCAGGCACTCTCAGATCTTACAGTAATATACCAAGTGCTATTTTAATACATCAGAGCTTTAGCCACATGAGAAGATTTCTGAATGCCAAATGGCTAAGTGAAAAAGGAATAAATGTGAGCTAGCAGGACTTTTCAGACAGTATAGGATAAAACATCCTCACCTGTCATTTGGAGATTTTACACATGTAAAATGATTTTATGATTTTATGAAATTAAGCAAAATTTTAAAATCTCAAATAAAAACTGCTTTCTTGCTTGGGGCTCACCTGGTTTTTGTTGCTGTTGTTGTTGATTTGTTTGTTTGTTTGTTTTTACTGTTAAGATGTATGAAATCATGCTTAGCGTCTGGGTATATAGATTGAGAGTTGCAGAATGTCCTCAGCAGGGTGTGGGGAATGGGGACGGCCCATGTAAGCAACCTTGAACACTAGGCTTGTGAGATCTCTTCTCCACAGCAGTCTAGTTGAAGATGTTCCAATATTGTAGGAAGGGAACTCCAAATATCTATGCTTCAGTTTCATCACAGGGTAATGGAAGCCTTATTTGAGTCAGACAGAGACAGATTTGATTCCCAGAGCCTCTGTGAATGGCTCTATCAAGTCAGGCATCTTCAGAGTTCATAAGTTTCTCTAAGGTCCTTATCATGCAGCTCCCTCTGGGAGGTTGTTGTAAGCTGTATATATAACATCAAAACCATAATGGATAGTAGCATAGCAGCCATTCTGTAGAACTTATTCATTTTAATATTTGAATCCTCATTAAAAAAAGATACATAGGAAAAAAATCTATACTTAGTCCATGATTATTTGGTATACCTTGACCTAATTTCAAGAAGGTATACAGAACACCACCACCAAAACCAAAAACATCTGATGACCCTTTGAATTCCCTTTGGTAAATGATTTTGACTATCCACTATAGTCTATCTGCTCAAACTTGCAGAAACTGTAACATTTTAAGTTGAAAATATGTTGTATGACATAACAATTCTTCTGCTCATTGATGTTCCCCTTAGCACCCATAAGAATACCGAGAACACAAAATGGATTCAATAAATATTTTAAAATTCATACGCACCTAATTTTTATAATCTTTCTTCATACAGACTCTAAAAGCAAACTGAAATGGGTTCAGTTCCTAGACCTGACATTATCTTAGGTAAACTAAACTTCACTAGGATTCCGTTTTCCTATCAGTAAAACAGTAATAATAAACCTCATCTTTTAGGACCTGCTTATGAACCAGTTAAAGGACATAAAACATTCCCATAGTACTTGGGAAACAGTAAATCATCAATAAGTATTAACTATTTTTATCATACCTTTTTAACATGGTGTCACCTGTCTAATACGTGTTATAGCAAATATCAGATACAGTTTCATATGTTTTTCTGGAAATAGAAAAAAAAAGAACAAAGCAAATATTAACTTTAACATAAAAATTTGATAACATACTTCCTACTTTTCCCATGAAAACTGGCCTGTCAGAATATTTTCAACTATTCAAGGTGATGGACAGGTAAGTTTTTTAGTGAACACAGGTCCATACTTCCATAGAGAAATAACAGTATGTTTCTCTCCTCTTTAGTTAATTGTAACAAAAGAATTCAGAAACTTGGAAGGTGTGCATTTAACTCCAAGACAACAAACACTCTATTTGCATTTCCTCCAAGAAACAGTGGTATTTGCTCAAGGAATATTTTTTTAAGGACTCTAGAAATGGCCTCAAAATCTTTCTAGCACATTGCTGAGAGCCCACACAAAGAAGAGAATTTATCCATATACCTTATTTGCTATCCATGTCTGGCCTTACTTCTTCAATAAAGAATCTAGGGTATATGATTGCTTCCTGTAATTTGGTTTGCTCAGAATTAAGCAGGAAAGATCTCTGGCTTACAGCCAGAATATATGTGCCCTTTTCTGAAATAAACGGTTTGTTAAAATAATTCCAAATCTTTCCTCTGATCTCAAGTTTTCTCTTATCAGGTTTGGCTGATTTTTATTAGTATCCACAAACTAGTGTAAAAATTAAAATACCTGGCTCAAGTTTTTGATTCTAAAACATTTGTTTGCTGACTTTTTGCATCCTATTCTTTATTCTTAGATGATCAGTCACAATGACAAGCAGAGAATGGTCATCACCCTGAAGTATTTCGTGCAATCAATTAAACAAGAGCATGAATCGCTTTGTGTACAACAGTATGCATGTTTTCTTTTTAAAGTCAGTGTGAATCATCTGATTGTTCATATAATACGACTGTGTATTTTAAGGAAATAATTCATTTCCTTTTGCTTATTTCCCATTCATTTTGAAAGCTGGTAATAGAAATGGTAATGACTGACTTGTTTTTCTTTAAATTGAGGTTAAAATGATGCTACTTGCATGTGCAACTGGTTTTGGAAAATGAGCAATTCTTGTTAGTTTATTTCTAAATTGATAGAGTGGAGACAAAGAACATTTTAGTACCACTCCAACATTCAGTGAGTTGGTGATCTTTTCAGATCTCTCAGGCCCAAGTTATACCACCATATTTAAATTTACCATGCTTATGGAAGAGATCTTGTCCCTGCATTGACTATGCCCTCTTTTATTTTTGTTTTTGCAAGTTGACTTGTATAAGGATGTTCACAAAGTTGGAACTGCATTGTCCATTTGTTCCTAGTCTGTAATGTCATCTTTGCTCACTATTTAATGACCTGGAATTGGAATTTGCACCTAAACTGTAGAAGGTGGGAAAAATCCATCTTAATTCTCCAAAGAAATACAGTTTTTTTTTCAAAGTGGTGTCACTTTAATGTAAATAGTTTAACTCAGTTAGTCCTTATATTTAAGACTCTGAAGTATTAAGTGTGAAAACCTTCAAATCCAGGGTTCTATAGAATTTTATTTTATCCTGTGTCAGATGGGTCTATATTTTAAGGCTCTATCTCTTGCCCTTTTCCCCTGCATTTTTATGTAAATGCATTGTGAGCCTAATGTGTTTATAACTATTAAATGCCATGTGTTGGTCTTTTGTGCTATAATAAAGTACATCCCTGCCTTCCGAATTTCTCTGGCAACTATCTCCATGTTCACTGTCCTCCAATCAGCATCGGCCAATGTAACCACTTAAATCTGATCCCACTGTCTGAATCAGTTACTCAGATAAAAGGCAGCCAAGATCTAAGCCCTGCTCCATGTGGAACCCTCTTAATACTTCCCCCCAGAGTGGACATGGTTCCTCTTACCAGGAGTGTCTGTTTTTTGTTTCTTTCACTCATTCTTTATCTGCTCCCATGTCTCCTCCTGGATTCCTGCAAGCTCTGTCTTAAGCAGGAACCAATTATGCAGAATTTAACCAAAGGCTTTCTGAAATTCAAACAGTCATAACATATGTACTGCCATTCTCAACACTGCTGGTACCACTTCAGATTGGAAAGCATGTTAAATAGGCAGATATGTTTTCTAAAACTAAATTTATCATTTCTATTTTATTCCCTGTGTTTAAAAAAATCACCATTTGGTCAACTTATTATTTTTAAAATTTTAGCTATTTAATATGAAGTTATGCTGCATTATCCTTAATAATTATTCTGGTTTCGAGGGGCGCCTGGGTGGCTCAGTGGTTTAAGCCGCTGCCTTCGGCTCAGGTCATGATCTCAGGGTCCTGGGATCGAGTCTCACATCGGGCTCTCTGCTCAGCAGGGAGCCTGCTTCCCTCCCTCTCTCTACTTTCACAGTTGAGACATCATATATATATATATATATATATATATATATATATATATATATATATATATATATATATTTTTTTTTTTTCCCCTTTATCCCTGGTAAGTAATCTAGCTTGATGGGCTAGAGATAGAGATGTCACAGTCACAGTGTCATACCCTCACTTCCTTTCCTGGTGCTTTCACAACTTCTCATCGACCTTTCTTTCTGTACCGAATCTCTCTCCTTAGTGAAAATGAATATGAGAAGATACTTCACAGCAAAAGCTTTTGCACGTTCCTAGAGTTTCTACTATATTAAAACCCTTCAGTTCTTCAGTGAGGTGGTTACAAGGATGACTGAGACTTGATCCCTGATGTCAATGAGGAGTAACTGACAGCAAGTTGGCATTTGTTAAATGTTTACTCAGTCACTGAAGAGCAAGTAATTCTACTTGATCAAAAAATATAAGAGTGAAAAGTTTGCAAGTAAAAAGTTGAACAATGTATAATTAATAGTTTAAAATGACAATTTACACCCACATGATTTAAAACCAAATCATAATGGATTAGTATTTCCTTTTCTAGACTTCTATTTCCTGACATACTTGAACTTTCTTTATTGAAATAAAATAATTAAGAGAACTTTCCTATTTTTTCTTATTCTTGTATGAAACACAAATGGACACTTTAAAGTCACAAAACAATAAAATTGGCATTCAGACAGATGCGTGTGCATGTGCGTGCACACACACACACACACATACAAACATACATGCACACACACACACACACCACATACACAAAGAAAATAAAAATACTTCCAAATTATGGTTTCTCTATTCCCCAATTCTGGGCCTTTGACAATTTATTTAATCTCCATAAACTTTCTTTACATCTATAAAATAGGGATAATTACACAAAGCCTGTTGTGAATATTAAATGAGCAGTGCATAGTTCAAGAGGTCAGAAGTCCAAACTGAAAGTATTGGCTGGACTGGTTCCTTCTTGGAGCTCAAAGAGAAATTTGTTTCACATTCTATCTCCTAGCTCCTGGTGGATCCCTCATGCAATCCTTGGCATTCTTTGCTTTGCACCTAAAAAATTCCAATCTGTCCCTGCTGTCATAAGGGTGTCTTCCCTCTGTGTCTCTGCTTCTCTTCTCTTCTTATAAAGACACCTGTCATATTGGATTAAAGGGCCACCCTACTTTAGTATGGTGTCATCCTAACTTACATCTTAATTACATCTGCAAAGAGCCTATATCTAAATAAAGCCACATTCACTAGGACCAAGGGTTGGGACTTAAACATACCATTATGGGGGACACAGCCCAACCCCAAACAGGGAAATTATAAAAAGCATAAATTAAATAATGTAAAAAAATAATAACCACAATAGAAAATTATCAAATTAAAAGCTGGGTTTTGAAAATAATAATAAAAGATTAATACAGTTATTAGATCTCTAACAAGCACATAAGGAGATACACGCACACACACTTTAATCAAAGCTGGATACAATATCCAAGTAATTGAGGGGAAACAACTTGTAAATGCATGCTATGTATTCTCTTTTTTCTTACTAAGCAGATATTAATTTTCCTTCCCTTCATTACATGTATGACATAATATCACATATATAAACAAAGAATAAAAGTGAAAAAACTATAACGTAGTTGAAAGAATTCTGGTTTAGAAAGTACAAGATAAAGGAGTCAAGTCTCAGAACTATGATTTATGAACGGCAAGAACATAGGCTAATTAACAAAATTCTAGACATTTCTTTTTCCTCATCTGTAAAATGTGATGAGAGAAGCACAATCACCATCTCACAGTATTGGTTTTAATGGAAAATATAAATGAAAACATCATATAAATTTAAAGAGTAACAAATAAAGGTTTCAATGTGATTACAGAATATATACTGTGGGTTTACCAACTGTTTCCCCTTGATTACTTAGATACCATATAAATGAGTACATACTATAATTCTAAATTCTTAAAAACTATTGGTAGTGAAATCATTCTCTCATTTTTAATCTTGGCCCTAGAATTTCTATCAAATTTGCATTTTCACATTTGTATTTTGTACTTAAGAATAATTATACCTCTATTTGCCTTTTACCCACCTTCAATTTAGTGGATAAAACAAGATAATACCAAAATAACAATTTAATTTAAATTGCCATTCCGGGGCTCCTGGGTGGCTTAGTGGGTTAAGCCTCTGCTTTTGGCTCAGGCCATGATCTCAGGGTGCTGGGATGGAGCCCCACATCGGGCTCCCTGCTCAGCAGGGGACCTGCCCCCCGTTGCCTGCCTCTCTGCCTCCTTGTGATCTCTCTCTCTCTGTCGAATAAATAAATAAAATCTTCAATTTTTTTTAAAATTGCCATTTCACGTGAAACATTCTTAAAATAAAGAGAGGAAAAAAATGTGCAAAACACAGGGCTGAGTTTATTGGTCCAATATCTGAATCTCCTTCCCCAAATGATAGTTTTATTTTCACAAAGTAAATATTTCAAGAACACATTTGGGAAAAGATGTGCTTTCCATTGAGATTTAGAAAATAAACCAAGGCATACTTCTTTACCCTGACTGCCATCGATAGTTAAAAAAAGTCCCCAAGCAAGAATGCGGAAGCATTGTTCTAAAGCATGGCTGCAAGTAAAATGGAAACCACAGCAGGAAGAGTCTCACGTTGCATGGAACAAGTTCTGCTCCCACCCAGCGCCCTTGTTTGAGCACTCTGTGGCCATAAATGAACCCATTGTGCTTCCATTTTTGGTTCAGCATGGATAAATTATGGATTACAAGTATGTGGTGGTTCACTGCTCCTTTGGGACTCTCATCCTTTCTACATCTTCTTGCACAGACTATACCACTAGTGCCTTGTGCCACTTCTTACATAAACCATGGGCTATTGTCTTTCCATGAGAAAACAGGGACACTCAACCAGAAATCTTGGTGACCTTTCTACTGCCAGTGATCTGTAGAGAATACTTCCAAGGCAGTTTCAGGGGGTGGGGGGAAGGAAGCAGAGCACCTCAAATTGGATCATGGATCATGACATTTATCCTGAGGAAATCTTTGGATCATGATACTTATCCTTTGGTCCAAGGCCATCACCTGGTGTCATGATAAATAAGATCTGATGGTCCATATAATTATCTTTGCTTTCATGGACACTAATATTACTACTGACTAACCTGTCTTTTCAAAAATCCATCTATAGTTATTTACTTTGTGATCTTCTTCTTTAGGTTGAATAAAATAAAATATTCTTTTTCTAGTCTTAAATATGTTAAAACTTAGTTGAATGACATTTTAAATTAATATAAGATATTGGTGAAATTACATTGTATTACCATATTTTCAAACATTACAACTCAACCATCCATTAAGCTTCCCTATTTAAAGCATGAACTCTAGGCTCTCATTTTTTTCCTTTTTTTTTTTTTTTTTTTTAATTTGGTTTATTCACTAAAGGATATCTCTTCCTTTGGTCATTTAAGGTTTGAAATCTTATTTTCAGGTCATTTGTCTTTTTTTTTTTTTTTAATATGTCCTACTGTGATACCCAAATAAAATTGACAATAAATGCAGGAGTATTGTTTAAGTAAATGAACCTTATTATTTTGTATTTTTTTAAGATCTAATCATAGGAAACAAACTAAGGATTGCTGAAGGGGGATATGGTAACTGGGTGATGGACATTAAGGAGGGCATGTGATGTAATGAGCACTTGGGATTATATAAGACTGATGAATCACTGATCTCTATCTCTGAAACTAAAAAACATTATATGTTAATTAATTGAATTTAACTTTTAAAAATTTAAAAGAAGATCAAATATAGTAAAAAGTAAAATTAAATGGAAAATATTTTTTCTTGTAGGCACTCCAACATCACTATTAAACTTGTTTCTCAAACATTTCTGATATGTAGCCTTAATAAAAAGGAAATTAAAGGGTGCCTGGGTGGCACAGTCAGTTATGAATCCAGCTCTTGGTTTCAGTCCAGGTCAGGTCTGAACTCAGGATGATGACATTGAGCCCTGGGTTGGGCCCCACACTGAGCATGGAGTCTGCTGGAGTTTCTCTCTCTCTTTCCCTCTGTCCTTCCCTCCCCCTCAGCTCTCTCTCTAAAACAATTAAATAAGTCTTAAAAAAAAAAAAGGAAATTAAAATATACACACCTTGGGCTCCAAATTCTGAAGTAAGGAAAGCATTTCTTTGAAATCTTATGATTTATTGTTCAAGTGTACTCAGAAATATGTAAGTTATTTAGCTGAAAATATACTGATAAATAAGTGTAGGCCTTGGAGAAAAGTATTTCATTTTATATACAAGAACTATATTTGGCTAAATATAAGACTTAGATGAAGATAACACAAAAATATCAGAAAATAAATAAAAATAAAGTTCTTTAAAAAAAATGAGTATCCCTGGTATTTACTATGTGCCAGCTACTGTTAAAAAGTAAAAGATTTAAAAAACTGGGGCAAGGAAGATTAAGTAGTAACCTTCCAATATTACCTGGTGATTTACAACTCTCTGGTTTCACAATTCATGTAACTTAAACACAGTGCTCTACCTATTCTCCAGTGATAAAAGTAATGTCAGAAATGTCTTCTTTGGAAACAAAAAATGTGTCTATTCTTAAGTGGTCTGCCCATTTTGTTTAATTACATTGTTTTTGTTTTTAGTGTTGAACTGTATAATTTTTTTAATATATTTTGGATATTAACACCTTATCAGATATATCATTTGCAAGTATCTTTTCCCATTCAGTAGGTTGCCTTTTTGTTTTGTTGATATCGTTTCCTTCATTACATAAAGTTTTTTGTTTTGATGTAGTCCCAATAGTTTATTTCTGCTTTTGTTTCCCTTGCCTTAGGAGACATATCTAGAAATACATTGCTATGATCGATGTCTGAGAAAATAGTGCTTACGTTCTTTTCTAAAATGTTTATGGCTTCAGGTCTCCATTTAAGTTTTCATTATTCCATTATTAGTTTCTTTTTGTGTATGATGTAAGAAAGTGGTCCAATGATTCATACTTTTTTATATATATCTGTCCAGTTTTCTCAGTACCATTTATTAAAGAGACTGTCTTTTCCTCATTGCATGTTCTTTCCTCCTTGGTCATAGATTAATTGACCAATCAAGGGTGGTTTATTTCTGGTTCTCCAATTCTGTTCTACTGACCTGTGTATCCAGTTTTATGCTGGTACCATACTGTTTTGATTTCTACAGTTTTGTAGTCTATCTTGAATTCTGGGACTGTGATACTTTCAGCATTGTTCTTCTTTTTCAAGATTGCTTTGCCTATTCGGGGTCTTTTGTGATTCTATACAAATATTAGGATTATTTGTTTTATTTCTGTGAAAAAATGTTGTTGGTATTTTAATAAAGACTGCACTGAATCTGTAAATAGCTTTAGACAGTATGGACATTTTAACAATATTGGTCCTTCCAGTCCAAGAGCATGGAATATCTTTCCATTTGTTTGTGTCTTCTTCAATTTCTTTCAGCAATGTTTTATGGTTATCATAGTACATATCTTTAACTTCCTTTATTCTATTTTGGTTTTTAACCTCATTGGCTAAGTTTATTCTTTAGTTTGTTATTATTTTTGGTGCAAATGTAAATGGGATTGTTTTTTAAAATTTCTCTTTCTGTCACTTCATTATTGGTATATGGAACTGCTACCAATTTCTGTGTATCAATTTTGTATCTTCCAATTTTACTGAATTCATTTATTACTTCTAATTGTTTACAGTGGAGTGTTTAGGGTTTTCTGTGTAAAGTATCATGTCATCTGCAAATAGTGAAACTTTAACTTCTTCCTTACCAATACAAATGCTTTTCTTATCTGACTGCTAAAGCTGGGACTTCCAGTAATATGATGACTAAAAGTGGTGAGAGTGGACATTGTTATCTGGTTCCCATTCTTAGAGGAAAAGCTCTTGGATTATCACACCATTGACTATGATTTTAGTTCTCAGTTTTTTATGTATGACCTTTATTATGTTGCAGTATGCTCCCTCTGAACACACTTTGTTGAGTTTTTACAATGAATGGGTATTGAATTTTGTGAAATGCTTTTTCTACTGAGATGATCATATGATTTTTATCCCTCAGGATATGTTGTATCATGTTGATTGATTTGTGAACATTGAACCACCCTTGCATCCCCAGAATAATGCCCTACTTGACAATGGTGAATGATCCTTTTAACGTATTATTGAATGCAGTTTGTTAATATTTGTTGAGGATTTTTGCAACTATGTTTATCAGAATATTGTCCTGTAGTTTCTCGTTCGTGGTCTCTTTGTCTGATTTTTGTTATCAGGGTAATGCTGGCCTTGTAGAATATACTTAGAAGTGCTCTTTCCTCTTCTACTTTTTTGGAATAGTTTGAGATTAAGTATTGTCTTCTTTAACTATTTGGTAGAATTCACCTGTGAATTCATTCATCTGTTCCTGGACTTTTATTGTTTGGTAGTTTTTTGTTTTTGTTATTATAGTAATTGGTTTGTTCAGATTTTCTATTTCCTTTTAATACAGTTTTATAAACTTGTATGTTTTTAGGAATGTATCCATTTCTTCTAGATTGGCCAATTTGTTGGCATATCATTTTTCATGGTATTCTCTTATAATCCTTTGTATGGTTGTGGTGTTAGTTGTTACTTCTCCTTTTCTGTTTCTTTTCTTTTTTTTTTTTTAAGATTTTTTTTATTTATTTGACAGACAGAGATCACAAGTAGGCAGACAGGCAGGCAGGGAGAGAGGGGGAAGCAGGATCCCTGCCGAGCAGAGCACCCGATGCAGGGCTCGATCCCAGGACCCTGGGAGCCTGGGATCATGACCTGAGCTGAAAGCAGAGGTTTTAACCCACTAAGCCACCCAGGCTCCTCTCCTTTTCTGTTTCTGATTATATTTATTTAGGTCCTTAAGCAACTGTCAAAATAGCTAAAATCAGTAAGACAAGATAACAAGTGTTGGTGAAGATATAGAGAAAAAGGAACACGCATGCACTATTTGTGGTGATGCAAATTGGTTAAGCCACTGTGGAAAGCAGTATGGAGGTTCTTCAAAAAATTAAAATAGAAATAACATATGATCCAATAATTCTACCACTGAGTATTCACTCACAGAAAATGAAAACACTCACTTGAATAGATATATGTATCCTATGTGTATTGCAGCATTATTTACGATAACCAAGATATGGAAGCAACCTAAGTGTTCACTGATAGACAAGCGGATAAGGAAGATGTGATATACAATACTATACCATACTATACTATACCATACCATACAATACTATACTATACTATTACACAGACATAAAAAAGGATAATATCTTCCTATTTTGAGGCAACTAGAGGGTATCATGTTAAGTGAAGTAAGTCAGACTGAGAAAGACAAATATCATGATCTCACTCATATATAAAACCTAAAAAAACAAAGAATAAATAAAAAGTAGAATCAGACCTATAAACACAGAGATAAATTGATGGTTGCCAAAAGAAAGGGTCTGGAGGAATGGGAAAAATAGATGGGGAGAGTGGGAGATACAGGTTTCCTGTTACAGAATGAATAATCCATGGGACTAAAAGGCACAACACTGGTAATACAGTCGATGAGATTGTAATAGCATTGTATGGGGACTGATGATGGCTGCCCTGTGGTGAGCATAGCGTATTGTATAGAGAAGTTGATCACTATGTTGCACATTGAAACTAATGTAACATTGTGTGTCAACTAGACTTAAATAAAAACAGTATCTTCATAAAAGAAAAAAAATACATAAAAAACATGTCAGAAGTGATGGGCCATTATACTCAAAATCAAAGGAGCTGATAACAAATGGAATTTAAAATGCAACATGTTGCCACTATTAAATCTAAATGTGGTTATAATTTGAATTTTACTGATTTTTTAAAAATTATTTATTTATTTGAGGGGCACAGAGAGAGTGGCAGAGGAGAGAGAGAAAGAAGGAGAGGGAGAGAAAGTCCTAGGCAGACTCTGCCCTGAGCATGGAGCTCAGTGTGGGACTTGATATGACCCTGAGATAATGACCTGAGTCAAAACCAAGAGTCTGAGGCCCAACCAACTATGCAACTTTACTGAACTTTACTAATTTCTAAACTTTGTTTACATTTAATTCGTACTTTTGTTTCATTGGTTTGTCAGAACACAAGAAATTTATAACCGGTTTTGCATCTCTACATTTTTAAATAATGTAATAAAACTAATGAGAGCAAATATTGTGCAGCTATATTTTTCCTTAAACAAATACATATATTACTTGTGTTTGAAAAACCTCTTGCTATGTACAGTTTTAACCAACTTGATGCATCATGAGTCAGTTATATGCTTATGTCTCTGACTCTTGTTTATTTTTCTATATTTTTCACTTTATTTCACTTTCTGCTTTAAAACTAAATCATAGCATGTTGCTGCTATATTTGACTCATAAAAGCTTATAGCAGTGATATTTTCACTGTGGATTATACATTATTATAAGAATAGAAAAATGAGTTATCTTTTTTTGTTTGTTCATTTAATGCTTTCTGCCTTGGTTTCTACTTCATATAAAATCATTACTCTCACTCCCCCCTATCTTGCATGCTTTTGTCTACCTGTACCATTCTTTTTGTTTCCTGTCACACTTTATTAGGTGTACTTTTTAGTAAGAAGCACAAAGTTCAGTTTTGGTTTTCAACCCAAACAAAGGTTATATATGAATAGGGGATACTCGTCCCTATCCTTTTCTGTCATGACCTACAGTTGCTCTTTCCTCCATCACCTTGCTTCATGAATTGTGTCATTTATACCTTTTGCTTTCTTGGTTTCTACAGCCTGATGTATGTACTATGTTCTCTTTGATGTTCAATTCTCAGTTGACTCAGAAAGAATCCAATCCTAATTCAACTTTATAAATAAGAATAGAAAAAGTAAGTCTCCAAACCAAGTTTCTGACCCTCCTTTTCCCTCCCACCTCCCTGTGTGAATGAACCATTCATCAAACTAAGTTTACAGGTGTGGATTGCGGAGGAGAATTCCATGCATTTTGAGGCTTTGAGGTGTCTGCAGAAACTGAGTCTTCATTATGTGTTGTTGACAGGCTATTTCCCCGGGGCAGACTGGAACAAATGTGACATGCATCTGAGCATCCTACCAGAATAATGTGGGAGGCGGCTCTACCTGTCCATTTGCTGTTAGCTCTCCTCCAAGAGAGTGTCCCAACTTGCTGACCCAAGGGCCCCTCCTGGAAGAAGGTTGCATTGATGGGCAAACTGCTCTCAGAGCATTCAGAGAGAGGATGCATGTTGTCTCTTGTTTGCATCAGGAAAGGGCTGCTGACAAAGGGAGGCAGCTTCCCACATTTCCTTAGGGGAAGTCCGGTTCTCTAGCACATTTCCTGTCAGCCTTCACCATTAAAGCACCACCATTACATCACGGCCCACAACCTGATCCTTACTATGGAAATTCCAGCAACCGGATCTGTAAGATTTCTGAAAACAACATGCTTGGCAAAATGACCATATCAGACAAAAACCCATCAGGAAAGAATCTCACAGCCCATTCAAAGGGACTTGAAGGAATTAAACTAAGAGAAATAATGAGAACAAGAATCTCTTATTTAGGCAAAACTAATGAGAGAAAAACAGGAAAACATTATATCTTGCTTAAGATTTTGAGAAACATTCTTATATTTAGAATTGATATGGCTGCAAGGGAAATAAATGGAAATCATAAAGATGTTAAAAATTAGAACTTATTGGTATATATGGCTAAATCCAGGTGCTTAAATTACATCACCAGAGACAGTATCATTTCATTTCTAACTCCAAATGTTACCTTAATTTTCAGATAGTGTCGCTACCTTCTGATATTACCAAACTACAGGCGTCCAACTTATTAGATTCAAATCCAAAAGAAAAAGAGCTTCAATTAACTAAGAGACTTAAAAAAATAAAGGTTAAGGATTGAGTTTCACTGTAATCTATGTGCTCTGTCCTTCCCAAGAGAGAAGTTCTGGGAGAGGGGAGAGATTTTGGAGAGAATGAACCCCTCAGAGCAATCATTGTGGTCCCAATACAAAAAAGGGTAAGCAAAACCCCCTTCTTGCTTTTATTTTTAAACCCATGGTTTGAAACCTTGTGTATTACTTTACTAATATTATTTATCATTTGTATTTATTTCTTCTTATAAGGAATTATCAAGAGTATTTCCAATGTAATTTGTATTCATATTTTTCACCCTTTATCTCAATGTTGAGCTGATTTAAAACATCCAACAACACTCTGTATTTCACAATTTTACCACTTTGTGCAATTATGTGTAGTCTTCATTAAGCAAACTACAGTAGGGATTCAACATTTTAAAACAGATTTTAGAGATGTTATGTTTTCTGAAGCCTGTTATTTTTATGCATATGTATGTATAAAATATGTATATTTTATGTTACATTTCCATGGAATGTACGCTAAGCTCAACACGATATTTATGCACCAAGTTTATCTTTTTTAAACTATCCCAGCTTCCTAACTCCATGGAGGGGGAACCTAAAGGGACGACATAATTCTTTCACCTTGGTTTAGATGACGGGAACAGGGAACTATCCGCTATCAACTAGCCCGTGACCAATCATATTTCTCCCTAAGACTTGAACAAGCTAAAGGCTATGAGCAGCCTGGGGTCAGATGCCACTATCATCTAAAAGCAGGGTCCAGTGTCAGAATCATGGCAAAGCCAAGGGATGTTCACTCCAAAAGTTTTGGAAAACAATATTATTACTACAAAATGGAAAATGACTGGTATGGAAAAATAAGAAAAAAAAAAAAAAGGCTGTTATGAGTCCAGGAGAATTAAATACACTATTGTCTTATTTCTAGATATACTTCAAGTTGGGAAATGTGCAACTTTGTTAATTTTCCATGAGATTTTTGTGTCGAATCTTATAGTTCAGAAATATATTTTTTTAAGATTTTATTTCTTTATTTGACAGACAGAGAGAGAGCACAAGTAGGCAGAGAGGCAGGCAGAGAGATAGGGGGAAGCAGGCTCCCTGCTGATCAGAGACCTGATGCGGGGCTCGATCCCAGGACCCCGAGATCATGACCTGAGCCATCATGACCTGAGCCGAAGGCAGAGGCTTAACCCACTGAGCCACCCAGGTGCCCCTCAGAAAGATATTTGACAATTACAGTGGGCCATTCGTTTTCTTCCCACTTACATAGCATAGGCCTTGGCAATAGTCTTCAGTATCCAGGATTTCAGTCAAGGCTGTGATCAGTCTGGTCATGTTACGTAACTTCTTAAAATTTTTATCTACCTGAATTCTCATGCAAATTTTTCTTTGGTCTGTTAAATCATATGTTTTCCAGAGTGGGTCACGGCTGAATTGCTTTTTGTGATGTTGGGCTGAAATGCAGTAAAAGTTTTCAAATATGCTTTTCTGTTACTTCACTTTCATGAAATAACATGCTTGACTATTACCTCTACCTCATGTGTTCCAAATTCTCTTTTCTGTGCACATATAATTTCTAATCTGGAAGTCCCTTTCTGTATACCATAGCTCTCATTTTGCAGTTACTTTTATCTGCATTCTAGGAAATTGTCTCATGGTTACACATTGTGATTTTAATTATTCTAGTGTCAATTCTGCTCTTCAAAACTGTCAATGCAATTTTAAATTTTCTTACCAAAATGTTAGCTGTATTAACTCCATATAAGAGCTAAAATGTATGTTAGAAGTAAAATGCTGTGCTCTGGAGAGCAACTTGGGGAACACAGCTATCAGAATGTTAGAGAAAAGGAGAAGAAAGGGATACTTATACCATGCTAATGATGAATGGAATGTGTCCAACTGTACTGAAATCAAGAGGCACCTATGCTTACCTCAAACTTCTAATATGTTTCTGTGCAGTCTTTATCATACTTTCTAAACACACCATCTATATGTTTAATTCTTCAAACTAAGAAGACCCTAACACATAAGGCAAATGCAGCTTTCAGATATAACAACTACCTAAAAATGTAGCTTGAGTTTTTAATGGTGGGGTTCTCAACATATCATCTTATTTCCAGATGGCCATTACTGTATGCAAAATAAGTAATCAGATTCATTTATGCAATCTGTGATTCCTACATCCATGCAGAAAAGATACATGTATCAACATCTTATATGTATGATACTTAACCAATTCTAGGGTAAACAGATGTGTAGAAAAAGAAAAAAAAAGTGAAATAGTGTAAATCAATAATTGTCATGACTCTCTGTGAATTTATAGTTTACTGGTAGAGAATGACAAATCTAACTATAATATCATCTTATAAATGGTAAATTTGCAGACAATAGGAGTACCGAGCGAGGAAGATACATTAACAGCATGATGTTATCTCCTGAGACAGTGAGTGGTTTACCTTGCGTTGCCTCTGTGGTCTTGACCGTTACCATTACTAGTCTCTGTAATTATTCAGTGAGTAGTAGATATACCTTCATTAGGTGTAAATGTTTGCATCATCTCCAAGGTGTGGTGAGAATGAGTTTTTGAAACTCTTGATTAGAAGATGTCTAGGGAATTAAGGTACTTCTGGTCTATGGCACAGAAAAGAATCTGTAATATACACAATTTACCTCGTGCTATTTAATTCAGAAAAAAAGAGACTGCACCCCTGCAGTGAACTAAGCATAAGCCAAGCCTCTTCACTGACAGGCTCAGCCTTCCCTTTTTCAGCTCCAACAAGGAATGATCAACACCTCTAATTTTCTTTCTTTCTTGGCTAATTTAAATACAGAGAAAGAGACACTTGTGCACAAATGAATGAATAATATAAACTGTACTTTTCTTAATTTGCTGGTACCTGTTTGAACAATTGTCTCTTTTTCATCCAAGTCACTGAACATGAGTAAGAATTTAATGTGTGTAAACATGTTCAGGATTGGAGAGAAATATAAAACCTACAGCAGGAAGGCATTCTACTAGCTACGTTGGAGAATTAAGGGAACAAATTCATAAAATAAAGAGTATCATGTAATAGAAAAGAAAATTATACAATAATCTGAATCCTGAATATATATATATGTGTGTGTATAATTTATTTCTATACATACAATTTTATAATATATATATTTTCTATACATACAATTATATATATACACACACATATAAAATGTGTGTCTAATATATACTATTATATATAATTTGGAATATATATTATATACATATAATTTATTTGGAAAATTACTATACCCTTTTCCTTCTCTATAGTTAACATTTATGTGTGGTCTATTGCATTTGGTGATTTTTAATTTTTTTTTCCTTAGGTTTCCTGAGAGATCAATGTATTTATTTATTTATTTATTTACAACAAATGCCATAAATGGAAGCGGATACAACAACACAAACAAATTTAGATTCAAATTCTGACTCTTGTATTTACAAACTGGATGACCTAGGAGAAACTCGATATCCTTATGTTTTGAATAAAGATTCTCACAGTTCTCTCACAATAAAAATTTTTTGAAATATTTCAAGTACCTAACAATGTATTTGGTAGATGAGATAATCAGTACTGATTTTCATCAAACAGAAACACACAACATGCACACACACACACACACACACACACACACACACCAGATTTCCCTTTTTATTTCAAGAGAAGTTCCTCTCCTACCTGACTTTTAATGCTCTGAGAAGCCACTCGGTTGGGAGAATTATAATCTGATGCTCACTCTTCTGCTTTGGGGCCTTATTAAAATCATGATTTTCTAAATATTATGCAAGGCATATACTCAAATGATGTGGAAACTTTGAGGTAAAGACGATACTTTCGATGCAAACAAGATAATCAGATCCTGTCATGGAATCCTTGGTTCCTGATTCAAACCAAAGGACTGTTTTCTTTCTATTTAAGTGCTGAACAAATGAAAGCATACCCTTATACCACAGTTAGATGAAGAGGAGTGAAAGAGGCAAGGGCAGAAAAGTAGGGAAGTAGGTAGGTAAGCAGCTAGATGTTGAAATTAAATTTTTCATGAACATAATTGTAAATCTAAAGCTATTATTTCAAAAGGCAATACCAAAATAAAACTGTTAGACAAAGTAGTTCCAGAATAGGGTTCAAATATTCTGCAATAAAATTTTGATTAAGCATCTCAAAAAATATAATATAGTGGGTAAGCAGTATCCTCCTCAAATCTTTTTTCAAACTTCATGGCTGAAAATTTTTATATATACAAATATACATATAAACATATACACGTATATATGTATACTTCTGTTTTAGTATTTTTTAAACAAAAGAGATTTTGAGATTTTTATAATGATAAAATATCATTGTTTTGAAAAGCAGTTTCTAATGCTTTACCACAGTTTGTAAGTCTAGGATTTAGGCTTGATTATATAAAAATATCCTAAAATCCTGTAATTTCCCATGGTCAGCTGAAATTTTAGAAATTATGCTTGAATTTTTCTCTAGGAAGTAAAAATTATGAATAAAGTAAATAAAATCCAGATGGATAAGAATTCATTAGTACTTTATGATTTGGAGATTATAATTATTTTGAATTAAAGCAAGGAGGGACATCTACTGTAAGACACCATGGAGTGCCAGATAGATAGCACAAACTAAGGTGTGGTATGTTGACAAAGGTGGGAGATTTTGTGTGTCAGTTGCTACAAACACACTTTCTGATTCCTGGTGTTTATCAAATGTTTCTCCTCCTTCTTCCACAAACTCACTGTCCTCACACCAGCTGAATGCCATCTCACCTTCCCAACTGATAACCAAAATGAGAACAGCAGGTCATTAGGTTACTTGGAATAGACCCTGAACACCTGCACCAGAAATATGCAAAACTCCAGGCTGACAGAGACTCACAAGCCCATATCTTCATTATAGTTGAGTCCAAAAGAAAAACCTACAGTGGATGGGAAAGTCTACTGAAACACTCAACAGGAGATGCTTCTCTTCAGAGCTTTTAGCTCTGTGGTTTCTTTCCTGCACTGAACTTATAAAATCCCCTTGATCTTTTTAAACTACCTAGAAAAAAAAAATTACTCATTTAAATCGTCAAACTTGTCATGTCAGGGAGTGTTTTAAAGATATGTGAGTTTGAAGAGAAGTGTGATGTGTACACACACGTGCACACGCACTTGTGAGTATAGTAAGGACAGAGAAGGAAAGCCTGGTAAATGAGAAGCACACTCAAAAAAAGAAAAAAATGAGAAGCATACTATGTTTACACTGAAGATGCCCACACAGGGATATTTTACCATTCATTTGCTACATGCATCTCTTGGTCACATCCTCTAGCATTAACGTAAATCAGTTGGAATAGAGCTGATCAAATAGAGATTTCAATACTGAAATTTTATGACCCAAACTCACAGACACACAGTAAACATGATTTCAATCTATTTGAACAACTGATATTCCAGTATTTTCTGAGAACACATCAATGGATTAATAAGTATCTAATGTGAGGCACTAGACTTGGGAAACTTGTGAGAAACACATTCTCTGTCCTAACCTACCGTCACTTGTAAACAATACTGATGCATTATTTGGGCATCAGAGAAAATACAGACTAAGTATTTTTAATCTGAGTACCTTTAAAAGACTCTCTCCCTTCCCAGGATCTGTACTCAGCTGAGGGGAAAGATTAAGAAGTGTGGTGACTAAGTGCCATTGAATGGTAGAATCTGAGGAGGGGTGTAGTCAAGGTGGGAGCAGTGGAATCAGAGAGACCTTGGGTTGGGCTCTTCTCTGCAGCTCACTGGTTGTGGGATTTTGCTTCAGATGGCTCACAAGGTTTTCATTAGGCTTCTGAAATAATCTACATATATTATTTCTTTACCTGCATGATCTTTGTAGATAGCAGAATAAGGCTGAAATTTATTGAACTAAACAGGAGAAAACCCAACACACAAACAAGCAAAACAAAACAAAACAAAACAAAAAAACAAAAAACCCCACAATCTTCTTTCCTTCACTCCTTTCTTATGTTGTCGGGAAAGTACAAATTCTTTTGAGGTAATCGAAAAGGTGTGATTTCTGAGAAGGGCGATTAGAACTTCTGATGGAGAAGATCCAAAAGAAAGAGGAAGTGTCAGGATCATTTCCAATCTAGATGTAATCAATGGATAATTCAATTTTCTTCATGGAAAACACATCTACACACAACAAGGAACTTTCTTTCTAAAGTATATATGAATCTTTTGCAAACTGATGGTCTCTGTGGAAGTTTTTACATTCTACAAATGTTCTTCATTTTATCACTGTAGAAACCACAAGAGGGATTCTAAAGAAGGAAGCAAGGCTTAGGTAGACATGCAGGCACTCTCAGATCTTACAGTAATATACCAAGTGCTATTTTAATACATCAGAGCTTTAGCCACATGAGAAGATTTCTGAATGCCAAATGGCTAAGTGAAAAAGGAATAAATGTGAGCTAGCAGGACTTTTCAGACAGTATAGGATAAAACATCCTCACCTGTCATTTGGAGATTTTACACATGTAAAATGATTTTATGATTTTATGAAATTAAGCAAAATTTTAAAATCTCAAATAAAAACTGCTTTCTTGCTTGGGGCTCACCTGGTTTTTGTTGCTGTTGTTGTTGATTTGTTTGTTTGTTTGTTTTTACTGTTAAGATGTATGAAATCATGCTTAGCGTCTGGGTATATAGATTGAGAGTTGCAGAATGTCCTCAGCAGGGTGTGGGGAATGGGGACGGCCCATGTAAGCAACCTTGAACACTAGGCTTGTGAGATCTCTTCTCCACAGCAGTCTAGTTGAAGATGTTCCAATATTGTAGGAAGGGAACTCCAAATATCTATGCTTCAGTTTCATCACAGGGTAATGGAAGCCTTATTTGAGTCAGACAGAGACAGATTTGATTCCCAGAGCCTCTGTGAATGGCTCTATCAAGTCAGGCATCTTCAGAGTTCATAAGTTTCTCTAAGGTCCTTATCATGCAGCTCCCTCTGGGAGGTTGTTGTAAGCTGTATATATAACATCAAAACCATAATGGATAGTAGCATAGCAGCCATTCTGTAGAACTTATTCATTTTAATATTTGAATCCTCATTAAAAAAAGATACATAGGAAAAAAATCTATACTTAGTCCATGATTATTTGGTATACCTTGACCTAATTTCAAGAAGGTATACAGAACACCACCACCAAAACCAAAAACATCTGATGACCCTTTGAATTCCCTTTGGTAAATGATTTTGACTATCCACTATAGTCTATCTGCTCAAACTTGCAGAAACTGTAACATTTTAAGTTGAAAATATGTTGTATGACATAACAATTCTTCTGCTCATTGATGTTCCCCTTAGCACCCATAAGAATACCGAGAACACAAAATGGATTCAATAAATATTTTAAAATTCATACGCACCTAATTTTTATAATCTTTCTTCATACAGACTCTAAAAGCAAACTGAAATGGGTTCAGTTCCTAGACCTGACATTATCTTAGGTAAACTAAACTTCACTAGGATTCCGTTTTCCTATCAGTAAAACAGTAATAATAAACCTCATCTTTTAGGACCTGCTTATGAACCAGTTAAAGGACATAAAACATTCCCATAGTACTTGGGAAACAGTAAATCATCAATAAGTATTAACTATTTTTATCATACCTTTTTAACATGGTGTCACCTGTCTAATACGTGTTATAGCAAATATCAGATACAGTTTCATATGTTTTTCTGGAAATAGAAAAAAAAAGAACAAAGCAAATATTAACTTTAACATAAAAATTTGATAACATACTTCCTACTTTTCCCATGAAAACTGGCCTGTCAGAATATTTTCAACTATTCAAGGTGATGGACAGGTAAGTTTTTTAGTGAACACAGGTCCATACTTCCATAGAGAAATAACAGTATGTTTCTCTCCTCTTTAGTTAATTGTAACAAAAGAATTCAGAAACTTGGAAGGTGTGCATTTAACTCCAAGACAACAAACACTCTATTTGCATTTCCTCCAAGAAACAGTGGTATTTGCTCAAGGAATATTTTTTTAAGGACTCTAGAAATGGCCTCAAAATCTTTCTAGCACATTGCTGAGAGCCCACACAAAGAAGAGAATTTATCCATATACCTTATTTGCTATCCATGTCTGGCCTTACTTCTTCAATAAAGAATCTAGGGTATATGATTGCTTCCTGTAATTTGGTTTGCTCAGAATTAAGCAGGAAAGATCTCTGGCTTACAGCCAGAATATATGTGCCCTTTTCTGAAATAAACGGTTTGTTAAAATAATTCCAAATCTTTCCTCTGATCTCAAGTTTTCTCTTATCAGGTTTGGCTGATTTTTATTAGTATCCACAAACTAGTGTAAAAATTAAAATACCTGGCTCAAGTTTTTGATTCTAAAACATTTGTTTGCTGACTTTTTGCATCCTATTCTTTATTCTTAGATGATCAGTCACAATGACAAGCAGAGAATGGTCATCACCCTGAAGTATTTCGTGCAATCAATTAAACAAGAGCATGAATCGCTTTGTGTACAACAGTATGCATGTTTTCTTTTTAAAGTCAGTGTGAATCATCTGATTGTTCATATAATACGACTGTGTATTTTAAGGAAATAATTCATTTCCTTTTGCTTATTTCCCATTCATTTTGAAAGCTGGTAATAGAAATGGTAATGACTGACTTGTTTTTCTTTAAATTGAGGTTAAAATGATGCTACTTGCATGTGCAACTGGTTTTGGAAAATGAGCAATTCTTGTTAGTTTATTTCTAAATTGATAGAGTGGAGACAAAGAACATTTTAGTACCACTCCAACATTCAGTGAGTTGGTGATCTTTTCAGATCTCTCAGGCCCAAGTTATACCACCATATTTAAATTTACCATGCTTATGGAAGAGATCTTGTCCCTGCATTGACTATGCCCTCTTTTATTTTTGTTTTTGCAAATTGACTTGTATAAGGATGTTCACAAAGTTGGAACTGCATTGTCCATTTGTTCCTAGTCTGTAATGTCATCTTTGCTCACTATTTAATGACCTGGAATTGGAATTTGCACCTAAACTGTAGAAGGTGGGAAAAATCCATCTTAATTCTCCAAAGAAATACAGTTTTTTTTTCAAAGTGGTGTCACTTTAATGTAAATAGTTTAACTCAGTTAGTCCTTATATTTAAGACTCTGAAGTATTAAGTGTGAAAACCTTCAAATCCAGGGTTCTATAGAATTTTATTTTATCCTGTGTCAGATGGGTCTATATTTTAAGGCTCTATCTCTTGCCCTTTTCCCCTGCATTTTTATGTAAATGCATTGTGAGCCTAATGTGTTTATAACTATTAAATGCCATGTGTTGGTCTTTTGTGCTATAATAAAGTACATCCCTGCCTTCCGAATTTCTCTGGCAACTATCTCCATGTTCACTGTCCTCCAATCAGCATCGGCCAATGTAACCACTTAAATCTGATCCCACTGTCTGAATCAGTTACTCAGATAAAAGGCAGCCAAGATCTAAGCCCTGCTCCATGTGGAACCCTCTTAATACTTCCCCCCAGAGTGGACATGGTTCCTCTTACCAGGAGTGTCTGTTTTTTGTTTCTTTCACTCATTCTTTATCTGCTCCCATGTCTCCTCCTGGATTCCTGCAAGCTCTGTCTTAAGCAGGAACCAATTATGCAGAATTTAACCAAAGGCTTTCTGAAATTCAAACAGTCATAACATATGTACTGCCATTCTCAACACTGCTGGTACCACTTCAGATTGGAAAGCATGTTAAATAGGCAGATATGTTTTCTAAAACTAAATTTATCATTTCTATTTTATTCCCTGTGTTTAAAAAAATCACCATTTGGTCAACTTATTATTTTTAAAATTTTAGCTATTTAATATGAAGTTATGCTGCATTATCCTTAATAATTATTCTGGTTTCGAGGGGCGCCTGGGTGGCTCAGTGGTTTAAGCCGCTGCCTTCGGCTCAGGTCATGATCTCAGGGTCCTGGGATCGAGTCTCACATCGGGCTCTCTGCTCAGCAGGGAGCCTGCTTCCCTCCCTCTCTCTGCCTGCCTCTCTGTCTACTTGTGATCTCTCTCTGTCAAATAAATAAATAAAATCTTTAAAAAAAAAATTATTATTCTGGTTTCTGGAGACAGTGTAACTGATTAACTTTCTTTGAATTACCTTTAAGCCGGCGGACTATTCTATTTTGTCTCCTTTCTGTCAAAGTGAAATAGTGATAGCAGTATGCAACTAAAATACAACATTCAAAGCCCTGATAAAGGTTTATGTGTTTACAGAAGCGTACAGGTTTTACATGTGGCTACTCTTAGAAATAAGCCAGAGAGGTGTGTTAGTACATGCTCTTCCAAGCTGCATGTTATGAAATTCATTCTATGCGGACACCTCATTATTCTACTGTCTATGAAAACATGGCTATAGTTGATTCCATTCTTCAGTAAGTTAGTAAGCCTTTATTTCCTATCATGATGACCAAATCTTCTTAGTTTGAGTTAGATTCAAGTTTTAGCAAGGCCAAAGTGGTAATGTGAGCTGGTTTTTGCTTTGGGTGTTCAATAGTTTCCCATCTATTGACTAGGAGCTGTTGATGAGCTGTTGGCATGCGCTTTATAAACTTTGTTGACAATGTCATATATATTTTTATTTTTCTCAGCATCTTCTCAGGTAGGTGTGAATACTTCTATTTTTTCACATGAGAAAATTGAAAGTTAGGAAACTTTTAGCAACCTAAATAGTGTCCCGTAGCCAAACTGTTAGAGCTTGCATTCAAATATCAGAATCATCTGCATCTGAGCTATATTCTCAGCCACTGAATACATGTTGCTCCAGAAAATGTGTATATGTACACGGAGACATAGACCAAAACAAATGACTTCAAAAAAGAAGTCTCATTCATGACCCCAAGATTAAGAACCTCTCTTCTGAGTTAAAGAGAAAGCTGAAGGAAATCTTGCAATTCTCCCGCACTCCCCGTGGGTGGGCCACCACAGTTTACTGGGAAGGGAATGGACATCAGAAATCAAGAGAGAATCTCTAGCTTAGAATTTATCATTGTCTTTGGCTAGACAATTTTCTCTTAGGCTGGGTAGTAAATATTTGGGGGTTTGTGGCATGTGATATGGTTTCTATTGCAACTTTGTGATTACATAGCTGTAGTTGAAAACGGCCATTGACAAGAGTAAATGAGTGGCCAGGGCCAGATTTGATCTGTGGAGGCTCCCACTGCTAACCCCTCAGATAGAGTATACAACATGTTGTATTTTATAGAAAGCTGGGTTTTGTAATGAGGATATAGGAAAAGGCACAAAAGGTAGTCATGTTTTTAAGTTTATTCTACTCTAGGACAGTCTCTCAATAATTATTCATTAATATGTTTTACTAAGAAAAAAAGTTTGTCAAGGAGTTCTGTTACTAGGAGGAAAGACCAGGCCATGAAAACTAGCTTTTTACTCTAATAATGAAAATAGGTATCAGTTATTGGCTATTTGGGAGGAAAAGGGCATGGTGAACTTTGCTGAATAGAGAGCTTCGAATGTACTAACAGTATAACATTTGGTATGGGAACTTGGTAGTGACAAGTTCTGGAAGAAATTAGACACAGTTGAAAGGCTCATTATTAGATTTTTGGAAGAAGGCTAACATGAATGTGATGTTCAAGGAAAGGATTCCACATGGAGATGTGGAAAGTTTAGTAGAAATATTAGAAATTAGACTGTAAAATGATGTTTGACATCGGGCTTTAAAATGGCCAAAACGCAGCCAGAAAAAAAAAAAAAAAAGGACATAAAACGGTAAGTTAAGAATAGTAACAATTACAAAAAAAAAGTATTTGAATGTTAGAAAGTTGTTATAAATAACATACATTTTGGATAATTCATTTCAAATGAAGCAATTTAGAAACTATGCATGCATGCATTTGTTTTTTTCCAGCTCAAAATACAGGTCAAGAATGGGATACTTAGGGGATACCTGGATGGCTCAGTTGTTATACAGCTGCCTTTGGATCAGGTCATGATCCCAGGGTCCTGGGATGCAGCCCTGTGTCCTTGGGCTCCCTGCTCAACAGGAAGCCTGATTCTCCCTCTCCCACTCCCCTTGCTTATGTTACTTGTCTTGCTGTGTCTCTGTCAAATAAATACATAAAATCTTAAAAAAAAACAAAAAAAAAGAATGGAGTACTTGAAGGTGAGAGAAGAGGGCCAATGATTATGTTCCATGAAATTTACATATTAAAAAAAAAAAAACTATTCATGGGATCAAATTATTACCAAAGGGCAGTATCTTGTTCCTTCACCTTATCATGTCTCTCCATTTCCATGGCTTCTTCCTCACTTCACCTATTAGTGCAACAAAGAGTTGGTCAAATTGTTATGAACACCTTATAAACTTCTCATTAGGCTTTATTAGCCACCCCCGAAAATTATGAGTATTTCCAGGGCAGCTTATGATTCTATGGACCCACAAAGCAGGAAGGGGACTGTATTCCCGATGTGTGTCTGATCTGACAGTCTGACATTTCTACACATAAAACCATTCAGAATTATTATTTCTTGTGGGGGCTTAGATTTATGACAACATACAGATGTTTCCATTTCACCTACAAAAAAAAAAATCTGCTGCATAGTATCGAAGATAGAACTTAATTAAAGCCATCGGATGATGATAGAGAAACAATGCTGCATTTCAGATGACTTAAGTACAGCTTTGTCCCTGGCCACCTCCCCCCTCTCCAGCACCCTGTGGATTTCTTCCTTGGCCTTTCCCCTCTTTGAAGTCAGTGGGAGCTCTGAGCTTAGAAAAGTCACCCAGAGTACAGAGGGGCACAAGTACAAGGCTGTTTGACTTTCTGCCCTTGCAAGGATCATGGGGTAGATGAATTAGTAAACACAAACGGAAAAAGGAAAAAAAAAAAAATTCCTAACCTTGGTCCAAATGCAAAGCAAGTATTTCTCTTTCTTTCTCTTTTTTTGAAGTTCAATATTGTTTCTTTTCCTTTTCCTTTTTATTTTTTTATTTTGTGTTTTTACCTTTGCCCTTCCTGTTTCCAACAGGGGTTGGAAGTACTTAAAACTCTTCAGAAAGTATGCTCTGTTGATGTTTCTCACAGAGACTGGAGCAGAAAGTATGACTTATGAACCTCTACCTCTTTGATGCACTATCACTAACACTGGGAGCGCAAAGCATGAATGTATCAGGCTTGCATTAGCTCTCACGGGACTGCCAAGATCCAGGAGTCCTTGATGGCAATTTCAAAAGATGAATAACCAAGCAGACTCCATGGTGCATTAGCACTAATAATTAGTAGAGGGCATTACCCATGCTTTTCTTAAAGCAGAGATATTTAATGTTCTCACTTAATTGTGTATGATTTTCAAAAGTATCACTTATTAAAATATTTTGAATCCTTAAAAAAATACATTTTATAAACACCATAATGGCCCTTCACTACATTTTTAATAAGCTGTTAGTATTTATTAAACATACAGTTGTTATCTTGCAAAAAGAAAAATTGATGCCAATTGGAGACACTTAATTTAATAGATTACGACTTTGGTTAGTTAATATCAACCTCACCCATACTTGCCAAAAGATGAATAAAAAATTTAATTACTGTATATTAAAATTTTCTGGGTAGTTTATTTTTATTACATTATTGGATTTACTTTCTTTTTTGATATTCCTTGACTTTTCCTGAGCCTACATCAATTCACCTGGTTAACTTTTTAGTCACATAAGACCAAGACATTTTCCTCGGCTTTACAGTCTTAGAATCGTCTGATGTATAGTGAACTGATTGATGGGTTTGACAGCAACCAACTGAATTTGTTTTAATTCAGTAGATGTTATTTGAACACTGTTCACATGTAAGAAACTATGCTAGACATTATAGGGGATAGAGAAAGAGACCTCAGTGTGACCAACCATTCTGGTTTGCCCAGAACTGAGGGGTGCCTGGGTAACAGATTTCTAGTGCTTCAAATAGAAAAGTCCCAGGCAAATGAGGACAGGTGTTTCACCCTAACTGAAGTCCTGTTCTTGGAAGCTTACCTCAAGGACACAAGGACACCTAATAAAAAAACCTATGCCATCATAGCAAATTTTATAAGATGTCCTAGCAATAGAAATAAGTACATATTACTTCTGAGTAAGTGAGAAGAAAATGCTGCTACAGTAGTTTTTGTCAATATTGATAATAATTAGCCTGATTTTGGTTTTATCTTGCTTTAATGCAAAACCTCATAGAACACATGATCATTATTGTATACATTTGAGAATTTTGAAATGCTAAATAATTAAAAAAGCTTCCCTAAGTTCTCCTTAACTGTATTTTTGTGGTGCTAGAAAATTATAGACATTGAGATAACTTGAGTTGTATCTTCACTGTCTAGCACTTCATGTTGTTCAGAACATTTCCTGATGTAATCCTGCTGGTACTGCTGCCTACTACACATGAACTAATGTGTCTAACAACAACTCCATAAGGTATTTCCATCTTATAGATGGAAGTACTGAGGCTTATGGAAGGTTAAGTAGCTTGCCCAAGGTCAAAAGTATAAATCTTAGCCAAGATTTAAATGTGAGCAGTCTAGCTTAAAAGCCTAAGTTCTTAACCCTAACGATTACCTGCCTCCCTGCATCATCACTTGATTTGGCATTATGGTAAATATTATTCAATTTCAATGGAACCTAATAATCAAGAGAGTTATCCAATAGCTAGCACACCAAGCTTGTTTAAGGTTTGAACTAGCTTTCCTAAATTTTAGCCTATTTTGTATAGGCTTTGTATCATAGTATCTCTGTATCATAGTATCATAGTATCATTGTATCATAGTATCTCTGAAAAAAAAAAAAGAAAAAGTTTTCTTTTTTCTCACACCTAGCATAATGTCAGCCCTTCTAATAGTATTTCATTTATTCATTCACTAAATTATAGACAGAGTGGTTTGGGGAAATCAAAGGAGTGGTATAAATGATCATTTTCTTGGCATTTATAATCTAGCAGGGGGAGGAAGTATTTGTTTTATTCTGTATTCCTTTATTAAAGAATTTAAAAGCTGTGGTATTCTTATACAAATGTTAGTTTCCTTTGAACAAAGAAAAAAAGGAGGGATGCTTCTGCTCTCGGTGAAGCAGGTAAGCAAGATTTAGAACTCCAGCTACTTGACACCCCATACCCCTTTATCATCCAGTAGGAGAGGGGATCTAATTCTGACCAGCATGGCTTAGAAACCATTGCTATGAATTCTAGGACAATGGCGTCTGTGGCCATATTTCAGTGAAATAATGGAGATTTCACAGATGGTAAGATTCAATTTTAGTCTTAAAGCATAAGTGACATTGTATTGATTCTACACAGGGAAGTGATTTTAATGTTTGGGGATGGTCAGCAAGATACGTCATTTAACAAAATCAGGGCATTAGCACCGAGGAAGAATGATTAAAAAAAGATGGTACGAGTTTAGAAAAGGCTTGCATGTGTTATCATGCCTTACTAATATCTTGTAAGAAAGGATGGTAGCTAAAAGCAGGTGTCTTAAGGGAGGAAGCTGAGTCCTCAAAACTGGCTTCACAGACATGAAATTTTGCTTCCATGGGGATGTAATGATCACCACACTTCAAATTTTTCTCATAACTTCAGGGTTATGAGAAAAATTGACATTAGAAGGACATTTGAAAAAATAAAACTTTCAGTCAGATTTAAGATTTATAATCTTAAAGAATTATAGAGTACTACTTCATAAACCTAGATGAAAATCATTTAAAATATAAAAAGACAAAATAATATAAAATCTCGATAAATGATATGGTTTATTGGTCATATTCTCAGACTTCTATATGCTGTTAGCAGTAGGTAATGATGTGGCATGGCTATCTGTATCCTGACTAGCCCCTTGGTTAAGCTACAAAGTCTCCAGTATAGACTTAAAAGAGTTCCGGTGTGCCACTGGAATCCTAATCTATGTTTCTGGTCATTGTCTAATCACAGCCAAGAGTTTTAGGATGGATTATAATGTCCAGTTGAGTTACATTTATTAACCTTAAGAAGATTAAATTAAGTAAAGAAATACACAAAAGAATGTAAACTGTAATATCAACATTCTGATTTTCGAATACCCTTTATGTTTTTGCCAAATTGAGAATTTAGCCAATCAGTATCAATATTGTAATTCCATTTTTAAATGTGTTGAGTAATGATGGAGTTTTGCAATTTTATATTGAACCTAACAGTTTATACACACTAGTGAATGATTTAAGAGAATACCATATGTATTTCACTCATAAGATTTACTCAAGTACTTAGGACAGGTTATTATCAATTGGATAATTTAAGTTTTTAAAAATAAAATAAGATACAATTCAATCACTCCATAAATAGTTTAAAATGTCTGAGAAGTCTATTTAAATAAATTTTATGTAAATGGAAAAAAATTTAAAAGTGACCCTCGACATTTGCTGTTCTTACTAACAGATATTAGAAACAAAACGTAACAACTCCCCCCCGCCAGGCTTTAGGACATGTAATTTTAATTAATTTAATATTGAATTCTTAAATCAAAATATTTGTGAATAGAAAATCATCCTTGAGGACATCAAAACTCACATTGATGTTAAATAGGTAAACTGAATTCATTACAAGTGAAAATGGCCTGTGATATTTAGTAAGTATGCAACACTTTAGAACTGGAGAGGTAATTGTATTAAAAAATAGTATCATAAATAAGAAGACACCATGTGATTAAATAGACTCCATGAAAACCATGGGAAGGTTGAGTTTTTAATAGATATTGTGTGATTTCTCAAATGTCTTAGCCTTCAGGCAACTAGAAACTAGAATTATGAGGGGAGTCAGGGTGAATACGTTTACATGGGAGAAATTTCCATGGCCTAATGGACCACTTCACAACCTGCATAACAAATGCCATTACCTGTCAATCATAATTCTCATGCCACCTCTAAAAACAAAATGATTGAGATATTTCCCAGTGTAATTAAGAAGTGGATGGTGATTCTAGCCTTAATTTCATTTGATTGAAAAGTTATGGCATCCATGATTGAAGGTAAGTATGGGCCATATAGTTAACACTGCATTAGCATTGGGTCCCTGTTGGGGGACAGGGTTGCGGTGAGGGACTGGTGTCTGCGGCTTATATTGCACTCACCCATGACTCTTCAA
Source organism: Enhydra lutris kenyoni (assembly GCF_002288905.1). NCBI lineage: Eukaryota > Metazoa > Chordata > Mammalia > Carnivora > Mustelidae > Enhydra > Enhydra lutris. Next base: position 10,405,810 of record NW_019154104.1, on the reverse strand, counting down.
GCCTGCCAGAAAAGTACTAGTTCTATGATATTGCAAATGATCAAATAATCTATTGTTTTGCACACGGTTGATAAAAGAGATATCTTGGGCTGATTTTGTTAAATAGCTCTGTAGTCCACATAACCTGATAATACAGTCTGGCAATCAAATTTGGGAGCCATTTGTTTCCTAAATAGTTTGGATCCCTCTGGAGACAAACAAACCCCACACACTTTCAGCCACTACAGAGGCAAAAGTATTCATTTGTGAGAACCACATCAGGCAGAGGTTGGAGGTTTTCTTCAAAATGAAACATTTGTGGCTAGTTGACACTGCAGAAAGTTGGGCTGAGCAAACTGTATCAGGAGGGAAGTGTCTGCTGACAGTTTGACAAAGGTACATGTTGCTTTTGCTTTACCAGAGGAGAGGTTAGGTGTTACACCACCACTCCCAATGAGACCTTAGGGTATTGCATAGCGATCCGTTCACAGCTTTCCCAGTGATGAATGAGGTCTTAGCAGATGCCTTGCAGAGAGGGCTAGAGAAGAATAGATTCCTCATATGTCTGCCCTTTTCCCCTCAGATTGGGCCAGGCAGATGATTAGAGAAAGAATGGTCTGGGCAGTTTAATGAAACCCATCTGCTTTCACTGTGAAAAGAAAAGTCCTCCAGGAGTTCTTGTAAAGCAAAGCAGTTTAGTTTTTAAGAATCATATGTATGTATATATTTTACACACACACACACACACACACACACACAGCAAAATATTTACTCATTTTTCTCGAGGAAAAAATTCCATTGCCTGTATTTCCACATGGGTACATATATTGCTGTATCTGCCTCCAACGTGTGTACCTGACACAGTTTGCTCTGGACACAGAGCAAAGTGAACCAGCGTAAATCCAAACCTTTCTAACCAATTAGCACTGCAAAATAGCATAGGGAATTTTATTTTATTTTATGTTATTTCATTTTATGTTAGATTTGACTTATTTGAGAGAGAGAGACAAAAAGAGAGAACATGAGCCAGGGGAGGGGTAGGGAGAGAGGGAGAAAGAGACTCCCCACTGACCAGGGACCCTGATGCCTGGCTCCATTCCAGGATCCCAGGATCATGACCCAAGCTGAAGGCAGACGCTTAACTGACTGATCCACCCAGGTGCCCCCCACATAGGAAATTTTATAGCAAGAGTTAATTTATTGAAAATACTTAAATGTACTGACTGAATGAAATACTGAAATCAAACTGATTGCTGCCTTTCTTACAGTGTCTTCAGGACTGGTTCTCATACAGGACCTCACTGATGATGTTTGAAAGAGATTTTATTCTCTACACACTAGTTGATTCTTCCATTCCATCTGATATATTTTTGTTTGAATCAGGTTTATATCAAAATTCACTTAAAATCGTTTCGTATGTGTCCAGTATTTAGTATACTGCAAACTATGAACAAATATGTATATATCAGATGGAAGTATCTGCTAATGAAAGAATATAACATTCAGAGACATACCAGTGAATTTAAAAAAAAAAAAAGCAAAAAACATTGACTTTACTGAATATTTTCATATTGAAACTTTGCTGAATATTTTCATACTTCATGACATTTCTTAAACAGTTAACAAAAAGGTACTATTGTTTCCAGACAACTCATATTGATAAAGAGAAACAAGATGAGCTGATATACCATAAATAAATTCAGATTTTGGGGATTAGCTTTTAAAACATTTTCACCTTATTATATATATATATATATATATATATATATATATAAAGATTTTATTTATTTATTTGACAGAAATCACAGTTAGGCAGAGAGGCAGGCAGAGAGAGAGGAGGAAGCAGGCTACATGCTGAGCAGAGAGCCCGAAGCGGGGCTCAATCCCAGGACCCTGGGATCATGACCTGAGCCAAAGGCAGAGGCTTTAACCCACTGAGCTACCCAGGTACCCCTTATTATATTTGTTTTTATTGAATATATTCTTCATAAGATGAAAGTGTTTTATAAGAAATATTTAGTTCTTTCAAAATTAGGGTATTTTTTCAAATCTTGATGAAGAGTAACTAGGAGGCTAGCCTAGTGCTTCAAGTGGTTATTTAAAGACATTATTTTAAACTATTAAGTGTTGTGCTTACTCTTTTCTATGAAGAAACAACTCATAACATCAGTTTTAGAACATGAACACCCCAACTACTTTAATGCATATAATATAACCCATTTAGAAACAAATCATTCAGTTGAGAACTTCCATGTTAAGGCAGGTTCCTTCTTTGACAAGTTCCCAGATAATGCTGATGCTGCTGCTTATCCCCAAGGGATCCCTTTGAGAACCACAAGTTTGTACCAACAATTTCATCATTGAATGTGAACCCACTGCAAATATGTGGAATAATGGTTAAGCTAAGCACAAAGAAATAAGACTGTTCTTCCGTTTGAACCAAAAAAAAATTGCAATTTTTTGTTGTTGTTTCTTTATCTTCTTTTTGCTCTCTTAAAAAACCTAATAGGAACTAGAAAATTGGAGGAAACATAAATAGGCCATTTCTCTATGTTATAGTAGTTGGACCTTGCTGTAGAACTTTCTAAATCTCACTCAGCCTTAAATCAAGAGGCATCCTTCTTCTGTTTCTAGAACTTACTGAAGTGATACAGTAATTATGTCTAATTACTTTATTTTGTCCTTTATCATTTTTCTTTGTATGTATCATCACTCCATAGCAGAACAGGCCTTACATGATAGTGATAAAACTTTTTGCAAAAGCTCTGCTTTCTTTGCTCATGCATTGTATGTTTACACTTGTGGAAATATTCCCAGGTCTCTGAACTATTTCTGTTAGAAATTCATATAGGTCTTAAGGGTTGTGGCTCTTCCTCTTCATCACTGGAGTCTCTTGGAACAGCCCACAAGAGATTTACCCTGTTAGCCTAGACATTATTGCTGCTCCATTACCAGGAACATCAAAACTAGACATCATGTTTGGATAACAAGGATGTGCTTCATGCCTGGGCCATGAACCGATTTAAGCCTTTTTCTCCAAATGAAAGTGAGAACTACCCCTTTCTTTCTGTTTGCTCTCAGACTGACTCCAGACTTAATCCCCATCACAACAATAAGGGAATTTTCTGGAACTGTGGTCTTCTTGGCTGGCTCTCACAACAACATGGATATCCACCAGGAGGAAACTGAATGCAAGAAGGAAATGTGAACCTCATCAATGTCATGGCATCATTTTTACATAATCTTTAAAAAAATAATCTCTTTTGCATATCCACCTTCCTTCTTTTTGGCAGAAGGTTGATTTGTATACACTTACAGGTAGCTAACAGACAGTTTGGGAATGTTCCTTAACATCTCTGGGATTTAGTGTCCTTCAATGGGTGGGTCTGAGTCCACTCACATGCTTTTCTGCTTTAAAACAGAGAGAGTCTTTGTTGACAAGTTAAAGCAATTATAATCACAATCAGAGGTTAAAAATTAACTTGGTCTGAGGTCAATATTCTTTGTCTTTCTTCCGCACTAAGCCTAATCATGAGATGCCTAAAACTCATACTAGATGCGAACTTCAATATACAAGAAACAAATTCCAGCCTACAAAGAAACTTATCTAGTTTTAATTTATAGAATTTCTTACTTTTCTGCCTTTAAAATAGCTCATAAGCCTGTTTGATGACTAAGTTTGTCACTGGCCATTTTGTCCCGACCAAAAAACAAAATGATATTCTGGAGTTTTGTTTTGTTTTTCACATCAGAAAAATGATTTTCTGAAAGAATGTCCCCAAATTTCCTCCCTCAAAGTCCATTTTGAAATTCTGGCAAATGGCCATTTTCCAAATACATGTCATATTGTGGTAGCTGTCTGTACATTTTCCCCATATGTCCCACGCTTGCCTTGGTCTTTTGATGAAAGCACAAGTAAGGTCTTAGCAGCTGCTGCCACTTAATGGAAGGGAACAGTGTTTGGAGAGACCCAAAACTTTTATCATTGAATCTACTTAGGGAGGCTGCACACAGTCATTCTTCCCCAAATCTCCTACTGATTTTCAATGCAAATACTGCCAGCCTCCCTTGCTTATGGCCACAGGATTTAGTTAAGCACTTGACTGAAAACCATGTCAATGCAAATTCAGGGGATAAACCAGCATGCAAATCCCCAAGGCTTCAGCAAGTTATAATTCAACCACAGTATTAGCAAAACAAGATAGCAATTATGCAAGGAATCAGCTGAAAGGTTATTTTTAATTTAAAATTTTTGCATCTTGACAGCTGGGAAAAATGAAACCCTGCCTATTCTTTCTTGTAAAACTCACCCCATTGAAGCCCAAAGCCATTGGGTACATTATAGCCGTGTTCTAAGAGGAGGTGCACACACACACACACACACACACACACACACACGCATGTACATATAGTCACACAGACTGCTTCAAGAAGAGAGACTTCTGGTAAGAGATTAAACTGTCATATTTTCTTCCAGCGTTCTTTTACTAATCTTGCAGAGATCAGAGCATAATTGGCATCCATTAAAAGCTCTATATTTGACGGTAATCAGCCCTGAGCATTTTTTCATCCACATCTCTGACCTCTTACCACTCTCTGTCTTCAATCCCACTTCTGGGGGCTGCAGCTGAGGCAATCACACTGCGATGGGCAAAGAGACTGCACTTTTTATCACTGTGTGAGGACCTCATTTATGACTGACTGCTGGAGCTACTTCATTCGTCTAGTTTGGGTCTAGAGAAGTAGAAGTCTTCCTGCAGCATACTATCTCTAAAAAGGCTACAACAACCTACTTGCAATATTTCATGTTACTTCTGATTTAGGGTAGACAGCACATATCCTGCTCTGGGATTATCAGGAGCCCAGAACGATAGGCATGATTTGGGAAGGGAGATGGAGAGTCCTGTGGCCAAATGCAGTGAGGACTGTGGTTAAGAAAACAAACAGCACGTTTGAGAATTCAGGGTCAGCTGATCTGGGTTAGAGTCCAGGATCTCCTGCTGAGTGCTGGGTGGAGGGACTAAGCTTCCTGGACCTCAGATATTCATCTGTAAGTGTCTAACTTCTTGCTTCTCAACGTGTAACTCACATCACAGACACCGCAACATCAGTGAATCAAAACCTACTTTACAGCAAAATTCCCAGGTGACTGTGTGTGTGTGTAAATTGACAATCACTAGTATATCATACAATAGATACGTCCTCCATAAACAGTAACTTTATTTAGTTACTGAGTACTTATCTCCCTGGCACTGTGGTAGGCTCAGTGGATAGAACAGAAAACTGGTATGATAACTGGTCTTTGCTCACATAGTAGGAGAAATAGATTTGAATCTTGCATTGAGTTCCATGACGTAGGCCTTGGATCATAAGAAAATGTATTTGGGCAGGGGTGTCACAGAAACTGTATGACTCTTCTTTTTTTTTTTCTAATTTAATTTTATTATTTTTTCAGTGTTCCAAAATTCATTGTTTATGCACCACACCCAGTGCTCCATGAAATACATGCCCTCTACCAGTCTCACCCAACCCTCCAACCCCTCCCCTCTAATCAATTATCATATGGTTTCACTTACTTGTGGAGCATAAAGAATAACACGGAGGACATTGGGAGATGGAGAAGAGAAGTGAGTTAGGGGAAACAAACCATGAGAGACTGTGGATTCAGAAACAAACTGTATGATTATTCTTAAAGTTTGTCCTTTGTTTTGCTCAAAGAAACCCCGTCATTTCTCCTTCTTAAAAAAAAAAAAAAATTTTCTTCTTTCTTAGTCCATTTCAATTTTTTTAAATGCATACATATGTATTTTTTACTTATTTAAGAGAGAGACAGACACAGCAAGACAGAGAGAGCAGGGAACTGGACCAGGGATCTGGACAGGGAACTTGATCCCAGACCCTGGGATCATGATCTGAGCCTAAGGCAGATGCTTCACCAACTGAATCACCCAGGTGCCCAGTACATTTCAGTTTTAGTATCTCGTATATTAACCAATCTTGTACTCGTGAATACATGTTAGATCCCCATAGGATAATACTTTTTCTTTCTTCTTCTTGACATCCAGTCCTGGATTTCCAAATAACTTTGTGTCCTGCATTAACTCAGCAGATGTAAATATCTCACTTTCTTCCTCAATGGGGTTCTCTCACAAAGGATATTTAGCCTGGCAGGGGAGATGCATCTCCCCACTATTCCAGGCAGTAAGTGAAGCATCCGCTGTAACTCATAGGGTTCTGAAAGGTCAAGTCCCCTCTCTGGACACGTTATATTATAGTAATTACTTTCCCTTGGTTTCTCCTCCTTTAAGTACTATTCTCAAGCCCCCTGAGTCCTGACCTACCCATCTAAGACTGCTGGTTCTTGAGTCACCATATTAGGGGTAATAGCACAGCCACACAAAGTAACAATAGCTAGAGACCCAGAGGGCCCAAACCTCCAAATAAGAAAGTAGAAAAAAAGGAAGAATGTCAAACTCATTCCCATCCACTGACTCTTGATACTTGAATGAGGAGCTAACCTGCATCAGGACAATGGCAGGCATTTAGGAATTCTAACTACCGTGCTACAGAATACACTTTTCAGAAAGATTTTAACACTGCTGTCATTAACTAATATTTATCAAGCATCATATCTCATTGATGTTTTGTTCATTTTGTTTGGCCAATTACTTCTGAATACAAATCTGACCATATCGTTCCCCAGTGCTAACAATGCTTCAGTGGTTCCCTATTAGGCAGTGTGAACAAGGTACGATCTCCTGCAAGCCCTTCGTCTCATGCCCCTTCCACTTTGGATCCTACCCACCTACCATATCAAAGACTTAGAGATTTCCAGATCTGCCTTAATACTCCATGCATCTGAGCCTCTTATCATATTCATTCTTGAGTCTGAAATGTGCTTATTATCCCATTCTCTTGGAAGAGGGTCGTTTGCTTGTTTGTTTGTTTCATTCAATAGTTACTCCCATCTCCTTGCTGAGGTCTTCCCACACTCCCTGAGCAGAACTAAGTAATTTGAAGTTCCCAATAATGACTTCCACTAACTATCTTACTGTACTGTGTTTTTCATGTTTACACAAGTCTTTCTGAGTTTCTGCATCAGTTTTCACATTATATTGTGATCTCATGAGCAGAGATCCTGCCTTTTGAATCGTGTATACCCACGACTAATACAGTATTTAAAGCATAGTGTGCCCTTGAGAAAACTGTGTTTAGAACATCAGGCAGGACAAATTGTGTACATTTTAATAAATGGATGAATGAACTCACAGGGGTCATAAATTACTTCCATCCATAATTGAAAGCAGAACAAAAGGAAATGCCATATCCCTGCACATTGCTTGTTTTGTAATCAATGCTGAAATATTTGTAAAATCAACAAAAAAGAATATATGGAGAGAGACAGACAGCTTTACCTCTTGTTTCCTGAGTACTGAAATTGTATAAGTTGCTTACAATAACCCCACAAGTGTATGTAGGTACTTTTCAAACCTTTCAAATCAAGTGTCATATTTGGAAAATATTTTATATTAGTAGAACAACTTCTATGGTTCCCAGAGCAATTTGTAAATATTATCTTATCAATTTTACTAAAGTAGACAGGCTGAAAACATTACACTTATGCTCCAGATGAGAGAGGCCAAAGGAAAATGTGGGAGTGTGTGTGTGTGTGTGTGTGTGTGTGTCTTTGTGGGGAGGGTGAAAATCAGCTCTCACTAGGTTAACTCTTCCTTAGTCTCTCTCAGCTCATTATGAGTCTAAATAAAGATCACCTCTGACAAGAGGACAGTATATTGATCTGTAGCTATCATTTAAATGACTCTCCTACCAGGTCTCACACACTGTTCATTCTGTGTCATGCCAGAGACTAATCAACAACAAAATTTCTCTTTCTCTCTCCCTGTTAATCTCTGTGCCAATCTCTCTCACTTCCTCTTTCTCTATCTTAATAATGGCTTCCTACAATATTTCCTGTTTCAAATTGGGGAAAAATCAAAAAGTATGAACCAGTTCTTCTCTCAGATAATTCATAATTTGATAATATGCCAAAATTAGTTCTCTGTTTTAATTGGAACTTGTTTATACATTATAGTAAGTGCACAGTCCAAACTCAGTGGCAGAAATGCAAGTGTGAATGTGGTCCAAACTACTTGAGCCTGACTGAGCAAGGCTTCAGGGCACCACCTTCTCTATGCTTTGAACCCTTATAAGAGTAGGATCACATCTTAGTTTATCTAATCTTGTTGCCTATTATCCTTCAAGGGATTCCAGTCATTTTCTCCAAGGGATTCACATTTTCTCCACTCACACAGTTCTCAATCCTGCTTTAACCCATGTTCTTCCTTCTGCATAAACTACCTTCCCCACATAATCAAATTCTACCTACCTTTCTTGATGCATATCCCATCCTTTCAAATAATGCTGTTTCTTGGTAATTCCTTTTATCCCTCAACTCCTAGTAAATATTACAAAGGTTAACATATAATTATCTGGATGTTATAAGGGTGTTCTAAGTTTACAGATTTTTATAAATATCATATCTTCATTTATTTTGTATCCTCCAAAGCCTGGACATGGCAGGGACTCAATAAACACTTCAGGCTTATGAGTTGAGAGTAAGCTATATTTATCTGTTTTTCCTTTGCTTACACCATACACTTATAGCTCCTTGCTTTTATTTATATGGCTATCTATACTCAGGTTCTTTTTCTATACCCTAACCTTACAAATGCCTACCCGTACTTCAAATCCCAGGGCACTGAGGAAGTTCTCCTTGGTCATTCACAGAATTAATGTTTTTTGTTTTTTGTTTTTTGTTTTTTGTTTTGTTTTTGTTTTTGTTTTTGTTTTTGTTTTACTTCCACTCTCTTATGATACTTGATACAGTACTCAATATAGCTGTGATTGTGAATCCTTACATTTATTGAGTTCTATACCACTTGTAGTAGAGGGGGAAAAGGGCCCTTAAAATATCCACCTCCTAATCTCTGTAACTTGTGAACATTACCTTTTGAAGAAAAAAGGTAAAAAAAAAAAAAAAAAAAAAAAAAAAGGAAAAGAAATGAAAAGAAAGATGGGGCATCGGGGTGGCTCAGTCGGTTAAGCATCTGCCTTCAGCTCGGTCATGATCCCAGGGTCCTGGGATCAAGCCCCACAAGCCCTGCATCGGGCTCCTTGCTCAGCAAGTAGCCTTCTTCTCCCTCTTCTCCCTGCTTATGCTATCTCACTATCTCTGTCTCTGTCACTCTCAAATAAATAAATAAAATCTTAAAAAAAAAAAGGAAAGGAAAAGAAAGAAAGAAAAGGGGAAAAAGGAAGGAAGGAGGAAAGGAGAAGGGATGGGAAGGGAGGAGAAGGAAGGGAAGAGTAGGAGAGAGGGAAGAAGAAAAGGAGGAAGGAAGGAAGTCTTTGTAGATGTGATGAAGTTAGGGATATTGGGAAGGTTATTTTAGATTATCCAGAGGACCTCTTAATTGTAATCATATCTAGTTTTATAAAGGGAAGGCTGTAGAAGATTTGAAACAGATTTAAAGACGTCAGTGATATATAAACAGAGCAGATATTTGCAGATACTGATCTCGAAGACTGGAATGATGTAGCCACAAGCTAAGGAATAATGGCAGCTCTCAGAAGTTGGAAGAGGCAAGCAAGAGTTCTCCCCCAGAGTCTCCCCAGAGTACATGTCTACTCTGATACTCTGATTTCGCCTCATTCGTGAGGGCTCCGTCCTCACAACTTAATTACCTCTCAAAGTCCCTGCCCCTAAACACCATCACCTTAGGGCTTAGATTTCAACACAGGAATGCTGAGGAGACACAAATGTCCAGTTCCTAAGAACTTTATTTCAAATAAAGTCCAGCTCCTTATGTTGTCTCATGAAGCCTATGTTTCTGACTTCATTCCCCACCACTTTCTGCTTTGCTCATTATGTTTTAACACACTGGCTTTATTTGGGACCTTCTAATAAATCAAACTCACTCTTACCTTAGAGCCTTAACAATGCACTTTCAACTTTCTGACTGAAATGTTATTTCCTCCTATTTCCACTTGGTAATTTATTATCATCACTTAAATCTTAAGACGTTAACTGGCCCCTCTCTGCTACAACACTGAATTATAATCATGCATTTCTTTGTATACTGTCCATCTCCTCTCACTAAAATGTAAGCCTCATGAGAGCCGGAAGAGCCTGTCTGTTGTAGTTATCTCTGTCCAGGGTCTAAATCAGTGATTAACATATAATGGTTTCTCAGTAAATAGCTGTTAAGAGAATGGAATGTAAAAATGAGACAGTCCATTAACAACACCCAATTAATGAAGAAGCTACAAATCTCAACATAAAAAGTATTCCTAGGTCATGAGTCTGTGTTTTAACAGAGAGACACAAAAAGACACTTAGAAAGTATTTCTCAGTCTCAGTTTAAACCAGATGTGTATAAGCTAGAGCTGAAAGTAGGGGAGGTTCTCTGTATTTCAGGAAGGGCCATCCCCTCCTTGCTGCATGTCTACAATTGCAGGTTACACTGGTGCCTCCCTATACCATTCCCATGTATCTGGTCCATTCTCCACGCTTGAGGATCCTCACGCATAGCTTGTGGGCATGTGGGCTTCCTTCCAATGATGCCACCTGAAGATGTTCTCATAGCTCTGCTGCCTTGTCCACTCCCCAGTTCACCGGATCACTTTCATAGCTCCTAGTGGCCCTGACCCCATGCCTTTCTATATTTATCTTTGTGAAGATACCGCTCCAGCATAGGCTCCATAACTCCCCCATTTCTTAGCTCAGACACTTTTCTACCCTTTACTTCTGCTCTAGGAAGTCCCTGTTCCTATCAACAGTGTGCACTGTATGTTCCTGTCTTCTTCAAACCATTGTAAGAGGGTCTTACCCCTAGTTTGTCTATTCACAAAAGGGTCAAAGCTAATTACCAATCTGATGTCTGCTTGTACTTTTCTTCTTCCTCTTTCTCCTTCTGCTACAGTTTGGGGAAAAACATGGAAATTTAGATATTTGGCCTGATACTTATTTAAGTCTTACACAGGAATTTTTTCAACAAAAATATTATTGTCTATATAGAACTTTACTCCCATTTTGTCCACTTCTAAATCCAGTTTGTTCAAATGTAAATGAATCTCATGAGGAAAGACAAATAGGAATGCTCAATCAGTGGAAGGTATCGTCATCATCATTAGTGTCATTATTAAACACAATTAACAAGATAAAACCTAGCTTTTATTCTCAATTTATTTATTGCAAATGTCCTGCAAATACAGTGAGTTTTCAATGTTTTAATTTTTTTTTTCATTTTCTCCTAGGGCTCCACTGCAATGAGTTGAAAACAGAATATTCTGTCAATCAAAAGATGATTCTTGTACATGATGTCAAACATCAGATTTAATTTAATTACTCGATCAATATACCTTTTGAAGTTATGCATACGAAGTCTCATATGCAGTTCAAGATTTAGTTTGTGCTTATGGAAGAGGAGGAGATAGGAAAAAAAAAGTAGTATCCAGCATGTGATAGCAATTTTCCTTTGATCATGTCAAAATTCAGGTATGTATAAAAGATGTGCTCAGCGGTGGCTCCAACACTTTCTCTTTCTTCAAATTTGTGAATGTGGTCTTATATTCTGTTGTCATATTACAAAACTGAAATATATTATCTTCTTTAATAACATCTTAGTTCTCCTCAAACAACATAGTATCAATAGTGCTGCTGATTGCATTTGATTAATAAACTTGTGTATAATACTCCTTTGGGTAAATTATGTACTTCAGGTTCATACTTGAAATCTCCAAATTCCAAGTAGGAGGGTAATCAGCTTTCAGATATGGAAAGATTGGCCTTAGAGAAACTATATTAAAGGATTATGGAAAATGCAAATTTACTTCAAAAATGAAGATAAAATTAGTCCAAGGAAGCTGAAGTTAGTAATTAGCAGCTGGAAAGATCAGAATCTCCAAAATACAGTGAATTTAAAAACCACAGTGGATGGAATTTCTATTTAAATTGATTTAGAAGAATATGAGGGAAATTTCCAAAGAATTTCTTATTTGTTTGTTTTAGGAATCAGCGATCAGCCATTAAGTCAGTTTTTAAAGGCTAAAGCTAACTCTTCTAACCTTCATCTGGGGAGAGCTTAGCTCTTTGCCGTTGCCAGCTGGGTCCCAGGCATTTTCTTCTCTAGGAGGGCATCATGGCTTTCTACAAATTCTTCAGGGCATTGTGCTGCCCGTCATGCAACAAAATTCTTGAAGTAGAACTGTGACTTATTCTGCCCTCTCTGCTCCCCATAGTCCTCCTGTCTCTTCCCAAATCCTATACATCAAAGGGAGGAAGAACCTGTAATGTTGACAGCTGTGTGATTTTATTTTCGACCAAACATACATTCTGTTTTTAAGGGATGAGGAACGAAAATAGTTCATATTAGTTTCAAGAGGAGAATCAATATGCTTAGCTATGAAACAGAGGTGTCTCCTGCACACCACCCCAGACGAGTGAACTCTGGAGTGCTTGTCTTCACCACCAGCCACTAGAGCTCACACATCACGTTGCTGGGTGTCCAGGCTTCCCCTCTGGTCTCACACTTAGGTTGGGTTGAAGGACACTGACGGGAGAGTTTTGCAGAGAAGCTAGAGGTTTAACTGGGTGATTCACCGGCATGCTCCTTGCTAGAACAGGTATGGAGTTTGACACATAGGAAGATTGAATGGTGATACCACAAACAGAGAAAGTGTTATTTTCAAGAAAACCAGACAGAGAGGTGGTAGGTATTCTGCACATTTGAACGTTGCCCACTTTTCTTTACAATGGTTCCTAGATCAGCCCAATCCCAGATGCTTAGACATCAACATACCTGGATAATTCTGCCAGCTCAAACCCCTGCTCTTCCTCTTGCTTGTTTACTCAATCTCATTCAGTGTATATCTCACAACCCCTTTCTTTCTCTCTATTGAACTATTTATGATGATGATGATGATGATGATTCCTATCTCAATACACATAAATAGCATATCAGAGAAAGCTTATATACTCATAACAACAAAGCCAAAGCAAACAGAGCCAATAGTAGTGCAAATTATTGTTTTGTTTTCCACAAGAAAGAAGAAGAATGTGATTTTAGAAATAACTTGGTCTAGTGTTTCTTCCCAGGAGAGAAGAGAAGATGCTCACTTTCATTCTGGGAAAAATTGCCCCCCTTATAAGAATAAACAGATAACTCCTAATGCAGGTAAAGGAGAAAGCAAGCAAACTAGCAATAATTAACTTTAAAAAAGCAACTGAAAAAAATATGAGTCTATGAGTCTTTGTACCATATGTGTCTGGAAAACTTCAAGACTGAGTATTTTTTTTTAACCATCCAGTGAAATTATAAATTATAGCAGCTAATACTCATGATGTTACTGGCCTTGTCATCCAAGCACATTCTGGTTCTCTAAACCCATCAATAATTTGAAGCCTTTTTTCCTCTTGCTTTTACTAACCTACACTAAAAATAGCCATTTATTTATTTTTCATTTTTTTAACACAGATAAAAGTTTCAAACATATTCTTTTTATAGTTCTTCACATCGAAAGCGTTCACAAGGTTTGATTTGATAATCCCCAAAGAACTTTCATTTTGTTATCAAACGCTAAGGGTAAATATAAAGGATCTATAGGCAAAACAAAATGTGACCTAATGTTAAATCAGTCAATAAAGATCAATAATTATCAATGCCATTCTATTCTGACATGCCAATATTTTCTCATCTATGTACACAATTCTCAAAACAGATTTTGAAATGCTTGCCCTATAATTTTATATTTAATGAGAATGTTGGCAAGATAAAATCATGCAGAGTTAAAGTAAATGGGTTCTGTAGAGGCCAAGTATACAATCTTATTTGCTATTTGCAAGATTTTAAACAACTTCTCTATGCAATAAGAGCACTGGACCAGATGATTTCTGTGTTTCTTTCTAGCCCTTGGGACCTATGTGATGATCGTTAGGCATTTTGTGCATGTTTCTTTTTGCAAACTAGGGAACTATTGTTAAATGTGGGGTGGTCTGTTTCTCAGCTCAATTTACTCATCTGCAAAAATGACATCGTATCTGCACTGCCTCACCTCAATGAGTTTGTGACAACACAGCATGTTGAGGCACTTTACAAACTTAAAAACACTTTGCAAATCATGATGGTAGTTTTCCTACCCATGGCATAAACTTCCGCAAAGAAGTAGCATATCAGGGTTAATGTGTGTGGCCCTGAGAGTCTAAAACTCAGTTTGATCCCTTAACTCCTTAACACCACTGGCTCTAGCACCTACTTGGAGAGCAGGGATTTAGGCTCCCCCTTTATAAGGTTATAAGAATGGAACAAGAACATATCTGCCCATGTCCCATAAGGCCATGCAAATGATACGCACTCAGAAAATATGATTATTGTGTGTACATGTAAGGCACACATCTAGGCAGTTTTCATAAAACAAGCCCCCAAAATAATAATAAATAATAAAAGAGATGAGAAGAAAGTCTAAGTGTATTAATTTCTAAGTGTGTTCCCTTCCCAGAGATTGTTCCATCTAACAAAAGGGGAGAGAGAACAAAATAAAAGTTAAAAGCGTTTCACTGCTAGGAGTATTGGAATCTCTGGTAAAGGTGATAAATGGGCATGACTTAGAGCCTCGTCATTACAAACCAGTGCTTTTCCATCTTACTTTTCCAGCTTTGTGCATGTCTTTATGATCAGCAGTTTTGCCAGTGGTGTACTGGAGTCAGCTTGTCAATTATTAAATTTTCAGGAGTTTTATGAGCTGGTTGAAAAACTGTGGTTGCTTAAAATCTACCAAGATGGGAGTACTTACATCAAGGAAATCGACAAACACCACAAACTACAACTTTTTTTCTTTTTTCTTTTTTGGTCCTGGAATGCTCATTGTTAAACATTTACCAGCATACCACTGATTTTACTCCTCAAAAAGAACCCATTGATCTTGAGAAGTTAGCCTACACATTGCTCTCAAAGGAAGGAAATCATTTACCTTAAAAAAAAAATTAAAAAATTTAAAAAAAACCCGAAAACCATGAAACAAATGCTTACAGTGAGCAAGGCACTGTGCTCTCTTCAAAACTGGCAGGCAAGACAGCATACAGTCTATTGATCGGACTGAAAGTACTGGTGTGACTTGAACAAGAAGAAAGGTTGAGATGAAATCATTCTAGCAAAAAAAAGCTGAAGAAGAGAGGGGGGCCCAATCAGGGAGGACATCTCAGAAGCGTTATCATGCTGACCTAGCATCAGACACCAGCAAACGCACCTCCTGCGATGCATCGGTGACACCTCCATGACTCCCTTGCCACTTCTAGCTTGAAGAAGACTGCTATTGTACTTCACACATTGTGATCTCAACTTTGTCATAAAAAATGACAATGTTTTCCAATAGATTCAATAAATCACTATTAAAAATCTTTCGGTTTCTTTATATGTAGTTACTCTGAACTGAATGATTCATGGTAGCAAGAGGAACAGGCCCATTGCAAAATATCTTCATAGAAACAAAGAGAAAATGTGTTGGCAATACTCTTCGTTTCACAATTTGAACACTTAGAAAAATGTATTTGCTTTTAATGCTAAAAGATGTTCCTATTGCACCTGCCATCCAACAATATTAAATATTTTAAAAGCAAGCAGTTGAGACACGTACTACATCCCTAAAGTAATATTAGTTAATATATTTATCCTCCAATGTGTATGTTGAATCACAGAAACTGCAGGTCAAGCATTTATGTGATCACACACTAGGACATATCTACAGCCAAAACAATGGCTTACCTTGGGCCTCAGTGTGCTGATGTCGAAGAAAAACTGCATAAGAAAATCTGAAAAACAAAGTTTAAACCCCAGGTTTTGCCATTTCCTGGCCAGGCCTCCTTAAGTAGCTACTAAGGTCTGTTGGGCTCAGTTTATCAATTCATTAGTTTACACAGGCATTTATAAAAAGGGGTGGATTGGACAAAGACAGTTTTTTGATATGTAACTATTTATCACTGGAGTAAGAGGGATGAGTTTACTTGGTACCTGGACAAGCAATGAGTCACACAAAAATTTTGGCTCATCAAATGATAATGACTTCCTCAATATTTTGATTATGACTCACAGAAGGTCTCAGTTGGATACAAGACATTCTAAAAGAGAAAGAGCATTTCAGGTTCAGAGCCTCCTTACAGAAGAGTATCTAAATATGATGGAATAATACTATCTTTTTTATTTATTGAAATTATTTTATGGTTTCCATTATTTTTTAGATTATCTATCACCATTTAATAACTTCCGTGACAGTGTATTTTATGGTGCTCTGTTTCCTGCTGCCTGGTAACACGATTACAGCAGAGTCATTCTTCACTTCTTTTTTGAGCTCCATTTTGTGTTTCTTAAAAAGTTAGGATAGCATCATGCCTACATTCTTTCATTCTTATGCTCATTCAGTTTTTGTACTGTAGTGATACACAACATAAAATATATCATCTTAACCATTTTTAAGTATGCACTTCAGGGGCATTGAGTATATTCATATTGTTATACAAACTTTACCATCATCCATATCTAGATCTTTTATCATCTTCCAGTACTGGAACTCCATGCTTATTCAACAATAACTCCCCATTTTCCCTTCCTCCCAGACCCTAGCAAACATCTTTCTATTTTCTGTCTCTTTGAATTAGACTATCCTAGTTAACAGATGTAGTTAACAGATACAGTCTTTGTCCTCTTGTGACTGGCTTGTTTCACTTATAACATCTTCATGTTTCATCCATGTTGTAACATTTCCTTCCTTCCTTTTAAAGGCTGAACAATATCCCATTATATGAATATACCATATTTTGTTTATCTATTCATCCAATGATGGATACTTGGGTTGTTTCCATCTTTTGGCTATTATGAATATTGCTGCTATGAACATAGGATACAAGTATCCATTCAAGTTCCTACTTTCAATTTTGGGGGGGTACGTATCTAAGGGTGGAATTGCAAGACCATATAGTAATCCTATGTTAAATTTTTGGAAGAACCACCATACTCTTTTCCATTTTCCATTCTGTAACATTTGTATACCTCACTATTTAATATTCCCACCAGCAATGCGCAGAGATTTCAATGTCTCCACAGCCTCTCCAGCACTTGTTATTTTCTGTATTTTTTTTAAAATAACGGCAGTATTAATGCATGTGAAGTGGTATCTCATCATGGTTTTGAATAGTGTTTTCCTAATAATCAGTGATATTGAGCATCTTATTATAAGCTTATTGGCCATTTGCACAGGTTTTTTTTTTTTGAGCAACATCTATTCAAGTTATTAGATGTTATTAACATCTATATTAGCGTGACAAGTTATTAGTACCCCCCTTTTTTTGATTTTTGATTTTTAAAATTTTTTTGATTAGATGTTATTAGCATCTATATTAGCATGACAAGTTATTAGTAGCCCTCCCCCTTTTTTTTTGATCAGCTTGTTTTTTTTGTTGTTGTTGTTGAGTTTATTTTTCTCTTCCAAAAATGACCTACATTCTGGTAACAGAGAAACAAAAATAAAAATACTGAAGTGTAAATGCTCTTGCTAAGTTATGAATGAAGAGCCATGTGACCACTAAACAGTGAAGCAAGTAGCTTTTTCTGGGGGAGTAAAAGAAATTTCACTAAGGAGTCATCATTTGTTCTGTGTCCTCCGATCAAGAATTGGTTGATCTATGAATGGGACAACAAGGTCCTTTCACAGACATTAAGAGGTAAATGATTACATGAGTCCAAGGAATTACAATAATATCGTAACTGTGAAAACAAAAAATAATCATTTTAGTTACACTACTTTCCTTTGAATGGACTCAATAAACAATTTTTACTTTTTTCCCCCAAATTATAACATTGTATAACAAGATACTATCAAGAATAATGTTAAGAACTGAAATTTTTAAATGGTTCTCTCCCCTTCAAGTAGGAAAAATAATGTAGAGTGGGCTCCAATCTCCATTCTCAAGATACTGATAAATTCTCTTAGAATAGATTAGAACTGGTGTACTATCCCACCATTAGTTTTTCCCAAACTATGTTTCTAAATACTAGGATTCCACAAATGCTATACAGGTGTTATGTGAAAAACAATTCTGTGATATAGAAAAGTAGAGGGGATGCAGGGTTAAACAAAGCTTAACACATTTCTTCACTGTAAACCTTCTCAGATCTTAATAAAATCATGCGCATTATCAATCTCTGGATGGAGAAAACAGTATGCAAATGATTTTTAAACTTCCTTTCTCGTTAGAATAATGCCATCCATTTGGCTACATCTCACTGCTTTATTCTTTGCTTGGTATCTAGTAGGTCCTCAATCAATGTTATTTAAGTAAATGAGTAAGTTCTGGGCAGGAGGAAAGGCATAAAAAGCACTCAAGCAAACAGCACAGATTAGAAAATTTCCCATTTTTGCAGCCCAGCACTTGGAACTAGAAAAGGATACACATTTTCTAGGGAATAAAATTTTAAAATAATAACATACCTTTGCCAGAATATTATTTTTAGTTGAGAGAGTGGAGGCTGGGATGAATAGATTTTCTACGGCCTAGACCATTGCCTCTATTATTGCTACCCTTTAACAACAATGGCATCATGGATTGAGGGAAGGGAGTTCTTTCTTAGTTTCAGTAGCAGTTAGTTTATTCCATTGGAATATGATAAATGATTACCCTTACTTTAGAACAAATATGCAAACATTATTAATGATTAATGAAATAAACTACTCAGTCCTTTAAATTATCCAGGCATCAGATTAGGTTCTGTGACCTCCTAATGCAAGAAATTTGGAGAGGTAAGCTAAATCTGATCTAAAACAATCTTTCTTTCTGTTTGCTGTACACTTAATGGTCTTTAATTTCATCTAAAGTCATCTTGTTCCCACGATCTGGAAAACATCTCCATAGGGAATGCTGGAGGCTTTTCACTACATCTGGTGAACTCTTGAGAAGAGCACTGAACATCCCAGCAAAAGTCCTTCACTCTTACAGACTTCTAGTGGACCTGTCACTCTGGAAACATTTCCACTCTCCCTATGCACTGGGCACTTGCTTATATCCATATCAAGCCACCTTCTCATTCACACCTTCTAATGTCCCCTTTTGCCTTCATATATGGTTCAGAATTCCTTAAATGGCTTATGAGACACTTCATAATTATCCCATGGACTCATCTCTCCATATTCCCCACTCACTATCTATGTCCCAACTATACTGAGTTTCTTTCTATGTCCTGGGTAAACTAGTTTTAATCTCATCTCCATAACTCTGTGAAGGCTGTTTCCTCTGTCTGGAACACCCATTTCCAACACCCTCTTTTCTAATCTTTCAAGTTTCTTAAGAAGTAGCTTATGCCAGAGACTCCATATTGACCCTGCTTTAATGGGTAAGGAGCCCGTCTTTGAATTTCAAGAGCACTCTTTTCTTCCTCCATTATAATATTTACCACACTGCATTCCAAACTGCCTGTGTATTCATTTTTTCCCACCATTAGACTAAAAGGAAGATAAGCATAGACATTTTTTTTTCTTTTTTTTTCACCTTTTTTCTCTGCATGGTTTAGGGCAATACCTGCCAGAGACAGCAATTGCTCAAAAGTTTGTTGAAAGAATGAATAAACCCATGTAGATACGTATATTTCTTTCATGAGTAAGTATATGCCTCAATGTGTATTGGTTAAAAGTAGTGAACAAAACAGGCAGTCTCTAAATTCATGTAACTAACAATAAGGGGGGCAGAGACCGAAATAAATATGTCCATGAATAAATAGGTAATATTATGACAGCAGTTCATAAATGTTTAGGAGGAAAAATTTCCGTAAGGGAGTAAATAATTGTTGGGAGGTGAGTAGGTTCAAATTTATATAGAGTGGAGCTATGGAAAATACACCTGGAGAAGAAGTAGAATATATTTTTGGATAACAAGCAAAAACAAAATAAAAAACAAAAAAATTCCAAATCAAGACAAGCCATATATTTGTTCAAAAGAACAAAGGGATTATGATATTGAAGATAAGTAAATAGGCTGTGGTGCTTATTGAAATGGCTTAATTTCAAGGGAATAACAACATGGTATCTGATTACCAAAAATACATTCTTTCTTCATCTGGGACACAGTGTTAGACTATTTTTCCAGGTCCTCTTAGTGATATGGGTAGCTGTGCTACTAGACCTTTTTCATGGAATTGGAATAGAGGTGAATATGTCTCTTCCATTTTCTGCTTCCGCTGGCTGGATGCATGGTATAATGAGGTAATAGAGGATCGTGGAACCACAATGTCAAAAGGACCTGGGCTTGCGAATAATTAGGGAGTAAGACTTGCCTCTCAGGCAAGAACATCCACCCCATGTTGATATGTGAGCAAGAAATATTTTCTAAGTTTCTTATCTTAGAATTTAGAACAGTGTAATACGAAGATTGTTATTATGCACTTCAAAGGAATCCTTTTTATTTTCAACTATATGCATTTTACATCTTCTCACTCAGATGTCACAAAGACTTTGCTTTGATTAAAGATATTGAGATTACCAGGTTTTATCTGTAAATCTAGTTGCAAAAGTAATGTTTTATTATTTCTTAGGGGCTATTTGTCATCCAGAAGGAAAGGTAAGAAGTAAACAACACTTAGGATATGTAGACATAGCTTTAGATATACATACAGTGTAGATATTGATAGAGACTTTTAAGTAAATGTTGAAATTTTATAATCATTTCATATTAATTCAAGAATAACCAGGATGCTACTAGAGAGTTAATATATAAGAGACCTTAACTACCACACTTTGCAATCTATTTGGAATGTCTACCATCCCCAACTGATAAGCATAAGCTAATTGTTACACAGATGGCTGCAGAACCCTCCCTCCTTCAAACAGCTTCTGTTAAACTCATCTGGCCCCAAAGAATACTGCACTAGTTATTTAAACAATCCCCCAGTGTGCTAATAAAATGCATGGTTTTATATGAGCATACTCCAATGGGAATTTGAGTACTAACTGTTGCCTACTTTTACATTCTGTATCACACTAAGCACATGTTAAGTATTTCATTGAATTTGAAAATATATGCATTTTCTTCCTTTATAGATAAAATAACTTACATCTACTTTTCATGCTTTGGTGGTGGTGAAATTGTGAGTCCCACAGATATTAAAAGCAATCAGAGAGGAGATTGATTCTCTTAAAAATTTGAATAGTAGCAAAGAGAAAGGTAGAAATAGAAGGTCCAGGATATTGAGTTTCACCTTGACAACTCAGTTCTGCTAATTTCTGCAAAGACTAGAAAAAAGTCCAGATAAATTTGAGAACATTGGTATGAAAAACAGTAATGCCTAGTAAGTAGCAAAAAGGTATTAACACTTGAATTTGGACATCTTATCAGTGAAAGCCAGGGAGATGACAGCTGGCAAATCAGGAGAGGTCACTAGCCTGACTCTCATTACAACAAAAAACTAAATAAGTAAATAAATCAAAAGTGTGATTTTAGTTTATTTGTATTTATAACTTGGATGTGTGAGTTTTCCATTCACAATTCCTATTATAATCTTTAGCATAGAAATATCATTGAACCATGTGGTTGCAACAGCATTGGTCAATGCATAGAACTAAAATGACAGTTTTATTGTTGACTTGCTTTGTTTTAGAATGCAACCTAAATGTTCAAATCCTTCTTCTTGTTATTTAAGGAGCAGCTTAAACTCAGTTGTTTTCACAATTAACAAAGTTATAAATATTATATCAAAATCATATCATTTAAAAAGCATCTAAGGGGTTGGAAAACTTTCCTAGTAGTCAAGCTACAGAAACTGACTATAAATATCATGCCATTAGGCATACACAGCATTTTTCAATCCAAATAAGACTCTAATATTAAGGATAGAACTTTTTCACTTATATAACTTAGGCATGAGGTGCATAATCCTCATAATAAGAATAGTGTATATCAACAGAATATAAAAGTCTTGTTATTGCTGTGTGACTATGATAAATTCATTTTTTATTATTCTACCTGAGGCACAGCCATAATTACCAATGCCATAGTACCCTCTAATTTAATAACTGAGGCAGCTGTTATATTTACAAAGATGGCAGGGAAGATACAAAAATTCTTGCAACTTTCCTTATTGGCTTTGGCAAGTATTCTTCTGCTGTGAGATTGCTACCATCACATTAGATAAGATTAGATGAAAAAATCATTTCCATTTGAAAGATGCGATCTTTGTGTTCTTTCTTTATTAAAAACACACAATACACTTGAAATGTACAATTGTATTCAAACGGTTATTCATGGAATACAAGGCACTTTACTTAAAAAAAAAAAAAACAAAACACAACTCAGTCCCTATTTTTACATCTCAATGTGCTGAAATGCACTCAGATTGAACACATCTGTTAGAAGAGTTAGATAGGGACCTTGCAGCATTCTTCCCTTGTCTAAACCAGCTTGCTGGCACTTAAAACAGAACTAAATAAGCTTGCTTGATTTTCTTTTGTCTCAGGAGGAGCATAACTTCTGATTACCCCTTTGGGGAACAGGCAAACTTGTTCTGTCTGCAGCTAGGAAGGGAAGGCTACACATCATTCAGAAATTGTGATTCAGGTTCAAGCTGCAGATACAGAAGAATGTATGAAATACGGGAATCTAAATACTTAGTCACTAAATCTGAGAGATGTCCATTCGAAAACAATAGCTATAAACAGGAATAGTGATAATATATTTCCATATTTGCATAAATGAGCTTTCAGAGAAGGTATAGGAACAGAAAGAATGAGGAAAAAGAAAATTATAGACAGTCATGGCGTGAATGAAAATAAATAGTAACGTAAGGGAGCAAGAATAAGATGACCTCCTCTGGGTGGAGAGAGTTATACACGGTTGCCTATCCTTGTCCACACTGCCATTATTATCAATGGAATATACAGAACCTTTGACTTTTTCTTTTTTTTTAATTTCTTTTCAGTGTAACAGTATTCATTGTTTTTGCACCACACCCAGTGCTCCATGCAATACGTGCCCTCCCTAATACCCACCACCTTGTTCCCCCAACCTCCCACCCCCGTCCCCTTCAAGACCCTCAGGTTGTTTTTCAGAGTCCATAGTCTCTCATGGTTCACCTCCCCTTCCAATTTCCCTCAACTCCCTTCTCCTCTCCATCTCCCCATGTCCTCCATGTTATTTGTTATGCTACACAAATAAGTGAAACCATATGATAATTGACTCTCTCTGCTTGACTTATTTCACTCAGCATAATAGCTTCCAGTCCCGACCATGTTGCTACAAAAGTTGGGTATTCATCCTTTCTGATGGAGGCATAATACTCCACAGTGTATATGGACCACATCTTCCTTATCCATTCGTCCGTTGAAGGGCATCTTGGTTCTTTCCACAGTTTGGTGACCGTGGCCATTGTTGCTACAAACATTGGGGTACAGATGGCCCTTCTTTTCACTACATCTGTATCTTTCGGGTAAATACCCAGTAGTGTAATTGCAGGGTCATAGGGAAGCTCTATTGTTAATTTCTTGAGGAATCTCCACACTGTTCTCCAAAGTGGCTGCACCAACTTGCATTCCCACCAACAGTGTAAGAGGGTTCCCCTTTCTCCACATCCTCTCCAGCACATGTTGTTTCCTGTCTTGCTAATTTTGGCCATTTTAACTGGTGTAAGGTGGTATCTCAATGTGGTTTTAATTTGAATCTCCCTGATGGCTAGTGATGATGAACATTTTTTCACGTGTCTGATAGCCATTTGTACGTCTTCATTGGAGAAATGTCTAGAACCTTTGACTTCTAATTCCTAAATTCAATGAGGAGTGTTCCTGAATTCTGAATGTCACAGAGGTAGGAATAAAAAAAACAAAAATAGTGTCGAATAAAGCTGCACTTACACATACAGGAGCAAAAAACCTTCAATTCTATTTTAGTTCTCTCCCATACTGTCTTTTGGGTAAAAATTATCAGCTTCAAAGAGAAGATAAGAAACACTGATTAGTAATTTGAAATTCAAACGCAATAAAACTACCAATAGACCAGGGGAAATCTCAAGCTAGTTTCCCCAAGATTCTTCCAAACCATATGAGCTTATGTTCTACTGATTTCTTTAATATATTTGTTTTATGATACATTCCTGTATCTATTTAACATGTACATATTATTCTTATTCTAATATTCCTTAAACTTGGTTGTGTCTATTGGAATCTTTGTTTTACTTAAGTATAACACCTCAAGTAAAAAACTTTGCTAATGAATGGTTTTGTGTTAATCACATTCTTATGAGGCTCATATTTAAAATATTAATTGAGTTGCTCTGTTGTGGGATTAGTTACCCCAAATTGATCTTGTCTGTAAATTCAGATTTATACATATTTGATGTGCCTTAAAAAGATTTATAATGTGGCTGTACATTATCCATAGATAAGAATTCTTATATTTATCTCTGTAGAGTATCTAGCCTGAGCCCTGTCTTTCCATGACTGGTCCATAAAGCAGCAGCATTAGCCATTTCTTGGAAACTTGTTAGAAATGCAGAATCTCAGGTTGCCTGGGTGGCTCAGTTGGTTGAGCATCCAGGTCGTGATCTTGGGGTCCTAGGATCGAGCCCCGTGTTGCTCCCTGCTCAGTTCCCTCTTCCTCTACCCCTCCCCACCACTCGTGTTCTCTCTCTCTCTCTCTCTCTGTCTCTCTCTCTCAAATACATAAGTAAAAACCTTAAATTAAAAAAAAAAAAGGCAAAACAGAAATGCAGGATCTCAGGTCACCCTCAAAACCCAATACATCAGAATTTGTATTTTAATAAGATCCTCCATTGATCATATGTTCATTTAAGTTGAGAAGCACATATATATGTGTGTGTATATATATATATATATATATACACACACACACATATGTGTGTGTGTGTGTGTGTGTGTGTGTCTTGCTTTATAGCTATATATGATGCTAGAATAGCAGTGATTTTTCATGGTGATGGTGATGGTGGTGATGACCGTATCCTGGTGAGACTGTTGGTAAGCATGGTGGTTTTGGTGACCGAGGTGAAGGTGGTGGTGGTGGTGGTATCGGTATACTTTCAGGCCCCACTATATAAGGAAACATCATTTCTCTAGAAAAAGATCATTGGAAAAATAATAAACAAAAATGAAAAGTCCTATGAGGAGAGTTTTATACATTTGAGAAGAAAATACTGATAAATCACTGGAAGAAAAATATGATTCCCAAAGTTTATGCACTAGAATGCCTTAAAAGGATAGTCCTAAGTAACGGTCAGATAATTTGCGGGCCAGAACTGAAATTGAGACAATACATTTTGCTTCAGTATCTTCAGTGAACCTCCCTATACAACATTCAGTTGCTCCTCTAAAAAAATGTTAACCAAATAATTAATATAATTCTGAAGCATGGATACACTATTAGCTTTTCTAGAGTGCTAAATTATTAACTTAGTGAGTCTTTCATGTCTCAGTTCAGCCTAAAATACTGTCAATGTGTAGACATACAAGTTTTCAAATTTTTTCTTCCTCTGTAAAGAAATACATGAGTGTTCTGAAAGGGCTAGATAATGTAAGACCCTGGCTTCAGGATAACTTTTCAGAGCAATCAGTTCATTCTTTTCATCTTTTTAGGCCTGTGGCATTTTCTATGATGGCATACTAACTCAATAGTATAAAGGCCTGGGGACCTGTAAAGAAAATACAATCTGCATTTATCGCTTTGTTATAATCTCCCTCTGCAGTGCATAATGTTTCTACTCTACAAACTACGTACTGGGGATCAAATTTCATCAGAGGGTGTTTGTACTGCACTGTCCAGGGGTGCTCGATGTGGCATTCCCCTGGCTTGAGTTAGCATCTTCATTGGCTATCAACATGGAACCATCAAGTGTGTGGGGGTCACTGAGACACCCTAAAGCAGCATAATGAAATTATAATTGCAGCTCCTCTGTCAAGGAACTTTCCCTGCTTGTAATTTACAAAGAATATGATAACAGATGTCCACAGTCAGTCTGCAGCCCAGGTCCTCCTAAAATTCTGTGCGGACTGCTATCACGTCTGGGTGACAAGAACTGCTTCTTGGTTTAGCACTTCGTTCCAAAAGCAGAGCCTCTTCAGGAGTGCAAAGAGACAGATTAAAATATCTTTTTTTTTTTAATTGTTAAAAAAAAAAAACCTGAAAATGAGGGAAAATGACTGTTTATCTTTTAAAACCATGAATGGTACCAACTTTCAGGGAACTGATTGCTGGGGGTTAATATTCCCAGTACCTGTCTACGGCAGAAAATTGAACTAAGTCTCTAGAGTTCCACTGTCAATTCATCAGGATAAATAAAAGCCTGCAATCCAGAATGCTCCAGATGAGAAGCAGGCACTAGACTGCTTCTGCCACACTTCATTAGCAACCTTTCTGATCACAGGGTAATACCTAAGGAATAACATGTATGTCACATAATGCCACAAAGACCAAAACAGGTGGTCAGAGAGAAAAAAAAGAAACAAGAAAAGACCCTCAATCACAGTTTTCTGACTTCTGTAGTTGATGGAAAAGGTAAAATAGGATACAATATAGTGTTTTATAATGAGTTAATATAACAAAAGGTTTGACTTTTTGTTTATTTATTTGTTTTCAGGTGTCAAGGGTTGAACCATTCTAGTTAGATAATTTTTGTTGTTGTTTCTTTTATTTCATGATGACTTATTAAGTGGCCTATAAAATATGAGTGATTACATTTAGCATTTTGGGGGAGGCAGGAATGAAAGGAAGATCATGGTGTGTGAGTCCTTCCAGTAGAAGAAGGGATTTGGTGTTAACAGTTTGTACTGGGATATGCATGCATCTGGGTTGGATCCCAAAGCTTGCAGGACCCTGCAGATAATTTAAAATATTTATTTTGCTATCGATAGATAAACCTTTAGCAACCTACTCATTTTTATTGAGTCCAAGATTTTTTGTGGCCAAGATGCAAAATAATTATAACCATATTATAATTTTATAGAGACTTACAGTAAGAACAGAATTAGCTATGTTATGTGAAAAATCGCATTTTAAGCTGTAAAATATTCGTTGTATAATACAAATACAAAGCCATACTGGTTATTTCAGAGAAAGAAATTTTAGTGGGAAAGCAGAGCAATAAATGGAAACCAGTTGTTCACAGACATGAGATGACCAAGAGACTGATGGAGGAACATTTAGAAATGTACATTGGTGCCATTACTGAGAGCCTTAAATACAAATTTGTAATGTTTTTTTAATTGTGTTAAAAATAAGTAAGCTACTCATCACTGGCAAAGTAGACTTTATTAAATTTACTTTCAAGTGACTATGAACTGATTCAGAAAAGAGTGTAGAGAATTAGAATGGAAAAGGTATGTAGAACAGATATTATAAAGAAGACAGCCCCAACAGTGCAGTATCTTAATGTAGAAAGAGATCAAGAGGGAAAAATGAGTTTTTGCCTTAACTAGTGTACCCGACAAAAACAGAAAAGTAGGAAGAATAATTGGTGTAGATGAGATTATCATTCCTAACCTGAAATTTCCCAGAGTGTACTTTTTTTAATGGGTTTATTTTTTTCTGTTGATAAGGATCCCCAGTAACTTCCTGACAAGAAGTTCTAAGATATACACACACAAAAGACAATTAAATTTTAACAACTGGAAATATTTTGTTGAAAAGGATTGTTAACAATATAATAAAGTACTTCAGTTTTTCTTATTCTCTGTGTGGTCCCCTGAATTGAAAATATTTGATGGGTTCTAAGAGACCACCCAGAGTTTCAATTCCTACTTTCTTGACTGTTTCCATTATAATGTTTACTCTTTCTTCATTTTTTTCTGCCTTCTTTAAATCTGGATTCCTTATGTATCTTAAACATTTTCATGAATTGAGACTCATTGAATAACATGGCAGAAGTGTAAATAATAAAGCTAATTCTACAAGAGCCAAACTACATGTATTGCATAAATGATCATAAAGCAATCCATGTAGGATCATCTACAGATAGATTGCATAAGATTTATTGTACCTCTTGCATAAAAACATCTAAGCAGTTTAAAGTAATTACAAAAACCAATGTGAGATCAACTTAACCACAAATGGTAAAGACCCACCAGTCATTTCAGAATTATATTATTTAAGGCTAACATACATTCTTATCTCTCTGAACTCAAAAATATTTCAAAAATTTTGGGTGGCAAAATCTCTAAGATATCTTCTAGATAGACTAATTTATTGTTCAAAACCTAATGAGTTATTTATCAGTAAAAATATCACTAACGTGCAAGATTTCCTTAATATAAAACTTCCAATTAGCCTAATTGTGTTGTTTTTATAGGTGTTTTAAGAATCCAGTATAAAAAATTTTATTTGTTTCAACTTTCTACTTGTTACATAAATCAGCAAATGAAACTTTTGCCATGGCTATGGACTGTTTGTATCTTAGTTATAAATTCCTCTTTTTTTGATAGGTAAAATCCTTTCTATGACTCATGGAAACTCAGGGCTTAGTAATATATACCTCTCAGGGTTACTGTAAATCTAAAGAGAAGCAACTGATAATTTCCTATTTTCTTTTTTTTTTAATTTTCAATTCTTTTACTAAATATCTGATCTTTTAATCCAAAATTACATTGTTTTAGAGAAAGACCAACATTTAAATTTGAATTTCAGGCTCAACTTATTTATGTGTTTCCATTGATTTCCATGTGATGACAAATACATGATTTCCATGTTAATAAAGTGATTTGAGAGTCTTGAAAATGTGTTTCTTCAGTATGTAAGTATTGCTCCAAGTTCTTGTCAGCACAGAGTTAAGCACTTCATAAGCACCAAATGTTGCTCTTGAACACTCTAATTAACATATGTAAATTCCAATTTAGAAAGCCTCATAATTTTATGAACTGAAATACTTTTTTTTCAATTAAGAGAGAGCTAAATCACCCCAGACTCTCAACTTAACCAATGTCAATTTAGTCTTAGGAAAAATGTAGCACAAACACAAACATTTTTAAGGAAATTTTACATTTTTCAAGGAAAGATCAAGTCCACTGTGTTAGTGTTAAAATTGGTGAGTGAAGGTGAACATGTTATACCACATGTCACCAGTCAGGAAGGTCCGGAATCTATGTTTATCACACTAGCACTAAAATTGACAGGAATAACATTCAGAATAGAGATTAGGGGTGGCTCAGTTGGTTAAGCATCTGCCTTTAGCTCAGGTCTTGATCCTGGGGTCCTGGGATCTAGCCCACATCGGACTCCCTGCTCAGCGGGAAGGCTGCTTCTCCCTCTTCCACTATCCTTGTTCTTGTTTCTTCTCTTGCTGAGTCTCTCTCTCAGATAAATAAAACCTTTAAGAAAATAGAAATTAGATATAAAAGGAATTTCTAGGGGCACCTGAGTGGCTCAAGAGATCAAGTGATTGACTTTTGATTTTGGCTCAAGTCATGATCTCGGTGGAGATCAACAGGCTCCATGCCAGGTGTGGAGCCCACTTAAGATTCTCTCTCCCTCTCCCTCTGTTCCCCCACCCCTTATTTTTTTTTTTTTTCCTCCCTTAGGGGCATCTGAGTGGTTCATTTGGTTAAGCACCTGCCTTCAACTCAGGTTATGATCCTGAGGTCCTGGGATTGAGCCCCACTTCAAGATCCCTGCTTGCTGGGGAATGTGCTTCTCCCTCTCCCCCTGACCCCTTAATCCCCATCCCACTCATGCTCTTTCTGGCACTCTCTCTCAAATAAATAAAATCTTTAATTTTTTTTCTAAATTTTTTCTTGTTATAGTTCTTACTGATTTCAGGAAAATAAAAAAAAAATAGAAACAAGAACATAATTTAAAACAAAACAAAACAAAACAAAACCCAGAAACAAAAAACAAAACAAAACAAAACAAAAAACCCACTCTGTATCCTAAAGCTTATCTCAAACAAAAACAGTTCTCTGTTCCTTTTTTGAAGTAGGGGTGAGGACAGGTCATAAAGGAGCCCAGCTACTGCAACATGAATTCACTGTGAAGGAATTAGAATTTCCAGTCCAGGTTCTGTTTGCCCCCATCCTTCCCTACAGGCTCCTATTCCAATGTTAAAGGGAGGCATAGGCAGGGCACTGAAGAGGTAGTGGAAGGGAGGGAAGGGGACAGGACACCAGAATATCTCTTCCTTTCCTGCCTTCCTCAGGTAGCCCCTTCAGCAGTGGTGGCATCTCCTCTAAGGTTCCAGCTTCCAGTGGACAGGCCAAGGTATGGCCTCAGCTTCCAATACTGGTGACTTTCTCCTCCCTCCATCCCTCCAGTGGAGATAGGGTGGTAACTTCCTCATTCTCTGCTGACTTACAGGCTCTTCTATCATCTGGTTAGACAGTTCTTTGTATTCAGTCCTGATTTAAGTATTTAAATATTTTTTATTTCCTTGCTAGACTTTGATCCTCCCTTTTTCGGATGTCTAATAGTTGATCATATCATCCGAGTATGTTCTAATATGCTTTCCCTCAAACAGACTGAATTTCTGGCACATTTCTAATGATTGTTAATCAACACTAATGTGTTCCTTTTTTTTTTTTTTTTTTTTTAGATTTTATTTACTTATTTGAGAGAGAGAGAGAGCACAAGCAGGGAGAGGAACAGAAGAAGAGGGAGAGGGACAAGGAGAGTCCTTGCTGAGCAGGGAGCCAAGACAGAGCTCGATCCCAAGACCCTGAGATCATGACCTGAGCCAAGTCAGACACTTAACCAACTAAGCCACCAAGGCGTCCCTAAAGTGTTCCTTTATACAGATTAATTGACATGGAAATCTTGATGCTTGATATTGTATTTAATAATTCCTGTATTTTTATGATTTATTTACTTGAGATACTGGTGTTTACAAGGTATGTTTGATCTTTTTTTAAGGAAAGTTTTGCATAAGCAGAAAATTAGAATGTATTCAGTGCCTTACTCTTTACTTCTCGGACAGGTGTCTGAAAGGCAATATCTTAAGGAATCCTGTATTCAGTCAGGAAGTTAAGGGATTCTAAGGCAGATTATAAGATTTACCAAGTCTTACAGATATTCAGAACATACCAACAATTGAAAAAAATTATACCCCTTAAAGACGATTAATGAACTGCAGTAGGAAGATATATCAAAATGCTATTGCTTAGTATGTTGGTGTGTGCTTACATTTAAATTTCTGTAATATATATTTAATTTACATTTATGTAATAACTTATGTAATTATATAATGTAATACATTTACATTATATTTATATTTACATTTGTGATCTTTGTGCTTACACTTATATTTATTATAATAATGTAAACCATGATCGTCTGACATTTATCAGGACTGGTAAAATTTTCTGCTAAATAGTTTAAAGGAACTGGGGAGCTGATTTCAAATATGAATAAAATCAATATGATAAAGACAAAATACTGAAATCTAAGATTTAACTCTCCAATGCAAATCTGCCAGAATGTGTTTGACACAAGTAAGCTTCATCAGCATTTGAGTTTTGCTACTGATGCCCCTGAAATATGGAAACTAGAAAGTTTGAAAATGAAATTTGTGGGGATAAAGTATCAAAACACCCCATCCTCTTGGGAAACAAAACAAAACAAAACAAAACAGATTATTTCTGTTTAAGTTGTCATTCAATTTTAGCATTCTACCAATTAAACATCCTATTTCACCATGGCTCAATACTGACTATGAAATAGAATATTTTTAGCATATATACTATGAAGCCTATAATGGTAGAACTGTTCTTACTCAAAACTAAGATCTTCATGACAGAGTATACCACATGGTAAAGAGTAAGTACTCAGTAAATGTTAAATTGATTTTCCTACTTAGTTAATGGATACCTCAGAAACATTCTACATTTTTTATATTAGTATTAAATAAATAATAATATTTATATAGTGTGATGTTTTAAATGAGGTTTTATTAAATAAATAGTAATATTTATATAATATGAAATTTTAAATGAGGTTGTGCAGTATTGTCTGAACATTTCATCATTATTTATGATGTTGATCCTATGTACAATGCATTCCAAGTTCTGAACACCTCACAAATGGACTTTGAATTCAATGTGTTAAGAAAGTGTTGTCCTCTAATCTAACTAGTACTTTCCATCTCTATTTGAGAAAGAGTTAGGTAAGTATAGTTAGTCAGTTAAAAATTGTTATTTGAAAACCAGAAGAGACAAACATACCATTTTGGCTGCAATTAGAGTAAAATGCAGAAAATGTTTCATTCACAATTTGGGCTCTCAGGAATGTTAAAGATTAAGACCCAACAAATATGAGTTCACAACCAAACCAACAAGAATATTAGTTACCATAAGTGAGATCAGAGAAACTGAAAGTCCATTTTAAACATTAAAGTAACCAGATGTAGACTATAACATAATTATATATGCCATGTTTAACATAATAAAGCTGTAACTACAGAAGTGACCAACAAAGTGTGCAGAGGAACAATAAAATTTTTAGAATTGAAAATCACGAATGTGAAAAAAATCATATTGATGAATGGGTTGGTACTAGATTCAGCTGAAGAGAGAACCTGTGGATAAGAAGATATATCTGAAGAATTTATTTAGAATGAAGCAGGGAGATTCAGAGTAGAAAAACCTGACAAAGACTTTAAGTTAGTGAGAATAGAATAAGAATCTAAAAAATACGACAAGGACATAGTGGCTTTTCAGGTAGGAACTGGCAATCAGACTCAAGAGAAACCCATAGCCTTTAATCTAGAACTGTGAATCTAGAACTAGAATCTAGAACCAGAATCTAGAACTATGTTTACTCAACATTATAGAAGGATAAGCAGGAGAAATAGCAAGTAAAGCATCTTCACCTAATCTGAAGATACCCAAACTATCCAAGTACCCCAAGTTTGTATGTGGGGAGCACATAAGAACTAAAGCCTTTATTTCCCATCAATCTTATATATTATTCAAGCAATGCAACCCCTTCCTGGGGTTCGCACCATCTAGATGCGGGATCATTCACCAATATTTTAAGTCTTCTGTTTGCAAAGCAGCAATACTGTGGGACATGACAGCTGTTCTCATGCAGGGCTGTACTAGCGAAAGACTGAGGTTAACACTTCATACATAATTAATACATAATACAGAATTTCAAAAGGAAGGAGTCTTTAAAAATGGAAAAGAAACAAAGTTAGAAGATAAAAAGGTAGAAACCTTTCCAAAGCTAAGAAAGAACTAGCCTGGAATTTATAGGAAGTGCCACTATCATGAACAAGATATGTAAGAAGGAAGCTACACCTAAACACATCATGAAACTATAAAATCCCTGAGAATAAGTAAAGATTTTACATACAGTTGAAAAGGGTAAAATTCTTTTGAAAAATGTCAGAAAATCAAATGACTATATAAAAGTGATCTATCTTTGGGCTATTTTTATATTCCATTAATCTACCTGTTAACCTTGATTAATCTGACTTTAAGTAAATCTTGAGCACACATCTGTAAATTGTCCAACTTGTTCTTTTTTGAGGATGATTCTGAATATTCTGTACTAATGTGGCTATCAGCTTATAATTTTAGAACAAAAAATCAATTGAAAGAGATTTTCTGAGTCTTTTTTGATTAATGTTTTTTTTTTAAGATTTTATTTATTTATTTGACAGACAGAGATCACAAGTAGGCAGAGAGGCAGGCAGAGAGGCAGGCAGAGAGAGCGGGGGGCGGGGGGAAGCAGGCTCCCTGCTGAGCAGAAAGCCCAATGAGGGGCTCAATCCCAGGACCCCGGGATCACGACCTGAGCTGAAGGCAGAGGCTTTAACCCACTGAGTTACCCAGGCTTCTCGTTGATTAATGTTTTTAAAAGATTACCCTGGTTTACATGTAGGGGGTGGATTAGAAAGGAGTAAGAATAAAGGAGGGGTCCCATTTTGGAGATTATCACAGTAGTCCAGGAGAGGATGATGGAAGCCTGGCTCACAGGGTAGCAGGGAAATGGGCAGAAGTGGATGGGTCCAATCTGGGCTCTACAGGGAATTCAAAAAGAGCGGATTTGGAGAGTTTAAGAACATGGTTTAGAGCATTGATGAATGTAATTCAGATGTGATGTCATAGGAAGAGATGTAAATTTTAGTCACCTGACATACAAATAAAACCTGCATGAGTTGCATAAGACTCTAAAATCTGTATGGTATTACACTGTAAAATTATTGGGGAGAAAGTATCACATGCTATTTTGGGGATGATAGGAGGCTAAATGAATTAATCTGCAAAGTAACCCCAGAGTTGTGTTTAAAAGCATGATGACCTGTAATTATAATATTCTTTCCTTCAATCACCTCATTTTGTGAACCTAGTTAAACAGTCTGGGTGCATAGTAAGCCAAGATATCATACATGCTTTTTGAATATTTTACTAATAGTGGAAATCTGAGCTAAACAAGTTTGAAACCTAAATGGTAATGGGTTTATTAGGTGGCTAATCCTGAAATTGAAAGAATCATGTTAAAGATGTAAAATTGTCCTTGGCTAAAGTAAAACCACCAGGGCCTGAAATACAGTTTCTTTCCTCTTTGTGTGTGTGTGTGTGTGTGTGTGTGTGTGTGTGTGTACAATACTAGCTGGAGACTATTCTGTCATCCAAAAAAGAGCATGCTGAAAATATTAGCTCTAATAATTTCCCTAGATGTAAGCTTTTACAACAAAATGCTGAAAATGCAGACATAAAATAGATTCTTTTCTACAAATTTCAAGATGAGAAAGAGACTTAACCCTTTGCTTCTTTCTAAAAAATCTGAGTTTGGGCATGTCACTTGACAAAAAAGGGGAAATTATTAGACATACGATATTCATTCATTAGACAAAGCTGTAAATATATTATAAATTATATGACCATATCCTACATATACTATACAAATGCCTACTTAAGGAACTCATTTGTATACAATCTGATTAGTAAGTCTTGCTTTAATAACTTCCTGTTTCTCAGGGCACCTGGTTGGCTTAATCCGGCTCTTGATTTTGGCTCAGGTCATGGTCTCAGTCTCAGGGTATAAGATCAAGTCCCACATCAGCCTCCCCACTCAGTGGGGAGTCTGCTTCTCTCTATCCTCTCCTTCTGCCCCACTCCTTGCCCTCTTTCTCCCGCTCTCACATAAATAAATAAATCAAAAAAATGCCTTATTTCCCAGGTTCTTAATAATTGAAAAGTCATTACAAACATCTTTATGATCTTATTACCTGTATTTCACATAAATGTCACAAGTCACAGGAACCCTAGGAATGAGGGCATTCCTAATAAATATTACTCTAGGTCAGGTATTTTTCTAGTCCATTGGGCTGAAGTTCTGAGGGAAGGAAATCAGCTTAATAGGGCTATGTTCTCTTAGACATTCATAAAAGCCAAGAATAAATCCACAATAATTATACTTTGGGGAGCAATAAAGAAACACTTTGGTGCATATAAGATCCATAGTTATAGACGTGCCACTGAAATGCCATTTCCTGTTTGCAGAATTATTCAGTCACAAAATCTTTTCACACAAAAGTTTCAGATAAAATATGAGTATCTTGCGTTGCCTTTGAGTGATATCCCTGAGAATATATTAACCACCTATAGAGGATATTCATAGAATTGGAGAGACACGAAGGAAAATAAATAGTTTTGAAGCTGGATGACTCACTGAGGGTGGTATTTATAGATAGTTTATCATTTTAATACAGACTGTTAAAAAATGTTTATTTTGTTTCTATAGTGTACACCTACCCGTGAAGCATGCTGCGGAAATTTTAAGAGAAGTAATAAAGCTGGAGCCTGTCTTAGAAAGTCTACAACTTATTTAGGGAGGCAGACATATATAAAGCTAAAAATTCAACATAATGCAGGCATTTCCCTAATTTTTGAATGTGTGGCTGACTAATGGAGGTCTAGTCCATAACCAACCCCTCCTTAAATCTTTTATGAAAGAACCATAATTTTATCCTGTGCAGGAATGTGCCTTGTTGAAATATCCACTTTCCCAGACTATCTAGAAACTAGGAATACCCCATAGGCCCATTTCTAGCCATTGAAATGTAAACAAAAGCATCCCACACGAGTATCCAAGAAAGTCATTGTTTCAACAATGAAAATGAACAGATTCAGTTGGCAGCAGCATTTTGCCATTTGCTTTTTTTATCTTCCTGCCTGAAATGTGGATGCAAATCCTGGAAATGGAACACCCATCTTGTGACAAGGAGAAAAAAAAAAAAATCCGCAGGCCAGGAAAGCAGGATAGGAAAAGGGAAGAAATCTGCTACTCCAATGGTATCATGAAGCTACTATCACAGCTGTGGTGTGCCTAACTTTGAACTTCTTAGTTAGGAGGATATATAGCGGTCTATTTCATTTAGCTTCAGGCAACTGAATCCAATTCTAGCCATTACTATGTTGTTAAAATCAATCTATGAATCATGGCATTAATCCTAATAAATTCTTCAAATTCTCTGAGCCCTGCCTTGTTTATTTCTCACAATAAGTATTGGAGTGACAGTATACACTCTTCTTAATGAGGAATTTGAGACTCATGTAGGTTATTTCTGTCCTAGGATCACAGAGAGTTCATGGTAGGGACAGTGTCTCCACCTACTTTCTCCATAATGCCCCCTTATCATTATCAATATCAATAATATCTATATAGATATTCAACATTGATAATGTCAATCTTTATATTCTATATCAATAATATGAGTGATTTCCTTAATATATTTTAACTAATGCTATTTTCTGTTAAAAACAAACCTTTTACTTGTGTAAGTCTTATAATTATGTAATATATAATTCAGCTACTTAAAGTCCACAAGTCTATAATGGAAGTAAAAAAAAAAAAAAAAGAAATCCTTGACATTCATTTTTTACAGCTGCACAAGTTAAGTTGAGAAGGTGAAAAGTCTCTTCAACAAAGAGGAGGGAGAACGTGTTTATTGTGTCACCTAACCCCAAATTTAGTGCTTTTACGCATCTCATTGTGCAATAAACTATTTCTTCTCCTTTTTCTCTCTTTCCCCAGTGAAGCTCTGTCTCTGAACTTGAAAATAATTTGCTGAGGAAGCTTGGTCAATGTTCTCAGGAACCAATGCCCTGCTGGTTCTGTCAGTGACTCTTGTGGATTTCTGAGCAGGAGATTAAAGATAACTCTTCCTAGGAAGCTGGGACCTCTTGTCAACCCTGTACCCCTACAATGATGAAATGTAGGGGGCTCATCTGTGCATATCGAACTACTAAATGCTGTGACAGACTCAGATGCTTCAATGGGAAGCAGAATATGAGGGCTGCAAAGGTGCCAGTAAGACTACAAATGAAGGTGCCAGGTGACACCTGAGTAGACTGTCTCAGTTACATCTAGAAGGTGCATCTAAGGTCTGCTGGTGGTCCACCTCACTTTTTCCATTTTGCCAAGTGTGTTTGGTAGATTTGGAAAATGAAATATTTATGCACTGCGTAAGACCTGCCAGTCTCATTGCCACTATATACCCTACGGAGGCACAATGTTGAATAAACAGGAAAGATTTTATCCTGCCAACCTGCTGGGCGCCTTTCTCCAAGGCTGAGTCAACACACAGCAATGGTTATATGATATATTTGAAAGTGTGGAGGATGGGTGTGATCTTTACCAGATTTATTAGGCAAGGATGGTTTTGGGTCTTCCAATTTTATGCATATATAATACTGCATTGCTCTAATTCAAGAATTGTTGATACATGCATTTTATTTAAAAAGCTAGAACTAAATAAATGTTACCAAAAGTATCTAAAATTTGTGAGTTACTATAAATACCCTGGGAGAGCTGAATTTCATGTAGTCCTAGAATAATAAAGCAAGCACAAATTTAAATTAAGACACACGGTTCATATAGAGTGAGGGCACACATTGGTCATTTCTTTCAGATTTATTTTTTACTTTTAAGAAAACACGTATCTTTTCTGTTGTTTCTCAGTGGGCACCAAAAGCATCTGGAGTCAGTTACATTTATTTATGTTCTATTCTAACTAAAATGGCCTAGCTGAAAAGTATTTCAAAATTTATTTAAGGAAAAATAAAACTGACTTTGGACTCACATGCCAGGTTTTAGCCCAGAGCAAAATGTCGTGACTGATTCCTAAATGAAATGGAAACACTGACAGACTCTTTATCCTGGCAGTGTTATAAGGATAACAGGTAAATACAATAGTTTGAGCTAATAATAGGTAACATTTTCCAGGTTTTGCTATTAAAGGTCCCTCCTGACAAACAAGCTTTATAACATTTCTCTAAGTAAAGTTTGCTTATAAGATAAATAGTCAAAATTCAGCCAACTTTCCGTTGTAATAAAATATGATTCCTTTTTGGCTGTTTTCACATTGTTAGTTTCTCTTTGCAAGTTTCACATTATTAGAATATGTACTTTTGGATGTTAGGCCTCTATTTAAAAGAGACCCTATAGGCATCAATAAAATGAGTGCATTTAATAAGATATTATTAAATTTCCTTTTAACGCAAGTGAGGTGTTTATAAGATCTTTTAAAAATTAGTATTTTTATGAAATATCTCTTATCTCACTGGTTTCCCAAATTACTGCAATTTATGATTCTTTAGTGTTTGTATTTAATCGAAATACTGAACATGATGACATATGCTTTGTATTCTTTTGATATAGCCTCATAATATTGTTTGTTGGTTGGTTTGGTCTGGTTTTTATTAATGTTCCTCTAGAAAAGGAATATAAAACTAGGCAGGAGGCTGAGTGCATGGATTTTAGAGAGGAGAAAAATGTGTAGATCCTGGCTCCGATGCTCCTGAGCTTTCTAACAGTGGGTACTGTTCTAATTTTTGAAGTAAGAGCTAAAAGAATAGCTGAATCAAAGGCTAGAAATGAAAAGAGACAAGGGGTCTAGCAGAACTCCTAGTTCATGGCAAATGCTCTCTAAAGCTTAGTGGTAATCAATCATTCACTGTGTAATGTTCTTATCAGAATAGCCTATCATACAATTTCTCCTCATTAAACACGAGTTAGCCAACTCCTATGCACGGAAGTGTTTACCACCGCCATTTTACAGTGCTACTGATGTCATTTTGAATCAACATACATGCAAGGATCAGTTTCTAGAATCCCCTTTCTATTTAATTGGTCAACCCTCATTGTGCCTGTGCCAATGACTGTTATATTATTATGGTTTTATAAGATACTTTGAAATCTAAGTTATCTCTGTTTATTTGTTTTAAAAATTGTATTGGCTCTTATGGCCCCTTTTGTTCCTTCACATGTTAGAATCTACTTGTGTCAAATTCTATGAAGAATCCCATTGAATATGAATTGAAAATTTCACAGAATCT
Source organism: Enhydra lutris kenyoni (assembly GCF_002288905.1). NCBI lineage: Eukaryota > Metazoa > Chordata > Mammalia > Carnivora > Mustelidae > Enhydra > Enhydra lutris. The sequence goes on along the minus strand of NW_019154104.1, from coordinate 10,366,471 downwards.
ACAAATTAATTTGGTACAAGGGTCATCTTTCACATTTTGATCTTTACTTTCCACAGCATGCTATTGTTTTCTATTTATTTATATATGTTTTATAAACATACATATTCATAAACACACATATACACACATGACTTTCAACAATACTTTCGGTATATGCTTCCATGTGGGTCTTTTCATGAAAGATTATTCTGTCCATCTATTCGTTTTGCTAAAGGTAATTTCTGAAATTGGGTTTCCTGTCTGTTCCTGGTGTACAGAATTTAATAAACTCTGTTATTAATTCTGAATAAAATTATTTGTAGATCCTTAATGTTTTTTGTTAGGCAGTTAAACTTTCTGTAATTCTCAGAATGTTGAGCAAAATCTTTAAATAAGAAGAGACAGTGAGCATACTTTTCTTTTTCTTGATTTTAAGGGAAAAGTTTTTAAGTTTATTATTTCACCACTGTGTATAATGCTTGGGTTCTGGTAGATACCTGTATCTGCTAAGAAAACCCCCCTCCCTGCCTTTTTAAATACAAGTGTAGGATTTTTAACTGGTTTATTTGCATTTACTGAGACTCATATGGTTTTCTCTTTTAATCACTTCATTTGGTGAATTATATTCATAATTATTTTCTAAAGTTAATTTACATTCATTTCTGGGATTAATTCATTCAACATGCACATGAAAATTTACCTTATAAGGTCCTGGTCTAGTATAGGCCTTAGTAGTTAACAAAAAATATGCTTTAATGAAGCTTATGTTGTAGTTAGAAGGAAATACAACAAATAAACATTTTAAATTGAATAAGTAGTATGTTACACAGTCATAAGTACAGTGAAGAAAAAACCACAAAACTAACTTGTTCACAATACACTATCTATCCTATCTCACGAATGTGTTTGGCCTTCTACTTTTTCTTTCTCATGATATCTTTGGTTTGGATAACAAGATTTTTGAGCCTTATAAAATGAGTTGAGGAGCATTCCCTCATTTAAATTTATTAGTGTATTGTATTAGTTTGTCTAAATGGCAAACTAACATATTGTGTATATTTTCTCCAATCAAGTATTGAACAAAATTCTCTTAAATGTATTCATATGTAAAATTTGTAAAATAATGATATCTTTTTTATGACTTACATCAGGGATTGTAATAATTGAGTAATATTAAGCATTTCTTAATTCAATATAATATATTCCATTGTAGCTGTTCTTATTTTGATCATTTGAGTTTGCGTATCAATGTATAAAACAATGTGAAATATTTTCTGGTATCAGGGTTTACATTCTGCATAAAATTCTACCAGAATGTTATCAAAAATTGGTTGTGATTCCTGCCAAATGAAGAATATTCCCACATTCACATTATTTCTGGAATGATCATCTCAATGCTAGGTATGGCCTTGCCAAAATTATATAGATTATGTATTCAAAAACAACATTTTCTCATTTTTATATAATTTTTGTTATACAGAAAGACATTTATATTTTTAAAAATCATATTTCAATTCAGAATACTTCAGTCTGTTGGTGATATGCATTTTCTTTATTCATGTTACAATGAATTTTATGACAAAACTGGTAAACTTTGGACCCATTCAAATTTTTTAGTCAATGATTTTTCCAACCCTAAATTAAATTTAACAAAATTGAAAAAAAAATTATTTGAGGCAGAGCAAAGTAACTATGATCTAATAATTTTTTCACCATATGCAAAAAAATGGGTTATATATTTCTAAAAAGTTCCTATATATACCATCTTTTAGATAATTAAAAGATTGTTAATAAAAGATTATAATCTAAGTGGATGATTCTCAACAAAAGTGACCAAAAACTTAATATTCAAATTAAATTTCACATCATCTTATCTAAATCAGAAATGGCATATTTCATTTTACTAAAACAAAGTCTATGAGACAGTCAAATGTAATCTTTTGGGGTAGTCCTGTTTTTCCTAGAATTCATCTATTGTGACTGACATGGAGACAAAAGTTATATTTATATTCTGCTCATTAATGAAATATCTTCTGCTATATAATGGTTTAATCAATAGCCTTAAAATTATTTCCTATTTTCTGACTTTGGCCTATTTTCTCAAAAGTTTTATTCACTTATATAAGTAATTGTAATTTCTTTTCATCTCTAAGGGCTTTCTGCTATTTTCCTAATAATTTTTTGAGAATTTATTTTACTGACCAGTGGACAAATGACTGCTTAGTATTATAACACAGAATTTATAAAAAAGTATTTATTTATTTTCAAAGATTTTATTTATTTATTTGAGAGAGAGAGGGAGAGAGTAGGAATGGGGAGGGGGCAGAAGGCTCCTGGCTGAGCGCAGAGGTCTGCACTGGACAAGACCCTAGGATCCTGAAATCCTGAGATCATGAGCTGAGGTGAAATCAGATGCCCAGTTAACCAACTGAGCACCCCCAGGTGCCCCAAATTAAAAAAAAAAAAAAATTTTTAATGTTATCTACTTCAAAATTGTTATAGGAATTAAAACTGTACTCATGAAATTTCTGTTTCATCAAATAAATACTTGCTATAATATAATTAGCAGACCACTATGTATTAATCTCTACTTTATTACTGCACTCTATTTTGTGACCTGTTAATTGTAAATGAAAATTAGTTACTATTTGCCAATTCATATTACTAGAAAAGTAATTGTAGATTTAAATTAGGAGCCTAACAATATCATTCTAGCACAATAAACAAATATTAGACCATATGATGCAATGTGAAACATTATATAGAGCCAATATATTAACACAAAAAGAAATTTTAGATATATCCATAGTCATATCAACCAGAGAATGATTTCACATTTTAAATTATTTTTATTTTTATTTAAATATTTTTAAAATATGGTAGGTTTGCAAGGTATTTATATTATCTAACTCATGCCTCTGTAAACAGAAGCAAAATAAAATGTACTATCCCAATAGAATAAGACATTTTATTGTCTTCTAAGATCCAAATGTACTGATTTATTAGAATAAATATTCCACCTTCCAGAAAAATTTATAATAAATGTGAAAATCATCCATCTTTGGGTTTAGCAAAATCGTAAAATAACAGAAATAATTTCCAGACTAATGAAAGATATCTATTATGTGACTAGTGCATTCTAATGCACTCTAGTGCGTTCTTCAATGCAGCCTGCTGTGAACAGCCTGCCATGATGGGTTCTATTCTTCTATTCTGAGACTGGTTCATGGAAGATCCCTACTGATATCCACACCATTTAAAGAAAGTAGCCAATGGCTTTTTCAACTTTTCCAAATATATCTTCGGCATTGTTCATGTTTGAATAGTTTAGCCACCCCTCTGAACATGTAAATCTCAAATATAATCTGTTTTCTTAATTTAAGAAGGAGGTAGTCTGTTTTTTGTTTTTTTTTTTTAAGATTTTATTTATTTATTTGACAGAGAGATATCACAAGCAGGCAGAGAGGCAGGCAGAGAGAGAGGAGGAAGCAGGCTCCCTGCTGAGCAGAGAGCCCGATGCAGGGCTCGATCCCAGGACCCTGAGACCATGACCTGAGCCGAAGGCAGCGGCTTAATCCACTGAGCCACCCAGGCGCCCCTGTTTGGTTTTAATAGCAGAATCATGACACTTTAAAAACAAATGATCCCAGAGTCAAAAAACTCAGAACTATCATATGGCTCACCAATCCAATGCCATAACTTTACATAAGGTTTCATTTACTGAGCAGATGGCTGTTAACGTTGTAGATGTGTTTATTCATGCAATAGAGTGCACTGGAACAGAGAACAAGCATTTCAATATCCTCCCTGTTCACCAATGTTAAAGCTAATTTCCTTTTTTCTTAGACAAAGAGAAAATTATTTGATCAAGTGAGCCCTAAGTAATCCTGCTGGGTAAGAGCCTGAAGTTACCTTGAAAAGGAAATCAGATTGTCAATGGGGGTGGGGAGGAGGAAAGGGAATAAAACTGCTGGTGCAGGGCTGGAGGGTATATCCAATTGTTTTTTCCTCTTCCATTTTCCATTTTTCTAGCATGTCCTTCATAATTGAGAGTATGTCAATCAGTTTTGGGATTGGCATACAAAATATGAAGTTTATTTTCATCAGAGGAGCAAAATCTAATATGAACAAACAGTAGCAACAACAAAAGATGGCAAAAGATGAACCAGCTATACACTCTAGAAAAGAAGGTTGATGTCCTTTGCTAGTTTCAAACAAAATTGACTTTAAGATTAATACACTATTGGAGATAAAAATTTCAAGTCTATGAGAAGTTATAATATATCTGTATTCAAAGTAACCTATTAAATAACCTCAAATACACAAACCAAATTTTAGAATGTAGAAATTAGTAAATTCATCCAATTGGTGTGAGTTAACACATTTTTATTGATAATTTATAGGACAAAAAACATATATTTGTAAGAATATAGGAGATGTAAACAATAAAATTAGAGGTTCAGTTTAATAGATATATGGACAACCATACTCCCCCCCAAAAGGGAACATCCATAGTCTTCAGAGTATAGATACAATATTTATAAAAGAGGTTCTTATCCTAGGTCACAAAACCTTAGTACAATTAAAAGAATTAGAATCATGTAGATATGTTTGCTATACTATTCTGCTGTTGAGTTAGAAATCAATGATAAAAATATGTGAAATACCTTATGTTTGGATAATCTATAAACATAGGTCTGAATAATCTATATATTATAAAAGAGATAATACTGAAAATTGAAAATATTTAGAAATGGGGCACCTCGGTGGCTCACTCAGTTAAGCATCAGCCTTCAGCTCAGGACATGATCCTAGGGTTCTGGGAGAGAACCCCAAGTTGAGCTCCTTGCTCCTTGGGGAGTCTGCTTTTCCCTCTCTCTCTGGCTTTCCTCCTACATTGCATCCCCCCAAGCTCTCTCTCTCAAATGAATAAAGTCTTAAAAAATATAAAAGAAAAGAAATTATTTAGAAATGAAATATGATGAAAATACTTCTCACGAAAACCTGTGACACAATTTAAATGGCACTTAGAGAAAAATGTATGGCATTTGCATTTTATCATAGGAAAGAAGTGTATTTGTCAGCTAGGGCTGCCATAATGAAGCACCAGAGACTAGGTGTCTTATACAACAAAAATTTATGTTCTCAAACTTCTGGAGACTAGAAGTCCAAGATCAACGTATCAGCAGGTTTGGTGTCTCCTGAACCCTCTTTATTTGGCTTCCAGATGACCACCTACTTGTTGTGTTCTCACATGGTCTTTCCTTCCTGCATGCATACCCCTAGTGTCTTTTCTGCATCTAAATTTCTTCTTATAAGGACATCAAGGTGGGATTAAGGCCCACCCTACTACACTCATTTTAATTTAATCACCAATTTAAAGGACTTATCTTCTAAGAGAGTCACAGTTGGGGTACTGGGGCTTTAGGGTTTCAATATATGAATTTGGGCAGTATATATTTCAGCCTACTACAAGAAGAAAACCATTAATGAGTAATTTGTCAAACACAAGTAATTACAAAGCAATCAATAATGTTACCAAAGCAAGCAGAAAGAAGAAACCATAAAGAACAAAAAATCAATAGAATATAAAATCAGAGACACATGAGAAAAAAAGTAAAGGCAAAAGATAAATCTTTGAAAAAACAACAAATAAATAAATAAATAAATAAGCATTTGATATAATTGTTCAAAAAATACAGATGACATAAATAAATAGTCTTGGGAATGGAAAAAGAAAAACATAAGCTCTAAGAAGCATTTTCCATCCCAGAATCCCAGTAAAAATATATTTTACTAATTATTACTGGGGAATTATATTTAGGCATTTCAGTGAATCTGCCCTCATCTGATAACTTGGTTAGATGTTCCTACTAGCTTATTCCTTGATGAGATCAGTTATTATATTCTATTGTAAGTTTCCACCTATCCCTATTTTGAACTACACCATCAGAGATTAAAACAAACAAATAAACAAACAATACAGTGACATTAGACCAGATGGACCTAACAGATATTCTGAACATTCCATCCCAAAATAGTGAATTACACATTCTATTTAAGTGAACATGGAATATTCTCCAGAACAGATCACATGTTAGGCTACAGATCAAATCTCAATACATTAAAAAAGGTATCATGCTCCTTTTCTGACCACAACAGTATGGAACTAGAAATAAATCACAAGGAAAAATCTGGAAAGAACACAGATACATGGAAGGTAAACAACAGGCTGCAAAACAATGAATGGGTCAACTGAGAAATCAAAAAGGAAACCAAAAAATACCTGGAGACAAATAAAAATGAAAACACAATGGTTCAAAATCTTTGGGATTTAGCAAAAGCTGTTCTAAGAGGCAAGTTGATAGCATTATAGGCCTATCTCAAGAAACAAGAAAAGTATCAAATAGACAATCTAATCTTTCATCCAAAGGAAAGTAAAAAGGAAGAAAAACAAAGTCAAAAGCCACAGAAGGAATAAAATAATAAAAATTACAGCAGAAATAAATGACATGGAGACTAAAAGAACAATAAAACAAATCAATAAGACTTGGAGCTGGTTCACTGAAAAAAAAAATTAATGAAATTGATAAACTTTCAGCTAGACTTATCAAGAAAAAGAGAGAGGAGGACTCAAATAATTAAATAAGAAGTGAAAAAGAAGAAATAACAACTGATACCACAGAAATATAAAGTATTATATTATTATGATAAATGTATGCTAAAACATTGGAAAACCTAGAAATGGATAAATTCCTGGAAACATATAGCCTCCCTGAACTGAATCAGGAAAAACAAAATTTTTTTGAATAGACCAATTACTAGCAATGAAATTGAATCAGTCGTCAAAAATTCCCAACAAATTAAACGCCCAGGACAGACGGCTTCTCAGGTGAATTCTATCAAGCATTTAAAAAAGTGTTAATACAGATTCTCATACTACTCCAAAAAATAGAAGAGGAAGGAAAGCTTCCAAATTTATTCTAGAAGGTCAGCATTACCCTGATACTTAACCAGGTAAAAACACCACACATACGAAAAGAAAACTACAGGTTAATGTCCCTGATGAACATAGATGCAAAAATCCTCAACAAAATATTAGCAAACCAAATCCAAGAATGCATAAAAAAGTCATTCACGGGGCACCTGGGTGGCTCAGTGGGTTAAAGCCTCTGCCTTCGGCTCAGGTCATGATCCCAGGGTCCTGGAATCAAGCCCCACATCGGGCTCTCTGCTCAGCGGGGAGCCTGCTTCCCTTCCTCTCTGCCTGCCTCTCTGCTTACTTGTGATCTCTGTCTGTCAAGTAAATAAATAAAATCTTAAAAAAAAAAAATAAAAAAAATTAAAAAAAAAAAAAAAGGTCATTCACCATGATGAAGTGAGATTTATTCCAGGGACCTAAGAGTGGTTTAATATTCACAATCAACATGATACCTCATATTAACAAGAGATAGAATAAAAACATATGGTCATCTCAATAAGTGAAGAAAAACATCTGACAAAGAAAGTATGACATCCATTTATAATAAAACCTCTCAACAAAGTAGGTTTAGAGGGAATATTCCTCAATATATAAAGGCCATATATGAAAATCCCACAGCTAAAATCATACTCAAGGTGAAAAACTGAAAGCTTTTCTTCTAAGATCAGGAACAAGACAAGAACGTTCACTCTCACTGCATTTATTCTACATAGTACTTAAAGTCCTGGTCAGAGAAATTAGGCAAGAAAAGGAAATTAAAAGCCTTCCAAGTTGCTTAGGAAAAAGCAGAACTTTCACTATTTGCAGATGACATGATACTACATATAGAAAACTCTAAAGACTCCACCAAAAAACTACTAGAAATGATATATGAATTCAGAGTCACAGGATACAAATTAATATACAGAAATCTGTTGCATTTCTATACACTAATAATGAAATAGCAGAAAGAGAAATGAAGAAACAATCCCATTTGTAATTGCACCAAAAAGAATAAATAAAATACTGAGAAATAAATTTCAAACACACTGAAACTGTTCTAGTTTGAGATTCACAGTAACCTGCACGCTGCCATGTGCGACAATTAGCTTTATACTCATCTCCTATTTCCCTTTAATAACCATTTCTTCTAGATACCGATTTTGTACTTCTTTAACCACATTCATATTTAAAAACAATGGCATTTTTATTATTCCTCTTAATTTACTTTCTTTTTATTTTTTTAAAAACTTCCTTTGCTAGTGCCTCCTCTTACGGTTCACTTTTAACTATTGGAATATAATAATATTTTGGATGGAATATTGTTTTATAATAACAATTAATCATCAGTCTTCCTCTCCTCCCATATTTTATGCATCAATAAAAGAAATAATAACAGTAGAGCAACTTCAGCAATTAGATCATATGTATTTCCTATCAGACATTTCCAAGTTCTTTATGAATACTCTATTTATATTCCAATGGTTCTCAAATATTAATTTTAGCCATGATCTACTCAAGTTCAGTATCATATATCCTACTTACCACCTCTACTGAACAATTATTTTCTCAAAATTAACATTGCCAAAACCTTACCCCAAATCGGGTCAGAGCCTTCATAGTAAAAGTCATAGTAAAAGTCAATATATACACAGCTAATTAATTCAATTAACTAGGGTTCAAGTTTGATTTCTCTCTGTGTGTGTTTTTGTTTTTGTTTTGATGTTTGAATCCAGTCTGTCAAAGAGCTCCCCTGGATTGATCTCAAAAATGTTTTCTGAATTGTTCCACATCTTTCTATCTCCTTTTCCTCCACCTGTCAAAAACTCATCATCCCTAGCTTGAACTACCTAAATCATCTCAGATTTTTTTAAATCCGCCCTTAATTCCTGTATGATATATTCCATGCAGAATATCCAGAGTAACCTCTCTCTTTTTAGAACATAAATTATGCCACACTGCTTCCCTACTGATAACTCTCACTTGCTTCCAATTACATATAGGGTAAAATTTAAGCCTCTTGAACGACCTATAAGGGCTTTATGTGAGGGATCCTTGGCCTTGCTCTTTGTCCTTCTGCAATTTTCCTAATCATCATCTTTATACAACATAACTACATGGGACTTTTTCTTTTAGACAAACACAACATGTGCCTCTACCTTTAAAATAATGATAATAGGGGGTGCCTGGGTGGCTCAGTGGGTTAAAGCCTCTGTCTTCAGCTCAGGTCATGATCCCAGGGTCCTGGGATAGAGCCCTGCAGCATCGGGCTCTCTGCTCTGCGGGGAGCCTGCTTCCTCCTCTCCCTCTGCCTGCCTCTCTGCCTACTTGTGATCTCTGTCAAATAAATAAATAAAATCTTTAAAAATAATAATAATAATAATAATTACCACCTCATATCATCTTATTTAAAATTATCAACAATTCCTTGAGATAAGTATTATTATTAATGTCTTAAATAGATGATAAAATCATGGTTCAGATTAAATAGTCTAAATTCAAAAACATTTAAGCAGCAGTGCTGTTTGTTCCCTAAAACATTATCATTGCAATTTGCCATACTGACACCCCATATTAGATCATGCATATACACACACCTTAAACAAAAAGAATTTGTTTTTTACTTCCTTTCAACTATATTTAGTCCTACCTACTAGAAAACTATTAGGCAATGTATTTCTATACCTTTTTAAATAACAGAAGCACTCCATCTTTGTTCAGGACGTGATCAATAATTGTGATTTCCAGATACCAATCTTTCAGACCAATCTAGGTAACTCTCAAGTACTTGGGTTAAATCATCAAGCCCACCTAATCTGACTGTAGTTAAGAGTTACAAAGTTGAAACACAGACCAAATTCCTCATACCAGTGTTTACATTCTTTTAAACTGCTTTGAGTGTGATCACCCAGGGGACTGAGTACTGCATTAGCTGAAAACTGCATGTATATGTATATTTATAAAATTGAGAGGTGGGGGTGAGAAGATAAAGGAGTGTAAAGAATTTGAAAGGCCACAACAATTTAGCAAACAATAAGTCTTTAACCAGGAACATATGGTTTCTCAGGCCATGTGTAAAACATTAAAAGGAGAAAGGGAAAAAGAAGAATGATAGTATTGTGTTGTAATGCTATATATATATATATATATATATATATATATATATATATAATTTCAAGAATGTTTTAGTAAAAGTAAAAACTGTTCTTGAAAACAAATTACTAATTAGTAATTGTATTTATTTAGGCTGTATTTGTGTTTAACACATTGTAAAATATTCACAGTTTGGTACAAGATCACTTATCAGATTCAGCTCATGGATTTCATAAATTACAAAAATGCCATGGTGCATCATATAGTTTTAAAGGGTAGTTGTCCAATAAACTTTATTTCTTTTAAAAGAAATAATTACAATTCACTTTAAAGGAAGATACATGGGGTGTGTGTGTGTTCGTGTGTGTGTGTGTGTGTGTGTGTATGTTTCCTGCTGTTGCTTTAATCAACAGTCATCTCTCTCTAAGGGAAAAGCCCCTGAGGATTTCTCTTCATATCTACCATTAGATAATGTGGCAGGCAGCCTTCTAAAATGGTTCACAATGATTCATGTCTTCTATTATTCATGTCCTTGTCTAATTCCCTCCTCTTAAGTGCAAGCTGGACCCACAGAGTGACTTGCTTTCAACAAATTGAATATGGCAAATGTGATTGGATATCACTTCTACGATTAGGCTATAAAAGTCAGTGACTTCTGTTGCTAGCAATCTTTCTTTTGCTTGTACTCTCTCTGCTTGTTCACTCTGATGAAGCAAGCTATAATATGGAAAATCCATGTGGCAAGGAACTGAGAGTAAACTCGGGATAGTAGCCAGTAAGAAACTTAGGTCCTCATTCCAACAGCCTCAGAGGAACTGAATTCTGCCAACAAACAGGTAAATCAGCTTAGAAATAGATTCTTTCCCAGTTGACCCTGCAGGTGAGATCGCAGCCCAAGATGTCACCTTGGTTGCAGAGTTATGAGAGATGCAAACACAGTGAATCTAGCTACATTATTCTAGATTTCTAGACCACAGGCACTGTGAAACAATGTCCGCAGTTTTAAACCAGTATGTTTTAGAACAAATTGTTATGCAACAATAGATTAATACAGATAGAAAACATAGGTAGAAATCAAAGAATAATTTGACTCCACCAATCTCTGGGCAATCATACCCAACACCAATTTTTTTTTGTATTCTAAACCCCTAGGATCTGTTTCACCCTATCCAACCATACTACCTTTTCTTTTCCAACACTCATCAAATTTGCTTGAAATATTTTAATACTTCCTAACAGTAATGCCCACCTCCAGGCTGGTGCATTCCATTTTAGACTTTATGACAGCATTTCCCAAACTAACATTGACAAATTTTCTGGAAGGAACAATTCCTTTATCAAACAATCTAGGAAAGGCTGGGTATTTCACATTATTTTGGAGAATCATAACTGAAGTTGTGATACTAGATGACTTTATTCAATAGAGTTTCTCAAATTCATTTGATTTTAAGAACTCTCTCTTTCTCTCCCTCTCTCCTACTCTCTCATAGGTTTTTAAAAAAAATCATTCATAACATTTCATGGAATTAATTTTGTCCTCCGAAAAGAAGGAAAAAAAGAAAACCTACTTGTCAAATAGTCCTCCAAACTTCTGAAAGAATTTTTTTTTTTCTAAACTGCACATCAAATCATGGCACTGATTTGCTTAAAATACATTTTGACAGCTTCATGTTGCTTACAGAATAAAGTTCAAAAAAACATTCAAATGAAATCATCTCTGACCTGATTTAACCCCTGGTCTTTCTTAGTTATTCATCTGACTCACGGCTCTGCTCTGCTCCCCTTATCCTCCACTGAAGCCTTACTAAACCCCAGGTAGTTTGCTAACTGTTCTTTTGGTCTGGAGATTGCTAGTCTCCATTCATGTTTCTTTATGACAAAAGAGTAAACAATCTTATTCATATGGCTACCTCTTTCCCCCAAGAGCCTGATAAACTAGAACTCATTTTTCTATTCACTTTAAGAGTCATTTAATATAAAGCAGTTACATAGCTTGAGATCTTTGGGGAATGGATTTGTTTCATCTCTGAGCATATTCTTCAAAATTAACACTAACTTTTACCTCAAATATTTACAGAAGTTAAGGTATATTTCCTTTTAATGTCCTTGTACTTCTTGTGGTGGAATCATTTCAGCTTCTTATTACCCTGATACAATCTGTCTTCTCTTCTCTCTCACTTCTACTGTACCCTGCCCACAAGAATACTATCATTTTATTAAATGTAATTATTTGTATATTTCTACTTATTATAGACAATAACTGCCTTAAAATCAGATAGTGAGACATTCATTTTTATACCCTCACAGTGTTGTGATTGATAGTCAAGTAACACAACACTCATTCATGCACTCCTTTGTTCACTAAACTTTAATTTCTAAATTAAATAAAAATCTCCTTGGTTTTATTTTCCTCAGGTGTACTCTTTTCAATGGTTTCTTATGATTTTATGTCTATCTGGTGCATTCTACTTCCATATATTATGTGTAGACACACAGATTGTTACATGATAGTAGATTCTTAGTTCCCTACTATCTGTTTGGTCTTCTTTGTTGTTGTTCCCAGAGTTTTCCAATAACACCTGAGTTTAGTGTTGTACTCAAATTTTTAAGAAAATAAAAATAAAAATTTCTGCAATCTCTTTATTTCAGTAAATTTACGGAAATGTTAAAAATTCATTGCTTGAGTTTTACTAGGAAAACACAACAATTTAATGTAAATCAAAGAAGTTATCAAAATTATGTTTTGTTAATTGTTAACTTTCATGTGTAGTTTTAACAAGTAAATTCTTTATTCACTCTATGGACATGGATAGGTAAAAATACTAATATTGACTAGATTGTGAATGTTAAAAAATATCTGTAAAAATAGAATTTGGTAAAAATTATTTGTCTGAAGAGGAATAAATACCTAAATATAAATATATAAGTATCTGATAAATACCTATATACAAATATAGGATATTTATAGCTGTGATGTCATCAATATTCATGAGTTGTGAAATTGATTAAATTTTATTGTTGTGTATGTCACAGATATAAAATAAAATAATAAAATACTACAATCATGCTATTTACAAAGTTGGTATTGTGTCATGTTATAGGACATAACATCATACAGTTTTATTAAATTCATTTTATTATTTAAACCTCTTTGTAGGGGCGCCTGTGTGGCTCAGTGGGTTAAAGCCTCTGCCTTCGGCTCAGGTCATGATCCCAGGGTCCTGGGATGGAGCCCCACATCAGGCTCTCTGCTCAGCAGGGAACCTGCTTCCTCCTCTCTCTCTGCCTGCCTCTCTGCCTACTTGTGATCTTTGTCTGTCAAATAAATAAATAAAATCTTAAAAAAAAATAAACCTCTTTGTGCACCCCACACTTAACCAAATTTCATCTACTTTCATTTTTTTTAACTCTATAATTTTTGAATGATACAACTCTTAACATAATGAGGAATAAAACTAGGGCATGATTAGAATCAGGAATAAAAAGCCTTTCATTATGATGCTATATCCATTCACATTTTATTGTTTCAGAATATGCTGGGAAATGTTTATAAGACAGGATTAAATTTCTAAATGGTGAGTTTAATATCTTTCTTGCCATTTTCTGAATGTAAGCTGAATTATTTTCAGTTTTATTAAGCTATTATTATCCAACTAATAAGAGTAATTTTCACACCCTACTATATCAAATGCCTTGCACCTGGAAAATCTTCTCTGATATGAATTAATAAAATTGTGTTGGCATAACCGTATCAAAGAAACATGATCTAGTAGAACTTGATGAACATCTGTCATTTATGCCTTACCATCACAGATTACTTCTTTTAGTAATGATATCCCGCATTTTTACCAAACTTTTCTCCCTTCTGCAGTCATTCTCCTATTCTCCTGCAGTTGTCTATTACAATATTCTACTAACATAGGTCTGGACAGATGACTCAGCCCAATTTAAAACCCAATCTTTTGAATGCCAAAAACTGACACAGGGATGGTTATGTAACATAAGCAGGCCAATCTGAGTCCTGCCTTGGAATTTTCCTTACTGAAGATGACAAGGAGGCTCCTTCATTTCCTCTGGAATGAGAGTTTCAAGTAATGATGTCAACTACATAGAGAACACTGACATAATTAGGCCAGCTCATCAGCAGAATGGGAGAAGAAATGGGAGGAGGAATTACATACCAACAATATCATGTGGTTCACTGGACCCAGTCATACATGGCTGGGGCCAGATCTAATCAAATCCTTTCCAAATTTAAGTGAAAATACCCTCCACGTTTTTTATTAAAAGATGTATTTATTTATTTTAGAGAGAGCAGGGAGAGGGGCTGAGAGAGTATCTCAAGCACATTCCCTACCCAGCATGGAACCCTATGTGGGACATGTTCCCAAGACCCCGGAGATCACAACCTGAGCTGAAATCAAAGGTCAGACACCTAACTGAGCCACCAGGTGCCCCTACTCTTGACGTTTTGAACAAAATGCAACTTATTTTGCCTCCCAAATTCTACACATTCATTCTTAGGAAGCAATTCTCTTCCACATTCAGATGAAAAGACAAAACTCTTGGTAAAAATCCTGAATTGCCTGAATAAAGTGATTTTTTTTTAAAGATTTATTTATTTATTTATTTGACAGAGAGAGATCACAAGTAGACAGAGAGGCAGGCAGAGAGAGAGAGAGAGAAAGGGAAGCAAGCTCCCTGCTGAGCAGAGAGCCCGATGCGGGATTTGATCCCAGGACCCTGAGATCATGACCTGAGCTGAAGGCAGCGGCTTAACCCACTGAGCCACCCAGGCGCCCCATAAAGTGATTTTTTTAACAAGTTTCAAGGCTAAAGGAAAAGCTTAAAGGGAAAGCAAATAATAGGGGCATCACACTATCCATCTGTAATAGTGGACATTATAAAATGGCAGAATAACACCAACATACAACTGAGGTAAAATGACTATAACGTAAGCATTCTATTACCAACTAATACATTCATCTGTTCAGGATGAGAACATCTAATATGGTCTAAAAATTACTGTATCAGCCCATCAATCTATTTGAGGAAAATGCTTAAAATATATAATAAGCTAAATCATAACAGAAACTTCTATTTTAGATCAAAATGAAGAGGACAGAAAGTAGTGTAAGCAATAAACCTTAAAACATATACAATTAAAAATGCATGAGTCGGGGCGCCTGGGTGGCTCAGTGGGTTAAAGCCTCTGCCTTCAGCTCAGGTCATGATCTCAGGGTCCTGGGATCGAGCTCCATGATGGGCTCTCTGCTCGGCAGGGAGTCTGCTTCCTCCTCTCTCTCTGCCTGCCTCTCTGCCTATGTGTGATCTCTGTCTGTCAAATAAATAAACAAAAATCTTTAAAAAAAATGCATGAGTAAACATAGTGCCTGGTATTGTGTGGTGTGTTAAATATGAATGAAATAGCATAAAAAGTGCAAAATGAAGATCTTATAATAATCTGAAATTAATGACAGTAAAGTAGCCCAAATTTGGAGGGAGACTGAGGGAAAGAATATGTCATTTCTATGAAGGTTGTTATGTCAAGGAGCTGTTGGGCAGCTCCAACGTTCATTGTAGCAGAATTTTACAATAACCAAGATGTGGAAACAACCTACGTTTCCACTGATTGATGAATGGATAAAGAAATGTGGTGTGCATATACAGTAGGATATTATTCAGCCAAAAAAAAAAAAAAGGATAAAATCTTGCCATTTTAGACAACATGGTTGGAACTCAAGGGCATTGTGCTAAGTGAAAAAAGACAGGGAAAGACAAATACCATATGATCTGTCTTATACATAAAATCTTATAAAACAAAAACAAAAACAAAAGAAGCTCACAAACCATATTAGTGGTTGCCAAAGGTAAAGTAAGGAGAGGGAGACATGGAAGAAGGTAGTCAAAGGTGAAATACATGCATACATACATACATATAATGCAACTATTTTAAAGGTTATTTATTTATTTGGAAGCACATGCAAGAGAGAAATTAAGGGAAGGAGTAGAGAGAAGGGCAGGGGAAGAAGCAGACTCCTTGCAGTGTGGGAAGCTCAACTTGGGATTTGATCCTGGGACCCTGGAATCACAACCTGAGGCGAAGGCAGATGCTTAACTGACTGAGCCACTCAAGCACCCATAATGCATCTATTTTATTTTTTTTAAAGATTTAATTTATTTATTTGACAGAGATCTCAAGTAGCCAGAGATTCAGGAAGAGAGAAAGGGGAAGGGAAGCAGGCTCCCTGCTGAGCAGAGAGCCCCACTCGGAGATCCATCCCAGGACCCTGGGATCATGACCTGATCCCACCCAGGTGCCCCAAAATGCATCTATTTTAAAAGTAGAATTGATTAACTTCAGAAATATATACACCTATGTAACAACCACGACCAAAAAATAAAAAATGCCCACGAACATGAAAAGTTCTCTCATGCTGCTTTGCAATCTACCCCTCTATACTCCAACACACACACACACACACACACACACACACACACACACACACACACACACACTCACTCACCTTCTAGCCTTAGAAAAGCCTAATATACTTTTTGCACTTCAGTATATCTTTGCCTATACTTTGTGGAAGTTCATAAAAATAGAATAATGTAACAGGTACTCTTTTCTATCTGACTTTCTTTCATTCAAATTAATGTCTTTTAGGTTTATCCAGTTTTTACATGTATTCCTAATTTATGCCTTTAATTACTGAGTAATTTAAATTGGATGGTTATTTCCATAATTTTATTATCCTGTCACCTATTAATGGACATCTGCTGAATCTTTTTCCATCTTTTCATTTTTTACTGATCTGTCTCTTTCTTTAGAGAGTATATTTATTGCGTATATTTAATTGTATCTTGCTTATTTCCCCGCACAGTGTAACAATCTCTGCCTTTTTATTCCTTTGTTCTCATCATTTCCATTTAATGCTTACTTTTTTGCTATATGTTTCTTATTCATATTATATGACCTTTTCCTTTCCTCTCATAATACATTTTAAAATAAATTAATATTTTAAAAATATTTTACTTATTTATTTCAGAGAGAGAGAGAGAGCACGTGAGTGGAGAGAAGAGCAGAGGGAGAGGGACAAGCAGACTCTGTGCTAAGTGTGTAGTCAATCATGGGCCCAATCCCATGACCCCACAATCGTAATTCAAGCAGAAACCAAGACCTGGGTTCTTTACCGATTGAGTCACTCAGGGTGCCCCCAAATAAATTAATTTTTTGATGTTCCACTTTGTTTTCACATTTTATTGTCATATCTTTTTCTTTGTTTTACATCTCAGTTGTAGATCTAGGGTTTAATACAAGCATCTTTAGTTTATCAGATTCTATATCTAAATAATACTACATTCCTTCATATTTAACACAGAAATTTCAAGTAGACCTTTATTTCTACTCTCACATCTTATATCTTAACATTCATTTGACTTCTACATATAAAGCAATAAATCCATGAACATATAGTCAAGTAATTTTGAAAAGGGTGCCAAGAATACACATGGAGAAAGGATAGTCTGTTCAATAAATAATATTGGGAAAACTGGACATCCCCATGACAAAAGAGTAAAATTGGACTCTTGTACCATACAAAAATGTCAACTCAAAATGAATTAAAGATGTACATAAGACAGCACTAAAAATACTAGAAGTGGGGTGCCTGGGTGGTTCAGGGGGTTAAAACCTCTGCCTTTGGCTTGGGTCATGATCTCAGGGTCCTGGGATCGAGCCTGCATGGGGCTCTCTGCTTGGCGGGGAGCCTGCTTCCTCCTCTCTCTCTGCCTCTCTGCCTACTTGTGATCTCTCTGTCAAATAAATAAATAAAATCATTAAAAAAATAAAATAAAAATACTAGAAGAAAATATAGGGGGAGAACTTGAAAAAAACTGGTTTTGGCAATCATTTGTTGCATTTAACATAAAAATCACAAGCAACAAAATTTTTTTAGCAACTTAAAGAAGTTTTATTCTTCTGTCTTACATAGCTTCTAGTAAAAGTTGCTCTGTTTTTCTTTATGTAATGTATTTTTTTGCTTTTTAACCTGCCATTTTGAAGATTTTGTTCTTAACAATGGTTTTCATCAATTTGATTTTGATATTTTGAGTGTTTTCTGTTTGTGTGTATCCTACTTGGTATTTATTAAACTTTTTTTTGATCAAGTAAGTTTATATTTGATAGCAAACTGGAAAACTTTCAGCCATTATTTCTTCCAATATTTTTTTATGTCCTCCCTCAATCTTTTCTCCTTCTGTGACTCCAATTACCTGCAGGTTAGACTGCAATGATTTTGTACCACAGATGCACTGAGATATTCATTATGTTTCAATATGTTTATCTCTGTGCTTCACTTGGAATATTTTTCAACATGCCATTAATCCCTTTCAGATTTTTCATTTAAGATTGCATTTTTTCTCTCTAAATTTTCATTGAATTCTTTTTCATGTATTTTATTTCTCTCCTCTTATGTGCATATCTTCCTTTAAATCCTTGATCGTATTTATATTTCTAATAGATTTTCTTAAAGATTTTTTAATCTTTAATCTCTTCATGTCTGGGTCTGTTTCAATCAATGGATTTTTCTTTCAGTTGGTTACAATTTGCTGCTCCTTCATTTGTCACATAATTTCTTTGGAAAAAAAGAAAAAAAGGGTATTGTGAATGTTGCATTGTTGTTTGGATTTTTATGTTTGCTTTTATAAAGAGTTGAAGTCTGTTTGTTTTTTAAGTCTGTTTTTATAAGGACTTTATGTTTCTTGTTGATCAACATGATTTATTATTAAACCTAGTTATAGTGGCATTAAGTAGCACTTATTCTAGACATGAACAGCTCTTTTTAAAGGGTGATCTTTGGAGATCTCTTCTAATAGCTCTAATTGATCAGCAATGTCTTGCTAGTCTGGCTAAACGTAAGTCAAACATTTTCCCAACTCTTTGTTAGCTCTGGGAATATCTAACTTCTTTTCTTCCTCCCACCACTGCACCATTCTGTGTATACCACTCAAGGGGGCTACTATACAGATTTCTGAAGCTCTTTCTCTATTTAGTTCCATCTTTTCCAGGAGTTAGGTCTGTAAGTTCTAGCCACCTCTGCTTCTCTAACCTCCAATCTCCATAAGCATGGCTAATATATTCTCCTTGAGATTTTTTCCCTTTATTGTAGTCTGAGAAGTGCTTCTAGGCAGTAACCCAAGGTGACTGTAGATGTCACAATCTTTGTTTTCCTACTTCCAGGTATCATAGTCATATTCTGCCTGTTGTCCAATGCCTGAAAATCTTGTCTAGTTTTTTTTTTTTTTTCAGTTATTAATGGCATATGAGTTAGTTCAATAATATTGATTCTAGCATGGCTGGAACATGAAGTCTTAGCATTTACTTAACAAGTAAATATACTATAGAGAAAATTCCTATAATCAAGGATTTCAGTCAGCCAGTCAGTCACCAATTACAAGTTTAGTTCCTATGGGGGCACAACATTAAGACACTGAAGCCATTCAGCTTTAAGACATATCATTTTGTGGAGCCTGGGTGGCTCAGTGGGTTAAAGCCTCTGCCTTTGGCTCGGGTCATGATCCCAGGGTCCAGGGATCGAGCCCCACATAAGGCTTTCTGCTTGGCAGGGAGCCTGCTTCCTCCTCTCTCTCTGCCTGCCTCTCCATCTACTTGTGATCTTTGTCTGTCAAACAAATAAATAAAAAAAAAATTTTAAAAATATGGTTTCAAGTTTTGATACAAATCTAAAGGTGAAGCATTCTATCTGAATAAAAGAAGAAGGAAAGATATTTAAACTAGCCCCAAATTCAAATCTGTTCTTTGGAATGAATTTACCGTCTCTGTTTACTTTACTGCATACTGCCCATGACTTTCTGCATATTCTCATAGAATCACAGAACTTTCAACTTGAGGGGATCTGGAGAATTTGAACAATACACATGTTCCCATTCAGGGCACTTTGCAAAACTACAGATTTCGAGGTCTTTCTTTCAAAGACTAATTCAATTGATTGTAATAGTCCCAATAATCTACATTTTCAAAAGAATGTATCTAGTCAAAAGCACTGATGTACTTTAATTTTCATTTTACAAAAAATGAAATAAATACCCAGAGTACTAACCAATTAGCCAAGTTTCTGTGAAAGTTAATATCAATAAAGAAATGTGATCATAATTCTAGAATGCTCTTTTCTGTTCTAGAGGTTTTTCCATTGCTTCATAACCATTTCTTCCCAAAGGGAAACATGGTTTATGTAATATTAAATGGAAGAAATTTTTGAGATTCTTTTTTATGTTTATATTTCTTATCAAGCTGCCCTTTCTCATAGGAGATGTCATCCATGGTCTTGGTATTATTTCATATCTGCCTTCCAAATCCATATCTTACTCCATATTTATTTCCAGAGTTCTATAATTTTATATCCAACTGCTTAATTAACTCTTTTATTTTAAACTTCAAACAAAACATATGTAACACTCAACTTTTCATTAATATCCATAAAAACCTCATCTGCCATTGTCCTCTGTCTTAGGAAATCAGATTATCAGTAGGTCCACGTCAACAAACCAAAGGTCTGAGAGTGATTCTAGATACTCTTTCTCATTTACCTACATATCCATCAATTAGCAAATATTTCTAAGAACTGTTAAGTTAATTAAACAAGGAAGCCAAAAGAATCGGGTTGTTCTAAAATCCTAGTAGACTATGTAAGTAAACCAAAACTTCAGCCTGTAAATGCTTCAAGATTAGGAAATCAAAATCTACAGTCAACCAATCAAGATATGCCTGCTCAGGGGTGCCTCAGTCAGTTAAGCAGCTGCACTGGACTGAGGTCCTGATCCTCCCACCCTGCCTAGGGCTTCCTGATCAGCCGGGAGTCTGTTTCTCCCTCTCCCCCTCCCCCTGCTCATTCTCTCTCTCTCTCTCTCTTTTTCTCTCTCTAACAAATAAAATCTTTGTTAAAGTGTACTTGTTAAGCTTTAATTTTTCACAAGCTAGCTCCAATGCTTCTCTCTGCCCCATATAAGGAAAGTAACCCCATTATAACCAGTGTTTGCCCAGCATAGCTTCCTTGCTTCTACTCATTTTGGTCTAGAAAACCCTCTTTCTTCATACAACACTTTGAAGCTCCCAGTTCTTTCGTTATTAAATAATGCCAATAGACCTGAAATTTATGTATCTGTAAAACTTTTCTTTTAGCAGTATTTAGCAAGTCCGTTCAGATCTTCCAACACACCTTAGTCCATGCTAAGAACATATTACTTGACAAACAGCACGTGATTTTGAAATGATTGCCTTCAGCATTGCCTTCTTCCAATCCATTCTTCACACTGTTGAAGATAAACTTTCTGAAAATGCAAATCTGATCATGTCAAATGTTCCAACGTCTTCCTATTGTCTTTGAGATACATTCTAAAAATGTCAGTTTAATTTATGTGGCCCCACTTAGTCTATGCCTTTCAAATTCAATGTAACGCAATTCTGTTTTTTCACTTTCTATATTCCAGTCATACTGGAAACGCTTTTTGATCATCACACAGGATTTAAATAGAATTATAACTGTATTTGAGAAATAAAATTAATTTCCTCTTGTTAAACATTAATCCAAGGCCAATATAATTTTATTTGCCATTATTTCTTTTTTATTTTATTTAATGTCACTTGTAAGTTGCCCTTGTTCTTGACTTTATACCTTTTGTTATATAAAAAGATATTCTAAATTTTTGTTGTTTTTTTAATACTATTGGCACACTCAAATGAATAGATGAATTTTTTAAAAAGGTTATTTTTTTAAAAAGGTTATTTTAAAATAGAATTTATTGACTTGACAGAAATTCATGAGGAAATGAAAAGAAGGTTTAGAATATCACTTTCAATTATTGTGGTAATCTGTTACAATATTTAGGAATACCATTAGCTTAGTTCTTTACAATAGTATGCAATAAAATGACTTATCATTCAAGAAACATTTGCCAATATTCTATTCAAATGATTCAAATTTAACATTTATTCAGGGTGTATTAGCTACTAGGAAATGACAGATTTAGTTTCTTCTTGAACATTTAATATTGTCAGCTGCTTTGGTCCTCTTAAATGCTTACTGACTGTAGACTAACATGTTTAGATGACTATGTTCAAATGCCCTTTAGGGATTGTGCTTTACTCCTGTTCACAATCTATCTCCCTTTTTTCTCTCTTGGTGAGAAACTTGGCTCACACTTTCTGCCATGGGTCCTTTGAGAGTCTGCTTATGGTTTTGGTACAATGAATAAAGCAGTTTGTGAAATACTTTCCTTCTAAGGAAAAGGTGGCTATAGACTGCAGCCATCAACCAAGTGAGAAATTTTATTTTTTAGCAACCAGTTTTTTAATTGTTGAGTGTTGCCACAGTGGTAGTGATGGCAAATTTTCTCTTAACAGTTGCAACTATTCTAATTGCACAAAGGATGTCTCTTGTCACAATACCCTGATTTTCTGATTCTTCATGAGGGCACCATTTAACTCCCTACTTGGCTGCAAACTGCAAGTCTTTGAATCAATTTTTACCCTGGTACTGATCCTTCTGGTTTGCAATGAGGCTGTTGCCCATCTTGTCCTCCAGGCAGGTGGTTAGGCATCAGATCCCATTTGGCAATCTAAATAACAATCAGGAAGAAGAGCATATGACAAAATTTCTATGCCACACATTAACTTCTTGGGTCTTGAAGGTTGTGAATTTAGTGAAAGTGTTACAAAGAAATAAAAACAAGGAGTTAAAACAAAACCTGTTCAGCAGAAGATTAAAAAAAAGGGGGGGGGACTAAGGAGAGGTGAGATATAGGAGATGACAAGTAGGATGTAATTTTCCTTTACCAAGTATACACGGTTTGAAATGGCCGAAGTTTACAGCAAATTAGGAACGATCATGGATTTATATTTTCTCTTTGAAAAACTAAAAATATCTAAAAGTTCTAGCTGCACGACACCAACCTAAAGCCTAGAGAATGAACATTTTGCATTTCAGAGGGCCACACCATACTCCATATAAAAGGTTGCTATTGATGTGAGTGACATTTGACATCACAGTCATGCATCTCGGTATGATGCCCAAACAAATATGTTAACTCAATTGAGAAGAAAAAGGCAAACCAAACTGTTTTAGTAAACAAAATTTCTCTCTTAACTATGTGATTTAGGTGCCACAACTCTGCATACATCCAATCTCATCTGAAGTTGAACTCCTCTTCGGGTGATATCCAAAGTACTTTTAAAACTTAAGTAGGTTACCTGTTGGATCTGGGGGACACAACAGAATCTGAAGGTCCATACAGATTTATGGAATTAGTTTTATCTAAGATTTTTGTGACCTTTCCCCCAGATATTTGGTAACATCAACATTAAATAAAATGTCAAAAGAAACACCATAGGTGATAAAATGAGCTAGAATAAAATAATAGTAAATAAAGGTCTCTTATTTTTTAACACAAACTGTGTTTTTCCCAGTTCTGTGCCATCTTAAAATAAGTCCTAAGTCAAATCCATCCTGCAGGTTCAACACAGCTGATCCATTCTCAAAATCACCTCAAATCCAATGAAGAGTCATAATTTCATTTCCTCCTTTCTTGTTCATATCCAGATCCCAGGTTCTTTTTCATTCTCCATAAAGTGACACTCTCCAAAGAGTCTGTGCCTTTTTTTCCTTTTTTTTTTTCCCCTAAGACAATATTTTTTATCTCCTAGGCAGTTAGTAATCTACTGACTCAGATTAATGTCTGTCTTTCAAGAGTAAATATTATTAAAAGGAACCTCTCCCTACTTTCCTGAATTGATGTATTTCTGTTCTCTTCACTCTTTTAGGTAGGTGTGTTTAATGTGCTTTTTATTTTCTGGTTTCTGGACCAAATACATCAATAATACATGAAAACTCAGTTCACATGGATGTCACAATAAAGAGAGCCTGCTGGAAGAGGCACGGACTCCTGATCCCAATGGAGACAGGACTCGATATAGGAGCAGAACATGGTGTTCTGGCATATGGATCTGTTGCTTTTTTCTAGTACGGGGAAGTGTGTTGCGCCTCTCCATCTAAATATATGGCACCAACTAAACTCTGATGAATGCACTATGGACTCTGCAAACCTGAGAGGAGAAGAGGAATAATTCTGAAAACAGGAGTCAGGAGTATGATCTATGGAGGACCAAGCCGTACCTCCTGGGGCCAATAATACCCTAAAAATACCACTATGCAATATGTGAATTTGCTAAATGAGCACCAAGATTTGCTCAGCCTCATTAAAGGAACAAACTGGTCTGCAATCAGGGAATCCCTCTGGTGCAGTTTTTATCAGGCCCCATTTAGTAAATCCTCAGTGAAGAAGGTTTGATACTAGGCAAGTGGATGAATTGTTCTCAAATTGAATTTCACGGAGTGGGAGGTAACTTAATGAAAGCAACTCTCCGAACGTCAGCAGCTCTGTCTTTAGCTGTTGGGAAAAACACTAACATTATCTTGTTTTTCTGCTTGGTCATTTGACTGCCAGAGTACAAGGCTTTTAAACATTCTGAATACTCAACCCAACCCCAGAAGCCTTTAAATCCAGGTCAAGGCCAAGGAGCCTACCAACATTCTTGGTTTGCTGTGGACGTGAAAATCAAGTCTTCTTGTATAACAACATAGAACAGTGGGTACTTGACTGTGACATCGGAGGTCTGAGCCTTTTCCTGAGCATGATGACAGTGACCTCAGTGCCATATTCTACCTGGGGCTTGTTCTTTATCACTGACATTGGGTGGCTACAAAAATGATATGTTTTGTAGCAGCAAGTTTATATTTTAATATAAAGAAAAGCAGAGTCTTTTTCTTCTCAACATTCTGGAAAGATAAAACCAGGTTTCTTGTTGCTTTTGCTTTTTTGTTTTGTTTTGTTGTTTCATGCTTGCTGTGTTTTCGGGGGTGAAAGTAATACTAAACTGCAAGAATTCACAGAAAACTACATCTCTCTGTTGTAATGGACATAGCTGGAGGTCATGTAGTTGTCTTTATTTATTTTCCACTTTTCATCTTCTATCCTTTTTATAATTATATCACATCCATGGCCCAATGGACTTAGGTCCACTTAATCTATTGCTTATAGATTGTTAACCAATCTGGTGGGGATTTGCTATATTCATATATGTATATCTATGTATATGTATTAACATGTGGGGCGCTTGGGTGGCTCAGTCAGTTAAACATCTGCCTTCAGCTCAGGTCATGATCTCAGGGTCCTGGGATCGAGCCCCACATCAAGCTTCCTGCTCAGTCAGGAGTCTGCTTCTCTCTCTGCCCCTCTCCCCTGCTTGTGCTCACTCTTTCTCTCTCTATCTGAAATAAATACATAAAATCTTTAAAAAAATGCTTTTTGTATGTATGTGTATATGTACTGCGTATATTAAGATCCTTTAAATAAAATTAGTTTTCACTGACTATAGGGAAGGGATTTAAATAGAAGTATAAATGCAGTGAAAAGGATCTAAATAAATATTTAAATAAAGTAATATTAAGAAAAATTTAAACAACATTCAACAACCACCACTCAATAATTACATCAGTGTAATACTTAATCATATACAAATAATTGTTAAGAAACTCCCATGGATAGATACTGTGCTAGATATAATGGGGTATAAAAAATGGTAAGGATCACAGACCATAGCTTTAGTCTATGACCATAGTCTTTAGTCTACCATTTTAGTTAATAACTGAATAGCATTGCATTTTTAAAAAAATAACTTAAAATATTTAAAAATATTTTAAAAAATAACTTAAAAAATAAAGACCAGTTTATTTTTTTTAACTGAAGTCAGAGATTTAAAAAATGGAATTAAACACTGTTAGTTTACTTTCTTAGGATAACACAAACATATTATGGAAGAAACCCACTACATGTATATTTGACTTAACTTAGTTATTAATAACCAATAAATAAACTTCAAAAGCCTTGCATCATTTGTGTAAAGTGGTACTTAAACCCTATTCAATTATTTCTTCTATATTTGTCAAAGAAATAGTGATCTGTTCTAATACTGGAGGAAAAACTGGCAAAATTGGATTTATTCATGCATACTAAACATTTCAGATGATGGAAAAAAAGATTTTTAAGACTAATTTTGATATTACTTAACTTCAACCTCATTCACTGGATTTAGAGTCCAGTCCACTGCTTGGTTAATTCATAAACACAGTCAATACCTAGTGACTCTCAGGTCTTCTTCCCTCCAGCACTCTTTCCATTATAAAAGTATAGTTTTTGGAAAAGAGAGCCAGCCAAACATTGGCAGCACTTCTAATAATTTGGTTGTTGGCTACAGATCAATCATTAGTCCATTCTAGATGTCAGTTTCTTCAAAAAGGAGATGAATAGGTTACACTTAAAACTTATCATACTTGGAGTTCTACAATGTTAAATTTGGGCATCCAAGTATAGATGTTATTCCTGAATTACAGTGTATCTTTTTGTCTCAGAGACATTCTGGACTGGGTATCAAAGTTCAGTCCCACCATTATAAGATTCTCTGACATGGCCATGTGCAAAGGACATTCCATCATCCCTAAACTTCTAAATCTCAAACATCAGAAAGAAGCAAAGAACTGTGAAAATTAGTCTTGTTTCCCGTTTCCCAGACCACATCACTAAATGGGATGATTCAACTTCTGAAATTCATTGATGAGGCAGGGTACTCTTCAATATTTGTTACTTAACCCTCTAATGAAACACTATTAAAAGTTTCAGTCAAGAATGTACCCTCCCACTTTTATTGATAATAAGCATTAAAAAAATTTTAAGTGCTTGTCACTATTGGTGAAATACAGATAATACAGACCTTTTTCCATATGATTTGTACTTTGTGTGTGTGCATTTCACTTTCATACATGACAATGGCAAAGTCAACACTAGTTTAAAATTTCAAGTTTAACCATATTCAAACACATATTTCAAAAAATTATTTGGAAGTCTGTCCTTGAAAAATTTTAGTGCATAATATCTTGTCATTAATCCATATATTTCTTAGTGTGAAAATTGCATATTTTAAAGAAAATGGTTGAGCAAATTGAATGATTCAGTTAGTTCAGTGAAAGATGCATTCTAAATATTAGATAATTATGAAGCTCCTGTGTGGCCACATGTGCATGTGAGGCATTTAAAACTATGAAATAGGGATTCCTGGGTGGCTCAGTCAGTTAAGTGTTTGCCTTCAGCTCAAGTCATCATCCCAGGGTTCGGGGATCTAGCTCTGCATTGGGCTCCCTGCTCAATGAGGAGTCTGCTTCTCTCTCTGCTCCTCACCCCACTTTCCTGCTCTCTCTCACTCTCTCTCTCTCAAATAAATAAATAAGATCTAAAATAAAGATAAAAATAAATTAAAAAACATTAAATATTATACGGTGCTCTTCCAACTCTCAATAAATAATATTTGAATCCCTCTCCCAACTAAAAAAAAATGCTAGTAGATAAATGCCAAAAAATAATGTTTTATATATTGCTAAGTTTATGAATAAGTTAAAAAAAAAATCCCCAAAGGGGGAGGAAAAAGTTGTCCACGTATTTTGTGATTTATTTTAAAGTAAATCATTAATAGCTAAGTAGCTCATTCATATATTCAACAAACATTCATATACATATAAGCATGTATATGATTACCAAGGCTCAGAATTCTAAAAACCTGGGGATTTTCAAGTTGACTTCATCATTCAGTCTTAAAATCTAACTAGTACTGCCTAAATGTATCCAATTTGAGCTGGCAGGTTAGTTGCATCTAATTCTATTAAATTCTATTATATCTCCTAGTTTTGTTCCCAGCAACTAGTTTATAAAAGGGAAAAATGCTGTTCCATTTCTCAGTAAGAAATTTTGACACAATCCTCTCCTTGCCAATTGGTTTCTTCTATTGGACAATATTGCAATTAGCTCAGAACACTCACTCATGTTATAATACTGTTTTAAAGAGAAAGATAAAATTTCATGCAAAAGAAAAAGAATAAAATAGGTGTTGCTGGGGGTTCCTCGGTGGTTCAGTCTGTAAAGTTTATACCTTGGGCTGAGGTCATGATCCTGGGATTCATCCCTGTCTCAGGCTCCCTGTTCAGGAGGAAGTTTGCTTCCCTCCCCCTCTGCTCCTCCCCCCACCTGTGCTCTCTCTCTCTCTTTCTCAAATAAACAAATAAAAGCTTTAAAAAATAAAATAAAATAAGTGTTGCTGGGCTTGCTGCCCCTTCTGGGATGCAGCTCTGCACTTGATCTTAGCCAAAAGGCCGAGAAGCGATAGGGATGCAGCTCTGTAAATCTCTACTCCACTATCTCTAGACTTAAAATGAACTTTAGGCATGGATACTGAGAGATCACTAATCCATTAATGGATATAAAAACACCAGGGTCACCCAAGAAAAACTGGCACCCTTTGCATAAAATGATATTTTTAAGAGGTGATGGGCTTATTGTAATACATCTAAATAATGAATTTTTATGCTTACAGGATAAAACAAATTATGGTTTAATGTTAATGTTTTCTATAGTCTTCTGACCTCCTATGCTACATTTCTCCCTTACCTAAGACCATTCAATTCAAATTTGTTTATCAAAAATAGAAATTCTATGACTTGTCATTCTATTCAGGGAACATCTTCCCAATATTGGCACATCCCCATTCCTATTTTCTATAAGAAAATGACATATTCATTTTGGCTATCTTTCCACCCAGAATAAAGCCAATGTTCTGCCATCCTGCTTCCACACAGCTGCTTCTTTAAAGCCATTCATACCCTCATCATGATTATCAGTTTCAAGAGGTATTGAATTTCAAAACATTTATAATAAAACTATACAACATTTTATAGTTAGGAGAAAAAGTATTTCAATAGCCTACTAAAATATAATTTATGATGTTTGTTTTATAGCCTTTCAAAAATCACTTGTTCTATTTTCACATATGGTAAGATACATATTTCTAGAGAATCTATATGAAAATGGCTTTTATGTATGCTTGCAAACACCGTTATATAAATGAGTCAGGGAAATTTTTATTATTCATATCACTTGACCGTTTTGACCATTTATATTTCATGTCTTTCATTGATTGTATTCATGTATTGATTGTATTCATTATATGTTCGTATATATATATATATATATATATGTATGTGTGTAGTCATTCATTTATTAAGAAAAAAACAAACCTGTGGATTAATAAGTCCTCTGTTCTAAGTAATTTCTTTGAGCCAAATACTAATATATTCATTATTATTTGACTTTTCTTTTTTAAGTTGTTAACCTTTTGTTGTTGGTGGTGGTGGTGTTGCTGAAGTGCCCTGTTGAAGTAAAGAAATGTTGATTACAGAACCATGAATTACCATTTTTTCTCAGACTTTTTTAAAGGGACATTGGTTAACATAAATGAAAATCATCCTCATGTTTTTAATAGAACGTGCAATACACCTGCACCTTAACATTGACCGTCAATCAAGATCCAGTGACAAATTCTTCTCAGCTTTAAAATCTCTAGAGAATTTCTTTGCTATGTTGGATTGATCTGCTTCTTTTTAAAGTCTTTCTTTCTATAATTGAATTTGCTCTGACTTGGGCTTCCCTTTGACAGAACCTAGAAACAAATTGAGGAAAGGCTATTAAGAGAAAATCTGGATCTGGAATACTTCTGATGGTGAGAGGGACACAGTAGGGATCAGGAAGCAGCAAGGAAAATGCTTAGCTTAAGTAAGACATTCAAAATAGGTCTCTTCAGAGTACGTACTTCTAGTTAACAAAAAAAAAAGACTGTATAAGAACTAATTCTTTCCTACTTGACAAATCTTCACAGCATTCTGTCTGCCAAAAATAATGAACTTTAGCTCTTTCAATTTCAATTGCTAATTATGGTATGGTTAACTTTCCATGTTATCTGGCATTATTGTAAAAAGAATTGATGCAGAGTTGACAATGAGACTTCTACACATTTGTTCTTTATTCATTCATACATTTATCCTTTAAAATGTTCTCTATAGAGAGACATTACAATGTCAGGATTTATTTAAAAGTCTGGAATACTACACTAAATACAAAGGAAGTAGAAAGAAGAAAAAAAATCCATATTAGAAATACATAAAAATGTAACAGAAAAATTCTAGAGAAAATCAACAAAACCAAAAATTTTTCTTTGAAAGGATCAATGAAATTGATGAAACTTCAGATTGATTAACCAAGAACACAAAAGGGAAAGGGCACAAATTAATAAAATACAGAATAATGAGTGTAGTATTATTAGACTTTAGGGAAATAAAAAAGATTATAAGGAAATACTATGAATAATTATATGCCAAAAGTGAGCTAACCTAGATGAAGTGGATTCATTCCTAGAAAGACAGAAATGACCACAACTCACTCAAAAATAATTTAAAAATCTGGTTATACATATAACAGCTAGAAAGACTGGATTAATATTTAATAAATTTCCCACAAAGGAGAATTAAAGCTCAAATAGCTTCTAATGTAAATTATACCAACCATTTCAGGAACAATTAACTTCAATCCTTCATAAGCCATTTCAAACAGTAGAAGAAGAAGGAACACATCCCACTGCATTCCATGGGGCCAATAGTATTTGATATCAAAGTAAAAGACAACACATAAAGAAATAGACTAATATCTGTTATGAATACAGACATAAATTCTTCAACAGAATACTAGCAAAATAAATCTAGAAGTGCATGCGTGTGCATGTGCGCGCACGTGTGTGTGTGTGTGTGTGTGTGTGTGTGTAAATTATACCATGACCAATTTGGATTGTGCTAGGAGTGCAAATTTGTTTCAGCATACAAAAATCAATGTAAAACACCATGTTAGTATAACAAATGGCAAAACCACATGATCTCAATAGATGCAGAAAAATCATTTTGCAAATTCCAATGCACTTTCATGATTAAAAACACTAACAACATCCTAGAAATGGAAGGGAATATTCTCAATCTGATAAAAGAAATCTATGAAAAAGTTATAGCTTACATCATAAAGGGGAAAGATTGATAGCTTTCCTTTTACTCTCAGAAATAAGACAAAAATGTCCATTCTTGCCACTTTTATTCAAAATTGTACTGGAGTTTTTAGCCAAAAGAATTAAGCAAGAGACAGAAATAAAAGCTATCCATAATGGAAAATAAATAACAAGCAAAGAATGTAGAAAACCTTAGAGTCCACAAATAAGTACTACAGCTATGAAGAGTCCAGCAAATTTGTGTGATAGAAGGTCAATATGGAAAATATATTTATCTATACTAACATAATGATAATGTGAAAATAAAATTAAGAAAAAATCCATTTACAATAATATAGAAAATAATAAAATTCCTAGGAATAAATTTAACAAAACAAGTAAAAGAGTCACATAGAAAAATATGAAATATCATTGAAAGAACACAAAAATAACCTGGTTAAAATTGATAGGCATTCTGTGTTCATGAATTAGAGAATTTAATATTGTTTACATAGCAATACTCTAAAAAAAAAACTGATCTACAAATTCAACAATAATTCCTCTCAAATTCTATGCCTTAGTTGCAGAAATTGACACATCAATGCTTAAATTCACTTAGAAGTGCAAGGGCTCCAAATAGCCAACACAATCTTGAAAAAAGAGAAACAAAAAACTGCTTTGAAGGACTCAAACCTAGCAATTTCAAAACTTACTACAAAACTATAATAGTCGATAGCATGATACTGTTATAAAAATAGAGCTATAGATCAATAAAACAGGATTGAGAGTACAGAAATAAACCTTCACATTTTTGGTCAATTGATTTTTTTTTATTTTATTTATTCATTTGACACAGAGAAAGAGAGAGCACAAGTAAGGGGAGCAGCAGAGGGAGAGGGAGAAGCAGGCTCCTTGCTGAGCAGGCAGGGCTGGAGCCTGGGACCCCGGGATCTTGACCTGAGCCACCAAAGGCAGATGTTTAACCCACTGAGCCACCCTGGCATGCCTAGTGAATTGATTTTAAACAAGAGTATTGGAAGCACAGTCTTTTCAACAAATAGTGCTGTACAACTGGATATCCATACGAAAAAGAATAAAGCTTGACTCTTACCTAACATTGTAGACAAAAACTAATTCAAAATGGTTCAGAGACCTAGATACAAGAGTCAAAAGCATATATTTATATAACTCTGCAGAGTAAACATGGGAGTAAATCTTCATAACCTTGAGTTAGGTTTTTTCTTTGATATGACCAAAATCATAACTACAAAAGAAAGAAAAAGGCAATTTGGACTTTAACAAAATTAAAAGTGTTTGTGTTCCAAAGGACACTATCAAAAAAGTGAAAAGAAACCACAGGATGGAAAAAAAAATTTGCAAATTATCTGTTTGATAAGGGACTATTGTCTAGAAAATATAAAGAAACCCTTACAACTGAATAATAAAAAGACAAACACCCAATTTTAAAAAAATGAACAAGGCTTTGAGTGCTCTCCTTCAGTGAGTATGTACAAATGTCAATAAGCACATGAAGAGAGGCTCAACACCATTAGTCATCAGGGAACTGCAAATCAGAATCACAATAAGGTACCACTTCACATCCACTTGTGGCTACAATCAAAAAGTGGAACACTGACAAGTGCTGCATGGATATGGAGATATTGACATCCCCACGTGGCTGATGGAAATATAAAGTGATACAATCTCTTTGGAAAGCAGTTTGCTAGCTCCTCCAAATCCGAAGCAGAGAGTTACCATATTACCTAGAAACTCTAATTCTCAATATCTACTCAAGAGAATCAAAGGCAAATGTCCATACAAAACTTGTGTACAAATATCACAGCAGCATTATTCATAACAACCCAAAAGTGGTAGCAACCTAAATGGCCATCCACTAATGAACAGATAAGCAGATGTGGTATCTTCATACAATGAGATATGGTTCAGTAATGGAAAGGGATGATATACTAGTACAAGGTACAGCATAGATAAATTTTGAAAATATCATACTGAGAAAAAGAAGCCAATCACAATAGACCACATATTATATGATTCTATTTACATAAAAAGTCCAAAAGTGGTAAATGCTTACAGACATTACAAGGGTGAAAATTACAAGGGTGAAAATCCCATAGTGGTTATTGTCCTACAAGTCGGCTAATACTCCGAAACTAACTGAAATGTAACTTTTAAGAAGTGTGTTTTATGGTACATGAATTACATATCAGCAAAGTGGATAAAGTTAGAAAAAAAGATCCCCTTGATTACACTACAAGATTTGATTTTACGAGAGCAAGGGCTGATGTCTGGAGATCTGTCATTTTAGGGGGGTCACTGAAATAGGTCAGGCAAGTGAAGATGGTGGTTTGGACAAAACTAATCCCTTCTTACTGTTCTGCAAATATCACTACAACTTTTGGGAACAAAAACACAAGCACGATATCCACGGCATTTGTCTTAGGTAGCTTCAACACTGCATATTTCCAAAATACTCTAGTCTACCTGGGCCAGTTATCTTTAATGGGACAGAAATTCCTACTGCCACTGAATCAAGGCCGATTTGAGATTAGGAAGCAAAAGTAGAGATGATACTTTAATCATGGTCTATGAAAGTCAGAAGTATTATAATAAGCTGATCTACTTGTCATTGGTATTTTTTATGATGATACTCTGTTCTTTAAAAATATGAATTTATTCTCTTATTTCTAACTTGTAGCTCATTCAAAGAAACTAGTTTTTTCAGTTTTTTAAAGTTTATTTATTTTTGTAATCTCTACAACAAATGTGGGGCTCAGGTCCATGACCCCGAGATCAAGAGTCACACACTCCCCTGACAGAGCCAGCCAGGCCACCCACAGTTTTCCGTTTCATTAAGAGTAGGTGTTTGTACATTAGGAAACAATAGGATGTCCTGAGATCATCAGTTCCCTAAAGTATGAGAACCACTGTCCAAGAAACCCAATTCGAACACATCCTGAAAACAAAAAAAAAAAAGAAAAGTTTGCAAGGTCTCTGCTGTCACCCTCTCAGAACATCTCCTTCATCATGCAGCTAATCCAAACCTCTCTGCTGTTTCCCACTATCCTGTGTATCTCTTGTCAGCAAGATCTGCAAATTATCTTCTAACCATTGAATTCACATCTTGTAGTGTTTAATGTCTGTCTTTTTTGTCTTTTCTGTACATTAGTTCCTGCCAAATGCTTTCTTTGAAGGGAGAATAAAATAAATTCTGGCCACTAAGAAAGGCCAGACCTAATTCCATCTTTAAAACGTTAAAGTGATGAAATAGCATTTTACTCCTTTTGGGCCATAGTTATGGAAGGGAGAGGAAAGTTTTCTAGTTCATATAAACAATCCCATCAACCACACTGGAATAGAAGCCTGAGTAAATGCATCAGGTCTGGCATCCCTAGAGGAGAGTTACACTTTCTAAAGTTCTAGCTGGGAGCAAACTTAGAATTTGTCTAGTGTGGGTTGTTTTTATTCTTGGCAACCCTTGAATTTCTAGTAAAAAAACAAAATAAAACAAAACAAACAAACAAAAACCTTTGAAGTCCTCTTCAATACGCTATCACCCACAGCAAACATCATTTTGATTAGCACATTGTCAATGAATCATAAATAGGTGAATTAAATACTTTGGAGTTTTATTTTTTATTTATTTTTTTTTAAAGATTTTATTTATTCATTTGACAGACAGAGATCACAAGTAGGCAGAGAGACAGGCAGAGAGAGAGGAAGAAGCAGGATCCCCGCCGAGCAGAGAGCCCGATGTGGGGCTCGATCCCAGGACCCTGGGATCATGACCTGAGCCGAAGGCAGAGGTTTTAGCCCACTGAGCCACCCAGGCGCCCCTACTTTGGAGTTTTAAAACTTTAAAAGCAGTATACTACTTCTGCTATTTTGAACCTTAAAGTGGAAAAAAAAGTGGTTGCAAGGTAGGTGTCATTATTATATGTCTCCCAGATCTTGCTGTCCCTTAGTAAGCATCTTATAGAAGAGACCAGAAGTCACTCTTCTGACTTATGGTGGGAGAGGTTTCATATTGCACTGCTTGTTTTGTTGTTGTTGTTTTGTTTTTTTTTGTTTTTTTGTTTGTTTGTTTTTGCTTTTCCTTCCGAAAAAGCTGCCAGAAGTCCCTATGAGATTGGTACAGTTGTGGGGAATCTAAGTATAGAAATTCAAAGTGAACACATCTTAGAAGATACCATTAGTCATACCAACTACAGTTACAGTTACACCAACTAATTTTTGTGTTGGGGAAGAGAAAGAAAGAGGGAAAATCCGACAATGAGAACACAGTATTATAATTCAATAGTCAATAGGTTCCATGCTGTGCTCCTGCTATTAATTTGTTGGATTGACATTTCAAACTCAAGAAGCATCATGACAACCTCTTATCCTTTTATTTTTCTGTCACTCATGTGGCAGTCTTCTCTGAGGGAATGATAATGAAGTACAAATGTCCTGCTTTCTTTATCTCTGAATGAGAGAGAGAGGGAGGGAGAGGGAAAGAGAGATGGAATCAGAGAAATGAGTA
This sequence comes from Enhydra lutris kenyoni, assembly GCF_002288905.1. Classification (NCBI taxonomy): domain Eukaryota; kingdom Metazoa; phylum Chordata; class Mammalia; order Carnivora; family Mustelidae; genus Enhydra; species Enhydra lutris. Next base: position 10,330,915 of record NW_019154104.1, on the reverse strand, counting down.
TGAATGACAAAAGGAGAAGGGGGAAAAGGGAAGGAGTGAGCATTTGTAGTGAGAAGGACAAATTAGTCAGTGGAGGAGTCAAAGTGAGAAAGGATAGCTGTATAACACAGAAGTGTACAGACATCGCTTTCTCATTAGGGTTTATTAGCTTTAAGGAAATGGGGCATGAGAGAAAGGCATGGCTCTGTGGAAGAAAGGAAGTCCTTCATTTATTATTTTGAGGGGTACGGTTTCAGAGTTCTCAACATTCCCTTCCTCTCTCCTCCTCCTCCTTCCACTCAAGCAACATTACTTATGCCTGATTTGGCTACTTCTCAAGACATAGTGACTATTTCTAATGTTCTTTGTGGATAAAGCCAACAGTGCCATATGGAAAAAGAAGGAAGAAAACATTCTTTTCTGAGGTTCAAACAAGAGGTTGATATCCTTGACTCAAAAATAGCTGATCAGGCATTACTGGTATTCCCAGTATGGGAGATGCCATGGAAGATTAGTGTTTTGAATGAGACTACCTTTATGAGCAGACTAGGAAAGCAGCTGTCACTCTAGTGATTTGAGGATCATTAAAATTCCACTCTGTTCCAACAGTTTTATGCCACCCACTAGAAAGTTCTCCATTACTTTCTCCTAATATTCTTTCTTCTTTTAAATAATAGATTTCTAACTTGAATTCCTCAGCTGGTTTCGGGATACTTAGTGTATTTTTACTTGGGAGAAAGCCAAAGTGCATTGCATAAAAGAAGGGTTACGAGGTGAGGAGAATGGGGGTAGGTGGCTGAGAAAGAATACTTCTGTGTTCACTCCTTTAAAGAGGTTTTGTGGTAGAGAAAGGAATTAACTAATTATTTGTTACTCCATTGGACAGAAGGAGGATCACAAGTTCCAAAAGTTCAAGGAGGTCCTAGTAGGCTCAGCAGGAAGCTGTCCAATAATGAAGCAGACAGTTTCTGACTGTGGTGAAGAAAAAGAGGTTGGATGCCACCCAATATCAGCAATATTGTTTAAGGGACTCTTGTGCTTGGTGAAAATCCTCCCTGTGTCCAGACTTCCCTTCCAATATCCCACCTATACCTACAAATTACAATTTATCTGAAGAAGCAGCTTTCCAAGAAGGACTTTGCCTTACTACAAACTTTCCAGTGTTCTCTGGAAGAAAAATGTCTATTAGATTTCACTCTCAAATGTTACAGTTTAAACCATCTGATCTGGGACTAAGCATTTCTGTTGATGTACATACAATGGCATTAATCACTGGTTAAACCACCAGCATCACTGGAAGCCATTCTGGGTGAAAGAAGTCAATGGCTTCATCCACATTTTCAAATACGATGATTTCATTCAAGCAATGCTACCACACTCTTTCTAAACAGGGAGATCTCAAAATGTAACTCCAGTCAAACAAAATTCTCTCACCTAATGTCATTTTATATTCTATAGAGTTTAGAATTCCAAAAGATAAAGTATAAAAAGATATAATTAAAAAAATGCAATCTGAAAATATTTTTAGTGGGAAGAGATACAACTTAGCAGCCAATACTTTTCCATATGAAGCTGTTGGTTAGTGTAACATACTAACAAATCCATTCATACCATAAATCAGAAAAACATGGTAAATATGAATTAAGAGGGAATGGGATAGATATGGAAAGTGCAGCTGTAAAGATGCTAAAGAAATTCTGTACCAGGTTGAGAATGAATGGGTAACAGGGTGAGGACAACAGGATTTGAGGAAGTGAAACACAGGATAGTTAAGCCTGGTTGGGTGTGATCTGAGTCAGGGAGTGCCAGCTGGCTGAACCTAGGAGTTCAACGGATGGTGGTTTTTGGAACAGCAGTGCAATGGTAACATAATCATTTTGGCAAACAGAGGTAGGTTTGTGATAAGCCTTATAAGGGAAGTGGTTATAACCAAAAGGAAGATAGAGAAAATCAAAGGCAAACTGCTAATACCAAATGCTGTCTCAGATGCAAAGGAAAAGATCTGGCAAATCCTTGCAGAAGAACATCTATAGCAGAAGTGCACTGTAAGTTGCATTTAACCAGCAATTTCTTGTCATTAACGGGTTTAGAATGCATGCTATTGGAAAAATATAAGCCACGTATTTAATATTTGTTTCTCTGTCAAGCAAATAGAGGAAAATTCCATCAATCTTGAAACAGCACGTGGAATCCTCATGAGTCTGAGGGAGATGCAGGCAGCTTTGGAACATCAAGTTGACCAAATTACAATTTAAAATATTTTATGTGGCTATGCAAAACTTATAAATTGTATCAATAGGTATACTTCAGGTAACAAAACTATGTGAACACCTTTGGGCCAAGAGACAAATTACTACATTGTGACAACAGCAGTCAATCTGCTCTACTTTGTTAAGTCCGCTAGGCAAAGTCAAACAACAGAGGCTTGGAGACGAGGGCCTGAACCAAAACAATCCCCAGGTCTACCACCGACTAACTGTGGGACTGTGCTCAAGAAAAATTAATAATCTGACTTTCATGAGCTACCATTAGCATTAAAAAGAGGACCACATATGAAGAAAATAACAGCATGGGAATCTGTCTCCTAGAGTTATTATAAGGATCCAGTGGTATAGCACATGTGAAAACATTTTCTGAAGTATGAAATGCTATGGACTGTAAGCTACCATTCATCACTAATCAAATACATCCATAAGTGGTTCTGATGGTCACCTCAAGTATAAAGGGCAACTTCAAACCTGTGGCTTCCAATTAGTCTCTTTTTGTATTCAAAACTTGGTTATTTAGGCCGTTTTGAGAATGGTCTTCATTTTCATCAAAAAAGGATCTGGTGAGCCTGTTAATATAATAATAACTTGTATTCTTTTCAAGATTAGTCATTGGGTTTAACATTACAACACTATTAGAATAAAGGTCCTTAAAAAGGACAGCATTTAAAAGAAATCAACAAACTATAGTGGAGAAACATAATGCCAACAAAAACAAATGAACTGCTTTGTTCTTTTTTTTTATTTTAATGGAGTTGAGCCTTTTTCAAAAAACCTCATAACTTCAAGACTCATTCAAAAGTTATTGAATTTTTGGTTTGTGATTTAAGCAAATATGTTGTTAAAGCAGAGAAACTGGTAAAAACCAATTGTGTGTACAGAAAATGTCCCTACAGTAGAGTTACCTATAAAGTTCTATATTTATCAAGCAATATTGATAGTGTTTTCATAACAATTAATAACGATCCAGATAGTATTTTAGGAATGACCATTAAAAATAAAATATACTATTATACTATATTAATATACTATTGATGGTAAGGTTCAATACAGTTTGTTCTGCATTTCTATCTTAACAATCATAAGAAATCACATCATTTTATTTATCTCCTAGAACCCTTTAAAAAACAAGTTGTTTTGAGTCTAGTACTTTTCCAGTTCATTGACAACTAAGGCTATGAAATGGAGACAATTACAATAGAACTCTTAATTCTCAGGACTTGGATGACTGACAGTTCCCAGGTGCTCCCATTGAGAGATGATATTCTCCGGGTGGCAGAACACGGGTCCAGGGTAGATGTCACAGGCAGTTAGGTTGATGGCTCTACAATTGCTTCCTGGTCTGTCACTCGCCTGTCTGTTGATAGGCTTCAAATGGACTCTCCAGGTCCCCTTACGTGTAATTTTTTCTTGACTTCCCTTTGATCCTGAAGTAATGGAGCATTTTATCAATTTCAGTGAATAGATCTTGATCAGATTTTTTTTTTTTTTAAGAGGATCAACAGTGTCAGCTGTTTGGTCAGGGAAAACAGGAAAAGAGGTGAGGCAGAAGGTCTTTTTCCCTGTCTCCTTATGCTTTTTATGTTAACCTTTATAATGCATTCCAGGTGGCAGTGTCCCTATGGTCATCCACATGAGAAAGTTTGAAAGAACATAGCAATACCAAGTTAACCCTAATAAAAAGCCCCTGACTGGAGACCCGCTGGCAAGGGATATGGATATTGAATTTTTGTTACTTTACCTATGTTGTGGTACTGTGATTTGGGCCATTTCTGGATCCCTTGTATGAGTCTTAATATAAATTATTAAGCTAGCAAGATGTATTTACCTAGGGATTTCCAGGATAAAGAGAGAGTAGGATGGTAAGCTCTAGAAAATTCAGTTTCCCTGATATTGAGGGTTAGAAGACATGTTACTGTGCTGTGATTTGTTTCCTCAGAGAGAGAAAGAGAGAATTTTTTTTTTTCAAATTAAAAGCAATTATCAGAATGCTACATTGGCACAAAATTTAATTAGATTTATCCCTAGCTCTTCATTTGCATTCATTGAACTTTAAATTGATTGTGATATGTCTTAGAAGAAATGGAGGAGCAGAGTTTATCTATTAGGAAAAAAAAAAAAAGAAGTTATTTACTTTAAAGTACTGGTTATAAGACAAGTTAAGACCTTATACCTGGCCCTTGAAGTGGGATATTTCTTTACCATAAATAATAAAACTAAAGCTCTAAAATTAAACTAATGCTATTTTGTTAAATTTTTAATTAATTTTTATGAAGGAAGCAACAATGCTGACAATGTGTTATGGATGTCTGAAGATAGATTTCATCTTCCTATATAGGTTATTTCTTTAAAGGTGTAATACGGGGACATCTGGGTGGCTCAGTGGGTTAAGCCTCTGCCTTTGGTTCAGGTCATGATCCCAGGGTCCTGGGATCGAGCCCTGAATTGGGCTCTCTGCTCAGAGAGGAGCCTGCTTCCCCCCTCTCTCTGCCTGCCTCTCTGCCTACTTGTGATCTCTCTCTGTCAAATAAATAAATAAGAAATCTTAAAAAAAGAAAAAAAAAACTCACTTTAAAAAATAAAAAATAATAAAGGTGTAATATGTGAGATTTAATATCAAGCATTCCAAATTTAAAAATAGCCTACCTGCTAATTCAATACGTATTTTTGGAATAGTTACATATACTCAATAATGCGGTTTTGGTATAAAGAGAATAAAGAGAATAAAAGAGGACAACATATAAAAGAGAATAAAACACGTGTCTTTCCAGTTTTTCCTTAAGTTTTGTTTTAAAAAATATGACCACCATGAAATTTCTAAGTCTTCTTTTCTCTGGCTGTTTGCTCCTTGTTCAGGCTGATAGAAAAATCAAATTAATAGTCCATTACTAGCATCTGTCTAGAACTATAGAGCATGTAATTTTACTATTCTTACTTACTGTTTTAGCTTTATGTTTTCTTTTCATTTCCTCATTTATTTAAAATTGTTTCTCTCATAAGATGACTCACATTACATTTCAAAATGAAATGTAGCATCAATAATATTTCTCTCCCACTGAGCATCTATAAGGCTGAATATGCAGTAAGTTTTCAATAAATACATGTGGACTAATTGATTACATTCGCAAAAATTGTTTTTCACTAAATATCAGGGTTTATGACTGTTGGTATCTTGTTATGCATGGTTAGGAAAGAAATTCTTTCCAAATACCATCCTTTGTTTTGTGAAAGAATTGTTTTGCCTTCAGATTTCCACAGCTGGGCCATTTTTCCAAGAACTAAAGAATGACACTAAGGAATGGGAAAGTGCTTCTGTGTCTTCCCTGTAGAGTCTGGTCACAACGATGGCAGGTGGCCAACCAAACCCCTGTACTTCAGATTCTTGATGCTTCTCCCATATGATTTCTTCACCAGGATTAAATGTATGTTAACCAAATGAATCACAGTGAGAGAATGGGATAAGACATTTTGAAGTTTCAAACATAGACTAACAATACTGTAGGATAACATATTCAAAATCGTACTACTAATGGATATGGCAAACAGAGTCTGGGAATGTTTACTCTGAATGTAGTAAGATGAATTGTACCTGACTTCTCTGTTTCAGCATCATCATTCTCTGCATTAATCACGGTCTGGGTAATTACATCACTTGTACTTTTATTAGATGAATAAATGGGTAAACAGGACTTTGTAACACAACAGGCTCTGGTGGGTTGTTATTTCAGTGGGTGTTCGGATTGAGATAGATACGTGCACCATGAACCTTCTTAGCACATTGAATCTACTGCTTTAGAGATCTTGCTTTAAATACATAGTCGCTTATAATATAAATCCTTATCTAGAACCTGCCTTCAAATTGTAAACAGCAACCTAATAGAGATAATAGGAACACCACTAACACTTTTATAATTATTTGTCTACAAAGGCTGCAAAGAGAAAGCAAAATAATAGTCAAAGCTAATGTAGCATTAATTGTGTGGTAGGAACATTTTAAGTACCTTAGGTATAGGACAGTCTTTAAATCTTATGAGAACTTTTTGTGGTAGATAATGTTGTTAATATTGTTTCCATCTTACAGAAGAGAAAAAGTAAAAGTTTAAATTTACTGCCTAAGGGAATACATAAAGAAAGAGACCATAAAGAAATTATTTTGAGATCTAGGGCATTTGGTAGGATAAGTAAAATGAGGTTGGGGCCAGATCATGAAGGATCTTATGTAACAGATCATTTAATATTTCATGTCATAAATATTTATTAAGTCCTGGTAGGTCTTAGGAACTGGTGGATAGAGAAGTAAACAGTGATATGATGCACATAATTTCCTCCAACTCTGTATCAACAGGGGTAGGAGTGTAAGAGTTGGTTTAAAAAAAAAAAAAAGACAATAGAAGTTAATTAGCTTGTTCTTTTATTTTTGACAATTATTGGTAAATATTGCAAGTGAAAACTGCCAGAAATTTCAGAGGGGAGTCCACACAGGAAATTGTAAAGAGAAAAGTTCGCAATTTTTAAGAGACATTTGGTTCATTAATAGAACATTTACAGAAACCTCAGAAGTGCCCACTCTCAATGGGAAGAATATGAGCTGAAATTCAAGATGAAGTCTCAACCAGTCATTAGGTAGGTTACAATCCTGTCCAAGTTCAAAAAACATTTTGTTCCATGCTCTCAAATGATAAGGAACCACAGAGCACAGTGTACTCCAGACAGAGAACACATCCAGCACAAAGATTCTTTATGAACACAAGGGGCTAGGCATTTCTTTAATGAAAAAAAGTCAAGAATATGATATTGTCTTCAAATATTCCCACTTAAAATGTATACAACTCTTTAAAAAAATGGGTGGATTAATAAGTAGATTAAATTATAAAATCAAAAATGTCAGAATATATTTCAATGATGGAATGTGTACAATTAGCAACACCTCAAGGATAGATGTTATGTAGTTCAAAATATTTATAGTAATAAATTATATGAATATGTTAATTCAGGTATTATCTACTTAGATAATAGAGTTTAATTAAATAAGTTGAATAAGTCTGGATTGGGTTTCTACCACTTGTTTATCAGGGGTCATTTTTGCTTTTTTTTTTTTTTTTTAAAGTCAAATGTAACTGAAATGAAACTGAGGGCATCTGAGCAATATCTAGTGAGTTTATAGTGAGAAATATTAAATTTGTGTTTTGAGTAACTTAAGCAGTTCATTTTTTTTTCAGTTTTAAAACTATCTCTAGAAGCAACATGTCAATGAGTTTTAAGCTATGAGTTTAATTTTATTTTTATTTTATTTTATTTATTTATTTTAAAGATTTTATGTATTTGACACAGAGAGAGAGAGGTCACAAGCAGGCAGAGGGGCAGGCAGAGAGACGGGAAAGCAGGCTCCCCACTGAGCAGAGAGCCCAATGCAGGGCTCGATTCCAGGACCCTGAGATCATGACCTGAGTTGAAGGCAGAAGCTTAACCCACAGAGCCACCCAGGCACCCACTCTGAGTTTAATTTTAAAGGAAAGAAAAAGAAGTGGCTAAAGCAAAATATACCAAAAATAACTGAAAAATCATAATAGATAAAAAATGGAATTATTTAAAAACATTGTATACTATTTTGAGGCTTTCACCTGATAATTTGCTGCAGGAAGCAGTAACAAGGCAGGTATAATCTTTTGTCTGCGGTATTAAGCTATTTCAAGGGCAAATGAGAAGATGTTACAGTTGCTTAAAAGGAATACCAAAGTAAGGAACTATTTTGAGACTCAGACGGCAAAATAAGCATAGCTGGACATCAAGGCAGTTTAATGGCAACTATAATTAATATTTTACCATCACGTCTGTCTGCTACACAATGCTACAAAGTTCCCACTATGCAAGCATACCCATAAAGTTTCAAAAGTTGACAATTTTCAATAAGGATGCTCTCTATCAATATGTGATTGGCAATGTGTGGAGTTAAACATAGTACCTAATTATTGATCTTTTCTCCTTTTTATTTAAAAAAAATTCCTTCAGCTTCATTATTTATTTTATTTATTGTGAGTACACAGATAATAGTAAATTGTGCACTAATAAATATTTGAGTCATCACTACTTTTGATCAATATGTTTGCAATAACTAGACCTAAGATAGTACGCATTATAATCTTCTCCACTGTTATCCCTAATACATATTTTAATACCTACTTGTGTGTGTGCAGATATATACATATACATTTACATATATATACTATATGTATATATACATATATATGTGTGTACATATATATACACATGCATATATACATATAGTATGTGTATATGTATAAATATACGTATACATATATGTATATGTAACATATACCACCTGCCAATCTCTAGTTTGCTTTTAAGTTTACACTTCATCGGGGCTATTTGCCAAAACACTCTTTTTTTTAGATCACTTTAATATGTGGTCAATTTCAACGTCTACATAGTTTTACAAACACCGTGATCTAATAAAACATCACATAATGATTTTTTCTTTTATGAAGTAAATAATACAGAATAATCATGTGTCATCACAAACAATTTTTTTCCCTTTTTAACTACTTATCAAGTTGATTTGTTAAAAAAAAAAAAAAAAGAAAGTAGCAATATGCTGAGTAAGGGACCAATGGCTCTTTGTCTCTGTGGACCCTGATCAAATGTATGCTGGCTCTTCCTTCAGATAATAGTCCTAGTGGATTTAGTGATGTGTTTTAGCACTATTTTTTGTGTTACACAGACATTCTCCAAATAAAATAGCATTCCACTTGCACCCCAAAATAGAAGACTGATTCTTTTGGTGTCGAAAATACAGGAAGGTATGCACGATGGTTCAGGCTCAACATCAAGTAAACGTTGACGAGCAGGACTCAGACTTCAAATTTAACTTCCATTAAGACAAATGGAAGAGGAAGAGGAGAGTAAGCCAAGTGTTCTTATATCCCTGGCCCACTTACATGCATTTTAGATTTCATGACGCCCCAATGAGGCTGATGGAACTTATCTGAGATCCCCTAGCTTCACAGTGGCTGAACTCAGAACACAGAGTTATCTGACCCCACTGCCCATGCTTTTTATTTTTCCTGCACTATGCTATCTCTCATAGACGTGTCCAGGCCATTAGGACACTGACATTATTCCATGCGGTCAAACCCTCCCTTTTCAGCTCAGCTCCAGTAGCTACATCTTGACCTTGTGTTTCTCTATGGAAACCCTGCTCTAGATTCCTACTGCCTTTTTCTCTTTTCATAATAAGGAATACTAAATATATAATAAGAACCAATTATCTCCTATGGTAGAGAAATTAAGTTACACATGTCTATGACGCAGACCAGTTCCTAGTCAGGAAGTAGTATCCTCTGGCATCTGTACGCAGGTGAAAGCAGATATTTAATATCTTCCAGTATGTCATGTTAGATGGGGAAATTATTTGGTACCAAGGTTTAAATCAGAATTGTGCCACATAACACAATGCTAATTAATATAAAAGAAAAAAAATAATGAATTTATAGGGATACCATAAGACAGGCCATACTCACACCATGTATTACATGAACAAGTAAGTCTTTTCCAGGTGGTGCTCAAAGTCATTTCAGAAGATTTTAGCATCTCTTACCGAAGCCCAAATTTTAAGTCCCTGCAGAACCCATGCGCTTCAGGGTCTGGACAAAGGGGCTTTTCAAGTTTCATATCATCTTTAGACTTTGGTGCACCAGCTGTGAAAATCAATTAGCCCCGGTGAAAACCGAGCTGCTCTATGTTCTCAATAATGAAAAAGACCAACTGCACACTAGCAATTTTCTCTGTCCTTACAAAGACGAATGGGAACTTTGAATCTTTTTTCACTGCTCCATGGAATTGCCTTTAACTTCTATTTTGAAAGTTGCCAGACATGCTGGGAGATTAACACAGAAGAGTCTTTGGAACGGCAGGAAAATTATACCACTGCACACCAGTGACATTTGTGACTCCCTCAGGCTGGTATGCAGCCATCAGACAGTCAAAACAAACACCTCCCCAACACATGCCAGAACTCAACTCCCCTTTGCCTCAGCTCCCTTGATAAAAACTGAAATGGCTGATGGTACCTCATCAATTTTAAAGGCCTAGTCAGTAGCTCAGATAATGCTTCCAGAAAACAACAATAGGAAAATGCTAGGATAAACTGGATAAGAAGAAGGTCGCTGAAATGCTGAGTGAGCACTGAGAGACCCCAGATGTGCAGGGGTTCACCCAGTAAGCTTAGAGATCTGGGACTGCTCCATGCCACCCTGTCCTTTGTGGGAAGCTGGGCACTTCTGAAGAGTTAGAATAGAAAAGAAGTCCCCCTCCACCTTGCCGTCTGCACCACTGCCATCATCATGCTCCTTATCAACTGCCTTCCTTATAAAATAACACTACAGTCAATTCTTCACTCAGTTGAGCAAGGCTTGTCGACCTCAGCACTGCTGACGTTTGGGCTGAATAATTCTTTGCTGTGGAGAGGAGGGACTTCCCTGTGCATTATAGGATGTTTAGCAGAATCTCTGGCCTCTACTCACTAGATGCCAGCACCCAGTTTCTCCAGATTGGGACAAACAAAAATCTAGATACTCAGTCATAGCAATTCTTCCTTTTAAGTCCTAAAGAACAACAAAATTAGAAGACTGGGGGAAAACTCATGCTATTAAGACTGTTAAGTATATACCTCAACTATCCCTGATAGATCGTGGGTCCATATTTATAATGCAATTAATCAAAAGGTAATTGGTTTTTGTTACAAGACTTTTAAATTCATATGGAGATAGATAACCAGACAGACAAGGTCTCATTTTTAAAATAACTGAATTCAAAGACATTAATTTCTTGGTTATTTATTATTAAGATATTTTGTCTCACATTGTAATTGATGCTATGTTCCCACATATGTTGTCTCATTTGTCTCCCAGGTAAGAAAATCAAATTGGTTTCCCATTTTCATTATAGAGCCAGATGCAGTAAGTTTAAATAACTTGCTAGAGAGCAAATGTCGAGGCTTTTAAATAAAATTATTGTTTTTTTTTTTTTTCCTACCTGACAAGTCTTCCTATATACCTGAAAAATAGGAGTCATATTTTGTACCTTTAAATAAAAGTAATTAAAATAAGCATTTTAACTAGAAGTATAAATTATAAATTTATACTAGTATACAAGTATAAATTTGTACTAGAAGTACAAAGGAAAAATGACTCAATGAGGATTAGATTCTTCCTCTTTAGTCAAAATTGCTTATTCAATCACATGTAATCAGAAACTACTATGAGCAAGTCACGATATTCATGGATGATACAGAAGGCAAAGGATAGTAGATGGGATTTATGGTCAGTTTTAGTAGTGAATAGCTATAGATTAGAATGTGGTATATTTCAATACCACAATGATTGCAATAGCTATAAATTCCTCCCATACCTATATAGATAACCTATTGATCTTGCAGCTTCTTCTAGCAAGTGGTAAAGTATATTTTCCCCACTCTCCGAATTTGGTTTTGCCCATGTGATTTGTTTTGTCCAATGAGTTATTAGGAAAATAGTATGAGTAAAGCTTGAAAGTGCTTCTACACTGGGATTTGCCCTTTCTTTGAACTCCATAACCACCATCATGTAATTGAGCCCAAGACAGCCTGCTGGATAATGAGAGACATACAGGCAAGTAATTACTATAGTCCAACTTGACAGCAGGCCAACTTCTCACCTGTGAAAGAGAACATCAGCCCAAGTTCAACTGCTGTCCAACTATGAAGATCTTAGGAGTTAGCCCAGAGGACATGGAGAATCATGAGAGAGAATAAAGTCTACTGTGTTAACCCACTAAATTCTAAAAGGTATTAGTGAGCAAAAAAAAACGAACTGATGCAATTACCTATGTAAGGTGTCAAGTAATCTACTATAACAACACTGGAGATCAAAATGAGCCAGGTAGTCATACTCCCTTTTATTTAAGTGGTTTATGAGAAAAACATAAGTTGGATGATTTTCTATAATAAACTGAAAGTAGTAATTGAAGGAGTGGACACCATATAAATTCAGTCAGATTCTATAGCTCTTCAGTGGTAATCTACATATATATATATATATATATATATATATATATATATATATCTGTATGTATGTATATATATATATAAGAAATTGGCTCATGCAATTACAGAGGCTGGGAAGTCCCATGATTTATCACATGGAAGTCCAGGTGATGTAGTTCTAGTTCAAATGTGAAGATCTGAGAACCAGAAGGCCCTATGTTAGTCCCAATCTGAGTCCAAAGGCTCAAGAATCAGGAGCAGGAGATGAAGGGTCTCAACTCAGAGAAAACAAATCGACTCTTCCTCACCTTTTTGTTCTATTTTGGCCCTCAGTGAGTTGGATAATACCCACCTGCATTGGTGATGGCAATCTTCTTTACTCAGCATATCAATTCAAATGCTAACCTTTTCCAGAAACATCCTCACAGATACACCCAGAAATAATGTTTCACCAACTATCTGAGTATCCCTTAGCTCAGTCAAGTTAACACATAAAACTTTCCGTCACAGTTTTATGTGAGGGACTTTAGAGACAACCCAATCCAATCAGTGATCAGATTAGGAAATAAAATCCTAGAAACTTTATATTTTAAACAAAATATACTACATGTATGTGTGTCTGCCCCATGCATTTGTGGTACCCATATACCCAAATAAGCAGGGAATGATTTCTTAGGGGGGGGAAAAAAGGAAAAAGGAAAAAGGCACGCCCTTCTCATTTTTAAAAGCACAAAGGGAAAACACACACACCAGCCATTATTTTAAAAAATGGAATAGGATCTATAGGCACAGATCATCCTCTGTTCCAGATGTCATTGTAGGTATCTTATATAAATTATTTTTATAAATCTCATAACCACCTCAAAAGTAAAGATTGGATAAGGAATGGCAGCATAGGTACAGAACTCCTACTCCAAATCCTGAGCTATCTACACTACACACTAACTTTTAAAAACCATCCAGGCAGATTATCTTCAAAGTCGTGACAACCTGCCTCGGTGGCTCAATGAGCCTCTGACTCTTGATTTCAGCTCAAGTCATGATCTCAAGTAGTGATCCTGTGATACTCAGATGGTCTTGGGCTCCATGTGCAGCAGGGATGCTGCCTCTCTTTGTCTCCCTCTCTCTCCCTTGCCCCTCCCCCTGCTTGTGCACACACACCAGCTCTCAGTAAAATAGATAGATGATAGATGATAGATGATAGATAGATGATTGATGATAGATAGATAGATGATAGATAAATCTTTAAAGTCATGACAAGTTATTCCCACAAACATATTTCTGACCCTGATAAAAAAGGGTGCGGAGGGTACATCATTAATAAGTATTAAATACTGGCTAATATTTACATGAAGAAGACTAAATGATGTATTAACAGTTTAGCACCCTCTTTAGGACATAATATAAAATTTATACATCAACCCTTATTTAAGGCATCAAATTTGATTTCATAAAATAGTGCTATTGCAGGAACATTTCATTAATACCTCATTATATTACACTCTGTGCATTTTATCAGTGGTTGAGGGCATTAATACCCTCATATATTAGCATCCATACTTTAGATCAGAGGTCTATTTAAACCAACAAATTATCATCTTTTACAGCAAAATTGCAACCTAAGTGATTTGTGAATTGAAAATTGAACTCCCCTGCTGGGAGCAGTAACTAGTTTTAGAGCTTATGCTATAACAGGACCACATATAAATATGTAAGCATAAAAAAGTACCCTGGTCTCGATGACATAATTTGTTCTTGTGACACAGCTGTTTTACTTTCTATCCTCCCCTAAATGTTCTTTTGTAGTAAACCAAGGAAAACGAATCAAACATGACATAAATGCTAGCTCCTCTTGGCAGACTATGGCAGACCTACAATAATCTGTTTCATTTAAAGCAATTGACAAGCAAAGATTTTAAAGGTATCTAAATTACTCCAATGGCTGCTAACTTTAATTGAGACTACAAACATTTTTATACCACATATTATAAGAATTGTTCTCCCAATTAATGATTCTCAAGAGCATAGAAGAAAACTCCTCAGGATAACCATAAGGGGTTCTGAAGATTCCAAAATAGCTACTGGTAAGGAAACTTTCAGCAAGCTAGAACTTTGACTAGCATCTTCTGAAATGCTTTCCTTAGGCCTAGTGCATAGGGTGTGTGTTTATGGGTGTGTCAGGGGGTAGGTGGGTATGGGTCATGTCTATGAGAGAGAGAGAGAGAGAGGTGGGTGACAAACATGGCGGATATATTGCCAGGTTTGCTAGAAGCTAGAGTAATCTCACAGCAGGTATTTCATTTTACTTTGTACTTTGCATGTGGACATGGCTGGCAATTTATAAAATAAACACTGGTCTTCTTAATCTTTTATGTTTGCTTGTTTGTTTGTTGGTAGTTTGAACTTTGTTTTCCCACATTACAAGCATTATCTTTAAAATAAGGATGCTTTTAAGGTCTGACCCTATTGCACATCCTCTCTGAAACAGCCTACATAAAACAGAAAGCAGAAAGCATTATTGTTTCTGACTAAAAAATATCATCTTTTATTAACTTTTCCATCAAAGGGAGACATTTAATCCATAGTGCACAGGAACACATCATTAGCCATTAATAAATGATCAATTCTGAGCCTTGGATCTTATTGACAAATAAATTATTTTGTGCATGCCTCTAGTGAGACATTAGACAACTGGAATGTTTTTTCTATTTCATCTGTGTTTCTAACATGATTCCATTTGTCCGATTTGACATGGCCCCATTGCATTGTCATGAACGTCAGCATCTGGGACAGAACACACTCCATTTATCTTTGGAAAGATAAATACATGTGTTGCTTTACCTTGGTTTGTGCCCATATGAAGTAAGCAATCATAATATTCTTCCATCACTCATATTCTGCAATTTTACATCCTGCATCCAAGAATGAAAAACCTGGGAATGATAAAGGAGGAAAAATGCATACGTGGCAGCTTACCATATAATAGTTTCTCAACCATGAATTCAATTTAAAATATTTTGGAATATCCAAATCTATCCTGCATACTAGTTACAAATTCGATTTATTTAAAGTGACATTAAAGAATAGATGTATTTACTTAATTTTTGTTTATTCATTTTTAAATAAATATGTATATTTTTGTATCAACATATGTTAAAAACTGGTAAAGCCATAAAGCTAACAGAAAATATAATAAGGGCACATGGGTGGCTCAGTCCTTTAAGCACCTGCCTTTGGCTCAGGTCATGATCCCAGAGTCCTGAGATGGAACCCTGCATGGAGCTCCCTGCTTAGCAAGGAGTCTGTTCCTCCCTCTCCTTCCTTCTTCTACTCTCTGTGGCTATCTTGGTTTTTTTCTGTCAAATAAATACATAAAATTTTTTAAAAATATATATACAATGAAGTGTTTAGCAATGTTACCCAAAAATCAATTGAAAACTTGTAAGATGAACTGTGAAATGCAAGTAATATATTTTAAGCTAAATTTCACTTTAATAATTATTTTACTGTAATGCAAAGTCTAATTTAACTGGTATACTAACCAATCAAAACAAATATTCATGTGTCCCCATACTCATATCTTATTCCTTGTCCCCAAGAATTTTCCCAGGATATACAATAATGAGGATACATTTTTATCTGAAATATTGTTAGATTTTTTTATCCTTTTTGTCTGCAATTTTAAAAGTATATGTATTTCAGACATGGAAAAACACTGTCAGTTGATGGATATGAGAATGCAAATTGGAAGCTAGAAATAAGATGGCTATATAAACCAAATAATAAGTTGACTGGAGACAGGAAGCCAGAGAAGCTACTTTAGAGGAAGGAGTCCAGGTAAAGGGGAGGATTTGGTGGGTGGCAGGTGTGAAGAATTTGGGAGTCAAAAAGGATTGCCTTGTCTTCCTAAGAGAGATATTGCTCTGGAGTGTTCCCAACCTAGAGATTGTTTTCTTTGATAAAACCTGAAAGTGATTTGGGATTTCAACCTGAATCCTATTCCAGAAAATTTCTCTATATGCACTGAACCCCTGGAGAGAGCAAATATCAACTCAATTTCTGAAGCTATTCCAGACTCATAATAAATTCTAAAATAAGGACAGCAAGAATCACAAAGGACATAGGTGCCTTATATTTTAATAATATTCTTCATATCAGACTTCTATGAGTTTTGGAGGTATTTTAGAAGCCAGTAAATTTATTCAAACATTCATTAGGAATAATAGAAAGCAATCAGAAAGTAGTGTTTCCCTACTGCCTAGGGTGAAATCATATTGTAAGTGTACATTCCTCTTAGAAACTTTGTTATAAATACATTTAAGACTGAATTTTTGATGAACCCATGCTGTATTACATCAAGTTAGTATTTAAGCCATTCTGCATAAGATTTACCAGGTCACCTGGGATGAGGTGAAGGATGTTTTATATCCTTAAAAATCACCTGTTGTCATGTACATAATTACAAATCTAAGCAAGTACCCAGAATAATTTATTTAAAAAGTGGAAATCTATTATGTTTATCATTAAAAATACACACACAATGAGTTCCCATAGTCAGATTAGAGGAAATACACACAATCCCCAAAACTAGTGTTTTCCAAAATGTCCAAGAAATGCCTATATTAAAATTACCTGGGATATCATTGAAACTGTAGCTCTTTGAGCTTCATCCCAGACCTACTGAATCAGAATTACTTGAGTGAATCTATTCTTCAGGGTCTATAGGTGATATTTATTTATACTAAAACTTAAAAAAAATCTCTCAAAAAGATAGGTTAAGGGTCGCCTGGGTAGTGTAGTCAACTGACTCTTGGTTTTGGCTCAGGTCATGACACAGGGTCCTGAGATGGAGCCCCGCATCAGGCTCTGCACTCAGCATGAAGTCTGCTTGAGATCCTCTGCCCTCTGCCCCTCCCTTCACTCATGTTCTCTCTCTAAAATAAATAAATTAATAAAATCTTTTAAAATGATAAGTTCAGAATGAAATATAGTCTGCTATATATTCTATTCATCCTTTTCTAAATTGAGATTAAGGGAATAAAAATCAGTAAGTAAATACTACATGATGTTGTATCACTGTTCTTTATCAACCTCTTATTATTCCCTTGACCTGAATGAAAGTGGTGCTTATATACCCCAAGAGGAGGGGTCTTGGGTCTTCTGCAATAGTCCCTTTTGAGTCTCTCCTCTACCGCTATCCAATGTAATCTCCCTGACAATAAGTCTTATATATGATATCCTTGGCTCATCAAACCCTCAAGTAGAAATGTGAATAAGACAAACTGAAAGAAAAAAAAAAAAAAAAAGGTGAACTAAAAGATCCAAGGACTGGCAAGTTTGCAAGAACTTGGAATTATAAAGCAGGAAAAGCAATTTACATAGGATTTCAAAAAGCTGTATCATTCTTGAACTTGCACCCCTGTACTATGTCTGATTTTCACATATTTGGGCTTTGTAAAGAGGGCATGATGGTAAGTCATCCACATATGGTATACACATTTTTAAAAAAATGTATTTCACTAGCTTTAACTCTTTTTGACAGAAGAAAAGAACAATCAAATGATTTTCATTATTCAGCAGTGGCATGATCTCTAAGAGGACAGTTATCTAAAAGCTTAATGCAGTTTTGTTGTGATTTTTTGTGACAGAATCCACTTATAGTACACATGAAGAAACACAGCAACTAGTTAGTTTGTAAACACTAATAATGATGAAGTTTAAACCTTTATCTTACAGTGACTCTCTTAAGTAATTCTTTAATTTATTCATGCTTTAGTTATTCAAAAACATTTATAAAGAATATCTTACATTTCATGCATTATAATGGGCACTGACAATAAATTCATTGCTTTTTTTGTGAACCCATAACAACCAAACTGCAAAATAGACACAAGATCTTTAATGTAGGTCACAAACTGTGTGTTCATCCACTAAATTTTTATTCTCTCAAGGAAAATTTTTAAATATCACAGCTTAGCATTTTATGTAGAAAGCAATGAGGGGGGCATTAAGTTAATTCTTCATTGAGTGACATTTTATTTTATATATTTTATACATTTTGGTTTTTAAGGCATCTTTTGATTTACACGGCATGCCGTTAGACACAAATGATGAAACAGGGCTTTCTGAAATTGTCAATGATTTAAATTTGATACATACATACACATATTACAAGAGCAATACATTCTTTACCCTTTGGTTGAACTAACGAATGAGTGAAAAATATTGGGGAAATAGTAGGAAAAGTCACGGTTTAGCTCAGTTCCATTGATACTGAAGTCCTTAAGTACCCAGAGATGGCTGACCTTTCCTAAAAAAATCTGTTTTCAGTTCAATGGGTAGGCCTTACTCTATTTTGTTGTTGAAATTCCTGATTTCTGGTGATTTGGCTTTTCTTTGCATCTATTTCACACAAACAGTTAAATAATGGCAATGATAATTTTTATAACTAATTCTTTGTCATCTTTCTTCTCAACCTACTCAGTGAGGACATTCATGCTTCAACAGGTTAATGAACTGGAAAAAAAGAAAGGGTATTAAAACAACAACAGCAACAATAACAACAACAACAACAAGGAAATAAAAGGACCTTTGATCCCTGGTGATGACAACATAATAACACTAACTGGGCAATACCCAGCTCCAGACTTCTTTCATATAGAACTCACTTCTTATTTTAGCCACTTTTATCTAGATCTTCATTTATGTGTACCTGAATCTAATTTTAATTTATATACTCCCTAAAGCCTTATGAATTCATTTCTCATTGCACCTCCTTCCCTGTCCTATGTTATATGTCAAGAAAAGTTATATTTCTCTCACGGAATATACATTAGGTATAATACTTAATTTGTGAAACTAACCCAGGTATACTCACTCTTGAATAATATATATGCCCTCATGTCAAAGGAAATGGCCTCTAACAGTATCATATAAGACTAAAAAAATAGATAACCCATGGGGTACCTGGGTGGCTCAGTCCCTTAACTTTTGACTTCAGCTGAGGTCATGATTTCAGGGTCCTGGGATCCAGCCCTGTAATTGCACTCTGCCCTCAGAGGGGAGTCTGCTTGTCCTTCTCCCTCCCTCTCTTATCCTTTCTCTACCCCTTCTCTTTCAAATAAATAAATAAAATCTTGAAAAAAAAAAAAAGTAATCAATGAGGTGCCTGGGTGGCTCAGTCAAGCATCTGACTCTTGTTTCAGCTTAAGTCATGATGTCAGGGTCATGGGATTGAGCCTGCTGTCAAGCTCCATGCTGGCATGTAGTCTGCTTAGGATTCTCTCTCCCTCCCTCTGCTCCCTGCCCCACTCCCACTCACACTCTCTCTCTCTTTCTCTAAAATAAATAAATAAAATATTCAAAATATACTAATCCAGCCAAGCATATGGAAGTAAAACTTCTTTAATTTTTATTACTTAACTATATTCAGTTGCTTTACATGAAAACTATAGCCATACACAGTCAACATGTTTTATGTCCACTCAGAGCAGATGCCTTCAGTGAAGTGCACATCCCCCCCCTTTCTCTACTGTGGTGTTTGTACAGATTCTGGAAATCCTGACATCTACAAGTAATGTACACTTGATTTTGTCTCTGAAAATGGTTTTATTTATCACGTTTCCAAAGGCCAAGTTAAATAAGATAAGGGATCAAAAGAAAAGAAAGCATGAAGAACTAAGGTGGGAAATTCTATCATAACTTTAGTTTCAATGACTTCCTTTCTATTTTCATCACCAATGATTTAATTTCTGAGCTCTAGGGGAATGCAAGTGAGCAAACTAAAGCAAATTTATCACTTCTGAAAACTGCTGCAAGACCCCCAAGACAGAACGATTACCCCTAAAATTGAATTTAAATAAAAGTAATTAGTTTTATCTTGTTTTTTAATTCATTTACCTCTGCATAGAAATCCTCCTGGAGTTTTGAAACTCATCAGTGATTATCCCTGGAGCTGAACCAATAATGTGAGAATAAATACACCATTAACCAATTATACATAATGACTCCAAGACATGCCAATAGTGGAACAGTTCAGGTGATTTATAAGGCTTGCTTCCAACAGCCTTTTCACAATTCACAACTTTTCTTAAAAAATAAATAAATAAATAAATGCATTAAAAGTTAAGTAAGACTTTAGATCTGCTTACATTCATCTCCTAAGGATATGAATAAATGAAACTAAGCAATTTATTTAAAAATTTTTGTTTGTCACATATGAAAATCCTTGAGTAAGAGAATGAAATATTTATTTGAAAGCAGCAGAACATAATTCAGGTTTTTGGTTTTTTGGCTTTAAGTAGGCCTGTTGATCTGGTCTTATCTGCTGACATAGCATAAAAGCTACTGAAGTAAAGGACACATCTTATATCTCAGACTTAATAAAAAATCGAAAAACTATTTTTTCCTTTTCTTTTTGAAGTGGGAGTTGTCTATTTGTTTATTAATGTATTTATTTTACATCTATACTAAAGTATGATTACTGATAAAAATTGTATATATTTTAGGTTGACCTACATGATGTTTTGGTATGCACATGAAATGATTACCATAATCAAGCTAATTAACACACCCATCAGCTCCTGTATTTTTATTTGCTGTGGTGAGAATGCTTGAGATATACTCTTAGCAAATTTAAAGTGTATAACACATTATTATTAACTATGGTACACATTAGATCGCCAGAACTTATTCTTTTTTTTAAAGATTTTATTTGTTTATTTGAGAGAGTGAGTGAGAGAGCAGAAGCAGAGGGAGAAGCAGAGGGAGAGGGAGAAGACGACTCCCTGCCGAGCAGGGAGCCCAACATGGGGCTCCATCCCAGGACTCTAGGATCATGACCTGAGTGGAAGGCAGACACTAACCAACTGAGCCACCCAAGCACCCCAAAACTTACTAATTCTATAACTGAACTTGTATCCTCTGACCAACATCCCCCCTTTCCCCCCACCTTCTATCTCCTGGTAACTACCATTTTCCTTAGTTTCCATGCTTTCGATATTGTAACATACGCTTTAATAAAGAAATTGAACCATGTGTCATATGGATTATAAACAGATCATTATTTGAGAAAATCACATCCCTGTAAAAAATCAAGAGAGTATGAAAATGACTAGTTTCAGTTAAAAAATGTGTAAAGGTTTCTGAAGACTAAGGAAAAGCTTTTCCATTTTATAGTGTTTGATCAGTTATATATTATCAACTGGCTCTGTTGAGGCAGTGTATAAAGGACATTTGAAGACTAGGTTCTAAACTAATGGAGATCTCATTCAAATCTGACATCCACCAAATACCACTACTAATGAGTTACTGGGCTTGGAGTAGGTTCTTCAAACTCTCTGAATCTTTGGTCTTTCATTTGTAAAATAGGCATGATCAAAATGGTAGCTAACTGAGAGGATTTTGAGAATTTTAAAAAAGATAATCCACTCATAGCCCTATCAGATGTCAAATACGTGGTCAGCGTTCAACATGTTAATCATCATATAATCAGGAAATACAATTTCTATTTTAACTTTCATGCCCTACAGATTATTACATGAAAGGTAGGGGATTTGGCTCCTACCAATACAAACTGACCTATACATTTTACCTCAAGAAGCATCCAATGGAGGTAAATATGAATCCCCTTACAGCAACAACAAAAATGAATGAATATATCAGGAAAGGATAGAAATTTGCTGATGTATGTTGGGTATGTAATATGTGCCAAGTTTCACAATGTATTATTTGTATAACTCTTATTTGCTTGTGAAACAATATGCAAAATTATCTCCATGTTATGGAGAATGGAGCTTAAACAGAGAGTGATGAAATTATCTGAAACCACAGGGTTAGAAGGTAGTGCATCCCAACTATTCAGACGTAGCCCCTTATGTTATTTTTATTGGATTGGGTTGTGCTTCATTGAGTTGGTATAAGAGCAATGGAAAAAAGTTGGGTTTGCTATGGCGGCTGATACTATGTAATTATAGAAGTCTATCAAATGCTGAGCATGAAACTATAATTATTAAAATGATTTATTGCATGACAAAATGAAGTCACTTTTTTAAAGAATTCTACATGCCTTTTCTAGTGGCACAATTCATGAATCATGCAATGTCCTTTTATTATCACTACAGGGAATGCTGGGAAGACAAATAGACTCATATGAGGCTAAAGAGTTGATAAATCAAGTGATAAGTGAGACAAGAGATGAAATATAAAACTCCACCCAGGGGCGCCTGAGTGGCTCAGTGGGCTAGGCCTCTGCCTTGGGCTCAGGTCATGATCTCAGGGTCTTGGGATCAAACCCCACATCAGGCTCTCAGCTCGGTGGGGAGATTGCTTCCCCCTTTCTCTCTGCCTGTTTCTCTGCCTACTTGTGATCTCTGTCAAATAAATAAAATAAAATCTTAAAAAAAAAACAAAACAAAAAACCTCCACCCAGATTTCTGAGATCATGCCAAGTGGTTAAAATATTTTGTTTATATAACATGAGATTTCTATAGATATTTTGGATATTCTAGACTTTTTTAAAGTGATCAGTTTAACAATTCAGTAAGAGATTGTGCAGGTGTATATTAGTAAAACCAAATATGTCTACAATTTACATGATACCAAAAGCGTTTTCTTGAAGAAGACTTTGAATCACATAGACATATATTGAGCGGCAACATTCAGAAAGCCAGACGACAGTGGCTTAAACAATAGTAGTTATTTTGTGTACAGACATAATCTGGGTGTAGGTTTTGTTGGCATTTGCTTGGGCACTTAAGCATCCCATCAAGAGAGTTAGGCTCTTCCTACTTTGCCCTCCTAAAACTATTGGTCTTCCCAACTTGTCTATGTCCTCGTGGTGTTATGGGCAAGGGGCGGTTCTGGATATGTCACCCATTCTGAAGGCAAGAAGAATGGGAAAGACAAGAAAATCCACCATATCCTTTATTATTAAGAAATGTGTTGTTGTTCCTCCCCCCAAAAACTAAAACCCTTCTTGTTACCAGAGTTTTTATTTCTCACAGGCTGGAACTGGACTAAATAGCTGTTATTACAGAAAAGTTCCCTGGGAAAGTAATTAATTGGCTTTCCAGCCTCTTTTTTGGAAGTGGTAAGAAAGAAGGAGGTTGGAAATGTCTTTTGAGTTGCCAATTAAGACAGACTACAGCCAAAGTGGAAGAAAATCCAGATTTGATTTGACTGTCCAAGTGCTTCACAATTTGAAGTTAGAATTCAAATACTGGCATGTGGTTAGACTTAAGGCATAATGGAAAATATGTCTGTGCCAAAGAATTGATCTTATGCTATGTTAGTAAGTGCACACAGTCTCTTTGGGGACACACTCATCTCTTCTTTGTGTCTTCAGTATCTGATTATTCATGGCCTATCTTTCCAAGAAACCCTTAGCTTATGTGTTCAAACACATACTTTCTAACTGAGCCAGATATAGGCATATTATGAAAAGAATGAAGAGGGCATTAGCAAACTGTCTCCTCTTTACAATCTAGTTCTGATCTTTGGAAGCTGACTCCTTGATCTATGGCTCTAAGAAGTCATTTAGAAAATTATTCTTGATGCTCAGCATAGCTTTAGAGAGCTACTAGGTTAGCTAAACAATGTAGAAGTTTATTAGGTCCTCTGTATCTGGAAAGCACTGGAATGAAAACATACTTACTCAAGGTTGCAATCAATTCACAAGGATTTTTTTTTTTAATTTAGACTGTCCCATAAAGAGAATACAGCTCTTTTTTTCACTTAATTCTTTTAACTTTGTATACTTTACAATGATTATATCATTTCATTTCCCAATGACTTCAAAAGTAGATATAGATATGGGAAAAGATTTGAAGGAAATTTTTGGCAACATCTACAAAACCACTGTAAAGATTTAAGTTATGAATATCCTGAATATTTCTTTCAATTTTCCTGATGGTCATTATTATATATATCCTCTCAAAAAAGTGTATTAATTTGCTGATTGCCATGGCTGTAGATGTAATCTCTATCCAGGAAAGAGGATAGAATGTTTAAGAAAATAGACAGATTCATCTTGGCTGTCAGAACAAGAGATCATGGAATTAATGATGCTACCCTTTTTATTAACATGAACACTCTCATGTGGAATGAGTTTGCTCTAGAGGTCAGTGCATTATGCTGAAACTTCTTCATTCCTCAGACTCAAGTTCTGGCTTCTTCCATGTATCTACCCAGGGAATAAAAGAATGAGAGCAAATACTATCTGGAATTCCTCCTTTGTTATGCAGCCCATCAAACTTGATTAAATGTAGTACAAGGTTAGACAATACAGGCCATGGGAAAGGCACAACGTAAAGGTAATATGGGCTCCCCTTGTTGTACCATAAACACTATAGCAACATTTATTAGGAGACCCTTCGTTAAATCTATTCAGATTCAATAAACTTCCTTTTTTCCCTCTTCCTTTCACCTCCTATGTTCTATATACGATCTTTAAGAAAGTTTGAAATTACAGTATATTGAATTGTATATATAATCTTGCATTTTTTCCTTTCTTTCTTCTCTCCCTTTCTTCTTTTTATCCTCCTTTCCCTCCTTCCTCCCTTCTTTTAGTCCTCCTTCTCCTCCCCTTTCTTCATAATTTTAAAAATTCTTTTTCATGAATGAAATCATTTTAACAACCCAAGTTCAAATGTAGAGTATTTAATACAATATAAGGCAACAACATAGACCCCCACCCAACATTTAAAGCTCTTTTCCTTTTGTCAAATATTAGCACAGTTAAAATAAGATATTTGATATCAAATAATAAACTTTTTTTTGTTTCCTCTTAGCTGTTTTAGCCTAAAAATAGATAATAAAAAGTTGCCTGACCCTTTATTGGAAACCTTATGATTTGTTTATATAGTTAAACTACTCAACAAAATAACCAACTCAGTGAAAGATAACCTTCGTGTCCTCACTACTTCGTTCTACAATGTCCTGTCTCTGCTTTTCTCACAGACACTACCCAGAAATCCATATTGCTTAGGACCATTATTCTTATTGAAAGATAAACTAAAAAGCCTTCTTTTATTCCTATATAATATTTTGATTGACAGCCTAGCACTCTAGTTGGAATTTCAGGTATCAGGCAAGACAGAATTTGTAGAGAAAAATGTCTACTTTTCATAATATAAAAATTCTCCATTTCTATTTAACAATAGAAGTAAACAAGAACATGGGAATAAATGAAGCCTCCAGTTACAAGAATAAGAAACACCAGCAATTAAAATGCTGATGGAGGAAGAGAATCCCATGATTAATCTAGAAGAACATTAGTAAGAAGTCAACAAGCTAAGAAAGGAATCTTGAAGCTAAAAGAGAGAATTCCAGAAGGAAGCAGTCTTTTAATTGTTCCTACGACAGGATTTGAACATTGTTTACAAAGTCAAGGAGCCAGTAAAGAAAGAAGTTGGTATCTAAGGGGAAAAAGAAAGAAAAAAAGAAGGAAAAAAAGAAAGAAGGAAAGAAAGAAAGAAAGAAAGAAAGAAAGAAAGAAAGAAAGAAAGAAAGAAAGAAAGAATCAATGAACCAAGGTTAGAGGCAAGAGGGGATGGGAAGCAAACCAATGATAGAAGAATTTGCCTTATTACATAATGGATGAGAAGAGACAGTGATGATTAGACTGGCTGAATTTAGATAATGGTAAGGGAGTGTTCAGGAATACAGAATGAGGGGGGGCAGTGGGGAAGAGAGTTGTTGTATTAGCCCATTTTTCAAGTATGCTACAATATGGTGACTAAGTTTATCATAGCCAAATTCATCATGATTCTGAGGTAGTACACCATAAGCATACTGGATCTCTTGTGTTTATAAAACATTATACAATATACAATTATACAACAATAAAAGAATTCTCCAAAGGAGAGTCCATTCCAAAGGAAATGGGCAAAAAAGAAAATTAGACATCCACATGTAAAACAGTAAATATAAAATATATTACATAGGGGCGCCTGGGTGGCTCAGTGGATTAAGCCTCTGCCTTCAGCTCAGGTCATGATCCCAAGGTCCTGGGATCAAGCCCCATGTCAGACTCTCTGCTCAGCGGGGAGCCTGCTTCCCCCTCTCTCTCTGCCGGCCTCTCTGCCTACAGGTGATCTCTTTCTCTGTGAAATAAATAAATAAAGTCTTTTAAAAAATACATTATGTAAAAATATAAGGTGATGATAGCCCAGACAGTATAATACCTGGTATTTGGTACAATTAAGACAATAAATGTACAGATGGCCCTTCTTTTCACTACATCTCTATCTTTGGGGTAAATACCCAATAGTGCAATTACAGGGTCATAGAGAAGCTCTATTTTTAATTTTTTAAGGAATCCCCAAACTGTTTTCCAAAGTGGCTGCACCAACTTCCATTCCCACCAACAGAAGTAAGCCCCTTTCTCCACATCCTCTCCGACACATGTTTTCTGTCTTGTTAATTTTGGCCATTCTAACTGGTGTAAAGTGGTATCTCAATGTGGTTTTGATTTGAATCTCATTGACAGCTAGTGATGAACATTTTTTCATGTGTCTGTTAGCCATTTGTATGTCTTCTTTGGAAAAGTGTCCATGTCTTCTGCCCATTTTTTGACATGATTATCTGTTTTGTGTATGTTGAGTTTAAGGAGTTCTTTATAGATCTTGGATATCAGCCCTTTGTCTGTACTGGCATTCATGAATATCTTCTCCCATTCCATGGGTCGCCTCTTTGTTTTGTTGGCTGTTTCCTTTGCTGTGCAGAAGGTTTTGATCCTGATGAAGTCCCAAAAGTTCATTTTTGCTTTTGTTTCCTTTGCCTTTGGAGACCTATCTTGAAAGAAGTTGATATGGCCAATGCTAGAGAGGTTACTGCCTATGTTCTCCTCTAGGATTCTGATGGATTCCTGCCTCATGTTGAGGTCTTTTATCCATTTCGAGTTTATCTCTGTGCATGGTATAAAAGAATGGTCGAGTTTCATTCTTCTACACATAGCTGTCCAGTTTTCCCAGCACCATTTATTGAAGAGACTGTCTTTTTTCCACTCTATATTTTTCCCTGCTTTGTCAAAGATTATTTGACCATAAAGTTGAGGGTCCATATCTGGGCTCTCTAATCCATTCCACTGGTCTATGTGTCTGTTTTTGTGCCAGTACCATGCTGTCTTGGTGATCACAGCTTTGTAGTAAAGCTTGAAATCAGGCAACGTGATGCTCCCAGTTTTATTTTTCTTTTTCAACATTCCCTTAGCAATTTGGGGTCTCTTCTGATTCCATACAAATTTTAGGATTGTTTGTTCCAGCTCTTTGAAAAATGGCGGTGGAATTTTGGTTGGAATGGCATTGAAAGTATAGATTGCTCTAGACTGTATAGTCATTTTAACAATGTTTATTCTTCCGATCCATGAGCATGGAATGCTCTTCCACCTTTTTGTGTCTTCTTCAATTTCTTTCATGAGTATTCTGTAGTTCCTTGAGTACAGATCCTTTACCTCTATGGTTAGGTTTATTCCCAGGTATCTTATGGTTCTTGGTGCTATACTAATATTCATACCAACAATGGCCACAGTTGCCAAACTATGGAAAGAACCAAGATACCCTTCAACAGACAAATGGATAAAGAACACATGGTACATATATACTATGGAGTATTACACCTCCATCAGAACGGATGAATACTCAACTTTTTTGTCAACATGGACAGGACTGGAAGAGATTATGCTGAATGAAATAAGTCAAACAGAGAGAATCAATTACCATATGGTTTCACTTACTTGTGGAGCATAAGGAATAACATGGAGGACATGGGGAGATGGAGAGAAGTGAGTTGGGGGAAATTGGAGGGGGAGATGAACCATGAGAAACTGTGGACTCTGAGAAACAAACTGAAGGTTTTGGAGGGGAGAGGGGAGGGAGGTTGGGTGAGCCTGGTGGTGGGTATTAAGGAGGGCACATATTGCATGGAGCACTGGGTGCAGTGCATAAACAATGAATTCTGGAACACTGAAAATAAATTTAAAAAAAAATCCCAAAATATAAGACAATAAATGTTAAAAAAAAATTTTAAAGAAGAGTTTATATGGAGCTAATGTGAACTTTACCATATAATAGGACAGTATCATGTGATGGCTGAGCTTGGAACTTAATACTGCCTGGGCTTAAACATTATTCTGCCTGCTATTTGTAGGACATTGGGCAAGTTACCTAATCTCTCTGTGATCTTACACATTTTAGAATATGATAGAATACTTTCACAAGGATGTTAGGAGGGTTCATTAATACATTTATGCACAATATTAAGAATAGCACCTGGAAAATGTTACATATTATTAATAGAGAGGAATCTAGGTAAACTGAACTTAGAAGAAGGTGCAAAGAGTTATACACATTGGAATTTATGCCTACAAATAACAGACAACCATCCTCAAAGTCTTTTAAATGAAAAGAGACTGTTTGGGTTTATATAATGGAAAGTTCAGAGGTAGAGCAGACTTCAGGGTTGAACTATTTCTGCAACAGTCCAGGCTCTGGTTAAGGCTGTGTTGGTTTCCTGCTCACAAAATGGTTGCAATAATTCTGGGACTACATCTCTGCAAAAAAGAATCCAGAGGA
The DNA here is from genome assembly GCF_002288905.1 of Enhydra lutris kenyoni. Taxonomy (NCBI): domain Eukaryota; kingdom Metazoa; phylum Chordata; class Mammalia; order Carnivora; family Mustelidae; genus Enhydra; species Enhydra lutris. Next base: position 10,302,059 of record NW_019154104.1, on the reverse strand, counting down.
AAAGACACCATCCCATAGTATGGCTCTCTCACAAGAAATCTCAGGAAACTCTTATGTCTCTTTCACCTGCATTAGGTCCTGAACATTTGTGGTAACCTGGAGAATGCTGTGTGCTAATTGGTTTAAGCCTGACTCCTGAAGTGCAGTCTATTCCTTAGAGTTTACTCCTAATATGCTGGTGTTCATCTCTCAAAATTGTGATTATTTTCCCATGAACAGAGGTCAAATGAATACTGGTGAAATCATCATAATATCCTTAGGCAGGGAGAGTACTTGGGGCCTAAGTAAAACATGCAGAATTGGGTTTGCTGATGCTTCTTGTCTAAGGTTACAGTTGTGTGGTTAATTGATGCCCAGGGCTTTAGGGGAGAATATAGCAAATTATATTTGGGTATTTCAGTCAGATCCTTTTTCAGTTCAGGGAGAACAGTGAAAACAGCCCAAGAAGTCAAGCCTCAATTCAGTATGGAGATGATAAATGTAAACATTATCTTCAGTATAATAAACTCTGGTTTATTTCATATTTATTTTGGTCTTGAACCAAGAGAATACCATGTTTCCTAAGTAACATGCACTAACGTCAATCCTGGATCCAAGTGAACACAAGGAATCTGTGCTAGTAGGTTCCTGACACTAGTTTGTTTTTATTTTCCTTAAACATAAATCTGGAGGGATGGAAAAATTTATCTTAGGGTTTTAATATATTGTGACAATCCTACTGTACATAATGGTAAGTCTGGAGTTCTTATGGATAAAATATAAGCTATCACATTATGAGTACTGAAATGATCTTTTAAGGTAAGGAGTCATCCTGTGGAGAACTTCATCTGCTGTAGTCCCTTAATTCAGCTCATTCTTTCACAGGATGCAATTTATAAGACTCTTCTCACAGTCTTCACAATTTTTTTTGAGGAAAAAATAAACTAAACTCAGTCCCAACCTCTCTGTGGGACTAACATTCTCCATATATACTGAAGGCAGTATCACTGAGGATAGTGTAAGATGCCAAGAACTTTTTTTTTTTTCCATTCATAAATCTTCATCATTAAAAAGCCATTTTTTAAAATACATTCACCCTTTTTTAGCAAGAAATCTATCATAACGTCCTATCTCACAATGTTGATGAAAGATTTTCAGAGCAAATATTTTTGTCACAAGATGAATTCAACATGCCAAGTATCAGGATATGTTTTGGCATTTGTACAGTGCCTTTCCAGTTTATTTGTTGAGTCATGTATCATCTGTTTTATCTGCTGTGTACCCGTGTGGTAATTTATGCCAATTAACAAAATCCAAAATCAATCACCAGCCCTGCATTCTCTTGATGAATTCCTATGTAAGGCAGAAAGGATGAAACAGTCATGATGTCAAGGAAAAGGTGATCCTTTTATTCTTTGAGACAAAGCATATTCTAGGGAGTGAGCCTTCTCAGAATCAGCAGAAAATAAATTTTAAGTGGAAACATAACAGCCTTCCTCTGCCTTTTGTCATGCTTCAGTGTCCATGGCTTTTGTGACCTTTGAGTACTATGCAATAGTAGACCAAGCAAAGCCAATCTGAAGACAAAATGATGACTGACATTCAAATTATATCTAACATTAGCCAGAAAATAGGAGGAATGAGTTAGTTTTGGTGGGTTAAGGAGAAAAATGAACTCTAAAAGTTTCGCTGAATCTGAATAAATAGTGACTTATAGGATGTTCCAGATGACTTTTCAACCATTTCCACTAGTATTGTGGCAAGATGTTTTCCTTAGATTTCAGTCTCGTATGATTTGGAAAAATTCAGAATCAATGTTTTAGCATAGATGCTGTTGTCTTCAGCAAGTTCTATTGGATAATAAGAAAATTCTTATTCTTTATTTAAGCATTCTTTTTTTGAAAATGAAACTATGAAGTATATAAAAAAAGAAGAAGAAATATTTCTAGATATTTTACTCTATTATGTGAACTACTTTCTATTTTTTTTAAGTTTCCCTGATTGAGTTATTAATGAAGAAAACTAGGCATTTTAATACATGAAGTATTAGATTTTCCTTTTTTATTCCAGTGTTACTGAGATATAATTGACACATAACATTTTTAAGTTTGAAGTGTACAACATGTTGAATTAACACATTTACATAATGTAAAAGGATTGCCTTACCTTTAGTTAACACCTCTATCACATCATATAATTACCATTTTTGTGTGTGGTAAGAACATTAAAGGTATAGTCACTTAGCAACTTTCAAGTATATATTAAAGTATGATTAGCTATAATAAACATGCACATTAGATCCCCAGAACTTACTCATTTTGTAACTACAAGTTTGTAGCCTTTGACCAATGTCTCTTCATTTTGCCCACCCCTCAGCTCCTAGTGACCACCACTCTACTCTGTTCTAGATTCTTTTTAGATTCCACATATAGGTGATATCAAGCAGTATTCATCTTTTTCTGTTTCACTTATTTTACTTAGGATAATGTTTTTCAAGTTCCATCCAAGATAAATGGATATATATTCATCATAAGGCCTATAATTTTCTCTCCCTTTAGTGTCCTTATCTGCTTTGGTATCAGGGTAATATTGGCTTCATTAAATGAATTTGGGAGTCTCCCTTTCTCTTCAAATTTTTGGAAGAGTTTTAGAAAGATTGGCAATAATTCTTGTTTTAAATGTTTTGTAGAATTCACCAGTGAAACCATCTGGTCCTGGGGTTTTCTGGGTTGGGAGTTATTTGATTACTAATTTGATATCCTTAATTATTATTTGTTCATATTTTCTATTTCTTCATAATTCAGTCTTGGTAGTTTATATATATCTAGGAATTTATCCATTTCTTCTAAGTTATATAATTTGTTAGCATAAAATTGCCAATATTAGTCTTATGACCAAAGCCTGGGCTGGCTATTGGTGTTTATTCCCGAGAAATGAAAACTATGTTTACACAAAAACCTCTACAGAGATGTCCATAAGAGCTTTATTTGTATTGGCCCCAAACTGCAAGAGTCCTTCAACAGATGAATGATTAAACAACTGGTACCAACATACTTTATAATATTACTCATCAATATAAATGCAGAAACTACAGATATATGCAACAATCTATATTCCATTTATATAAAATTCTTGAAAAACAACATTTTATTTATTTATCTTGAAAAGACAACATTTTAGAAATGGAGGCTAGATTAGTAGCTTCCATACATTAGAGACAGTGGAGAAGTACGTGTCCAGATAGGTGGGTGTGGTTATAGAGGGCAAAATGAGTGTCCTTGTGCTAGAGTTGTTCAGTGTCTTGACTCTGGTGTGGATACATAAACCTACAAATGTGATAAAACTATATAAGACTAAATACCAAAGACACAAAGCAGAGGCTGCTGATAGCAGTTACACAGGGGGAGCAAATGTGGCTCACAAAGACAGGCTCTTCAATCACACTCAAAGGATTATACCAGTGAAGAAGGAACCAATGACCAGCACAGCCTCCATGGATTCCCTGCAGAATTCACCAGCTTTCATCCCATAGGTATTCCGTTTGCAGATGCCAGATCCCTGAATCTCCCCAGCTCCCTCACCTCCCCCACCCCTACAGAAGCTCAGGAACTCCATCAAGAGCCAGCAGGCCATTTCTTGTCTTGGAAGTACCCTTCCCTACATAAGTTAGCATTTTCTTCCCCTTGAAGTCCCTGATATACTTTAAGCTCTGAGTAAGATGAACCTCTTGTGCCCCCAGGATATCACATACTGGTTCCCACAAACTCATCCTTACCTTTACCACCATCAGTCTTTTATTTACCTCTTCATATTGTAGATGTCAGGGGGTATAACCAATATATACATTTTTCATCACTGTATCTCTACCCATAGCAAAGGACAGAGTGAAGAATTGATGCTTAATATTTATTACTTGGATACATGAATTAATGAAACAGCATTTGATTATTGGCCGTCAGTGCTTCCTTCCTAAATAAAAATTTCTTGAGAAAGAACAACTTCTTACCAAGAGTCACCTATAGGCCTAAAGCAGAAGGTCAGGGAGCCCAAACTACTCATGCTCTACGTTTTTTTATATCCAGTTCCTTCTACTTAGTCATATTTTTATTCCTCTGAAAGCACCTCAAAGATATACCACATTTAGTCTGGAAAACAGAAAAGAATAATAAAGGATTATCTTCCCTACCTAAAAGCAAAGAGCATTGAATCAACTTTTCTCTGAATTTGGTGAGAGAAAATGTGTTGTGTTTTCTTTTTATTATTTATATAATTAATATTTATATTTTTGCGTTATCTACTGATCAAATTGCCTCTTTGTTACATATAAGATGCACTGAATTGCTGTTTTATTCACACCTACTGTACCTCATCCAGCAAAAGGCTGGCAACAAGCCCATTACCCAGATTTGCATTCTCACAGTATGGGGCAAGGGGAGTATCAACTAATATTTCTTTAGTGTTTATTTTATACTCTCTGCTAGATGCTTTATTTCCTTTATATTAGTGAATCCACACAATTCTAAGTATTGGTTAGTATGGAGAAAACAGAGATTTAGAATAGATTAGCAGATGTTTCCAAGACCATACATCTGGTAAGGAGTGAAGCAAAGACTCATACGTGTGTGTAACTCTTCTCCCCCCTCTCTTTAATATATTATGCGATATCACAGTTACTTGTAAATTTTAAAAAATCACATAGAAGCTTGGTAGTTTTTATTAAGGTAAAGTCTTTAAAACTTATATAAAAACTTTAGAATAAGAAACAGTAACAATGGTACAGTTTACCTTAGTAGGTCAGTAAGAAAAACACTTTCTTAAAAAGAAAAAGGAAAAAAAAAAGCAGCACTGAAAAAATGCAAAAGGATGTTGGTGATAGGATTAGTTCACATGATACAATCTTCTGCCTCCTGATAATGTCAAGGTCAGATATTTGCATGCTGGGCGTATCCTTCATTTGTGTCACTGTAGACACTAAGCAATGGGGTTTTGCCCGCAATTAGCTTTCAGTCTGAGTAGATAACACTATGTGGACACAACAACTTTTAGACCTTAGAATCTCAACATGTCATCAATGAACAAGAATGTGGGGTGTTAGAAATCCCAGAAGAAATGAATTTACAAAATATCTTAGTCATGTTATTTCAAAGGTATCTGAGCAAACTTTAATATACTTTCAACCTCACTTTGAGAAGTGCTGACAGGTGTCCTTAAAAGGATTCTTACTATTGCAGAAACTGTGATGTTTTCAAATATTTTTATTGAAATTATATTTTTAGAATATGTGTACTGCAAATTATCCTTTTAGAACTCAAACTTATTACCATCATCATGACAACACAGAAGTTAGATCATTTTTATGAAAAAGCTCTGATGTATAAGAAATCAAAGTCCACATGTTCTTTTATTCTCTGCATTATCTATAATCAGAAACAGTCTCTGTCAGTCTTTGTTTAGTTTGCTAAATAATCAATAAAAGATAGAAAGCAATTTATAATTTTAAGGGTGAATAATAGCATGGAATTTAAAACAGAATAGTAGAAAAACTGAAAATTAATCTTCCAAGATTTTCTATAAAAGCCTTTATTAATTTCCAAGAGAAATACAATTTAATTTTCAATTAGCTGTATTTTTTGGAAGATAAAAGCAATATAAGAAAATTCCTTGAGAATAATTTCCAGGAAAATAATACTAACACTAAAACTTCCTCGGTGAAATTTACCAAGCAATTAGCTACAGCAAAATGCTTTTTAAATTATCATGATTTACTACAGGAAAAAATTACTATTCTATTTTGATATATAGAACTAAAGAATAAGTAAAATGCAATTTCCATATTATTGATTTTGCTGTGAACAGAAAGATGTCTGTAAATGTCATGAATTCTTAACCTGAAACTCTCTGAAGAATACACCACAGTTTCTGGATGTCATTTAAAAAACAGAATGTGAGTTAAGTTTTCTGTATCTTTTATGTGCTCCATCCTTGCTCTTCAAGCATACCACACTCAGTAGGTGCTTCATGAAATACTTAATATTTCAGAGAAGAAATAATGCAAAGGCTGACACCTGTAGATCTTTTCCAGATAAAGTTAAGGGCCAATCAAGGTCATGACACTTTGAAAGTATTTCAAGATGAAGGAATTTTTCTTAAGAAAAAAAAAAAAAATCTGCTGTATAATTGCTTCCAAAATGACCATCTCCTTCACAAGGATTTTTTTTTTTTAATCCTTCTTTGAAACTCCCATTCTAAATTCAGTGAAAGTTGTATTTAAATGTTTCTATGAAATTTCTCCTGGTTTTCATCAAAATAAATTTTTTCCCATGAAGTTGATTTGTGGCATTCCAGTGAACGAACAAGGAGAAGATGCGAATTCTTATTCTCTACCAAACTCTTTTTTCAATTCCTAATTTGGACCATTAGATCTGAATATATTTGGTGACAACTCACAAAACATGAAATTTATTGGCTGAGAAGTAATGCTATCTATTCCAGCTTGACTACAAACACAAGAACATTTCTTTGTGTGGCTGCTATGGAGAAGATATTTTGAGCAGCTCTGACGATTGCAATAAAAACTTGGGAGGTCAATTTGTCTTTATTCCAGATTACAGAGCTCAGCACTTGTAATGTTCAGCACTGAGAAACAACGCACAATAATGAGCTTTAGGTTTCCTGTTTGCAATTTCCCACACTACCAATTACCATCACTGCAGTGGTGTTCTCAGTGGATTATTTTGGAGCTATTTTAAAGCCAGCCCTTGGGAAACTTCTGCTGAATTTGAACTTTACTACCTACACCAACATAATTCTAATAATAATAATATTATTAACAATTAATATTAATATTTATAGTATCAGCACACATTTTTGAGACCTGTTATATGTCAGGCACTGTGATAAGCACAGTGCATGTTATGTAATTTAATCCCATGAAATAGTTACATTAATATCCCTATTTGAAGAATATAGGACCTGAGGTTAAAAAGGTAAACTAACTTGGCACTTACACAGATAGTCATGTGTATAGTTTGTGGCATCACTGGAAATACGGTGAGCCGAAGGCAGAGGCTTAACCCACTGAGCCACCCAGTGCCCCTATGAGCTCACATTTTTAAATGCCAAGTAAGAAATGGACAGAGAGACATATCGCTGAAGGTTAAAGAAGTACTATAAAACGGGCAACAGAACACGTGCCTAGGAATCAGAGCATCTCTGATCAAGTCAAAGAAATGGCATGAAATGCAGGACAGGAAACTGACAAGTCTAATTACCACTCGAGTGTACTTCATAATCGGTTTTGATTTGTTTTAAGAATAAAAACAATTAGGGGCACCTGGGTGGCTCAGTCGTTAAGCGTCTGCCTTTGGCTCAGGTCATGATCCCAGGATTCTGGGATCGAGCCCCGCATCGGGCTCCCGGCTTGGTGGGAAGCCTGCTTCTCCCTCTCTCACTCCCCCTGCTTGTGTTCCCTCTCTCGCTGTGTCTCTCTGTCAAATAAATAAATACAATATAAAAAAAAAAAAAAAAAAAAAAAAAAAAAAAAAAAAAAAAAAAAAAAGAATAAAAACAATTAAAAAGTCACACAAATTCCTCAAAATTTTATTTTTATAGCTCACAGTCTTGATACTATAAATTACTTAATAAGGCAATTTGTATGGAAGTTTATAGTTCATCAGACTTTAACAGAAATTCAAAGTACACTGCAAACCCTGAGAAACCGCCATGACTTCAACTAGGCTGGTTAAATTCTAGTTGCCTGATGCAAGGTCTTAGTGCTCAATGCAATGACACATATTTCCACGAACTGAATCATTTGTCTCCCCTGAAGGTCATTTTTCAGTGATTAATATTTGAAGCTACATGGCATATCTTTGTTTATGGAGGAAAACTTTCTGCAAGCTATTAGGTGAACCTTCTATCTAACAAATATGCCTTTGGAAGGTGTACTATCATCAGTAGGAAACTGGGAGATATCAGTTTAGTTCAATCATTAAATTCAATAACTGTTTATTAAGGCTTATTTTGTGCTGGGTTGTAATAGAGACTCAATGAGGCCAGATTGTATTCCTGTACTCAGTGAGCCTATTCTAGCTGGGGAGACATACAGGATCACAAACACTTTAAAGAACCAATGAAAGGAATGGTTAATGCTAACTGGTACAAAAAGAAAAAAGCTTCATGGATAAGGGACTTTGGGTGGTAGATTTTGAATGGGTAGAAATGTCATGGAAAGAGACTAATTGTAAAATGAAAAAGCATTAAAAGTACAAATACATTAAAAATGTGTGCTTATCAGGGATACAACGTAGTCCTAAGATCAGGAATGACAGAATTTGATGACCTAGTTTTAGCAAAATAATGTTTTGGTCACAAAAGAACATAAGCGTATCTTTAAAAAGGTAATAGCTGTGTTTATATGTAGAAGTTTACTCTAAAGAAGGAAAATTCAATTTGCAGAAGATCTCTACTGCAGTGGTTTTGAATCTAGAAAGTGAGACAGTATTAAGGGAATTTGTTAACCCTCAACAATTGTGTGCAAAATTTTGTGTTTGAATTTTTTAACTTGGTCTATGATTCCTCAAAACTGCAAATATTGCTCTAAGATCATCCAGAACCCATAAATGGGAATATAGTTTCCCAAACTCAGTAAATCAAACATCAGTCAAGTTGCTAAAATCAGCAATCTGAGAGTAAATCCTGATGCTAAGTCCTAAGTCAGTATTCTATTTCCAAAATATGACATCTTTATATGTCTTTCCATCTCTATGGATACCCTATTTACCAAAATCACTAAGTTCTTCTCATCTGGATTAACTCAATGATCTCCTAATGGTTTTAGCACCTAATTATCTCTTCTCCATTTTCAGAGTAGCTTTTAATATAAATCAGCTCCAATCTCTCTCCTTCCTAAAGCCTTTCAGTGTTATTCTTTGAATTATGATACAATTCAAACTCTGCAAAGAGGCCACCTACCAATCCTACCTCTCACTGCTCTCTCCCTCTGTGTTTTAGCTATAGCAATAATCTGAGTTTTCTTTCTTTTCTCCCCAAAACAAACAGCTCATTATCAATGCAGGGCCTTTGATACCTTCTACTACTAGCATTTGTCTTTGCTTAACTGTTTCTTCCTTAGAGACCGTATCTTACACCCAAGGTGTAAGATACTTAAATTGCCTCATTATGAATCAGAGCCCCTCGCTACTTATCTTTATATTTAACACTAGAGAATCTACTATTATTGTGTGTGGTTCCTCCTAATAGGATGCTAGGTAAGATCAGCGCATAATCTATACAGAATTATATTTTATTTCATACATAATTGTATAACCAATATCTAGTGTAATGTCCACCACCTACTCAATGCTCAGTAAATGTCTATGCTTGAAGCTGATAAGCTTGCCTTCCTCAACTTAACACTTTATAGGCAACAAGCATTAACAGACAACATTATCCACCTGTATTTACACACACACAAAAAGGAAAAAGAAATGATTTCTCTATTCTCAAAATTTTTGTTTAATAATGGAAGACATTTTATTAGTTTTTAAATCATCTCTCAACATTTCAACTCTTGGTAGAATATTTTGTAAGATTTGAGCAGCCAACTTCAGGCAAATGATGAGGGGGGAAGCAGATTAAGAATTCTGGGAACTTCATCAATGTTTGTGACAGGTAGGATACGGACCCCCCCAAAAGGTCCATATGCTAATTCCTCAGATCTGTTAATATGCCACTTTGGATGGCAAAAGGGACTTCTGCAGATGCGACTAAGGGGACGGACCTTAAGATGGGGGAGTTTATTCTGTACCATCCAGATGTGCCCAAGGTAATCACAAAGGTCCTTAAAATTGGAGGCAGAAGATGGCATGTTGAAGGAAGTATGACTTCAGGAGAACAGTGTGACAGAGATGCCACATTGCTGGCTTTACAGGTGAAGAAGAGAGCATGAGTCAAGGATTGCTGCATCCCCTAGAAGCTGGGAAACAGATTCTCCCCTGAATCCTCCAGACAGATGGCCTGCTAACATCTTGAGTTTAGCCCCGTGAGAGAGGCATCAGACTTCCACCCTCCATAACTGGTATGACAATAAATGTGTGTTTTTTAAGCTTCTAAGTTTGTGATAATTTGTTACAGCAGCAATAGAAAACAAATGCAATGCCTTTAGCTAAATGCATTCTGGGCAGCCCTTTACTATTCTATATAACAGTTCCTGAACCTTTTCTCAGGCTTTAAGTGTAAAAGTATTCAATATGGCTTATATCCTTCTAAAGCTCTAATAAGTGTCACTTTTCTTAGAAGTTTGTGTGAGAGGTCACATGTTGGCTCTAATTGTTCACACTCAGTTCATTCCAAAGCAAATAAAACAAGTTAGTAGCTCATTAGCTAATTTCTACCCATCTGTGTACTTATCAGCAGCTAGCCTTCAGGTTAAATTATAACTGTTTTCAAAGGGAGAGAGCCACCAGCTGAAATTGTGAGCACCTGTTGCTTTTCAGAGAGACCTTGCCTTATCACCAAGCTACTCTCATCAACAGTGACAACCAAAGCATTTGGCCACAGCATTGCCTATATTTTAGAAAAAGTGAACCATCTGGGCCTAAAGCAAGGGCATCTTGGTGGTAGGTTTCTTTCTATTTTTTTTTTCTTCATTTCGTTCTGTGTTTCAAAACTAACTTTAATTTCTTTGCTTTGATTTGCTACATGTTACAGAAAAAAGATTTTAATGGAAAAAAAACCTATAAGTTTATTTCTCTACCTTTCTTCTTGGGAGTCTTCTGAGATTTTTTCAAAAGTATTTCTTCCATGGTAATGAAGCACAAAATATAGTTCTTATTATAGTTCACTGAAAGAGATATTTCACTGAAGTTTTGCTCTCGACTCCTCTTTTCGAACTACTGAATTCTTTATAATGCCTTTCCTCTTAAGCCTCTACTAGCCATTCAACACAGTGCCTCTGTCAAATGAGATTCTATGGTCTGAATTGAAAGGGGGCCTTGGAGAACATCTACTTTAACCCCACAAGGCTTCCAAAAACTTTTTCATTCAATTATACCTAGCTGGGGAGAAAGTTCTAAAGCCATAGCACCCTCTTGATATTTCTATAAAGACTTACATATACCTTAAAAATTCATGAAAACTTTGCCTTCTTGTCCAGGATGTATGTGTGTTTACTTCATCGTAACTGTACTGCCCCTTCTATGCCCTCTGAAATTTTAGGCTTAATAGTTTCTAAGAACATACATGACATTTCTTCTATATTCCTTGACATGTTACTGAATTATTCAATTTGAGAAATTCTCTTATATTAATATGTGTCATGCACTCATATAGGTAGTATGCACAAATGAACAGGTTGCATATATTGGGCCCAAAATATAATTAGAGAACAATCTGAAACATGTCATGGTGTTAAAAAGCGCACCATTCAAGAGAAGAGCCCTTAGGGCTGAATAACTACATATAATTACTATACATCTTCCTGGGGCTCAGATTTAAATATCAATTATTTCCACAAGGGTAACATACAAATATAAATAGGCATAAATTTAGTAATATGGCTTCAGTTTTCAGAATTAGCCTTGAAGCAATCAGACTGAGAACAGATAAATTTTGAACAGAATATTAAGGAAGGGAAAGAGTGCCTAACAGTTTAGAACATTCATGAAGAGGTGTTGGCAGTTCAAGCCCTTAAAAGTGAAGGAACCATTTGAGTTTTGATAGTTAGGGACCTGGGAATGTGCTGACCTGCAACAGAGGTTCCCACACCTCAGCATGTGTCAGAATTGCCTGGGAGGCTTGTTCTTGGACTCTGTCCCCAGGGATTCTGATTCACAGGCCTCAGATAGAGCTAAAAATGTGCATTTCTAATGAGTTCTTAGGTGATGCTCATGTTGCTTTTCCAGTGACAAAACTTTGAGAACCACTAAGCTAGAGGAACTAAGCAGACAAATTTGGCCTGGTTCATTTTTTAACTGGGAAACAGAGCTCCCAGGAGGGAAAAACCAGATGTAGCACTGACAGATAAAATAATGTTTTTATAATTAAGGTATAGATTAATGTCACATTAAATGGCATGAAATGACCTTTTAAGAAACATGTAAGTATCAGTAACATATACACAGGGTTAACATAATAGTAGAGATGCCATTTTATCATTTTTAACATGGCTGAAATATTTTACTTAAGGTTTGATGCTTATAACATTTCAAACTACCAAACGCATAAGTAAGGCACTCTTTTCTATTTTTTGCATAAATGATATTAACTGTTCATTCTTTTAACATTAGTCTTGTTTAATTAATCTGTATTTTAAATGATGCCTTAGTTATTTTGAATTCTCTGGAATGAATATTTTATCACTCGCCTGTGTTCACAAAGGCTGAGTGGTCAAGCAAGAAGATTCTACTGTATATGCACTTTTAAAGTTTACTTTCCACATGAAGTGCCTTTACACAAGAAATGGTGTATCTTAATTCTTTCCTTATTCATTACTCTAAAAGTTAGTGGAGGAATATATTTCAAAGCCTTGGTTCCCATGATATACATCTCTTAATCCTGCCCATGAAATGCCAAACTCTGACTTAAGTCTTTAATATTCCAATTATCCTGATAGATGATAGTGTTTTTCCAATGTTTGCCCGGGACGGGACATGATTTAGAGACAAGCTCTACCTTGACGATCAGTTAGTAACATATTGGTTCTACTTTCTAAAGCCTCTTTCAGAACTAAATGGTTCTGCCTCTCCTCACCCACATCTATAACGGAAAAAATTATCACGTAGGTACAGACCCTCTGCTCCTGTGTGTCTTTCAAAGTAGGCAGAGTAATGAAGTCCATGGGGAAGAACCTATCCCAATTGCCCTAACCCACTCACAGGGAAGAATCATATAAAATAGCTAGCAAAAACAACAACAAAAGAAACCCACAACAAAATGATTTATTGTGTAAATAAAAGAAAAAATATTACCTCTACCCTCCCGCTCCCAGCTTTCATTATCCAAAAACAATCCTAAAATCCAGTTATTACTTTGCTTTTAACTTTTGCCTAGAAATGAATGAAAGCATATTTTACCATTGAAAATCTATGTTAGAACCTTAAAATTTATTTGATTTTCAGAGTTCAGAGTCCCATTATGTACATAAGTATGTAGTCACACACAGACAAATTTATGGAATTATAGTACAAGAAACAATTTACCATATTGATAGAGTCTTCCTAATGTAACTTTTACTATTTTTCCTTTGATCAGTTTTCTTTATCTATATTCTATCACTTGAATAAATTATCTTTTTGTAATATTATCATCTTGTTCCCAAAACTAAATCTATTAACTCTACACACATATGTCTGACAGTTGGTATATTCACATATACCAATCTAGTTTTTCTGCTATTGATCTCATAATGTTGGCAAGATTTTCTTCTAGGCACAGAAGTCCTTCATGTTTTTATTACAAATAATCTTCTTTTATACCTAAAAAGAGGGAAAATGTAAATATTTTCTGTTTATTTAGAGTACATTATTTAGAGTAGCTGTTACATGACCATGAAGCAGAACCAAGAAACAAGTCAGTGAGGACAGGGTAGAAAGTGAGAAACTGTATCCAAAACACCATTTTCTTCTGATGATACCCCACAAATTCATTTCAGATAAAATCCAAATATACTTCCAAAACTTCACATTTCTAGTTCTTATTGTTTTTCATTTGAACTGAAATTCATGTCATTCTAACTATGGAGATTCAAAAAGGTCATCCTATATAGAACATATGGCTGTGAGATTAAAACTAACTGTGTACACTCAAGAAGTTTATGAGGTTCAAATATTAACAAGTATACATAATGTTGAAAAAGAGTTGAAAAGAACAATCATTTGGAAACCAAATGTCATGTATGTGACCCCTACTGCCTCTGAGTAATTACATGAAGAAGACAGAAAGATAAATAGAAGGCCAAAATACTTATTCTCTTACAGTAATTTAAACAATCCAAATTAAAATAAGATGGTCTTAATATAAGACTGCTTATGGGGGTGCCTGGATGGCTCAGTGGGTCAAAGCCTCTGCCTTCAGCTCAGGTCATGATCCCAGGGTCCTGGGATCAAGCCCCACATCGGGCTCTCTGCTCAGCAGAGAACCTACTTCCCCTCCCCCTCTCTCTGCCTGCCTCTCTGCCTACTTGTGATCTTTGTCTGTCAAATAAATAAATAAAATCTTTAAAAAAAAAAAAAGACTGTTTATGTGGTCTTGCCCTGAGGTGTTAGAACCATAGGCTAATTATACCGATTATTATTATATCAATTAATATTACCTAATGCTGTAACATTTTCAAAAAAATTTTTTTTGATATGCAAGGCAAGTAAAAATCATTTTCTCTACTGACTTCATTTCTTTTACATTTTTATTGAATCTTGGTAGACAGGCCACATGAATATACTAAATACAGTCCTCTGTGACTTGAAACTTAGAGTTTGAAATCATCAGCGTGAACTTCAGTTCTGGTTAACTTAAAATATAAAACATGAGTAACAAGTCAGGCTAAAATGTTATTACAATTTTCAAACTCTACATTTTAAAGTAAATGAATACCACAAGAAGAAGCAGAAAAATAATGATGTACTTATTCTTCCATGAACTCCTGGTAAAATAAACTGTTTCTTTGAAGAAATGAAAAATGCTGCCCATATTTTGTTTCAGGCTCAATTTTTGAGTGTTAATTAAGTATTGTGGAAAAAATATTTCTTGCCTATCAAGTTGTGTTATAGTTTATTGTTTACATAAGTAGTGGTTTTACCTAAAATACTTATAATTAATGGTCTGATTTAAACAGGCTACAAAGAAACAATTTGAGAGACCAAAGAAAAATTCAGCTTTTCACCACAAATAATATATGATGGCTCTCTGACTTGAATATGAAAGCTAACTATCCATAAAATACTTATTTAAGGGGGCGACTGGGTGGCTGAGTGGGTTAAGCCTCCGCCTTCAGCTCAGGTCATGATTTCAGGGTCCTGGGATCGAGTCCCGCATTGGGCTCTCTGCTCAGTGGGGAGCCTGCTTCCTCCTCTCTCTCTGCCTGCCTCTCTGCCTACTTGTGATCCCTCTCTCTCTGTCAAATAAATAAATAAAATCTTTTAAAAAAAATACTTATTTCAGGACTCCCAGATAAAGCATTTTGATTGACATGACTGACCTATTTTAATAAACTAGATCAGTTTGTCCAAATAACCAATTTTATTTACTTTTTCACTTTGGTCATTAGAGAATTATTTATAGTATGGCAAAGATAGTCATAGAAGCAAATCCATTCTTCACAAATAATTTTCAAAAACACATCTAAGATAAAAACCAACATAAAACTGTTTCCCACCTTTTCCCCACTTTCGTTCTTTGTGTTTCACTCCCTTTTGTTCTGACTTTAACATACATTTCTAAAGATAATATGAAATTAATAATATCACATTTGTTTGTAACTTTGATCTTCAGGTTTTGCTTTCTACTTTATAGAGTATGTACAAATAAAAACCATAAAATTTCAGACAGCTATACACTAATAAATGTGTGTGTGTTTGTGCATGTTATAAGAATGGAATTGAGATAAAACTGACTTTGGGTGAAACTAACAAAATTCTTGATGTAATTGTTGGCTGAAAAAAATCCAAGTGAAAAGTTCCCTGTATTGAAGTAATTATCAAAACAAACATGTAAGAGTTATTTCAATATTTTTTTTAAACATAGCAATTCACTTCCTTTTTTTTTTTTAAGATTTTGTTTATTTATTTGACAGAGAGAGAGAGAGATCACAAGTAGGCAGAGAGAGAGGCAGAGAGAGAGGAAGGGAAGCAGGCTCCCCACCCAGCAGAGAGCCCAATGTGGGGCTCGATCCCAGGACCCTGGGATCATGACCTGAGTCGAAGGCAGAGGCCCTAACCCACTGAGCCACCCAGGTGCCCCAAGAGTTATTTCAATATTAACCAAAAGTATTTGTCATCACAAATCTTTCTTTCAGATAGATGAGGCTAAAAATATGGAATCAGAATTTTAGTTTTTAATTTATGCCTGTTTGCTCATGATTACCAATGTACCTCCCCAGGAATCTTTGTCTATTCAGAAAAATAGAGTAAACAGGGGTGATCTTTTTGTCAGTATGTGTACATAGACAGCTGACTAGAAAAATGAACACATACAAACCCTAATTCCCTGAAAAATGGTTTGATAACTCTGTACTACCAATATAGATTCGGGCATGAAATTTCTTAAAAATGTCCCCATCAATCATAGGCATTCTTGGCTGAATTTGGTATTTGAACTTTACCATCATTTCAGGACATCAGTAAGTTCAGAATCAGCTACTGATAAACTCTAGAACTGGTGATATTAATGCAAAACCTTGGTGTTCAGGATCCCTCAGTTCAAAGATTTCCTCACTCCCCTCCCAATGTCCCCACCCCAGCCACTTTACCTAAATTTGTTCATGCTATCTCAGTTCTTCTATCTTCTTGATTTCTTCCACAGATAATAATGCACAACCAATTCCAAGAATCACCCCTAATTCCCATCCCAATGAACCAGAATTTTGAAATTGAGGGCTAGCCAGTGGATAGGACTGAGCCTTCCTTCTCTTAGCATTGATTCTTTACTACTGGTGGCACCCAAAACAGTACCCAATTTAAGAACCACCCAAAACTACAGTTACCTGAATTCAAGTAATACGTTATATTCTCTATACCATTCTCCTCTCAGTCGCCTACTCTTGATCCTCTGGTCTCCAGATGTTTACCATACCTTAGGAGGAGGGGGAATGATATTTTAATGTGAAAGCAGGAGTCCAGAGAGAGGAATATGTAAGAATATCAGTGAAAATTCAGGGGTACTTTTATTGAAGGTTAAGCAAAATAGTCTTTGTATGCTTTTCATTAGAGTATTTTTTTGGCCAAAAAATTCATATGCTATTTTTTACTTTCAAAAATTTGAAAAATTTTGGCCTCATTCCAAAACTAAAAGATGAAAGGGAAGGGAGAGAAATAGAGCATGGCTGCTCGGTAGAAGTGATGAAGAAAAAAAATTAAGAGCTTCCTACAACTGGAAGACAAAACTTCCAGAGAGGAAATTGGAAAAGCTTTGCACAACTACATCTTCCCACACAGAGCAACTTCCCTTCAAAGCTCTCCTCTGCCTCTCCCTCAGGCAAGATTCGATTTAAGGTATCCATGTTTGCCTTTTTGAGGGTGTGAGTCTCCCAAATGTCTAGTAAGAAATGGCATTATCTAACTCTAAAAGGGCTCTTTATTTTGTTTTATTGTTTTGAACTCTCTGATTTGAATCATACTCATCTTTTCTGTCTGCCCATCCATTGGTTTCATTTTGTTGACAGCAATCTAAGAAAAATATGAAATCACATTATATTCTGGTTTATACTATAGCTTCAAATAAAATTCATTCTTGTGGTGATTGATACCCAGTGGTATCTGGAGAAGAAACATGGTGTTTCCAACTCACACTGATTAGGAAAAAATAATGGATATTAAGTCACTACACTGACCCTAAATAAAATGAATTGCCACTTTGTGGCATTGTGAAAATGATAATTAATGGATTTTCACATTTTATGATACATAAAACACTACAAATGATTTCCAATGAAATGGGGAAAGAAGAAAAGGAAAAGAAAGAGATACTGGTCATTTTGTTGAGTATCACACCAGACAAGTCTGTTAACAGGAGATGGATATTTTTGAACCTATAAATCTCAGGAGATGGATATGTATGAAATGCAAGTTTCTTTAAAGATTTCCTTTTGTATAATATTTTAAAGTTTATAAATTGCTTTTAGATGTTAAACCTTCTTTTTTTTTTTCCTTTTTATAAATCCTTGTGAAAAGATACAGTAACTATAGGGTATATAGTAGACAATATCATCTCCATTTTCAAGGAAGAAAACTAATGCCTTAAGATATTGAATTTTTGTCTGGTTGTTTTAGATACCATGTGCAGTCTGAAGAATTAGGTAGAAGCTGCTGGTGTGGGGTTCCTTCCTTTGCACTCCCTCTGAGTGGAAGGGATACAGGCATGATAGCGCTGGTATCAAAATGTTCTCTTTTCTCACTGTTTCTAGATTCCTAGAGTAACTACCATCTGGTTGAGAAAACTTTCTAGGAATATAAACATTGTGTGTGTCATATCTATGTAGTTACATTCAATAAAACAGATATTTATTTGCTGTGCAAGACACAGCAAAGATTGCTAACAATGAATAATGACTTGCTTCTACCCTCAATGAGCTCTCCATCTATGGAAGATAAAAGATCATTTAAAACATGGGAATAAAAGCAATTTTCTAAGTAAACAGTGGAGGAAAATCCATTTGCTCTATGAATCAGATGAGGAAGATAGAACTTCCAAGTAAGCAGGACAGAGAAGTTTTATTAAAAGATAAAGCATTAAAACTGCTTTTGTTTAAAGGAAAAACATAAATAAGAAATGCAATCATCATTGTATTTTCAGCCTAAGGGAATAACATGACAAAAATTACAGGAAATGGAGTATCAGAGTGTAACATGGAGTGTAGAATATTTGAAGGCAAATAATGATAAATTTGGAAGCACTGGTGAAGATGGGAATGTCCTTGTACATTGGGGGAATTTACACTAAAGGAGTTAAGGAGGTAATGGAGAGTCTTCAGAGTTTTTGTTTTGTTTTGTTCTGTTTGTTTGTTTTTTGAATGGGAAATTAGGTGATCAAACAACTCTGTTAAAATAAAGAAATAAACACTGTTTTAAAATAAAGAATGCAAAAACCTAGAATTGGAGAGGATGTTAGTGTGGCAATTGTAATAATCTGGGTCAAAGGTAATGACTGGTGGGGATCCCCAATGAGGGGATGGATAGGCATGGCTTTGCAACCTGCTGTCTGGACAAGTCAAGCACATTTAAAGACAGACTAGACATCAGGATGAGAGAGAGAGTCACAGATGATTGATGTTTCTCCTCTAATTCACTGAAATAATGCTACTGCTTTTAATAGGATCACAGAATCCCATGAAAATCTGAATTGGAGTAGAAATTGATGGATTTCATTTTTAAGAAACCTGAGAGAAGTATTTTATACTAAAAAAATAAAGAGAATATTTTTAAATACGACAGGATTCATTCAAAATTATTGTCCAGGAAAAAGTGTCATATGTTTCTTTACTCTCACACTAGTACTGCACTCACAACACTCCTGACACCAGATGAGTGAGTTTATTCCGATGTGGGCCAATTCTCTGACACCAGCTGGGCGTCCAACGGTTCAATACATTTCTGATACTACCTACTTAGAATTAGCAGCAGTTCCCACAATTAAAGGTTCAGTCCCAGGAGACTGTTCCTTCAGATGCCAACCACAAATACCAGATTGTGCCCAGCACTTCTGAGTAACTACTATATACTTGGGTTCCCACAACCCCCTCTTTAGTTTCAGTAATGTGTCATAACATCTCACAGACTCCAGCAAATTACCCTAACTCTAATAATCCTATCCTCTTATTAGATGATAAAGGATATGATAAAAGATAGAGATGAATGGTCAGATGAAAAGATACAAAGGACAAAGTCCAGGAGAATATCAAGCACAGGAGCTTCTGTCCCTGAGAAGTTGAGTGCACCACCCTTCCAGCACATGGATATAGTCACTAGCTTGGAATCCTGTCAAACTCCATACTTTTGGGATTTTTTATGGAAGCGTCATCATGTAGGCATGCTTGATTATTAATTCAACTTCCAGCCCCTTTCCCCTTATCTAACAAAGGAAGAAGGGGTGGAAGTTCCAAGCTTCTAATCAGGGCTTGATCTTTCCAGTGACCAGCCCCATCCTGAAGCTACCCAGGAGCCCATCAAGAGTTACCTTGTTAGGGGCACCTGGGTGGCTCAGTGGGTTAAGCCTCTGCCTTCAGCTCAGGTCATGATCTCAGGGTCCTGGGATTGAGTCCCACATTGGGCTCTCTGCCCAGCAGGGAGCCCGCTCCCCCACTCCCTGCCTGCCTCTCTGCCTACTTGTGATCTCTGTCAAATAAATAAATAACATTAAAAAAAAAAAAAAAAAAAAAGATGGGACGCCTGGGTGGCTCAGTTGGTTAAGCAGCTGCCTTCGGCTCAGGTCATGATCCCAGCGTCCTGGGATCAAGTCCCACATCGGGCTCCTTGCTCTGCAGGGAGCCTGCTTCTCCCTCTGCCTCTGGCTGCCATTCTGTCTGCCTGTGCTCGCTCTCCCTCTCTCTCTCTGATAAATAAATAAAATCTTTAAAAAAAAAAAAAAGAGTCACCTCATTAGAACAAAAGACACTCCTATCACTGAGGAAATTCCAAGGGACTTAAGAGCTCTGTCAGGACTTAGAGTCAGAGACCAAATACTAGAACAAGGCTGCTTCTTGCTATTATCATGTAGATAACTACAAAGGTTTTAGGAGATCTGTTCCAAGAACCTGAGAGGGAGATATATCTATCTATCTATAGATAGATAGATAGATATGTGTGTGTGTGTGTGTGTGTGTGTACATATATATACACACATACACTCTATATATAGTGTATATATTTTATACACCATATATAATATATATAATGTATACATTTTCCTATTATTTTAAAATTATCAATTAGAATTTTTCTTTAAATGAAGATATTTTGGTTCAACAACTGGAGAAAAAAAATCTGATTTCTTAATAGGGTGAAGGAAAAGTAGTTTCCAGTTGTGTTCTTACAAGAGAGGGAATGGTAATGTTAATTGATCTTTTTATTGACAGGCCTAAAGTAAATGCATCATTTATCTAATGGATGATTGATGAGTTTGCCTTCCAAATTGAAAAGAAGTATTTCTCACATTCCACTGCGTCCCCATTTCAAATTTAAAGCATAACGTGCATTTAATTTTTTACCAATGTGACAAATGGGGCTTATCAGAACATGACATTTGGGATCCATGCCATGGGGCCATCTTATAAGTGAAAAAGCTTTATAATGAGATACTTCTGCTGCTGCTGCTGCCAGGAATAAGTTCTTCAGTGAGGACTAAGCAGACAGGCATTATGCCAAATTTCACACCAATTCAAATTGTATTTGGACTAACCTTTAGGGATGGAATTGATTTTCTGTAACAAAGTTTTACCACCACTGAGAATATTCAGAAGAAAACACTGTAAGCAATTCTAAAAAGAAATTCCTGATCTGTTTTGTGCAATGACAATCTGATTGGGATAAGTTT
Organism: Enhydra lutris kenyoni; assembly: GCF_002288905.1. Classification (NCBI taxonomy): domain Eukaryota; kingdom Metazoa; phylum Chordata; class Mammalia; order Carnivora; family Mustelidae; genus Enhydra; species Enhydra lutris. The sequence goes on along the minus strand of NW_019154104.1, from coordinate 10,280,840 downwards.
AGAGCCTCCCACGGTGCCTACTTTGAAGGATCAAATATTCCTTGGACATAGAATTTCCAGTACTTTTAGTAAAAAGTCTATTTTATGATTTTATTATAATATGTATGCATGTAAATGTAGTCCTGTCTTTACACACACACCTCTGAAGACACACTGCTCCATTTGATATTTGACAGATGTCATATTATTTTTTCAAATGTTTTAAGAATAGCACACTAAAACAGATCTTTCCTAGTATGCAAACCCATGTGAATTTTAAAGACTACAAAGTCTACCTTTGATTCATTTACACTTTAATTTATCAAAATGTCATGCTGTAAGAGACATCTGAAGTACAAAAGACAGCTGGGTACCTTTCCCATGTCTCATTTCTTAGACATAGAATAACAGTCATGGCTAATTATAAACAAAACTATCTCCTCATAAGATGTAGATCAATTCAAAGCTCAGGGGAAAAAAATGTACTTTAAGTATGCTGAGTGGTAAGAGGGGGAAAAAAGAGAAAAACTAGGGAATATCAGAACTGAAGAGTCACTTAGTTCCATGCCATTAATTATCAGATGAAGAAAGCAAGGAAAGGAGGAAGCAGGAAGTGATTTATACCGGGTGTCCTCGGGGCTTTGAGCTGAGAGAAGAGGTGAGTCCTCTGTTTCAAAATCCAATTCTTCTTCAGCTGGATAACAATGACCTTTCAAAGAAATTTTATATATATATATATATATATATATATATATATATATATACACACAGACACACAGACACACACGCACACAAATAAGCACACATACCTACATACAGAGAGAGGATATGAGCATATACATATATATGTATATGTATATATGTATATGTGTGAATGTAAAGTTTGTGTGTGTGGTATGTGTATGTGCGTGTGTGTAGAGACAGTTAGCTAGCTAGATATATTCACAGACAAAGCCTAAACTTCAAGAGTGGAACTGATTTTCTGGAATCAATTTACTACCATTGAGAATATTCAAAAGAAAACACTGCAGGCCTTATAAGCAATTTCACATATAACTATAATTCATATAATGGTTTTATAATTCATATGATATATAATTTATATGATGTTAAATATAATTTCATATGTATATATGAATATAAAATAAACTTTGAAAGTAGCATTCTTGGAAGTCTTGCTCAAATCCTATTATGTTCAAATCCTAATGGGCATTTTCTAAGCCAAATTTTTGGGGGGCAGGTGGTGAAAGCATATGTGAAAATATTAATGGTATTGCTATATCTATATTTTTTTAATGTGGTATTTCTCTCAATCTTAAGGAAACAGTAGAATGTTTTCATCTTGAATGACTGCCTCTACCACTCCATTCTAATACTACCTAGGGTCGTTACCTGCTTATAACACATTTTTTTTTAAGATTTTATTTGTTTATTTTAGAGAGCTAGTGAGAATGTGTACGAGAGAGAAGAGAGACCAGCTAGTGGTGAGAGGGAGGAGCGATTGAGGGAGAGAAAGAGGGAGAGAGGCGGGGCTCATGGATCTTAGGAACCAAGAATCAGAGGCTTAATGGACTGAACCACCAGGTGCCCCTTATTACCTGTTTAGAAATCAAATCTACAGGTTGTGCTAAAGAGGACACAAATATCAACAGATTCATAATGGAACGTGCTTTAATTCTAAGTGCAGTGATTTTTCATTTTTAACTCAGTCTCCACCTTTTAAAAAAAAAAAAAAAACATAAAACGAAGTCCTGGGGCACCTGGGTGGCTCAGTGGGTTAAGGCCTCTGCCTTCGGCTCAGGTCATGATCCCCGAGTCCTGGGATCGAGCCCCACATTGGGCTCTCTACTCAGCAGGGAGCCTGCTTCCTCCCCTCTCTCTCTCTACCTGCCCCTCTGCCTACTTGTGATCTCTATCTGTCAAATAAATAAATAAAATCTTTAAAAAAAATAAAATAAAAAAATGAAGTCCTAACTGCCCATCGGAAATGAACATGTTTGAACTTCTGATATAGGTGAGAATACAGTCTCTCACTGAAACAAAGCATTAGTCATGGACAGAAATCTATCAAAACTTTTGGCTTCGGCAAATCACAAAGTCTTATAAAGCAGTGTAAAATTATGTAATTTATCAATGAAAGAATTTCCAATTGTTCTTTGATCGTCAGTGGATAAGAAGATTCTCGTGCTCCTTCCCCCTCCTCCTTATGTAGGGTTTAACAGCAATGGTCTCATTGAGATGTCTCTGAGAAACACAGAGAGTGCTTGCTGCAGTGCTTCCTGGGTTTGGTATTTTCATTTTAGTAAAATCTGATTTTGAAACTTGAACTTGGTAATTTATTACTTGTTGAAAGCACAAGTTGGAGAGTGAGGTCAAATGTACTTTACATTCTGACTTGCTACTTATTAGATAAATATTCTGTGAAAGTTGCCTAACTATTCAGAGATGAGGTTTCCCAATACATAAGGTGGAGAATGAGAATTCACTAATTTATAAATTTTATTTAAATAATAAGTTTTGATTCTATGTAATGCCGGACATTGTGCTACACTCTGAAAACACAAGGATGTACACTGACCACACACAGCAACCTCCCAGAGATTCCACTTGGTGGGACAGATAAATGTGCCCCCTCAAGAGTCATAGGGATGACAGTAAAATGACAGGATTAGTGCAACAAAGGAGAGGCACTCATGGGGACATATTATGAGGGGAGTGTCAGTTAATTAGGAGTGTCAAGGAAGACACTGACTTTAGCAAGGAGCTAAGATCTGAACGATAAGCAGGAGTTCACCAACAAAAGGAAGGAAAGAATATTATTCTTTAGGTACAACTACAATGGCCCCAAGTTACAAAGAATGCCGGCAGATACAAGGGACAGAAAGTAAACCATCATGCCTGAGGGAAAATGTCTAGTGTGTGTACCTGTGTGCACATGCACACATTCATTTATGAAAAACGTAACACATTATAAACATAAAATAGAACCGTATCTTACAAATTTTTATGCAACTTGCTTTTTAAAAAAATATTGTAAGAACAGATATCTTTCACAACCATTCATATATATCTACTTCCTCCATTTTAATGATTAGGTTGGGTTCCTTTAGGTTTAGCACTATAAGTTAACTATTCCTTTATTAATAAAAATTTGAGTATTTTATATTTTTTTAATTACACTAATGTGTGAGTGAATGTTCTTGTACCTGTACCTTAGCCCAATCATGTTGATATTTCAGTAAGATAGTCAAATTCTTGCTTGTAATTATACTCCAAACACAGACAACATTGCCTGTGCCCTTGTGGCAATTTTGGTTTAATGAGAAGTAAGTAGTCACATGAATGAATTCATAATTAAAATGCTGGTAGACATTCTAAAGGAAAGAAAAAAAAATTAAAAGGCTGGGGAACCTGATTTCAACAGGTGCAATGGGTCAGAGATGGCCTTTTGGCTGAAACAGAGCAGTAGAAATTAGCTGTGAGAGAAATAGAGATTCAGGGAAAAGAGAAAGTATCATCTTATCTCACCAAGAGGCTGACTGAAAACCTTAGCAAGAAGGTCGTAGGTCTGGGAACCTGGATACCTGGAGCGAATGCCAGAAAATGAAGCAGGAAGAGGGACTCAGCTATATACAAAGCCTTGCGTTTATACTCTGTTCTTGGTGCACTGGAATTATCAGTTCTGTTTGATTCTTTCCTGTTCCCTTTGAATTTTTTCTTTCTTTCTTTCTTTTTTCCCCTTTGAATTATTGAAGTGGACTTAACCAGGTAACTATTTTGTAAGTGTTCAACATCCTTTCCACATTTATATTTCCTTTCAAGCCACCCACTTGCAAAGACCACAGGCTATACATACGAATGACTGGGGAGCTGGAGCACTTAAAAATATCATCATCAACAACAACAACAACAACACAAAACCCTAATCTTTTGCCCACCTCCATAAATTCTGATATAGTCAGTCTAAACGGATTCTGGATATCAATTTTTTTTTTTTTTAAGTTCCTTGGGCACAGCCTGGTTTGAGGGTTCTAAGGCAGCACTTTTTAAACTATAATGCATATACGGATTACTTATAGATCTGGTTAAAATGCAGACTCTGATTCAGTAGGTCTGGGGTGGGCCTGCGATTATTTTCTTGACCTGTTCCCAGTGATTCTGAAGCTGCTGGAATGGGAAGACACTCTAAATAGCAATGATTTAAGGAACTGAAATTTGGGTTCATGAGAATATAGGTAATAACCTCTCCGAACCAGCTGGGAAGGGGAAAGGGTAAAAAGAGATGGCATAGGGGGGTCAGGAGACCTATATTCTATTACCTGTAATTAGTAAAGAATATAATTTATAAAAATAATTTATAAATTTATGATTTTTATCCAAGTCACTTTTACTGTCTTAAATATGAAGTGAAAAATACATATTTCAAAAGTTTCTCTGGAAGAATAAACGAGACAGAAATCTGAATATATTTTATAGTGTATTATTATTACTATTGCTACTAACTATAATTATTGTTGTCTTGTAGTGATTAGTTACTGAGCATCTACTGCATACTAGATATACTGGGTTAGGTATTTTTCCCATGCATTGATTACAGCTTCATTATTTCCATTTTACAGAGGAATAATGTGACCTGCATTGGTAAAGTTACCTATAAACAGTGTAGAATTTTAAAAATGCGTTTTATCATTATTGCTTTCTTCTGAGGTCCTATGGATCACTTTGATTTAATTTCCTGCTGGTTCTTTGTGATTTATAGCCAGGCTCCCTAACCTTCTCTTTCTGGTTGGTTCAATTATCCGACTTGAAGCTATCTTTCACCAAGGCTTTGAGAGTGAAAGTGGGGACAAAATGTATCCATGGAGATGGTTCTTAAAAAGAAAAAAAAAAAATCCTCTCTTCTCTCCCATTTTCTGTATTAGTGTGCATGTGTGTGCATGGTCACACGCACACACGTGAACGCATTAAGATTCAGCTCCCGTTCTTTCCACTGCTATTAGCTTCACAGCTGTGACCTTTAAACTACATTCTGCCTTTCTAGAATCATCCAGAAAAGTCACTGAACTCTTTTTTATCACAATACATGAATTAAAGAAATATTTTTTTTTAAAAAATCTCAACAATTTAAAGAGACCCCAATATACACCTATAATGCTGTTTTATTCTATATTTACTGACATTTAATATTAGCTTAATTCTGGCCTTCTGTAATTAGAATGTGTAGCTTTACATGTTTTTAATGTTGTATATTTAAAAAGTGTTGCTATTTAAGGAAATAACAAACACTATTCACACATACTTCACAGCAAAAAAGCCAAATAAAGAAAATTCTGATCTTTGGAATTCTTGTTTCCTTTTTGCCTGGTTTGCAGGTGTTCTGTGGTATTCAGATTCTTGTGGTCTTGGCATATCTTCAGAGTGGAAGGAATTACTGTTTTGTAGAACTGAAAGTACAAGTGTAATTAACATTCCTGTTTTATGGTGTTAGTGATAGTAGAAAATTTATGATTTTTATTTTAGGTGTGAAGTTACGCACAAATGGTTTTAAGACTGAAATGTAGAAAGAAGCTTCTAGTCCTCATTGTTATTAAGAAATGTTATTAATATTTTACATATGAACCTATTCTCCTAAGAATATACTGTATTTTTCTTTAAAACCCAAAACATAAAAATCCTTTCACTTAGTATGATTCTGTATCACTCTTTGTGTCCTTTACCTACTATTTATACGTCCTCCTTGGTTTCACACCACTATAAAGGCATAGGAAAAACAACATAAATGTAAGAGAGCTGAGTAAATATATATTGAGGGTGTTTTTTTGTTTGTTTGTTTGTTTGTTTGTTTTTTTAAGAGAGAAAATTCTACTCTACCTGATGACACAAACTTCAGAAATGACATGAAAAATTTGGTCAACACTCTAAGTCTCTCTATGCTTTGTAATGGCTAGATAATCAGAATTAGGTCAAAAAGAGATTAATTTTCCACCTTTCATTAGGGTAGTTAACAGTTTGTTAGATAAAAATATCCATTTCTTATAGGACTTTTTTTAAAATATAAAAAATGTTTCTGCAAGTAGGGTATCATACCACAAAAAGCTCAAAAGAATTATGTACATAATCCATAAAGACAGGGAGAAAGAGAGAGAATAGAAGGAGGAGGAGGAGGAGGAGGAGGAGGAGAAGAAGAAGAAGAAGAAGAAGAAGAAGAAGAAGAAGAAGAAGAAGAAAAAGGAAAAGAAGAAGAAGAAGAAGAAGAAGAAGAAGAAGAAGGGGGGAGGAGAAGGAGGGGGAGAAGGAGGAAGAAGAGAAAATAGAAGGAAGAGTGGGGAGGGAGAGGAGGAAGAAGAGGTCATATGCCCAACATTATTTACAAATTAAACAAATTCCACAGCATAAACTGAAGTACTAAAATATTAGAATGCCATCAAACCAGAAATTCTGAAGAAGTAATGGGCATTTACCTATCTTTAGCTATTGTTACCTATTTTGTTACCTATTTTTACCATGTTGTTACCTTGTTACCTATTTTTATTTTTTTAATTTTTTTATTTCTTTTCAGCATAACAGTATTCATTGTTTTTGCACCACACCCAGTGCTCCATGCAATCCGTGCCCTCCTTAATACCCACCACCTGGTTCCCCCAACCTCCCACCCCCTGCCCCTTCAAAACCCTTGGATTATTTTTCAGAGTCCATAGTCTCTCATGGTTCACCTCCCCTTCCAATTTCCCTCAACTCCCTTCTCCTCTCCATCTCCCCTTGTCCTCCATGTTATTTGTTATGCTCCACAAATAAGTGAAACCATATGATAATTGACTCTCTCTGCTTGACTTATTTCACTCAGCATAATCTCTTCCAGTCCCATCCATGTTGCTACAAAAGTTGGGTGTTCATCCTTTCTGATGGAGGCATAATACTCCATAGTGTATATGGACCACATCTTCCTTATCCATTCATCCTTTGAAGGGCATCTTGGTTCTTTCCACAGTTTGGTGACTGTGGCCATTGCTGCTATGAACATTGGGGTACAGATGGCCCTTCTTTTCACCTACTTTTAGCATGCTTGAGCATGGTGAGAGAGTATCAGGAAAGGAATTTTAAGTAGGGAACTCAACTGACATCACGTGAATTTTCTTTCAGTTAGGGTACATATAATTTTAAAGATTTTATTTATTTACTTGAGAGAGAGCATGAGCATGGGGGTGGGGGGAGAGGGAGGAGCAGACTTCCCGCTGAGCAGGAAGTCTGATTCTAGGCTTCATCCCAAGACCCAGGGATCTTGACTTGAGCTGAAGGCAGATGCTTAACCAACTGAGCCACTCAGGTGCCCTTAGGGCACATATTTTGATGCTAATCTGAACAAGAATTCCTGTGTTGTTTGAGAGCAAATACATAAAAAACTGTTATTGGTTCTCTTTTTGGGACTTTCGAAGATCATGGAGCAAATTGCAGATTTGAACAGATCAGAGCAAAACAAAACAGAATTTCTGTATTCAACAAGCTTTCCATAAAGTCTCAATACCAGAGAAAGGAAGGAAATTACTGCTGAGAGTTTCACTCAACACATTTGACCAACTAGTCAAATAATCTGACCTTTCCAGAAAGAGACATGTCATAACCATAAGGTGAAATTTCCTAAGTCAAGTCCCTCATGTTGCAGAAGAAATGGGATAAGGGAAACGGGACAGAGATTAGGGTGAACATGAGCAAGGTAAAATGAAGGATATAATATTCTACCAATAAATTGCGAATACTTGAAGGGCCGTCCAGGAAAGAGGTTAGAACAGACCTCTTTTGAGAAGATCTCTGATAACTAATCATAGACTTCCACATAAAGAATGCAGAATGTGAGGACACAAGAGCTGAGATAGAGGGAGTAAGACAATGAAAATATGAAAAAAAAAAAAGGATAATATGCTTTGGGAAGAGTATACCTCCTTCTGCAGTTAATCCTAAAAGATGAGATAGAATAGGTGTAATATTCTCTTTCCTCAATTCTGCTTGTCCCTGATAATCTGAGAGTACCTCCAAATTGTAATTTATAAGTTATTCTTAATATTAATAATCACCATCATCATGAATATAATTATACTGAGTTTCTACTTTTTTTTTCTTTTTAAAGATTTTATTTATTTATTTGACAGACAGAAATCACAAGTAGGCAGAGAGGCAGGCAGAGAGAGAGGAGGAAGCAGGCTCCCCACTTAGCAGAGAGCCCAATGCGGGGCTCGATCCCATGACCCTGAGATCATGACCTGAGCCAAAGACAGAGACTTTAACCCACTGAGCCACCCAGGTGCTTCTGAGTTTCTACTGTTTTAAAATGCTTTCTGAATCATGCTTAATGAAATGCATTAAGTAAGCTGGTATTAACTGCATATTGAAGTGAAGTTAAAATTTTTGGTTCACTGCATTGTATTTCTATTATAACCAGCTAACATCTTCAGCCAAGCAAATCTCAGAACAGTTCATAGATAGATTCTTCAGGAAGAAGAGTCAGGGGCCAATTCAGCCCAGGCCCTGTTTTCAAAACCAGCCCATTCGTGGTGTAATGTGTCTAAACTTCCTTCAGATGAGAACAGAAAACTGGTAAAGAAAACCTGCTAAGTGAATGAGGGGGTCTAGGTGGGAATGGAGTTGGGGAAAAGATCACTGTTACCAAATTTGGTTGCCTGAGTCAGAGGAAGCAAAATGAGAGAGAAATTTCCTGGCATGTAGAGACAAAGTTTGGCAATATTTGATTGAGACAAACAGCTTTGCCAAATTGTCAGGCCTTTCAATACATGTTTCAAAAAGACACTGAATTTAAAAACTAGAGCAATTTATCAGAGTGGCTGGCATATTTCCCACTCGATCACATTCTATATTAATGTTCTAAAATATGGACAATTAAAAAGGAAATTTTTTCTTACTTTTCATTTTACTTCAAATAATTTTCAAGAGCCAGTTCTTAACCAAAAACAGCTGTATCTTCAAGTCCCAATCATTATTATGGAATGATTTCTAAGAGTGCTTTGATTACTTTAATGTGGTTTAATTTTGAACATTCTAGTAAAATCTTAAATAGTACACAAATGGAAAAGCCTACTCAGTCTTTAAAAAGCCTTTAAGAGCATATTTTTCGTTTCTTTCCTTATTCACATCTTTCGTTCATATTGAAATTCCTGAATTCATTTAGGGCATTTTCCACCAAATCACTCTCTTCATGGTCTTTCTATATAGAAGACATGTGATCAGATGTTTTAGTCAGCAAATGCATGTTAAGTATGCATGTTAACTCTTTTAGGCTGAAACTACCTGATAATGGCATGAGAGTAAAAAGATATATTATCTTCTTAGTTGCAAGGGAAACTGAAAAGTGGGGGGAGAAATCATATGATTAATCTACTACTGATGTTCTCTCTCTGATATAACTAGTGTCAAAGTTGTTTTAGTTTTTTTTTTTTTTTTCCTTTTTTTCTCTAAATACATATAAAGAGACGACAACATGATATAGTGAAAGAACTTGTTTGGAGTTACACTGAGGACTAAATGTGGTTGATCCCACCCATGTTGTGGGGAAGATAATTATCAGATAGGTAATGCCTTTTATTTATTTTTTTAAATAAAATGGGAATAAGTCCAGTATTTCAAGGTACTTCTGAGGGTTAGAAAGAGTGAAGTGATAGTGGCACATTACTGTTTATTATCCAACTGGAACATAGCAAAAAAAATAATAATACATTAAAAAAAAGATAATACCGGGGCACCTGGGTGGCTCAGTGGGTTAAAGCCTCTGCCTTCAGCTCAGGTCATGATCCCAGAATCCTGGGATGGAACCCTGCATCTGCGTTTTGCTCTCTGCTCAGCAGGGAGCCTGCTTCCCTCTCTCTCTGCCTGCCTTTCTGCCTACTTGTGGTCTCTGTCTTTCAAATAAATAAATAAAATCTTAAAAAAAAAAAAAAGGATAATACCAAAAAGAAAAATTCAGTAAGAGAAAGGTTTAATTGTATTATCAAAAATCCCCTTAAATAGTGCTTTATTTAGTCCTAAAGAAGTTTGTATCTTCTGACTTACTTGGTAACTGATGCTGAGCTATCCAGAATTCATTAAAACTACAATTTCTTCTTGATGACTCAGTGAATACTTTTTCTTTGTTTCACTAGGGAAGTTATTCACAGTTCCTGCCAGTTCACAGCCCTTGTAGGGCTTCTCCTGAGCATAACCCCACTAAAAGGACAATCTTCTGTGGACTACCATGGAATGAAAAATGTCTAGTTCATAAATCACTGTGTTTCACAGCAAAATTTCCTTATAAAAAATGTTTAAGGGCTCCTGGGTGGCTCAGTTGATTAAGTATCTGCCTTAGGCTCAGGTCATGATCCCCAGGTCCTGGGATCCAGCCCCACATGGACTCCCTGCTCAGTGGGGAGCCTGCTTCTCTCTCTCCCTCTGCCCCCTCCCCTTCTCATGCACTAGGTATGCAGGAACACCCCCTCCCCCACCTCTCAAATAAATAAATACATACATACATACATAAATTTCTTTAAAAATGTGAAAGTGAGATATAAATAAGAAATATATTTGATATTTGTTCTCAAAGCCTGGTCCAGACCACTAAAAATGCTTATAATTTATTGAGTGATAGAGTGAAAGAGTAATTTTTTGTTGTTGTTATTCATAATGACCCCCTTTCAACTATACCTAAATTTATGTTAATGAAGTGACTCTTGATGGCTTCCTTGTAAGAGTCAAGATAGGGGCTGGTTACCATAGGAATTAACTAAGTGATTAGAGGGTTGGGACTTTCAGCCCCACTGCCCCCAACCTCCAGGAGAAGAGTAGGGATGGGGATTTAGTCAATCACTTGTGAACAATGATAAAATCAACCATGCCTATGTAATGGAAACTCCATCGAAACCCTAAATGAAGGAGTTCAGAGACTTTTCAGTATGAACATATCCACATGTTAAGGGGCTGACACACTCCAAACTCCATGGAGACAGAAGCTCTTGCACTAAGGGTACTTTCATACTTCACCCTATGTAGCTCATTGTTCATTTGTATCCTTTGTAATATCCTTCATAATAAACCAGTAATAATTAATAAAATAGTTCCCTGTGTTCTGTTAGCCATTACTGCAAATTGTCAAACCTCAGGAGGGGGTTGTGGGAATTCTTGATTTGTAGCCAAGCTGGACAGAAATATGAGTAACATAGAGACCTAGTACTTGTGATTGGTGTCTGCACTGGGGACAGTCTTGTAGGATCGAGCCTTACTTGTGGGGTCCCTACTAAATCTGGGTAGTTACTGTCATAACTGAATTAAATTCTAGGACTCCCACTTCACATCTGCAGGGAACTGGAGACCTGCTCTACTCAGTTGGAGAACACGTTTAGTTTCATACTGCTGTGAGGAAACAGTTGTCCTTTAAGGAGGGTCTGAAGTTAATCTAGAACTCACAGTTTTTACCCATTAAAATGTATGCATTTGACTTGCTTTCTAAATGGTATGGCATCTGGGTTATTAGGAAAGTCTTCTAGATTAGGTTTAAGAAAGTTCCTCAAGCAAGTAATAAGGAACTTTATTTCTTTTGTTCTCTAAAGCAGTCCCAAAGAAGCTTCATGCATGTCATGCATATACCCAATAGACACACAGAAACATTCACATGCATATAAAAGACCAGTAAAATAGCAGAACCATCAGTTCCCTGTCTAGAAAAAGCTCATTATCAATATAATTACAAGGTGCAGTTTATGTATGTATGTATGTATGTATGTATGTATGAAAAGAAGGTGGCCAAAAAATTTCAAAATTAAGATGAACATTTGAAAAAGATTTATTATATTCTTTATTATTAAAAAATATGTTACTTTTCTGTACTTTTCTATGTCATTAATAATGGTATAAAGTCATTGCACTGAGCATTATTAAATGTAATTTAAGGGGCGCCTGGGTGGCTCAGTGGGTTAAAACCTCTGCCTTCAGCTCAGGTCATGATCCCAGGGTCCTGGGATCAAGCCCCACATCGGGCTCTCTGTTCAGCAGGGAGCCTGCTTCCTCCTCTCTCTCTGCCTGCCTCTCTGCCTACTTGTGATCTCTCTCTGTCAAATAAATAAATAAAACCTTAAAAAAAATGTAATTTAAGTGACAACCAAAATATTTGGTGTCATTAAAAAATAAAATAATTTCATATATTAATAAAGGTAAACTTATTTAAAATATTTTAAATATTCTTTAACTCATCCTTATGAAATTTCTATTTGAGAATGTTCTATAATATACAAAAATATTTGTTCCACTGTGTGTGTGTGTGTGTGTGTGTGTGTGTGTACATATAAAACAAATAAATACAATCCCTACCTTGGGAGTCCAATCTTTGTTTTGTTTTTGGTTTTGTGGTTGTTTCCATTATTGCTTGTTGTTGTGCAATTGTGAAAGTTTGAAAACCACCACTCAAGCATGCCCAAGAAAAATTATTCAGTAGGATAAACTTTACCAACAATACTCAATTTTTATTATATTTTTAGAAGAATAAATGTTTTATATTTTATGATATTTGGAAAATTAAAATATTAACTATTCAAAATATAAATAAGTTAATTTTAAAAGTTAGAAGGACTTAGTAGGAAAGAAAATCAACTTGTTTCTATTTGTCCAAATTTTCATGAAATATTAACTCCTAAATTTAAAGGTTGTCTACAGAGAACCTATAATTTAATCTTTCATCACATTCAAGATTTCCCTCTACAGCATTCCAAATATTCAACATTTAGAACTATTTTGTCATTATTATTCAGTCCCAGGAGGTCTTTTCCTTGCCAAGCAACTGCTTTTATAGCATTAGATAGCTCTAATCATTAGACTCTTTTTCATAATTGAAATTTATGTCCCTTTCTTCTTGGTCCTATTTATGTTCTCCAGACTAATCCAGAGGAGAGATCTTTTCCAGATACAGTTGATGGAATACTTGAAAGTAACTATCAAAAAGGTTTTCAGTCCTCTCTCTTGGCTTAATATTTTCATATATTTCAAACAACCCTTTTATAAATAAATGTCTTTTTCTTTCATCATACTAATATAATATGATTTATAGCATACCCTAAGTGTATTGATCAAAAACTATAGACATGATTCAAATAATAATCTTGATCATACAAAATTTTACTGGGAGTATTTGGATTATTATCACTTTTTTTTTTTTCTAAGATTTTATTTTTTTATTTGACAGAGAGAGAGATCACAAGTAGGCAGAGAGGCAGGCAGAGAGAGGAGGAAGCAGGCTCAGTGCTGAGCAGAGAGCCCGATGCGGGGCTCGATCCCAGGACCCTGAGATCATGACCTGAACCGAAGGCAGAGGCTTAACCTGCTGAGCCACCCAGGCGCCCCTTATTATCACTTTTGTATCTACCATGGCACACAGTAACATTGCCTTTCATATATTAACTATTTTGCAAAGATTGTGTATACTGTTCCACATGGATCAACACAGAAGACAATACAGCTTATATACAATACAATACAATACAGCTAAGAATCTCCATATTTCTATGAATATACCCTAAGATCTTAGACCCCATAAGATTCAAAAGCAGACCTATACTTCTAAAGGATTAGTGTGTATATTTGTATGTGTGTGACTATTTTCCAGACTGGATTTCTTAACAAGGTTCTCTACCACCAACCATCTCTCTAATCCCCATCCCTCACTTATAAGGACTGCTATTTTTGGTAGGACTTTTTTTTTCCATTTTACAAATAAACTGCCTTTAACATAATATCTGGGATTATTTAGAAGTGGAGAGGGACAGATGAGATAGCATGGGAAATTAATAGAGGTGATTGTATCACCTTCCATGAGAAGGACATAAACAACGTTTATGGAATTCCAGAGACACTGAAAGAAAAAGAAACACATACAAAACAAAATGAAAATATGCCCAGAATGAAGTCTTACAGCACTCTGAGGCTTCTAGTAAGCAAGTTTCATTCCATAACGGTTACGATGAAACTCACTATTCATGTCTGTCTGCAGAAGACCTGATCTAATGAGAAGACCTGATGTAATGAGAACACATGTCAAATGTCCAGCTTACCATATTCCTCTGATAAGGATGCTCAGGGCAGGGAAAAATAAAGACTGGGGGATTTTACAGTACACAATAATATCCTCTGAAGTGAGACAGTAAGAGAGGAATGATTTTAGCACAACCTTGGCAGTAAAAGCTAGAGCCAAATAGGATGAAAATGAATTGATCTTTGAATATTTATTGTCACTGCAATGTGCTCAGCACTGATTATGTGTATAGGGTTGCAGGGCGTGTATAAAAGCTGACCTCTGCGTTGTCTAAGCTTATATTCTACCAAACAGGCGATGACGATGATGACGATGACAATATGGATCTCACCTGAATGGAATGCTTACCACTCTGACAAGTCCCTTTCATAGAACAAGTAATTACTCATGTTCACATATTAGTAGTTATTCACAATAATCCTACCAGTTAGGTAAAATTACACAAATGTAGAACTGTGGCACATAAACATCAAGTAACTTTGGCATTAATCTAGGCTAATGAACAATTTGTTAAAATAGCATTCCATCCTAGGTATAACTGGAAGTCCATGCATTAAACCACAGCTGCATCATACTGAGAAGCAAGAAGAAATAATAAAAGATTTTTTTCCCATCATACGATACATTTTGTAATATACTGACTGCTGGAGAACATTTTTTTTTTTTTTTAAGGATATTATTATGAGCCAGAGGTAGATACATCAGGGAGGGATTCATGAAGAAAGTGGGCAATGGACCAGCCTTTTATTGATGGCTATGATTTAGACCAGCAGAGGGCAGAAGTCAGGATACACTAAACAGGGAAAAAGGAAACAATGAGCAAGGTTATAGATGCAGAATTGATAACAGTATATAGTGGGCAGAGAAGAGGGTGGCATGTTCCAAGCAAGGGTGGAAATAGTCAATGCGAATGAAGACAAATGAAGAGGTTGTAGCTACACAGTGGAGAGCCTTGAAGGCCAGAGAGAAGCCCATGCTGCAGGAACACTTCTAGGTCAACTTGAGGAAGAGTGCCTATGAGCGCTGAGAAGAGTCATGGCAAGTAGAAAGTCATGCAAAGACACACGAAAGGATCAGTAGGAGGTGCCCCAGTTAGAGGAAGCAGTTAATCATTTACTACGCAGCTGAAGCACAAAGTGATGAGGGTCTCCAATAAGAATATGTTAAGGTAAATAATAAAGATGATTTTAAATGAATATATATTTTTTAAATCTCTACACTGCAGAAGACTTTTATCAAAAGATCTGTAAATGGATTGAACACTTATTTTATCCCCATGGAATTCTGTTAAAGAAACTAAGCTTAAATGCTGGGAGCAATACTAAAAAGAAAGAAAACTTTCAGTAATATGAACAGACTCAACTTTTCTCAAGAAACTATAGCTTTCACTTAAATGTAATGCTCTCTGCTATACCAGATTTTCTTAAGGAGGATGGGCCCCTTGAGAATATTAGATGTTTCTGAAAAAGTTCAGATACCAGTACCTTGATAGAATTGTTTATTTTAGTGAACAGAAATTGGAATTTTTCAATTGCCATTTTATCATCCTGAAATAGTTAATGACCTTTACCACCAGGGAATAGTTTGAAAGAGGATGAAAAAGGGTTAGTATTATGAATTTAGCTCTAATTGGCATTTTATCTTGGGATATTTTACAATATTTTAGCTTAATAATTGTATACTTTATCTCTCTCCACTTTTCTTAGTTGAAAACAATTCAAAAGCAAAATTGAAAAGCAAAGGAAAGTAAGTATTATGGCTTGAGGAGTTGTGTTGAATTCTGAGCATATAAATTACCCAAAACAAAATGGGGACAAGAACAACGTTTACATGTAAATTGCATGTGAGGCAGATGTGTTAGCAGATGTGTTTTGTCTTTTTTAAATAGCCTCTAAGTTTAAATTAAATTTTGTAAATGGAAAGACAACAAAAAGGTTACTATCTGTTAAAATGGATGTCTTGATTTCAAATGTAATATTGTCTGTTTCACAAAGGCTTTAGTTTATATCTAATCCATCGTCGTTGTTTAAAGATGCATAAAGACAATGCTTATTTTGTATTTAGTTAATCCGAAAGTATTTTCATCACACATCCTACAAATCAGAATGAAGAAAATAAAACTTTTCAAAATGTATAAAACAGTTTCTCACAGTACATCTGGAATGCGTGCAGACTAGACCATCAGAGCTGTTAGCGATCCCACTGCATCTCCCAAATTCAGGGTCTCTCAAACTTTTGACAAAAATATGAATCATCTGGGACTCCAGATTTTGCATTTTCTAACAGATTTCCAGGTGATGTTGATGGCTGGCCTTTGGACATCATGTTCAGTAGTTAGAATAGGTTTCTCTAACTTGGCACTATTGGTACTCTGACTGGATAACTGGTTGTTGTGGGGACTGTCCCATGCAGCGTAGGATGTTTTAGCAGTATCCCTGGCTTAGGCCAACCGAAGATGTCTCTAGGCATTGACAAACGTATTCTGAGGGGTAAAAATCATTGCAAGTTGAGAACCACTAGAATCCTCATTCACCTGCTCTTCCTGACCAGTGGCTTCTCTTTGGAATATTTGTATCCCAGGGAGTACACAAAGCCTTTCCATAACACAAATAATTCTAGGGAAATCAATCTTCAGATGGAGAAGTTCCATCGGTATTCTTCCTTAAAGGGATCTAAAAACATGCTTGCAGTGTAGACATCAGGCCATTTCCTCCTCCCAGTTCCCTCTTCACAGTCATCCTCAAAACTTTCATAAAAGGTCCATCTCACAGCCGTCTGGACTCTTACTATGGTGAATTGTCCCATATATAAAAACTGTGGGATACCAAACTAAAGAATAAGTTCAGAATTTGAAGCCTTGGTAACAAGGAGCCTCCTGTAATCAAAGCACCATGTTAGGGCCCATGTATTTATCTTGCATTATCTTGTATTTATTAAATTATCTTGTAATTATCTTGTATTATCCTATCTACATCATTCTGTAGGACAAAATACAGCATTTAGAAACATTGTACTTTAGCTGGTGGCAATATATCCTGAAATCAGATATACTGGAATATATTATAAAGTGATGCAGCAGAAATACTGACAATTTTTATTTAACTAACTCACCTCTTCCTTCCCCTCGCTATTGTCAAAGAAAGAATAACTCTTAAAGAAGTGTCTTGTGAGACCAAAGCAGATAGTACTGTAAAAAATTAAAAACAGCAGTTCATCAAAAGAACAAACTCATGGCAAAAGTCTGTCTTATATCTATTTACAATGCAGTTAAATTTAGAGTGATACAGATATCACAGAGATATGTATTAACAGTAGTATCTGAATTGAAAAATAAAAATTTTCTGAAAAAATACAACTGAGTTGGACAAATGGTTAGAAATGAGGACTTGATTTTTTAATTAGATTTCCTGACAGATATGTTTTGTAAACTGAATGAGCTAAAGCTATAGCTAAAAAGATGTGATGAAAATATATTTAAAATATATGTTAAAATAAAAATCATTGTATCAAAAGTTATCTGGCTTACCAAAGATATATACATACATATATGTTAAAAACATTTGGAAATTTGGGGGGAGGAGTCAAGATGGCGGAGAAGTAGCAGGCTGAGACTACTTCGGGTAGCGGGAGATCAGCTAGATAGTTTATCTAAAGATTGCAAACACCTACAAATCCAATGGGAGATAGAAGAGAAGAAGAACAGCAACGCTAGAAACAGAAAATCAACCACTTTCTGAAAAGTAGGGCTGGCGGAGAAGTGAATCCAAAGCGACGGGAAGATAGACCACGGGGGGAGTGGCCGGCTCCTGGCAAGCGGCGGAGCAATGGAGCACAAAATCAGGATTTTTAAAAGTCTGTTCCACTGAGGGACATCGCTCCAGAGGCTTAACTGGGGTGAAGCCCACGCAGGGTCAGCGTGGCCTCAGGTCCCGCAGGGTCACAGAAGGATCGGGGGTGTCTGAGTGTCGCAGAGCTTACAGGTATTAGAACAGGGAAGCCGGCTACAAAGACAGAGCTGAGGAGTGAGCTCTAAGCTCGGGGTTACCTTGAACCGGTCGCAGGCTCGGTCAGCACGGAGCGCAGTCGGAGGCCAGGGTGACGGGAGTAATTGGGCGCTGTTCTCTGGGGGCGCACTGAGGAGTGGGGCCCCGGGCTCTCGGCTCCTCCAGGCCGGAGACTGGGAGGCTGCCATCTTCACTCCTGTCCTCCAGAACTCTACAGAAAGTGCTCAGGGAACAAAAGCTCCCGAAAGCAAACGGGAGCAGATTACTCAGCTCGGCCCCTGGTAAGGGCGGTGCAACTCTGCCTGGGGCAAAGACAATTGAGAATCACTACAACAGACCCCTCCCCCAGAAGATCAACAAGAAACCCAGCCAGGACCAAGTTCACCTACCAAGGAGTGCAGTTTCAATACCAAGGAGAGCAGCGGAATTCCGGAGGAGGAGAAAGCAAAGCATGGAGCTCATGGCTTTCTCCCCATGATTCTTTAGCCTTGCAGTTAATTTAATTTTTTTTTTCTTTTTTAATTTTTTTCTCTTCTTCTGCTAATTTTATTTAACTTTTACCCTTTTCTTTTTTAACGTTTTTTAACTAGTTTATCTAATATATATATATTTTTCCTTTTTATATTTTTTCTTTATTCGTTTTCTTCTTTTAATTGTTTCATTTTTTTTTTCTTTCTGAACCTCTTTTTATCCCCTTTCTCCCCCCTCACGATTTGGGATCTCTTCTGATTTGGTTAAAGCATATATTCCTGGGGTTGTTGCCACCCTTTTAGTATTTTACTTGCTCCTTCATATACTCTTATCTGGACAAAATGACAAGGCAGAAAAATTCACCACAAAAAAAGAACAAGAGGCAGCACCAAAGGCTAGGGACCTAATCAATACAGACATTGGTACTATGTCAGATCTAGAATTCAGAATGATGATTCTCAAGGTTCTAGCCGGGCTCGAAAAAGGCATGGAAGATATTAGAGAAACCCTCTCGGGAGATATAAAAGCCCTTTCTGGAGAAATAAAAGAACTAAAATCTAACCAAGTGGAAATCAAAAAAGCTATTAATGAGGTGCAATCAAAAATGGAGGCTCTCACTGCTAGGATAAAAGAGGCAGAAGAAAGAATTAGCGATATAGAAGACCAAATGACAGAGAATAAAGAAGCTGAGCAAAAGAGGGACAAACAGCTACTGGACCACGAGGGGAGAATTCGAGAGATAAGTGACACCATAAGATGAAACAACATTAGAATAATTGGGATTCCAGAAGAAGAAGAAAGAGAGAGGGTAGTAGAAGGTATATTGGAGAGAATTATTGGAGAGAATTTCCCCAATATGGCAAAGGGAACAAGCATAAAAATCCAGGAGGTTCAGAGAACCCCCCTCAAAATCAATAAGAATAGGTCCACACCCCATCACCTAATAGTAAAATTTACAAGTATTAGTGACAAAGAGAAAATCCTGAAAGCAGCCCGGGAAAAGAAGTCTGTAACGTACAATGGTAAAAATATTAGATTGGCAGCAGACTTATCCACAGAGACCTGGCAGGCCAGAAAGAGCTGGCATGATATATTCAGAGCACTAAATAAGAAAAACATACAGCCAAGAATACTATATCCAGCTAGGCTATCATTGAAAATAGAAGGAGAGATTAAAAGCTTCCAGGACAAAACTGAAAGAATTTGCAAACACCAAACAAGCTCTACAGGAAATATTGAAAGGGGTCCTCTAAGCAAAGAGAGACCCTAAAAGTAGTAGATCAGAAAGGAACAGAGACAATATACAATAACAGTCACCTTACAGGCAATACAATAGCACTAAATTCATATCTCTCAATAGTTACCCTGAATGGTAATGGGCTAAATGCCCCAATCAAAAGACACAGGGTATCAGAATGGATAAAAAAACAAAACCCATCTATAGTTCCCTACAAGAAACTCATTTTAAACCCGAAGACACCTCCAGATTTAAAGTGAGGGGGTGGAAAAGAATTTACCATGCTAATGGACATCAGAAGAAAGCAGGAGTGGCAATCCTTATATCAGATCAATTAGATTTTAAGCCAAAGACTAGAATAAGAGATGAGGAAGGACACTATATCATACTCAAAGGATCGGTCCAACAAGAAGATCTAACAATTTTAAATATCTATGCCCCTAACGTGGGTGCAGCCAACTCTATAAACCAATTAATAACAAAATCAATGAAACACATCAACAATAATACAATAATAGTAGGGGACTTTAACACTCCCCTCACTGAAATGGACAGATCATCCAAGCAAAAGATCAACAAGGAAATAAAAGCCTTAAATGACACACTGGACCAGATGGACATCACAGATATATTCAGAACATTTCATCCCAAAGCAACAGAATACACATTCTTCTCTAGTGCACATGGAACATTCTCCAGAATAGATCACATCCTCGCTCCTAAATCAGGTCTCAACCGGTATCAAAAGATTGGGATCATTCCCTGCATGATTTCAGACCACAATGCTCTGAAGCTGGAACTCAATCACAAGAGGAAATTTGGAAAGAACCCAAATACATGGAGACTAACCAGCATCCTTCTAGAGAATGAATGGGTCAACCAGGAAATTAAAGAAGAATTGAAAAAATTCATGGAAACAAATGATAATGAAAACACAACGGTTCAGAATCTGTGGGACACAACAAAGGCAGTCCTGAGAGGAAAATATATAGCAGTACAAGCCTTTCTCAAGAAACAAGAAAGGTCTCAGGTACACAACCTAACCCTACACCTAAAGGAGCTGGAGAAAGAACAAGAAAGAAACCCTAAACCCAGCAGGAGAAGAGAAATCATAAAGATCAGAGCAGAAATCAATGAAATAGAAACCAAAAAAAACAATAGAACAAATCAACAAAACTAGGAGCTGGTTCCTTGAAAGAATTAATATGATTGATAACCCCCTGGCCAGACTTATCAAAAAGAAAAGAGAAAGGACCCAAATAAATAAAATCATGAATGAAAGAGGAGAGATCACAACTAACACCAAAGAAATACAGACAATTATAAGAACATACTATGAGCAACTCTATGCCAACAAATTTGACAATCTGGAAGAAATGGATGCATTCCTAGAGACATATAAACTACCACAACTGAACCAGGAAGAAATAAAAAGCCTGAACAGACCCATAACCAGTAAGGAGATTGAAACAGTCATCAAAAATCTCCAAACAAACAAAAGCCCAGGGCCAGACGGCTTCCCGGAGGAATTCTACCAAACATTTAAAGAAGAGCTAATTCCTATTCTCCTGAAACTGTTCCAAAAAATAGAAATGGAAGGAAAACTTCCAAACTCATTTTATGAGGCCAGCATCACCTTGATCCCAAAACCAGACAAGGATCCCATCAAAAAAGAGAACTACAGGCCAATATCCTTGATGAACACAGATGCAAAAATTCTCACCAAAATACTAGCCAATAGGATTCAACAGTACATTGAAAGGATTATTCATCACGACCAAGTGGGATTTATTCCAGGGCTGCAAGGTTGGTTCAACATCTGCAAACCAATCAATGTGATACAACACATTAATAAAAGAAAGAACAAGAACCATATGATACTCTCCATAGATGCTGAAAAAGCATTTGACAAAGTACAGCATCCCTTCCTGACCAAAACTCTTCAAAGTGTAGGGATAGAGGGCACATACCTCAATATTATCAAAGCCATCTATGAAAAACCCACCGCAAATATCATTCTCAATGGAGAAAAACTTAAAGCTTTTCCGCTAAGGTCAGGAACATGGCAGGGATGTCCGTTATCACTACTGCTATTCAACATAGTACTAGAAGTTCTAGCCTCAGCAATCAGACAACAAAAGGAAATTAAAGGCATCCAAATCGGCAAAGAAGAAGTCAAACTATCACTCTTCATAGATGATATGATACTATATGTGGAAAACCCACAAGACTCCACTCCAAAACTGCTAGAACTGGTACAGGAATTCAGTAAAGTGTCAGGATATAAAATTAATGCATAGAAATCAGTTGCATTTCTCTACACCAACAAGATAGAAGAAAGAGAAATTAAGGAGTCAATCCCATTTACAATTGCACCCAAAACTATAAGATACCTAGGAATAAACCGAACAAAAGAGACTAAGAATCTATACACAGAAAACTATAAAGTACTCATGAAAGAAATTGAGGCAGACACAAAGAAATGGAAAAATGTTCCATGCTCCTGGATTGGAAGAATAAATATTGTGAAAATGTCTATGCTACCTAAAGCAATCTACACATTTAATGCAATTCCTATGAAAGTACCATCCATTCTTTTCAAAGAAATGGAACAAATAATCCTAAAATTTATATGGAACCAGAAAAGACCTGGAATAGCCCAAGCAATATTGAAAAAGAAAGCCAAAGTTGGTGGCATCACAATTCCAGAATTCAAGTTCTGTTACAAAGCTGTCATCATCAAGACAGCATGGTACTGGCACAAAAACAGACACATAGATCAATGGAACAGAATAGAGAGCCCAGTAATAGACCCTCAACTCTATGGTCAACTAATCTTCGACAAAGCAGGAAAGAATGTCCAATGGAAAAAAGACAGCCTCTTCAATAAATGGTGTTGGGAAAATTGGACAGCCACATGCAGAAAAATGAAATTGGATCATTTCCTTACACCACACATGAAAATAGACTCAAAATGGATGAAGGACCTCAATGTGAGAAAGGAATCCATCAAAATCCTTGAGGAGAACACAGGCAGTAACCTCTTCGACCTCAGCCACAGCAACATCTTCCTAGGAACATCGCCAAAGGCAAGGGAAGCAAGGGCAAAAATGAACTATTGGGATTTTATCAAGATCAAAAGCTTTTGCACTGCAAAGGAAACAGTTAACAAAACCAAAAGACAACTGACAGAATGGGAGAAGATATTTGCAAACGACATATCAGATAAAGGGCTAGTGTCCAAAATCTATAAAGAACTTAGCAAACTCAACACCCAAAGAACAAATAATCCAATCAAGAAATGGGCAGAAGACATGAACAGACATTTCTGCAAAGAAGACATCCAGATGGCCAATAGACACATGAAAAAGTGCTCCACATCACTCGGCATCAGGGAAATACAAATCAAAACCACAATGAGATATCACCTCACACCAGTCAGAATGGCTAAAATTAGCAAGTCAGGAAATGACAGATGCTGGCGAGGATGCGGAGAAAGGGGAACCCTCCTACACTGTTGGTGGGAATGCAAGCTGGTGCAACCACTCTGGAAAACAGCATGGAGGTTCCTCAAAATGTTGAAAATAGAACTACCCTATGACCCAGCAATTGCACTGCTGGGTATTTACCCTAAAGATACAAACGTAGTGATCCGAAGGGGCACGTGCACCCGAATGTTTATAGCAGCAATGTCTACAATAGCCAAACTATGGAAAGAACCTAGATGTCCATCAACAGATGAATGGATAAAGAAAATGTGGTATATATACACAAATGGAATACTATGCAGCCATCAAAAGAAATGTAATCTTGCCATTTGCGACGACGTGGATGGAACTAGAGGGTATCATGCTTAGCGAAATAAGTCAATCGGAGAAAGACAACTATCATATGATCTCCCTGATATGAGGGAGAGGTGATGCAACATGGGGGGTTAAGGGGGTAGGAGAAGAGTAAATGAAACAAGATGGGATTGGGAGGGAGACAAACCATAAGTGACTCTTAATCTCACAAAACAACCTGAGGGTTGATGGAGGGAGGGGGGTTGGGAGAGGTGGGGTGGGGTTATGGACATTGGGGAGGGTATGTGCTATGGTGAGTGCTGTGAAATGTGTAAACCTGGCGATTCACAGACCTGTACCCCTGGGGATAAAAATATATTATATGTTTAAAAAAAATAAAATTAATTAAAAAAAAAAAGTCAACATTAAGGGGCACCTGGGTGACTCAGTGGGTTAAGCCTCTGCCTTCAGCTCAGGTCATGACCTCAGGGTCCTGGGATGGAGCCCCGCATTGTGCTCTCTGCTCAGCAGAGATCCTGCTTTCCCCTCCCTCTCTGCCTACTTGTGATGTCTCTCTCTCTCTGTCAAATAAATAAACAAAATCTCTTAAAAAAATTGGAAATTTATAATAGTTTCTGATTATACAGGTTCAACATAGGATCTCTAGATGAAAAAGTGATATGCATAACAAGTTATGATTTAATAAATCTTGGTGAAACTTTTAAAGAAAAGTTCCTAAGCACTGAGAAAGTGAATGACTCTAATAAGTTGGGGGGGAAATTCTGCAAGCAGATTTTATGATTTTTGAATTGCATGAAACTGAGTTGTTAGCTGATAGGTTATTAGAAACAATTCTCAATGATTTAAAATTATTGGATAGGTGCTATATATTGGGAAGGAAGTAAAAAATATGCTTGTTTATGTGAATATAGTTTCTTAGGGCTTAAGAGCCTACAGAATGTAATTGATGCTGAACCCTGAATCATTATAATAATAAAGCAATATTTACCCACACAGATAAGTGAACTTTGATACAGAAAGTCCATCCATCTCATTAAGTGCATTTTCAATAACAGTTTGTATGTCTGCTGTTGCAGAGATGGAAAAACACTGCTTGGATCGCTCTTTTGCTGAGTGGCAGAGCTTGCAGCTACCCGAAAGCTCTCAGCTCTTAGTGCCTTTGAGACATGATGTGTCAGCTCTCCAGTAAAGGCCATCCTCTTCCTGGACAACCCTCAGCCAGGGATTGAGTGAGGGGTGGTTACTGGGCGTGGCCACTGTGGCTGTGTGCAAGATTTTTGCTCTGCAGTCTCTGGTGAGTTGGTTAGACTTGGTCAGACATACATTGTGATCCGAGGTTCTCCCACCTAACCCCTCCTCTGTCTATTACTTTTCTCTGGTATTCTCCATTTCTCCCCACTTCACACTCAGCAAACCTTTTGAAGTTCTAAATCACAGTGTGTGCCTCCAGAGTGATCCAAGTAACACAGTGTTTGATAGTTTTATAATCTATAATGTGTAATTATTAATATATTGTTATACTTGTCAATGGAGCACAAATACTTTTAAAGTGGTTTCACAGCTGAAAAAATTTTTAAACTCTTGACTTATCACACAGTAGAATTTTAAGAAGTCTGTTTGTGTACTTAGTTTCCCTACAGGGAAGTATGAGAGAATGAGTAGTAAAAGGTTTTCAAGCATTGACATGCCTCCTTAGGTTTAAATTCTGGAGTTCCATTTCAAGGAGAAAAAGAGATAATGCTAACATTTCCAGTAGAGAAAAGCTTGTATATATAACATTTTAAAATGGATGTTGGTGGGTTTAGAGTAGTTATTTAGATTCCATGGAATACATTTTTTAAATGATGCATAATTTTAATTTATAAATGTCAATAATTACCCACATCAGAGACCACCTTTTGTAATACTAAAAATTAGAATGAAAAATTGTAGAGATTAGTTTTAAAATGTTTGAGAGGATTCAATAGTATTTCTCAGAACTCATTTACAGGGAAAATCCAAATAATATTTTTAAAAATGTTGTCATAAATGGTTATTTTCTTCCAGATATCTGGTTCCTCCTCCTATTATTTCCATTACCTAATAAATTTGCTTCTGACTTCACAGATAAAAGGGAAGCACCCAGGAGAAAAGTTTCATCTATTTCTTCAATTTCTCTGTCTACTTGCTCCTGTTTCCTGTGTGTTGGCTTTCCCTCCTGTGATTATGGAGGGCTATACCTTCTTAGGGCCAAGTTCAATGCCACTATTTATGCACTAGTGATAAACCGTTCATATTTTCAAAACTTTCCTTCAGCAATTCTATTCCTCCTCTCTGTCAAAAACAAACAAAACACCTCTCTTGATCCCTCACACCACTCTGGCTACCATCCATTTCTGTGCCCCCCTTAACATTCCAACCAAACTTTCCCTACCAGATTTCCCCAGGAGGGCTGCAGTCAAAGCCCCAAAGGAGCTGCTAATCCCAAAGGTCGTTCTCAATCCTCGGTACTTGATCTATCAGCGGCATTTGACACAGTTGGCTTCTTCCCTCCTCTTCACCCTCTTCACTTGCCTTCCAGGTCAACAGACCCCCACCCTGTGCTGGTCATCCCTTCCCTGTTTGTTTGTTTGTTTGTTTGTTTTTGCTTAAGTCTCCTGATTATCTGAACTTTTAAAGGTTGGAGTAACCCAGGAGTGCTTCTGGGCCTCTCCTCTTTGCTCCTATACTCTCTAGCTCCAAAAGTTCTCAGCCAGTCTCACGAATTAAAAAAAAGCAGAAGATTCCCACTTTTAAAGTCTCCAGCCTGGGGGCACCTGGGTGGCTCAGTGGGTTAAAGCCTCTGCCTTCAGCTCAGGTCATGATCCCAAGGGTCCTGGGATCGAGCCCCGAATCGGGCTCTCTGCTCAGCAGGGAGCCTGCTTCCTCCTTTCTCTCTCTCCCTGCCTCTCTGCCTACTTGTGATCTCTGCCTGTCAAATAAATAAATAAAATTTAAAAAAATAAATAAAGAAATTAATTAAAAAATAAATAAAATCTCCAGCCTGGACTTCTCCTCTGACAACAGATTCATACATGTGCTCTACTGGCACCCTCAATAGTTGGCTGTCTGTAAATCACTGCACAGGTAACAGGTCCAAAAAGTCCTTGGGTCAGCCCCTTGGCTAATACCACACTTAAAATGAATTGCTTATTTAAATTTTCCTCTATTTTCTCAATATATCTGGACTCTCACTGCATTTAAACACTCCAGCTTGGATCCAAACAATTATTATCTTTTGCTAAAATTTTACTGTCATAGTTTCTAGTACAGCTCTGCAACAGTTTATTATGAACATAGCATTCAGAATAAGCTTATTAAAGCAGAAGTCAGATCATGACCTTATTCTGCTCAAAATCCCCGAAATCTCCCCATCTTATGCAGAGTAAAGGCCAAAGTCCATATAAGCATTAACAAGACTCCTCATAACCCTCCCAACTCCTCCCCCCATGCATCTCTCTGACCTCATCACCTAATACCATCCATCTTGTTCAGTCAAGCTCCAGTCACATCAGCATCTTTGCTGTAACAATGCCGGGCATGATTCTATTCGGGACTTTTGCAATTGCTATTTGCTCCCTGCAACAGTTTCCTGGGTATCTACAGGCCTGCCATCCTCTCCTCATTCATGTCTATAAGTGTCATTTTCACAAAGAATTTCCTAGAAACCATGCTTAAAACTGCAGTCACCCTTGACCACCTTCAGGGTACATACACCCTATTTTCTCCCTTGCTTTGTTTTTCTTCATAACACTACTGCAAACTGATGTTATATATTTTATTTTATATTTATCTTTCTCTCTCTCTCTCTATCTCTCTGTGTATTATTTATATCCTCTTCTCTTACAAGGAAATACTCATGAAGACAGAGATGTTTTTATCTCTTTTCACAGTATTGAGTCTTACGCTACAGAATGTTTTGCTTAAATATCTGTTCCATGAATGAATAAATGAAAATCACACAAAGAGAGCCAGAAATGACAACTCTTTCTTTATTTGTTTGTGCCCCCACTTACAGAAATCCTCTTGGCTGGATCAGATGACGCATAGGTGACAAAAAACCAGCTGTGGGGAATTTAGAACTCTTGATTTCAGCTATTACCCTTTCATGCAAATACATGAAAAAATTGTGTGACTATTATTAAAATGTAGTTTGTTGGTCTTTTGGAGATAAAAGTGAAGAAGTTCAACTAGATCCAAACTGAAACAATAGAACATTGAACTCATACCTGGTTTTTAGGCTATTTTTGTTAATGTAACTAAAATTTCAAGATTACATAGGCAGAAGGCCAGTTTCCTTACAGCATTCGCTGTTTATTGTATAAATGGTAACTTTCATTGTGTGTCTGGAGCTAAGTTTTAGGGCAACAGAAGTAGTTTAAGTAGTTTTAAGACAACAGAATATCAAATCAGAGAGATAAAAGTGTCACCAACCTCCTATTCACTCAAAATTCAATCTAATTCTCTTGCAAACAATCTTTGTTGAACAGAAGTGACTGTAGCAATGTCTGTGAATTTCTGATGAAATGATTATGAGTATGTGGTCATGAAAAGACAGCCTTTTCCTTTGAAACAATTTAGATACCTCTCACTTAAAAATGTGGGATGCTGAAACAGGAGCCACCAGAAACAGTGACTTAGTAGATTTCAAAAAATATTGCAAGGACCCTAGAAGAGAACTAATGATAGAGGCTTGAATTTCACCCATTCCACCAACTAATCCATTCTTCATTAAAGTTTAAAAAAATCTGTTTGGCAATTGAAGTGCTATTGATTTTGAAACCATGGCACATGAAGAAGTTGTTTCACTTGTGTTGTTTCCTGTATTTGCTTAAAAAGTTGGGACACAGAAAGTAAAGCACTTTAAGAAGTAGATATAGCTGAGTGAACATTTATCGAGGATACTTTGCTCTAAGCCCAGGGTGACAGAAAGAAAAACAGAAAATTCTAATCATTAAGCTCTTGAGAACATTCCAGTGAACAGTGACTGACTTCTGAACATCACAGGGTAAAATTTCAGAACTTTCTAAAGTAAAAAAGATAATAAGCTGCTGGCATAAAGGGTGCAATATTTTGAAAGTGAATACTGAGTTGAGCTCCTCTACCACCATATGGGAGATGTATGGACAGAAGAGGAGAGACACGGATGAGCACATTCCCCCAACTGGAGCAGCATGGAGAAGAATGCTATTTGACTCCCCTCTCCAGTAGTTTCTACTCCAAACCAATGTCTCTGGTTCTCTGAGTGTAATTTTTGTGGAGACAGCAAGAAAAATAATACAGGAAGTCCTTTAGAATCATTCTACATACCAAGAGAAATGAATTGGGCCCAGTTAGTGGATTTTGTTTATAAGGTGAGTGGAGAGAGAAAATTTTTTCTAACAGCTGGTGAAATAGCATCATCTCTAAAGCTGGAAGGGAGAGTTTCTCCATAAATGTCACTATCCCAAACTGGAAAAGATTTATATTAACTCTATTTTTTCTGTTTAAACAATGCCTATCAATCTTACTCCCTTAAATTATCTTCAGGACATATTATGAATGTGTCTCAGGAAGGAGATTCAACCTTTTCCACAGATAGTTAGGTTCTTCACTCAAAATCTAGAAAGAGAAATGAAAACCATAAATACTCCTTACTGACAAAACGTATCAATTCATGTATGTCACAGGAGAAGGCAGACATTAACACTAGTGGCTAACTCTCCTTCCATCCCAATGTTAAAGCTTAAATTATCATTTCTATAAAACTAATTATATCAACTAAGACTAAAGGTAACCAAAATCTAAATTCAATCTATAGAACTGTACTTTCCAATTTGGTAGCCACAAGGCATATGCAGGCTTTTTTTTTTTTTAAGATTTTATTTATTTATTTGACAGAGATCACAAGTAGGCAGAAAGTCAGGCAGCGGGGGTGGGGGAAAGCAGGGTCCCTGCTGAGCAGAGAGCCCAATGCTCAGCTCGATCCCAGGACCCTGAGATCATGACCTGAGCTGAAGGCAGAGGCTTAACCCACTGAACCACCCAGGCTATTTAAATTAAAATTAATAAAAATTAAATTTTGGTTCTCCACTCAAAGTAGCTTCATTTCAAGAACTCCACAGCCACATGTAGCTAGTGGCTACCATATTGGACAGCACACATAAAGGACATTTCCATCTTCACAAAAAGTTCTTTTGAAGAGCACTGCTCAAGTGCTGCATATACACAAAACATATTATTATATAAAATATATAAATACTATATAAATATACATTATAGATATATATTTTATAAATAGATTATATATATATATATATATATATATATACTACAAATAAAACATAAAATATAAATTTACAAAATAATGCAATTATAGATACTAGAAGGGAATGAGAGAAACCATTTTGTTCATCTGGAAAAAGACAATTTAAAGCATTCATATATGACTTGAAAACATCCAGCAGAGGCAACTAAAAAATCCTCAGCAATTATCCAAGAATGTTCATCATATTGATAGCAGTTTTCTTGTTAAGTTTACAAAGGAAACTGTTAAGTTTGCAAAGGAAAATAAAATATCAGTTCTATTAGAAGAAATGAAAAAAGAGAAATTATACTTAAGAATGGTCATTAAATTATGTCTCACCCTTTCTGATTCAGACTAAATAGACTCAATGTTGTGAGCTAAATTCAGAAAACCATACATTTTTATTATTGTCTTAAATCATGAAATCCATAAATGGACATGGTATTTCATCAATATTTTGATTAGGAGAGACTACCAGACCTACCACTGGCAACTTTTCAGAAGAAACATGCTATCCCTTCAATTATTCATCCTAATTTAATGTTTGAAGGAATAGGAATATTTAAGTGGTTTCTCCTTGTATATATAGTTTCATGTAAAGACTAATTTTAAAGTGTTCAAGTGACTTAGTTAGAATTAAATTAAAATGTGGATTTTACCAGTTGAAAATGTTTGTCCTTGAGAGATTTTTCTGAGATGATAGACTATGTTGTAGTAGAAGTCAAATATTTGTCTCTCCTTTTCCTTGTCAGTCTGGGTCTTAATAAGCAGTGGAATGGAAGGCAATGAGTAGAACTAAATGTCAAAATCAGGAGATCCAACAATGGAGACTAAATACGTAAGAACAGTAATGAAGAAAGTTGGTAAGAATCACAAAAGCTGATGTTCTTATTTTGAAATTTGTTTTGTTTTATCTATGATTCATGTTTGGTTTTCCCTTATTTCTTCAACAGAAAAAAAATTAAAAAGGGAAGTGAGCTGAATTTTGGAAAAATTGTAAGAAACAAAGGAGTCACTGGAAGCAGTTCATGACAAGGAAGAGAGAAATATGCTGCTAATCAAGAAAGTAAAAACAGTTTGTAAATAGGAGAATTTAAATTGACGGATGACATATTTCTTCATAAGTCTTCTTGTTCTGTAATTATGTTATTATTACAGTATTTGTAACCTGAGGCACCTGGGTGGCTCAGTCAGATAAGCATCCAACTCTTAATTTCGGGTCATGTCATGATCTCAGGGTCATGAGATTGAGCCTAGCATCAAGCTCCATTCTGGGTGCAGAGTCTGCTTAAGATTCTCTCTCTTCCTTCTGCCCTTCCCCTTACTCTCTCTCTTCCTCCCTCCCCTCCTTGGGGGAAAAATAGTTCGATTATAAGGTGTGTAACCATATTTCCCCAGGTTTTACCAGCCTATAGGTATAAATAGGCCACATTCATATGAAGGTTTACCTTAGATGGCTCTTTGCCTTGATATGGCCTGTCCCAACCCTCACATCTAAACCTTCTTAGGAAACTATTTGCTGCTTACACCAACAGTTTCCTCTATAAAAATAATGTTAGTGGCAGATCTAGAACATTCGGATACCATTCTTAAGTTCTTTTCTGGTATGTGGTGAGAATAGGGATAGAAGTTTAAAAAGAGTTATCTTGTTTTTTTAAGCTTTTATTTATTTATTTGAGAGAAAGTGAGCATGAACAGGAAGGAAGGGCAGAGAGAGGGGGAGAAAAAGGCTCCCCCTTAAGCAAAGAGCTTGATTTAGGGCTTGATCCCAGGAAACCAAGATCATGACCTGAGCCAAAGGCAGATGCTTAACTGAT
Source organism: Enhydra lutris kenyoni (assembly GCF_002288905.1). Lineage (NCBI taxonomy): Eukaryota > Metazoa > Chordata > Mammalia > Carnivora > Mustelidae > Enhydra > Enhydra lutris. The sequence continues at coordinate 10,249,169 of NW_019154104.1, read as the reverse complement.
TGAGCCACCTACGTGCCCCTAAAAAGAGTTATCTTATAAGTTATCTCTTATAGCCTGTCATCTGCAGTGCTACAAATTTAGTCAGAGGTACAACTCCAAAACCCCTCTTTCTAAAGAGCATAAAACAAAGCTTTCAGACTAAAAGCTCTCACACTATTCTCTGTATCATCTTCCTTTCCTCTCCCAAAACACAAAAACAGAAGATTTGTTTTCTCATCAGAAAAAAAAAAAAAAATCAATCTCTCAAGCATATCATATTGTCCAGATGGATACATAAGAGCTGATACAAGACCTTATTAGATCTTCCAAAGTTCAGACACTAAATCTTAGTCTCTTCCCAGCTAATAATCTCATGCCACATTTCCATTGACTTTGGTCCTATTAGAGTCGGTAGGTAATGATGTACTTTTCAACCCTGAGCTAGAATACTGCAGGTGAGAACTTGTCCCTTCACATTTTTCATAACCTTGAAGCTTGGTTCTTACTATTTCTCTGTTATATTTGGTGAGCAGTAGTTTTACTTTTCTAGTACCAGGGACAAAACTTGGGCTTCAAGATGGTCTCTTTAGGAGTCATTCAATGATGATTGCAATGATAAAATCCTGTTTTCCTTTTAAGTAATTAAGAACTTTAGAAATCTCCACAGTAAAGGGAAACATGAATGTCATAATGACAGCAAAAGGTTGAAAAAAATTAATTGACTAAAATGTGGTTTACCTAGTTCTTGAACATAAATGGAGTAATTATTGTTTCTTTCCTGCTTCCATCTTTTCTCTTAAACTTGACACAGCCTCCAGTCAAGTAACCCATGACTCAGACTAGCCCCTCTCTCTTTCAGGTGTCAGTAATTATAATGACAGGTGGCCCACCAGACTATGCTGCTGGACATAGATCTATAACTATTTTGGCTCACTTACTTGGACTTATACTCAAAATGTACTTTTTTCCATAAAAGAATGGGAAAAGACTAATGGTTAATTAAGCTATATACACACATAAAATCATATCCAGAGGATTATCTGTGGATATGGAAATAGAGAAAGCTGAAAAGGAGATACGTAGTTGATCCTACTGCAATAGGACACAAAAGAATTTAAAGCCAAGCACACCAGGCTTTGGAAGTTAATCCCTTGCTTGACCAGGGTTGGGGTGGGTTGGGGGAAGGATAAGATGTCCATGGAAGTAATTTAAGACCAAGAACATGGATAGGAAACTGGGGGAAGGAACACTGCTTATTGAAGAGAACTGTGTAATGATCTATATGCCATAAATTCACTATACTTCCCTGTAAGTTAGCAGCCAGCTGCTATGTTTGGTGCTAGACTGAATAGGCCTGAGGACTGGGAGAAGAATTGAGGTTGCTGCTTCACGTGAATGCAGATTTTCTCATTTTGACTATTTTGACTTTTTTTTTTTTTTTTTTCAATTTAAAGTAGGGTTCAAGTTACCTTAACTCTACAGAGCTATGAAAGCTGAATGGAGACATGAAAGCAAAATTATTTTCCCCTATGGGGAGCATTAAATAGCATTTATTATTTTATATGGCAATCAGGAAGAGTGATGTATATAACTTTAGTTATGTTTTGCAATTTTTTACCTATTATATACTCTCTAAAAATGTTCTTTGCTCCTCACAACCTTGTCATTCAATGCAAATTTATAAATGTAATCTATAACTCCCAGAAAATACCTGATCTTGGCCACTGAACACTTTCTTTTCTATCAATGTACATGATTCTAGTACTGCACTGCCCTTATCAAAAAGAAAACTTCACTGTTTATTCCAGAAACAACAGTTTAGTAGTTAGGGGACTAACTACTAAATGTGAGCAACACATTGTTGTTATAGGTCAGAATTTTATAGAACCTCTAGGCTCCAAAATAACAGCTAATAAAAATTTTCCCTTTCAAACATACAATACAAACACCTGAAGTCATCTTTTTGGAGTAAAAGTATTACATATATATTAGAGCTACGTTAATAACTTTCTAGTGCACATGCCTGCCACATGCTTGTACATATAGACTTTGTTTTAACCAGTGAACAGATTCAGATGCAAAAAAATGTAATTTCTTTATTAAAATGAAGTTTATTGTTCCTTATTGTGGATGGTAATAAAATTTTTTGTAGATTCTTGGAAAATACAAAAAAAAAAAAAAAAGAAAGAAAAGTCTTTGATCTACTTTTCAGAGGCCCCACCTCTTACCTGTATGATCCATCTTATAAGAGAGTTGACATCCTTAGACATTCTCTCACTGAGACTATGCTGGTTCAAACCATCACCTTAAGCTTAAGATATCAAGGTAGCTCTTATTTGCTCTCCCTTCTTCTAGGGGTATTGCCATTCCAAACCAGCCTACATATGCTTAAAAGAGCGTTTCTAAAAGGTTGTTGATGGCTAGCTTCCTCCTTTGGTCTTGGACTAAATAGTGGAAAATGAAGGGTTTAGGCAGGGAAACCACACGCATGTGCGTGCATGAGTGCGCGCGCACGCGCGCGCACACACACACACACACACACACACACATATGGAGGGGTGTCTTTGTTGGCATTTTGTTTTCCAAAAAGATCATGTAGGTTGTATACATTATGACAACCTCTCATTTGAACAGGTGGTTCCCTGATATTTGGTACAAAAGGAATTTGATTATTTGCAAAGCATGGGACTAAGTAGACCAAGGTGTAACTTAAAATGTAGACCAGTTGGCTTCACTGAGCAATAGCAAAAGCTTACATCTCATGGTCATAAACTTTACCCTGAAATCTAGAGAAACACCTTTCAAACATCTGCTCCTGTTCCATAAGAAGCCAGGAAGGAAAAAAAAAAAAAAAAAAGGAAAAAAAAATACTGATCAAAGATGCAGCTCTGACTTCACTGTTGGAACTCGCTTTGAGGATGTATGCCACCATCAGCAGGCAGCATCAAAGCTGACCAAAGTCATCACACATTGGGTCTAAAAGGGAACTGAAGCACACACATTTTATGAAGTGCTACAGATAGTATATGATTAAAAATCACTACTGGGTATTTATCCCAAAGATATAGATGTAGTGAAAAGAAGGGCCATCTGTAACCCAACGTTCATAGCAGCAATGGCCACAGACACCAAATTGTGGAAAGAACCAAGATGCCCTTCAACAGATGAATGGATAAAGAAGATATGGACCATATATACAACAGAGTATTATGCCTCCATCAGAAAGGATGAATACCCAACTTTTGTATCAACCTTGATGGGACTGGAAGAGATTATGCTGAGTGAAATAAGTCAAGCAGAGAGAGTCAATTATCATATGGTTTCATTTACTTTTGGAGCATAAAGAATAACACAGAGGACATGGGGAGATGGAGAGAAGTGAGTTGGGGAGAGTCGGAGGGGGAAACAAACCATGAGAGACTGTGGACTCTGAGAAACAAGCTGAGGGTTTGGAGGGGAGGAGGGTGGAGGGTTGGGTGAGCCTGGTGGTGGGTATTAAGGAGGGTACGGATTGCATGGAGCAGTGGGTGTGGTGCATAAACAATGAATTCTGAAACACTGAAAATAAATAAAATTAAATAAAATTTTTTAAAAATTTTCTATTTATCTATATCTATCTGCAGTGGCTCCTGCAAGTTCACTGCAAAAACCATTTTTCCTCTCTACTTGAAATTCACCAATGGCTCTTCATTCCTACAAAGTAAAGTGCAATGTTCTTAGTATAATATATAATGCCTGCCACATCCTATTTTTTATCTATCTCTCCAGCTTCACCTTCCACTGATCACATTTAATTCCAAAATGATTTTAGTTCTCTGAATGCATGACACTTCAACCTGCCTTTGCATTTTTACGCATGTTGTTATTTCATTAGCTCTCCTTAAAGAATCAGGTCAGTTGCCCTTGCCTCCTGGAAGTCTTCTTGATATTCCACCTACAGTGGATATTGACGGCGTCCTACCCAAATGCCCTTTATTGCCAGTACACTGGTAACTGTCCTCTGCTGGCGTGTTGGACCATCACGACTCACAGTTACACTCTCCTTTGGAAAATTTCCTTCAGCCAAATGAGAGCCATTTTTCCCTACAGCAAGATACAGCAACCTGCAGCTAGCCTGCAGCTCAAATCCAAGCCGTCATCACCTGTTTCTGTGAATAACTGGAACACAGCCAAGCTCATTTGTTTATACACTGTTTTTCACACTATAATGACAGAGTAGCTGCAACAGATACTAAATGGCCCCCAAAGCCTAAAACATTATTAAAAATTTACCAAAAATTTTTGATGATCCCTAGAGCATACAAAACGTGGGAAAGATTGTGTTCTAATTCATGCTCCAGAGTTAGTTTCTCATAGGATCACACTGAAGCTGAGCTCCAGCCAAGACCACATTACTCTTTAGCTTTTCCCCCTGTCCTATTCTGCCTCCTTCATTCCTTTCCTGAGAACATTCTTTGAATAAATCATTTAAATAAGATTCACTGATCCAAATTCTACTTTTAGAAGACCTGACCTAAGACAGTTAGAACCTGAAGTAGATGGCAGACATTAAGGATGGGATTCTGGAGTTGATTTCTTCCTGGATGGATAGCAACCATGGCACCCTTAATGGCTTTGGGAGGAGTTTAGTAGTCTTTTTATCCCTTATATATTACAGCTGTGTGATTTTTAAGCTAGGACTTTCCCATGTGTGCTGGGATGGGAACAGGTGGAAAAGGATGCATTGGCTGGTGTAATATTTTTTGGTATAATGGGAAATGAAGTAGAAATAGCAAGCATATATGCAACTGGGTAGCTATCTCTATGCATCACTGACTCCATGAAAAGAAAACAAAAAATAGGAATAACAAGCTTAGATGTATGAATCCACAACCTAAAGCTACAGTGTGAGAGTTAGGACTCCTTAGACTCACTGAGTGAGAATCCTTCTCCTGCAGGGAGAGACTGGATATAGCTGAAGATCAGGCACCAGCTGAAGATAAGAAATGCTAAATTCTCAGCCAGGGAAAGTCTACTATGCCAAAAATCAGGGTTTTGATAGGGAAAGAGAGGACTTTGAGACTAGACAGAGAGGTATCTGAGAAGGAGAACTTTTTTTTTTTTTATATCCAATGACCTTGAATCCCCAGTTTCTCCCAAACCCTCTGGGCCTGTTGAAGTGGGCTATGCCCCTTACTGGAAGAAACAGTCTTCCCTTTCACTTGATGATTACACAAAAGCCTCAACTATGCCAATGCCTTTCAGGACGGTATTTGCTGTCCTAGGGATCTGTTACCATCTCACCTCCTGGCCAGTATATTCATAAGCAGAGTCACAGGGCAGAGATCAACTGAGGACTTGCTGGGCCTATTACAAGAAGGAAGATGTAATTTGTCAAAAAGCAGAAGGACTGACCGGCATGCAGGCCAAGGAATCCAGAGGGAACCTCAGAAGTAGATTCTGAGGGTGCCGTTTCAAAGCAAGTAGAGAGAATAGCATATTAATGCCTTATAAATGACAGTTAATTGATATATGGCCTCTAGCAAGAGTCCTGTGTTATATGCAAGACACTGTTGGCATGATCCCAATGGCTTAGCTGATTGGCCACCGACCTGGCTGGAAGAGCAAGACTGGAGAAGTCAGCAATGAGGAGATCTGGGAAAGATGCATGTGGGCACAAAGGAAGAGTTTCATTGTACTGAAAATCAATGCCCAACAGAGAAGATCCATGTCAAAAATGGTACTAAACCAGGTGAACAGAAAGAGCCAACTTGTTTACTTGGTTAACTACTGCCCACACTATGAACTTTTGCAAAGAGTAGCCATTGCTAAGGAGGTAGGTATTATGTGAAGTGCTCTTATCACACACATATGCAGACATACACTTGCACACATAAAGAATAATAATAATAAATAATAAGGGGAAGAAAACTTTTTGAGGTAATAGATGGTATATTATAGTGATGGTTTCACAGGTGTATACTTATTTCTAAACTCGTCAAATGGCATGGTGTGTTAAATATGAATATCTTTGTTTTTATATCAGTCATACCTCAATAAAGTGGCTTAAAAAAAGAGAGAGAGAGAGAGAAATGGAGTGGGCATGGTAGCAGAGATGGAAATAAGTACTATTTCAACGACATGAGGAATCTCTCACCAGGTCTGAGATCCTACAGAGAAAGCAGAAAAATACTCATATCACCATCTTCCACACATGCTGCCATATTTATAATGATGTTTTAATTAGGTGTGTTTAAAGATATGAGGAACGCACAATCCAAACCTCTCTAAACACACCTCTTGCACTGTCTTTGATGCATCTGTGAAAGTTGATTCTCAGCTTAATCCTTAACATTTTGCTGATTCCCATCAACTTAGCCTGAGGTTGCACCATAATATAAGCTCAGGTTATCTGTTATTGCAGGTTTTTTTTTCTTTGATAATGTATTATTTCATAAGGGTAATAATTTTCCTATAATGAGATACATTTGTGATGAAAGCTTCTGCTATATTTCTGTCTATAGATGGTAAATTTAAGAATAAGATCATGGGTCCTAGCCTTGAATCTGTCCACAGAATGAAAAAGGGGGAAGGGGAGAGAGTCTGTTTTTACTAATCATCATTACTCTGTAAAAATGTCAACTCTCCTCCCATTTTTATCCCATGTGGGCTTTATCATAGTCTTCTGCCTTTCATTAAGTGAGACCCCTGCTTAGTTGTCCCTATGCCCTAAAAATGGGTCATCCAGGGTCAAGGCTAAATTGTAATGGGGGCAGAGAAACTGAAGGAAAGTTGCCCTGGGTTTACTCCCCTTGAACTAGAGGTTGAAAAGATATCTTGATCAAAGCAGTAATTTTGGAAGACTCTGAAAATTGGGATATAATGTTTTCTGTATTATTTAATCATAAAATGAATCTAGAAATTCACAGTTTTGATGTAATGTATGGCAAAGCTTCTCTCTGAAGTACAGACCAAAAATTAGGAACTTACAGACCTATTTTAAAATGTGAATGGAACACTTTAAGAAGTGTATATTCTGAAGCATGATACAACAGAATATTTCAGAAGAAAACTTTGGTTTTGCTAAAAAGTTCTTAATCATCATATGAAGTACATTTTCTGCTTTTGAGAATCATTTGGCTTGAAACTTTACAAAAGGTGTAAATGTAATAAATATCTTTGGATGAGATTTTTCTGTGATTTCCTCCAACTCTAATTATTCATGCAAATTCACTCATATTTCAAGATGTAGATAAAGCAAAGGTTTTGAAATCACAACTGATCTTAAATCCAAGCTTTGGAACTGAACTAAATTCTCTGACCTTCAGTTTCTTCATCTCTAAATGGTGACACTCAATCTTGAAATTGTGCTTTGACTATAAATTGTATGACATATTTGAAAACGCCTGGTACAGAAATGGTAGGATATCATTTAATCTTCATTTTCTCTCCTGTTATTCTCTCTCCTTTCCTTTCCTCAGGAAAATAAGAAATAACACGATTACTGGATTATCAATGCATGAATATGTGTGAATTTTGCAACATCTTTACAGTTTTTTGAAAATCCAATTTGGATTATGTGTTTTCTTCCTTTTTTAACAATATAATCATGCTGAGGTAGATATAAGAAATGCATTTTATATGATATTGAAGTTCAATTTCTGAAACAAAGTAGAAATACATATGTATCAGTAAATTCTTAGGGATTATTGCTTTTTGAGGCAAAGTGCTACAACAGAAATTATCTTAGTCTTCTAACAAGGTCTGGCTCTGATTCACAATCTACAAATTAGCACTGGACCATAATGAGTTAATTATAAAAAGTGCTCAGAAAAAGAGAGAGTATTAGTTACCTCTAAAATAAAAGTTAGCTACCTAAGTGAAAATTAATTTCTCCACATATATTAAAGTAGTGATAAAATTATACACTTTTAAAAATTACTAATATTTTGCCATTATTTTTAACCTAGTTGCTTCTCTTACAGTCTCCTGAGAAGAGTTGATTAAGTAGGGAAGTAAAGGGGGGAAAAAAATTGTCTTTTACTTTGAGCTCAAAAACTAGTAACATATATTTAAAAATAAGCCATTACATAAAATCAGCTGGTCTAATTCTGATCCTTAAGACAGATACAGTCATCTCCTTAAACAAGAAACAAATTGCTAGAGAAAACCACCATCATATCTTCCCAGAAAACATTAAATTAATCAAATTTAAATTAAAATTTTCATTTGTATGTATCCATTTGTTAGATAATTTTGAGAACATATCTGTAGTATAACCTTAGTTGTTTTGTTTTATTTTTACTTAAGAATCTCAACTGATACAACACTGACCACTCTAACATCATCAGTAACCTACAGATAGATAGATGTCAAATACCTAAATTTAGTTTGCAGTTATTTTTAAGCTCAATCAGTTTCTCCTCCTGGGCCTATGGACACAGAACACCCCCTCCCAAAAAAATAGATAAAAATAAAAAATGCCCTTCTGTAGGCTACTGTGAGTCTCCTTTTCTTTCCAGAGTGAGTTGGGGAGGCTGGAAATACTAAATAATGTCATGAGACTTTCATCTCCATTTTAAAGAGCACACCAGAACTGCATCTGTTTATTTAGAATTTTCAGATTCTTGTGGGTTATTTAAGCACACAGAACTAAAATAGAAAAGGAACTAAAGCATACAGTTCCCTGTAAGACACTGGAGAATCAAAATAATAGCAAGCACACATGACAGGTCAGGTCTTTGGTTAAATTTTTCTTTATATATTCTTCTCATTACATTTCATTTTTAAATTAAAGTTTGAGATAAATTCAAATCATATCTAATTTTCTTGCTGAATGTGATAGGAAATGGTTATATCACTTACTAGATGTTTCACTACATTTCTTGGATAATCCCTAACAAAAGAAATGAGCACCATGCAACAGATTTCTTCAGAGCCTTCTCTGAATGAGAAATGGACAACCCTTATTTAAAATGAGCTCTATCTCAAAAATTTATGTGAACTTTAGGCATTAGAATCCTGGGAGTCTGGGAGTAGGTTTGGTAGTGTGCTACAAATGTTATAATATGGAGGAACCAGGAGGACATTATGCCATGATGCTAAGTGAAATAAGTCAGTCATAATAAGACAAAACTTGTATGATTCTACTTACATGAAATATCTGGAGTAGTCAAAATCACAGGCAGTAAATAGAATGATGGTTGTCAGCGGTTGGAGATAGAGGAAAATGGGTGTTGTTTAATGGGTATAAAGTTTCATTTTTGCAAAAGGAAAATTGTTCTGGCGCTCTGAGGTCTACTGATCACTTCCCTTTCCAATATTAATTCAGAACATATGATCAACTAGATCTTTGTATTTTCACCAATACAAAATGGCCACTGCCATTTTATAAAAACTTACTCCAAATAAATAAATAAATAGATAAAACTTATTCCAGTGCCTAATACTTCTAGAATTTTCCCTAATAGATATAATACACCTTTTGTACACCACCTGTCCTTCTGATTCAGAGTTTTATTCTTGACTGACATTAGAATCATGAGGACAGCTTTAATTTTAAATCTCAGCCTTACACTAGACCATTTGAATCAGATATGCTAGGGGTAGGGCCATGACATTCTCATGTTTAAAAATCTGATCAGGTGGGGCGCCTGGGTGGCTCAGTGGGTTAGGCCTCTGCCTTTGGCTAGGGTCATGATCCCAGGGTCCTGGGATTGAGCCCCACGTTGGGCTCTCTGCTCAGCGGCGAGCCTGCTTCCTCCTCTCTCCCTGCCTGTCTCTCTGCCTACTTGTGATCTCTGTCTGTCGAATAAATAAATAAAATTTTTAAAAAAAAATCTGATCAGGTGACTTATATACATAGAGTGGTTTGAGAAGAGCTGGTTCCCTCTAGGTCTTATTAAGAAAAAGAGAAATTAATATCTCATTAATCTATTCTTAAATGTTAATAACTGATATTACATAAAAAACACTATCTGTTCTTAGAAAAAAAATGTAGATATAAGCATTTGTATTAGGGACCTGGGTGACTCAGTTGGCTGAGCTTCTGACTCTTGGCTTTGGCTCAGATCATGATCTAGGGGTCCTGGGATCAAGTGTATGTGGGGTCTACATTCAGCAAGGAGTCTGCTGATCTCCCTCTCTCTGCCAATCCCCCACTCCTATGCATATGCTCTTTCTCTCTCAAATAAATAAGTAAATCTTCAAAAATAAATAAATAAATAAATAAATAAAAATTTATATTAGCAAAATATAATGACAATTAATGGTGATTGCTTGTATCAGAAAAACGTTATTAGTTCAGTTTTTTTTTTTAAGATTTTATTTATTTATTTGACAGAGAGAGAGAGAAAGAGAGAGATCACAAGGAGGCAGAGAGGCAGGCAGAGAGAGGGGGAAGCAGGCTCCCCACTGAGCAGAGAGCCCGATGCGTGGCTCAATCCCAGGACACTGGGATCATGACCTGAGCCGAAAGCAGAGGCTTTAACCCACTGAACCACCCAGGTGCCCCAAGTTCAGTTTTTAACCAAGTGGATTTTTTTTTTCTCCTTCCCACAAACATGGTAAAGTTAATTACCTACCACATCCATATATACAGCCTACCCTATGATATATATTTCAGTTGTGGAAGATTTTTTATTTTTGTTATTCTCTTTTTTAAAAATGGCAAGTATTAAAATGTGTATGCAATAGCCTTTTCTAAAGCATAAAGTCATATTCCTTGGTCAAATAAATTTAGGTTATCCTTCCTCTTTTAACCCTCTCCTAGAAATTATCATTTCTTAGTTTATAAACAAACAAAAATATTAAAAACAAATAAACACTCACTTCTTTGCATATTACTTAGCATTCTCTTACCATACTTCACTATTTTAAACGTTTATTTAAGTATATCTGAATACTAGTGTTCAGCAGAACACCATTTGGAAAATGTCATACAGTGTTATGGTTGAATCATTTCCCCAAAATATGTTGAGTTTCTAATTTTCAGTAACTCAAAATGTAATTCTACTTGGATATAGAGCCTTCTAACTAAGGTTAAGTGATGTCATCAGAATGACAACAATATAACTGGTGTCTTTATAAGAAAAAAGGAGATTAGGACACAGATAAGATCATAGGAAGGCAAAAGAAGACGACAGTGATCTCCAAAGAAAAGAAAGAGTCCTCAAAATGAAATCAACCCTGAAAACACCTTTATCTTCGACTTCTAGCTTTCAGAGCTTTGAAAAGTAAATTTCACCCTATCTATGGTACTTTGTTATGGTAGTCTTAACAAACTGATATATATGATAAAGTCATATATTTCATGTTTTCAGAAATTTGCTATTTTTATTGAATATTGAATATTGAATATTTGCTATTTTTAATGAAGCTATGTGTTAAGAAAAGTTAATTAAGATACAATTAATGATAATATAATATCACTCAGTACCCTACTGAAGTCAAGATAGAAAGTATTTTCTGTCCACTTTATAAATGAAGGGAAGTCAGATAATAAGTTGAGTGATTTATACAAAACGACATGTCCAGAGAGTGCTGTTGACAGGAGAACCCAGGCCCTCTGATTCCATTGTCCAGAGTTGAAACAGAATGAAATCATTACTACAGAATTGTCTTTCCATAAAAAAATCAATAACCCTTCCCAAATGGCAAATTAATAGCCTGTTTATTCACTTAAAAATCACCCTACTAAGAATAATTAACAGGCTTCCTATCTGTGAGAACTTTTTTTTTTTTTTCTGGAAACCATGCATCTATAAAGAAAATTTTAGTTAATTATTTAGAGCTTAGGTAAGAAATACTCTACCACTGCATTGTTTGTTCAATGTACAACAGAATTTTTTTGTAGTGTATTTGCAATTATTTCTTGGGAAACTAAATACTATAATACCCAGTAAATATGTGAAGGTGTGAAACGAGGGACATGAGAAAATTCCATCTATGTAACATAGTGACCTACAAGAGAATGGAGATGATATAAATTAAGTGTACAAAGAATGAGAGAGATTGCAGTCTGGAAAAAGAAAAAAGTTAATATTAAGTACAAACTATGATTTTATTTTACCCGATACATTAGAATTTATTTTTTTAAGTTTTTACTTAAATTCCAGTTAGTTAACATAGTGTAATAGTAGTTTCAGGTGGAGAATTTAGTGACTCATCACTTACATACAGCATCCAGTGGTCATCACAAGTGCCTTCCTTAATACCCATCACGCATTTAGCCCATCCTCCTACCGACTACCCCTCTCATAAGCATCAATGTGTTGACATACTGGGAATTTGAACCCATTTAATTCAGTATATAATGCCTACAAATACTCAACAAATTAAGATATATATATATTTTTTAAGATTTTATTTATTTATTTGACAGACAGAGATCACAAGTAGGCAGAGAGCCAGACAGAGAGAGGAGGGGGAGGCAGGCTCCCCGCCGAGCAGAGACCCGATGCGGGACTCGATCCCAGGACCCTGAGATCATGACCTGAGCCGAAGGCAGTGGCTTAACCCACTGAGCCACCCAGGTGCCCCAAGATATATTTTAATTAAAACAAAATATTATAGAGGTTCATTCTAATAAAAAAGAAGGCATTTGCATAATATATTTTCATTGTGACATCAATTCACTATCACCATCATATACAATTGTCACTCTGATCTGCCCTAGATATACTAGAGGTAAGTAGGAATCCAGATATCCATATCCCCACTAATAGATCAATGAATGGATCATACAATTTATTAACACCTAGATCTTGAAATATTTAAATTTCTGATACAGTTTAGAGTCATAATTACACACACCAACTAATCAATATATTATGTGTTAATAAATGGCCAATGTTCATTTGTACTTCCATTAGTTTTTAAGAGAATGAATTAATGAGATTGTCTCTGATGAGGGAAACAAAGGCAAGAGAAATGTAACTTAAATTAAATCTTACAGTTTGCAGCCCACCAATGGGTACCTAAAACATGCACAGTGTGACCTTCCTCAGGGAACTCATGGTCACCTTAGTGTCTTAATTTTTATGTTTTATTAAAGACTAAAAGTAACCTTATCATAGCTAGCCTCTCAAGGTCCTGAATGCCTTGCTTTTAAATTCCTTAGAGACATGCTATCCCTAACCCCCACTAATTAAAAAGTATATAATCAGTGACTCCTCACAACCCCAGTGCAGTCCTTTCTGCCCACAGGTCCTGTTCCCATGCTGTAATAAAATCACCTTTTTGCACCAAAAAAATCTCAAGAATTCTTTCTTGGTCATTTGCCCAATTAACAAGTTAACATTTCTATGTTTGAGAAAATATAGAAGGGGAAAAAAATATATAAAATGTATAAGTGGCCCTAAGTATACCACCTGTCTTCAGAGTAAATCCATCCTTCAGATGAATTTAAGGCATTTTTTTAATTTTTCTTATAATAAATCACCATTATTATCTACTCACTCATGTGCCTGTGAATCATGACAGGAAGAGGTGTCAGCAACTACATAAATAAGAACATTCTACAAATAATCAAAATTACAACATAATGACTAACATCATGCCTAAAGGGAAAAGCAAGACTTTCAGAAAAAGATCCATGAAGAGCTTCGGTTCATTCATGTTTTAACTAGAAAGCAGAGGTTATTTCTGGAGAGATCAGACTTGATTATACTAAAGTATTTGTAATCAGCATTGGACCATTTTTTCCAGGCCTAGGATTGAATATTTCAAAATGCTGGAATCAACACACACTTGCCATTTCATCTATACAAAACCCATTATTCCGTTTTTATTTTAATTCAGTGAATTATTTCATAATATTGGCAATTTCCCATCAACTAGTCCAAAGAATGGGCTTATAAAAATGGTATTTCCTTTATTCCTGATTGTGTCAACTTAAATGATAAATGTGAGAAAATACCATGTAATTTTAAAAATGTCTTCCCTATTTAAGCCTTAAGTATTTTAACTGTTAATACTTATCAACATGTTCACCACAACTTTGTTCAAAAAATGTGAAACATGTTAAATCTCAACAGAAGCACAACAAATAAATACATTATAAAACATTTATGTACCATGTGATAATGTTACATCATTATTTTGTGTATTAATTAATAGATTTTAGTAAGTTGGTAATACACTTAATAAAATGTGGCAATCAACATAAAATGTGGCAGGAAATGCTAAACAAGTGCAGGATCAATGGTATAAAAAAATGCACTGAAAATATACCAAAAATACCTTCAATGGTGTTTCTTTATAAAGATTAGAGGTGATTTTGTTATCTTTTGAAATAGTCCTATATTTTTAAATAACATTCAAGGGTCATGAAATACTTACAAAATCAAAAATTGTATCTTTTTATTGATAGTTCTTCTATCTGTGCTCTTGGGCCTGGCCCATTCATTCATTCATTCATTCATTTTTAAAGATTTATTTATTTTAGAGAGAGAGAGAGAGAAAGAGAGCATGAGTCGGGGGGGGGTAGAAGGAGAGGAAAAGAGAGAATCTCAAGCTGACTCTGAGATGAGCACAGAGCCTGAGCCCAGAGCCCAGCCCCAACATAGGACCCTATCTCATGTCCCTGAGATCAGAACCTGAGCCAGAACCAAGAGTCAGACGCTTAAGGACAGCGCCACTCAGGTTCCCTGGGCCTGGTCAGTTTAAATCCACTAAAGCACCACCAAAGTCAAGCATACCATATACCCTTGCATGCCTGGAAAAATTTTAATTCCTTTGAAAACATCTTGCACTTGAGAATTTAATTTAAGACTTTCCATTATTTTAATTTCACATGCAATGAGCAAATGTACATTGCAGTTAGCTTTGTCAGAGCCTGATCAGCATCAATGGCTTGACACTATTTTCTTATAGTGACTTTCTCTCATGGATTTGTACAAATTGCACAACTTCTTTTAATCAGCATGTAACAAGAGGAAGACCATGGTCATGCTGCAGGAGAATCCGCCAGTCATAGTTAGAGCTAGGTATACTGAAGAGTGATGCCATAGAAAGAGCTTGTGATGTGCAGCTTATACACAGTTTGTCCTAGGCTACCTCTCTTCATGTTCCTGCTACAGCCAAAATCTTGTAGTCATCCTTGTAGCCTTATCCTGGCAATTATTCTGCCAGAACAACTACTTAACCTCTCTGGGTCTGCTTTCTTTGTGTAGTGGGGGAAAACACTGTCTATATCACATGTACTATTTCGGACCTACCACCACATGCTTAAGCACTGGACAACTTCATTTCCCATGCAGAAGCAAGCAGTCCCCACAAGTGCAACACTATCATCGTACAGTAGAGACGTCCGGGGCCAATTTCTTGCTTTTCTCATGCAACTGTGAAGATGGAACAGTTGCTTAATGTTAATGAAGTCTGACTTTCTGACTTTCCTCTGCTTAATTTTGCATTTAAAAATAAACACAATTATTCAAGTCTTTGAGGAAGTGTTATCAGCCTTCCCTTCATGTTTGATGACTTTGTCCCAAATCTATGACTTGTAGTATGTAATGATTCCAAAACCATTAATTTGATGAAGCCAAACAGCAATCAATGCAGAAAAAAGAAACAAAGACAAAAATTCAAAAGCATTCCAAGTGAGATTTGACAAAAATGACTGTATCTACCAAGTAATCCAAATTCTCTAATTGGTTAACA
Source organism: Enhydra lutris kenyoni (assembly GCF_002288905.1). Taxonomy (NCBI): domain Eukaryota; kingdom Metazoa; phylum Chordata; class Mammalia; order Carnivora; family Mustelidae; genus Enhydra; species Enhydra lutris. The sequence goes on along the minus strand of NW_019154104.1, from coordinate 10,233,551 downwards.
AGGAAATGCACTGGGAAAAGATGATCTACTGAATATAATTCTTCAATAAATGAACTGCCCTGAATCTCATTATTTTAAATGATTTGATTAGCAGAAAATTTTAAGTCAAATAAAATGTTCTGCGTGTGCATTTCAACTTGCCGCATACTACATGTAAGACACTTTTTCAATGACATATTAGATAAACTGGTTAGGACAGAGAGAGAAAAAGAGAGAGGAAGGGAGGGAGGGGAAGAAAGGGCTGTCAGGACTAGATTAGAAAGAGGTAGAAAAGATGGAACTTGAAATTATTTGCTTTGAACCATCCATCACAAGATTATAAGTGACCAGAGCAGGAGATTCGCTTGTTGGTAATATTTTATCTTCTACTACTGACTTTGGTCTTCTACTGTTATGGAGGACATCAAAACATCAACTGGGAAAATCACATTTCCAGCTCCATCTATAATATCTCTATGTGTTAGGAAGAGGTGCAGCCTGCAATGCCTCTGTTATTCTCTATATTCCACCTCAATCATCTCATTCATTCCAGAAGATAAATAACATGTTCATCTAGTTCATCTAGTTCACCAAATTTATCTAGTCATAAATTCCCTCTGAATGTGACTCAAATGTCCAGCTGCCTTTCAGACATCTTCATTTGGGTGAAATTTAACTTAGTCCCTACCTAACAAAGCAATCCTGGTATCATATTTACCTTTAAAGCCTCTCCCATCTCGGTTACAGGTAATAATTTAACCAGCTGTTACAGCCAAAATCTTGTAGTCATCCTTACTTGTCTCTTTCCCTTGCCTTTATCCTTCAGTCTATGACCTAGTTCTATTCATTTTGAATTTAAAAAGATATCCCAAATCTAGACACTTCTCCCTACCTCCATTATTATAGGTGTCAGGAAAAAATGGGAAACAATGCTATTAACTATTAGTTTTAGAGAAATAGGCTAATCACATCAAAATAGGTATTGGACTAACATGTAGAAGAGAAACAAAAGTAGTTTTAGGGCCATGGAATTAATCAGCTGCTATTAAAAACAAAAGTCTTCCATGATCAAAAAAAAATTTATACAGTTTGAACAGTTTAAATATGTTCATTACTGCATTTCTACAGAATGTTTAATATAGAAATACTCATCAAGAATTTCATAGAAGGCATGATGACTGACTTTGGTTCTTTTATTTTATCTGAATAATTAACTCAAATAATAGATTTTGGTCTAAAAAAAAGAATTTCATACAGGGCAATATAATACAAAGGGTATTGAAAATATACTTGAGCATAAAATGTATTTATTTGAGGAGAATTCTACACTAGTTTAAGAAATATAGCCTTGAATAAAACTTTCAGACATGTTTGATTACAATTCCAAATAGATGTCATAGACTGAAGGACCTTCAGAACCAGCCTGCAGTATCAACTCTTATGTGACTTTCCTGCCCTACAAATTTTGGTCTTGTCATTTCTCACAGTCACATCAGCCAACTCCTTAAAATCTCTTTATTCAAACACACACACACACACACACACACACACACACACACACACACCTATTGGTTCTGTTTTTTTGGAGAACCTTAACTGATACAAGTACCTATTACCACCTACTGTATTATGTGTTCCTTTGTTATTTTTTCTCCCTGCATCATTAGGATATAAATTTGTTAGACAATTTTTTTTCTTTGATGAACTATTACATATCAACTTTTAGAAATGTGCCAGCAGGGGCGCCTGGGTGGCTCAGTGGGTTGGGGCCTCTGCCTTCGGCTCGGGTCATGGTCCCGGGGTCCTGGGATCGAGCCCCGTGTCCGGCTCTCTGCTCCGCGGGGAGCCTGCTTCCTCCTCTCTCTCTCTCTGCCTGCCTCTCTGCCTACTTGTGATCTCTGTCTGTCAAATGGATGGATGAAATCTTTAAAAAAAAAAAAGACTTAAAGGCCTTCAGTGTAGACTGTACATCCTACAATATCATTTAAAAAAAAAAAAAAAAGAAATGTGCCAGCAACATAATAGGATCTCACAAAATGTGTGTTGTAGGAATAAATAGTATTTTGTGACCAACTTAAATCAGGATAATTAAGGCAAAATAACAAAACAGAAAAACAAATAGCACTTTCTTTCAGAAGTCACTACTGGGGGCACCTGGGTGGCTCAGTGGGTTAAGCCTCTGCCTTCGGCTCAGGTCATGATCTCAGGGTCCTGGGATAGAGCCTCAGCAGGGAGCCTGCTTCCCCCTCCCTCTCTCTGCCTGCCTCTCTGCCTACCTGTAATCTCTGTCAAATAAATAAATAAAATCTTTAAAAACAAAAAGAAGTCACTATTGTACCTGGTATGTGATTTTCACAAGTATTTGTAGGAAATGGTTTGTAGATGTCCATATGCAAAGTGTAAAATCAATCAGCAATATCATCTTGTGTAACTTCTTATTTAACCCACAGTCTTTCAGTATACATTAGATAAGTGCCAGAAATTTTCACATGTATTATACTTAATACACATAAAACATCTTGAAAGATAAGTAATTGTATGTAAGATACAAGAAAACTAAGGTTCAAAATGGTAATCAGTATAAAACATAATTTTGTCATAGAGCTGATTGGAGTATTACATTTAATAAGAGAATCAGTTTAATCATAAACTTTATTGATAGAGTAAATGTAAATAAACAGAAGGAGCAAGTATTCTGAATTTTTATTAAATTTCCAACACAAATGAGTGTATTCTGTTTTGCTTCATCTTGTTACAAAGGAACAATAATATTACGGAATGAGGAGGTTGTAAGGAGTTACGTGAGATAATTTATATGAGAGAGCCTATCATAATTTAATAACAGATGTGGAATTTGAAAATTATAAAGTTTGAATTCTTCAAATTCATTGTTGATTTTAAAAGCCAACCAAAGATGTAAATATTAAATATACATGTTGACACAAGATTATGTGAATGAAACACTGACCTTGCAAATTGCTGTATAAATAAGGGTAAAATCTGAAAAATATTAGCTAGTAGGTACCCTGATGTCTCTAAGAATATAATTAGGCACAATGGTGTTACTTCAAATGAATTTTATACTTATTCTATCCTAAAATTGTAAATTTTATAATAGTTTCTCATGTGACCTTCTACCTTTACCACAATGACTTACCATTATACATAAGCCATTTAAACCTAAGGCAATAGCTCTTATTTATTTTTGTATTTGTTGTAGAAAATTTAGTTTTATTTATTTAACTCACTAACTATGACTTCACTGATTGTGTTATGATGAACTCAACAAGCATAAAACCTAGTGATTAACCACCTGTTTCCCTCCATGTAACAATTATCACATAGGTTTAAAAAAAAAATGACTATGGAAAGTACATTTTCATCACCCAATGCCAAATTTTGACTTTTTCTTTGATAATACCTGCCACATTATGCAGAGGGTGCTCAATAAATGTGAATTCATTCATGAATTACCATGAGTTCACCATTTCAAAGAAGCAGATAAAAAAAATTTTAAAAAGTACGAGAGTGAAACCAGTTTTGTTAGTAATTCATAAAAATCATACGTATATGTGAGGGCTGGCCTCAATTACCCTGATGATTTTTTTCACATCAGCATTCAATTTGCCATTGTTATAGTTTGGATGCATTTTCAAATACCCAACTATTCTACTGAAAGAACTGATAGCCTACTTAAAAATCTGAACTTGCTTGAAATTTTTACTAATAATGGTACTCAGAGCCAAGAATTTATCAAATACTTACATTTGCCTCATAATGTTTGGGGATATTTGGAAAACATTTTACAATCACCACTGTTCAAACGAAAACATTGTCTTTGCTTGTAATGACCAAAGCACTTACTTTTTTTGGAAATGTTTTTACCCGAAGAAAAAGGTTTTCATTTAGAAATGTAAACATTTTGGCTGTCAGGGAGGTACCAAATAAAAGATTCCCTGATTGCTTTAAATGAGCCATTTAGGAAACCCTTGCCAACGTAGACACAGTCAGTATTCTACAATGTGTCAAAGCGTTCCACCTTCTTCGGTGCTTTGTAAATCACACCAGGGATTTGAGTAAATTAAGTTAGTTTTTTCACTAGAAACCAGATGTTGTACCTCCACTGAGTTTTATTTGGGAAAACAATGCATTATTAAGTGACTATGAGCCATACAATCAGGAAGAAATATTGCATCTGGGTGTCAAAATTTATGCCAAGTTTCAACCTGCTGTAATAAGAAAGTCTTTGAGTAATACTCAGCCCCCACTAATAGAAATCTGGAATGACAGAAGATGATTACTAAATTTTCTAAATTCCTAAAATGTGTGACAGGCCACAGAGTAGGGTCAAAACACTCCTAGCAGAGCTAGCAAATAGAATGAGTTGTTTAAAACGAGGCAGGGTGTGTGTGTGTGTCTGTGTGTGTGTGTGTGTATGCATGCATGTGTGTCAAAAAGCCCATATTAATAAAGCTAGTTAGAATCAGGGGGCTAACTCAGCCCATGCATCCGGATTCTAGAGGATAACTAATCAAACTATGTAGAGTAAAAAGGAAATATGGAGAGAAAAAAGGATGGAAGTTAAACAGAAGGAAGAATGGAAGGAAACAAACAAAAAGGAAAGGAAGGATGGTGGGAGGGAAGGAAAGAAGCATGAAGAGAGGGAGAAAAGAAAGGAGGAAGAAATGAGAGGAAAGAGGGAAGGAGAAAGAAAGGAAAGAAACATTTAGAAATTAGAAGCATACTTATCAAACTGAATGTATGTCTAAGACCTCCCAGATTATGGCTATAATTGTATTTTTCTCACCTACAAGATTTCTAACTAACAAGAGATGTCTCCTTTAGAATATCCCAATTTTTCTGGGCATCCTCAAAGAAGTCTTTCACATGAGCAAACAACTTGTCCACTGAAAATCATGGCACAGGGTCTGCCCCATTCCTCTCCTCTTGCTTTTATGTGTACTTGCCACTGCTATGCCTTATCAAGTCAAATGCTAAAACCTTCCTGCCACTGCCCACTATGTTACTTTTAACTCTCTTCTAAGGATGTTAAATCTGTTGTACAAAGCATCTTCCACATATCTCAAGGTATTCTAAGGTATGTTGAAACGCAAGATATTGATTGTTTGTATGAAGGAATAGGAAAATGACCTCTTTCATAATTAAGTTTCATATTTGATGAGTCTCTAGGCACAAGCACAGATGATTGTCAGCTTAGCTGATATATTCCTTCTTGAATGCTTAAGTCATCTTATGGCCCTTCCTTCTCTGCTGTAGGGAATCAAACTTAACCCAAGGAGCTGGCCATGAAACATACATTTTCTCACATCTTACTCAGTATTCCACTATTAGAATCATTTTCCAATCCCAAACTCTTCCCTCTTATAAATTTTCAAAGAAAAAATATGTCCACACATGCCAGTTGATGTACAGAGATACAGAGGAAAAGATGCTCATGGGCCAACAAGTTTGCATTAATAACATCTTAGATCAGGTAATTCCAGACACACATACTTACACATACTTAGACATATATTTATAGTTTTTCAACTCTATATTTTTTATATTATAATTATACATGAAGTCCTTTTCCTAACTGTCCATATCATAAAACTTACAATTTCCTGAACATACGCTCACAGGATTTCATGGACAAGGAAGAAGGCATTTCAGACAAACTACTCATGTTTCCAGAGAAAAAAGGTATTGACAATCAACATTTGAGAAACATTTTTTTATTTGACAGCTTTACTGAGTTTGCTGATTGCTTTAGTGGATGTATTAGTTAGCTATCGTTTTGCAACAAATAACCTCAACACATAATTATTTAAAATGATAAATAGTAACTATAGAGAACATACTGATGGTTACCAGAGCAGAGGTATGTGGGGGGGAGTTGGTTAAATAGGTGACAGGGATTAAGGAATAAACTTGTGATAAGCACTGGGTGTTTTACATATAATATAATATTATATATAATAAATACAAGTGATTATATATATAATCACTTGTATTTATTATACATCTTTAACTAATATTACACTAAGTTAACTAATTGGAATTTAAATAAAAACTAAAAAAATAAAACAAATATTTATTATTGAACTGTTTCTGTGGGTCAGAAATTCAGTTTAGCTGAGTGGTTGTGGTTTTGGTTCTTTCATGAAATCACGGTCAAGATGTTGGTAAAAATTTCAGTCATCTAAAGACATGACTAGAGCTGGAAACTATGTTTCTCAGATGGTCCAGAATCCTCCAAAATGGTTGTTGAAATGAGGCCTCTTTTTCTTACTACATGGACCTCTCCAAAGGACTGCCTCAGCATCCTTACAACCTTGCAGCTGGTTTCTCCAGGAAAGAGCAAGAAAGAAATTGCAATGCCTTTTAAGACCTTGTCTCAAAAGTCACATGCCATCACTTCTGCCACATTCTTTTTAATTAGAAGATAGTTACTAAGTCTAGCCCACATGTGGTTAGAGGGTAAGATTTAGGCTGTGCCATCTGAGAACAGGAGTATGTATATAAAATATACATACATTTAGGTATATTTTAAAACACTACAGGAGGAATATGTAAAGTATTTGACAAAGGCTCACTCAGGGAAAAAAAAAAAATACACACACACACAGAGACAAGGTTGGATGAATCCAGGCTTCCGTCATTGGGAATGTTGTGTAAGATACTGTACTTAGAGAGAAAGAAGGAATTATCTAATACAAAAGAGATACTTGATGTGTTTTGGAAGTGTGTACAAGGTTTTAGTCTATTTCAAGGTCTATACTTGACTGAAATAGAGAGACTCCATTCTCAATCCCTTATTCCTTTTTTTTTTTTTTTTTTTTAAGATTTTATTTATTTATTTGACAGAGAGATCACAAGTAGGGAGAGAGGCAGGCAGAGAGAGAGGAGGAAGCAGGCTCCCTGCCGAGCAGAGAGCCCGATGCGGGGCTCGATCCCAGGACTCTGAGATCATGACCTGAGCCGAAGGCAGTGGCTTAACCCACTGAGCCACCCAGGTGCCCCCCCTTATTCCTTTTTGTTGTTATGTCCAGAATTTATTTTCTAGTAAATGGTGAGATACTTCATTTCATCCCTTCATTACGGTGATAGTGTCTATACTGGCAGATGGAATTTTAGAGTGGCCTGGACAGACCACTTATACAAAACATGGGAATCACATACATGATTTCTGACCAGGAAGCCATAATGTCACAGACTGAATCATATTGTCATTGGCGGGATAGTTCAAAGAACCAAATGGTCTGGAAAGACTAGAAGAAAAGGGAATATATACTAATATAATAAATTATATTATGATAAAAATCTATCTGACCCTTCCAACTTAAAGATGAACTGTAACAATAACAATGACAAAAATAAGCTATCTCACTTTTTTCTTCCCCAAGATTAGTAATTTAATACATAGGTGCAGAATGGATATTAGACATCTGGTTTAGCAAGAGTAAGTATCAACAGTGGCAACATAAGCAGAAAATTTTTATAATATTAGCAATTCAAATTCAAGTATCAGATTAGTGTGGTATTGGAATCATTCATTAGAATACGTTTGGAGGTCACAGCTTTTCTCAGCAAAACTTCCTTTTTTAAGCAAAATAATATGGTGTTTCTCAGTGTGTGTATCAAAATATGCCATTCAATGATATTAAAATGATTTGATGTTCAGCCATAACTTTGGAATAATTTACAACATCAAAATTTATTTAAGCCACGGATCAAATAGGATGTTCTAAAATTGTGGTACAATTACTACTATTCCAGTTTTAACATACTCACAGTAATCCTGCGATGTCAGCATCTAGGAGAAACCCTCGTTTTTATCTATTCTAACTCTACCTCTGTAATATTTAAATTGTGACTTGTTTTCCGTTTGTCACTCAAATATCACTTATGATATAGATAAAAATGACTCATAATCAAATTCAGTTATATCAAGGAAAATCCTAATCTTTCTTCTTCTGCCAAACAAATGAAATGTTTCACTCCTTAAGAGTCTTTAGGAATGGCCACTGCAAAATGATTCTTCGGTATCCCAGTTTAATGTTTACATTTTAAGAAGCTACCTTAACTTACAAGGACATAGTTGTAGCAGGACCTATTTTTTTTTTCTTCCATATAGACTCAGTATCAGTTAGCCTTTGCTGTGTAAAAAACTGCACCCAGACTTAGTGGTTAACACAACAACCACTCACCGTTCATTCGGTTAACTGGATAATTCTTCTGGACTGAATCAGCCCACTTGACACCTGATGAACTCAATCATGTGGCTGTGGTTATTTGGAAAGTCAGCTGAAGGATGGGTGATCCAGGAGGGTACCACCCCTACACATTTGGCAGTTGACAGCTGGACTCTTGGGATAACTGAGGGGACTGTGCCACACGTTTCGCACCATCTAGTAAAACAGTGTGGGCTTTTCGAATGGCTGCCCTAGGGTTTTCCACAGCAGCAAGAGAAGGAAAGCTATTCTGCTTGCCGTCGTGTTTAGAATGACTCATCATGCAAAGCATGGATCTGACACGGTTGACCATATGCAAGGAGAGATAGGCTCTATGTATTGATGGGAGGATCTGTCATGTGAAATGCAAGGGTAAGAAAGACAAGAATCTGCAAGATTTTCTTTTACACTGTATAACCATCCTGTTGTCTCAACCTCTGTGAGAGTATAGGAGTTCAGCTGCATTCACAGAATAAGTAGTGTGTAATAATGAAATTATCGTAAGCTTTGGAGTCATAAAATGATGTGACCTTTCATATATTCATGTGTTCATTCATTCATTTATTCAAACATTATGTATTTATTGAATATGTAGCTTATTCCAGATAATTCATTCAAAAATCATCAATTCATCAAATGTTTATTAAGTATTTCTTGTGTTCTAGGGCCATTATGGGCACTAGAGATTTTACAGAAGACAAGACAATGATAGAGAAGACAAAGTTCTGCTCTCATGGAATTTGAAGATTTTATGTATTTATTTGACAGAGAGAGAGATCACAAGTAAGCAGAGAGGCAGGCAGAGGGTGGGGGTGGGACTCAGGTTCCCTAGAGAGCCTGATGCGGGGCTCAATCCCAGGACCCTGAGATCATGACCTGAGCCAAAGGCAGAGGCTTAACTCACTGAGCCACCCAGGTGCCCTTGCTCTCATGGAATTTGTATTCCAAATAGACCAACACACACATACATATCCATATAGTAAAAAATATTTTAAAAAGAAGTAGAAACAAAACAATTTATTAGACATAGATCATTAGTGAAAATCTCTTTGAAGAGGTGACATTTCATCTGAAAGCTGACCAAAGGAAAGTATTTATCTTTCAAAATGGAGACCTAACAAAGGAAGTAGAGAAAACATCCAATAGAAGATCCTAAGGCAGGGATGAACTTGATGTTTCAAAGAATAAAAGGAGACAAGTGTTTGTCCAAAACTGTATGAGCAAGATAAAGGGTAACAGGAATGAAATAGATTACTTGATCATGCCCAGGCCTTAAATCCTGGATTTAGGAGTTTATGCTCATTTTCAGTTACTAGAGGCATATGAAAGTAGGATATGGGCCATAGGTAAGTACATCCAACTGGCACTATGGTCTTATGTCTCATGGGAACAGGCAGAGCTAGAGCAGGACTAGAGTACGGTTCTCTATAGTACAAAGTCTAAGAAAGTGAACCTTATTACCAGTCCAATGGTGCAGTCTCTGCCTACAAGGATTTCCCTCAAGTCCAGCTGAGGGAACAATACTTTAAATACATGACAGAAAATGCTTTTTGAGGAATATGCACATACTGCTTGACCCATAAAAAAGATATTACATGGGCTATGAAAAGGTTATGAGTAAAAATATTTACTTCAGAGGTTATTCCAAAAAGACCCATACCAAGACTTAATACATGTTATATTCCTTCCTTTAAAAATAATACATAAAAATACACACTTTATACAGTGTCAAGTCGAATAGGAATCATAAAACAATGTTTTACAAAATTGAGTCATTGCCTTCTTTTCCCAAACCTGTTCTTTAACACTACACTTGAATGTCTAGCTCCATCATTCCCTAACTTTCTGTGTCTCTGGAGTCCACACCTCACTATCAGAAACATAGATGTCAACTTAATCTCTTTATATTACACATCTGTCCAATATTTCAGATCACACTTGCCAACATTAGTGTGAAATATCTATTTATGATTACATTTGTAAGATATGGATTCAATCTTCCTTTGATTATCTATTACAGCAGTAGTGTGATTGAAAAGCTACATGCCAAGAAAAATTATCTAATTTATGGTGTGTGTCCAAAGGCTAAAGGAAAATTCTTCATTTTCCACAAGGAAGATGAGTACAATTTTACAAAATAATAAAGGTTAAAAAATTAATTTATCTTTGGTAATCATTTTTTTTAAAAAATGTAAGCATATTACATTTTAATTCAGTTTTGCTTGTTTTTAAAAATTAAAAACGACATTTTTAATTTGTATCTACATCCCTATTACTTTAAGGTACATGACTGATTCAATACAGTTTTGTACCTTAAGTCCTGTTTTACACTTCTCGGTAGACATCAAATGCTCTCAAAACCAAAATCACTGGTGAAAAACATGAACACTTGTTTTCTTTTCATAAAGTCTTTCTTTCCCATTCTATTATGTTTTCTATAGAAATACTTCTCTCTCTTCTGTCCACAAAACCCCACAAACACACATGACACAGAGACTATTTATAGATACAGAAACAAATCATTTCCCTTCACTGTTCTGCAGACTAAAATAATAACTCATCAAGAACAGCTTAGATAAGCGGTTATTTGCAGGGCTCAAAGCATCATGTCTACTAAATGATGATGATTCCATTATATCATGTAGAAATTCACCTTCAATGTTTCAGTGTTGGTATATTAATTAATATTTATTTAGTTTTGGGGGAAAGGAGCAACAAGCAAATATTAATACCTTTAGACATATCTCTATGATTACTGACATTTATTCATTCAACAAATATATGTTAATATGATCTCTTACTATTTTATAAGAACTATATTATACATTTGGAAGAAAAAGCTATACAAAACATAGTGGGAAAAAGAACAGAAGGCATCTTACTGTTGCTCCGTGGGGAGTATCAGTGAAGGTTTTACATTGTGGGTGAAACATAAAGACAAGAGAGACTTAAAGAACAAGCTGAAGGTTCACTGGTTTACAAAGAGAGAAATAAATAAGGACAGAACAGAGCCTAAACAGGAATGTCTGAAATGCCCTCATTCAACCTGGTCCAGCAAGTGTTTCAACTTACTGAAAATTAGGTCTTTGTACAGTAATTAGGAAATAAGGCTCAACAAACTGGCAAGGGCCAATGGCTAAATAACTTTTTAATGCCAGATTAAATAATTTAAAATCAACCGTGGCCATATGGAGAATAATTAGACAGTTCTAAGCAGGGGTGTGGTTGGAAAAATTCATTTGGAAACAACATAGATGGATGAACTCATCAACAAAGAAATAATTTAGAAAGTTCCCCTGCCTGAGTACCAAATACAGTTTACATCATAGGGAGATAGGATAGATCCACAGACAAAGAAAGTAGAACAAATCATGTCCCTAAATAAAAGTCCCAAAAGTTGGACTAGCGAGACCCCAACATTATTGGGTGTCCACAATAGGAGTTTTTATCAGTTTTTCCATGATGACATCCCAGAGAAATGTTAATTTATTTTTTTAGTTTCCATTCACAGGCAGAAATACATTTTACTTTATGAACCATACATAAGTCTCTATAACTCTCTATTGTTCAACACACATCTATGGTACAAACAAAATATTTCATGAACTGTCATCCTTTGACCATGAGAACCATTTGGATATTGCCAACTCTTTCATTTCTGTGTCACAGGAAATATGCGTATCACCTCCTAAATTGATTGCATAACCCTCTCCTAGATGGTGATCAGCAGTCTGAACAACACTAGTTTAAAAAAGATCTGGATCACTTGAGTTAATGATCGCCTGTGTCCAGATCCAGCCACATATATGCTGGCTTAAAAAAACTGCTAGAGAAACAGATGTGGAGCAGTTAGCACCTGCCCAGTTAGCTGCACCTGATACTCAAGAAAAGCCATTGTTTCTGAATTAGTTATCTTCTATCTATAGTCACATTATCACTAGCTACCAAAGTATCAGTGGTTACAATAACGTATCTTCTGTTTCTAACAAATCTTCCCTGGGCATACCAGATCATTGTATTTTAAAGTGACTTAGCATAACTATAGAGCTACTATTTGTTACATGAATTAGCTCAAGTTCTAATTGCCTTTACTACATACTAATTTTTATTTATATTGCTTGAAAAATATCTCCAAATACATGATTGTTTTATATATAACATATGTATATGTATATATATTTTTATATATACACACAAATATGTTACAGATATTTTCAACACCAAGCTATAAATTTCATTATTATCTCCACAAACACATGTAGTCTTATTCTATGGACATTTTATCCTTTTATTTCTCTTCTTTTTTTCTTTTTTTTTCTCTTCTTGCAATGTTGCAAATAGTTCCCTAATACCAATTATTCCTTTTCCAATAGAACACCAGTTACATGGGATCATCTGGAAATATTTATTCTTCAACCATAAGTTTCTCTGTATCCATTAAGAGTCTTTGTACTTGAAACTTTAAAAAGCTTTTCCAACCTGATTATATGGTAGAAACTTTTCACTACATTACATTAAAAAAAAATTACCTACTTACATAAAGTAAAATGACTTACTGTGTATGAATAACCAAACCTTCTCATTGTTGCCTGCCTGCCCCATCACATACATATGTTTAGTTGGTTGGCTTGAGGACTGAGTATGTTTTAGATTATGTTTACTCCATAAACTGTATTTCTTCTTTTAATTAATTTATGATATATCTGTATTATAGTTTAGTGTTTCAGACCATGAATCTATAATCAGACAACTGAAAACTGTGTATTCCCACTTGGCTTTATTTAGTTAAGTTAATTAATATTAACTATTAATTTTCAGTTAATAATAAGCTAAATTCCTTGTCCATTAAAAACAGAAATAATTAGAGTATCACTTCATGGAATCATTATGAGAATTGAATAATGCATTGCATGCAAAGTACTTAACATGGTGTTTTTCACATAGCAGGTGTTTATTAAATGTAAGCTATAATTCTTGTTACAAAAATGTCTGACCTGAGTGCCTTGGCATAATATGCATCTAAATGTGTCACCTTCCATCTCTCAATTTGCTCTGACATTGAAAAGCTTGAGTGAACTGCTGGAGTCCACATGAAGACTGAAGGTTGTCGATGGACTTTATCATTTTATTAAATATTTAAAATAATGTTTTAAGTATGTCATTACTTGTTATGATTTATTACTAATTTCACAAATATAGCTATGCAAATGCATATATTATAGTTATATAATGTGTTTTCTCAGTGTGTTCGTTCTTCATGACTCTCAAGTAAAGACTTTGCAAACCAGCAAAGCCCAACCAAAAGAAAGAAAGAAATACATACAAGCTTCCCCAATGTATTATTCTCTATAGCTTTGCACATTGAAAAATCATTTGGATTCACACAGCAATATTTTCTGTAATGCAGAAATATAGATTAGAAAATTTTAAAATGATGAAAATAAAAACATGTCATATCTGTTTAAATTCTTCAAGGTCTTTGATTCTACTCTGTCCATTTACTAGAAAGCCAGACATTCTGTCTCTGAATAAATGTAGCATCACAACAGTTTTATTCAGAATATGATGTATTTCAGGAATACTTCCATTGTAATTATTATCTTCTATTCCTAGAAAAATTGTTACAGAAGCTAATGGAATTTCTAACATATATTATACATCTACTACTTTGCCTCATGCTTTTTTTTTTTTTTTCCTCTTTTCTGGAAATATTAAGTGGCTCATTTGGTACATTTTAACTACAAACAGAGTTTCAACTACAGCTTAAAATTCTCAGTTCTCAAAGGGAGAGCTCCACAGGAAGAAACAGGACATCTTCCTCATTCAACTTTAAAGATAAAGCAAACACCAAACTATATTTAGGGGACTGAGTAAAGTTCCAAATCCTTTTCAAACGTATTCACACTACCTCTTAATTTAAAAGCATTTCCTAGTATTAGTATAGTATTTCCTAGTATTTGCTCTTAAAGTCACACACTCCCATTTCAAACAAAAACCTTAAATTCTTATTCTAAAAATTTTGATTTCTAAACTCTGTGAATTCGTTGGACCTAAGGTTCAAGAATTTACTCTTGCCCTGATCTATGTTCAGGTTTGTCATTACTCTGAGGCTCAGTTCCTTTGCCTAAGAAGAGAAAAATTATATTCTGTCTTACATGCTTATTTGCAGATGCAAATGAAGAAGTGAATGCCTTATTTGAAAGTACACATAGAATAACTATGAATGTTATTATGATAATTACTTTTTCATTAAAACCTCAATAATTTATGGTATTATTTTTAATTGTCACCTCCACAGATTTTTTAATAATTTTATTGTGGAGTGTAACTGCTCTCTTCTTACCCACTGCACATTGCTTTGCGTGTCTTTTCATTTATTTTATCTTCTGGAAATGCAAAAACCATAATTATACAGACAGTTATGGGTGTGTATGTGTAACCTATCCCTTGCCAGCAGGATAATACTCTGTTTCCAGTGTCTTTTCTGATAATGTCCCATATTTTGTTGCCATTCTTACAAAGTCATGGGTAGAGCTGAAGTTACTGGGGGAAAATTTTCTAGATTTCAAAGATCTGTCTTGATCTGTCTTGATTTCTAGATTTCAGAGATCTGTCTTGATCTGTCTTGATCTGTCTTGATCCATTCCAGCCATAGTGCTGGGCCAAGTTATGCAGTTACAGATCGGGACAACATAAGGGATAATAAAGCCTCAGCAGAGGCAAGGCAAATATTGTAAGTGTGAACTATGAGCCAAGAATAGGAATCAATACCTCAGAGGCCTTTTTTCGTGCATACAGTCTAAGTGGTTTATTCTTCACTTCGCACTGCACTGGCCAACACTAAAACTCATCATGTACTTTTCCACTCACTCACCCAGATACTTAGGATATTCATAATCTATTCTTCAAGACGGATTCTGCATTTCTAAAAATTGGATGCCGTCAAGTATAAGTTCAGAGATTTCACTAGTTTTTCAGCCTATACATAGTGTACTTTAAAAGATATTTATTAATGCTTTTCCTCAGAATTTATAATTCTCTATACAAACAAACACAATATTATTGTTATCCTTTATCTAAATCAATTGTCTCCATAAAAAAATGCAATAAACAGAAGCTGCCCCACTCCACAACTATTCAATTTTTTAAAATTTACCTTGAAGGAAAAGCATTAGAGCATATTTTTACAAGTAGAAGCAGAGCATATAACCCCAATCCATCTTTCCCTGTGCACAGACACTCCTCCCCCACAACCCTGCAAAGTGGGTTAGGGGTAGGACCTTCTCTTGAGGAAACAATGTGACCTTCTGTGTAATGAGCTAATAAATCATAATTAAAATAGGTTTCATGCGATTTGTTAGATTGCTATGATTGAGAGAAGGCAGTAGTCCCTGACATCAGATCTGCGTGAGACTGCATCTTGGCTTGGGCCTTACCAGATAACTATGTCAGAAAATCAGGAACATCCCTGATCATTCTCATCGCCACATTAACATTATCAGATCCATCACATCTTAAAATATTTCTCCTCTTTTTTATTAACTTTTTCTTTTCCTACAATTTTTTTTTTGTAAACCTAGTCTGCTTACTTTTACTACTCTATTTTTAACAATTCATCTATAATCATCCACTCAGTGGTTTCTAAAGGTCACCTTACTGTGTGAGTGCACAAAGTTTTCTCCATTCCTCAATTTATATAGATTTTTCTCCACTCTTTGATTTGTTGGAAATGTGTAACTTATTGCCTCTTTCACAAACTCTTTAAGGTTTCTTAAGAAGCTTGCTCTCTGCTCCTGTCTGCTTTGCTGCATCACTTGAAACCTGCTTCTTTGGCAACTGCTCTGGGATACTCGCCCTAGCAAGCAGCTGAGGTGATAGTCTTCTTCCTGCCATAATACCCCACTGACAAAGCCACCCTGCCTGCAAGTTAAGCTGTTAAGAAGTGCTTTTAATTGAGTTTGTTCGACTCCCCGTCAGTTTCTCGAGTGATGGAGTCAGTACATAGAGCAAAACCCAAAAAGTATACTATGTGGCCACTCTGTCTTAAGTCAATTATTATTTTTCTTGAGTCCATAATATTTCTTTGATAGAGTCCTTGCCTCCAGTAGTGACAACTTTATAAAGATATTTACACGTTTAAGAAACCTGAAGGAAGAGCATAGGTGAACTTTGACCTCCATAGCAAAGGTATTTTGAGGCTAGATCTACCCAAATTCAATCGTATTTTAGGTGAGTTATGGTCCTATGTATGCATGCTTTATGAATCACTGGTTTAAATTTGTAGCAAATCTCATCTTACTATTTCCACTCTTCAACACTGTCCCGTGACCACTCTCCCATTGCATGTATCCGTGAGGGTTTTGCCCTGCACAACTCAAGAGGGTACTGTTGTCATAGGAAAAAAAAAAAGAAATCTGTATACCTTTGCCTATGGACTTGACATGGTCACTAAAGCCATTTTCTTCATTTTTTTTTTTCATAAGCTGCCCTGATTTGCCTCTCCAGCCCCACCTCCTTCCACTTGTCCTCCTCTTACATGTTATATTTGTACCACGCTAAACTACTTTCTTCTAAATGTGTCATGCTTTAATGTTCTGTGACTTTGCAGTACAGCACGGCTGGAACTGTATATGGCAGATAAATGCTGCCATCATCTATTTGCCATTTCCACTTAGTCTTTAAGTTTGACTTGTCTCCTCTGAGAAGATTTCTCTGTAGATACTAATATTCTTTCCTCTCCCGATCATCTTATGCCTAAATCAAATTTGCATTTGTCACAGTGTTTGTCTGTCTCCCCTCTGGACATTAAGGCTTTTGACAGTGGACTGTGCTACCTTCATCTCTGACCCTCAGTGTGTGGCCTGGATCAGACACAAGGGAATTCTGAAAGGGCTGATAAGGCAAACTCAGGAAGCAGACTCCATTGTTGGCTCCAGACTCCCCCACTTACACACTGTGTTACTTAATCAAATTACTTAACCTCTCTGCCCTACACTTTGTTCAATAGTAAAATGGAGTCTGGGTTGTATTCACCATATATGGTCACTGGAATTAGTAAAGGAGTTAATACATGTAACATGATTAATGGTGATAAAAATCAGTACATTTGAAATATCAGTTATTAGTAATAATATTGCTATAATTATTACACTTATTGTATTATTACCTCTATCATAATATTGCCAAAGAGTAGTTCTTAAGATTTGGGGTATGTAAGAACTATAGTATGTAAGAACTATAAGAGGTATTTTTGTTTGTTTGTTTTAAAGATTTTATTTATTTATTTGACACAGAGAGAGAGAGAGATCATAAGTAGGCAGAGAGGCAGGCAGAGAGAGAGGGGGAAGCAGGCTCCCTGCTGAGATCATGACCTCAGCCGAAGGCAGAGACTTAACCCACTGAGCCACCCAGGTGCCCCTAAAGATGAGTTTTTAAAACTCAGAATGGTGGGAGTGCCTGTGTGGCTCAGTCAGTTAAGCAGCTGCCTTCTGCTCAGGTCATGATCCCAGGGTCCTAGGATCAAGCCCTGTGTGGGCTCTCTGCTTAGCAGGAAGCCTGCTTTTCCCTCTCTCTCTGCCTGCTGCTCTGTCTACTTGTGCCCTCTCTCTCTGTCAAAATAAATTAACAAAATCTTTTTAAAAAATTATAAAATAACTCAGAATGGTGGAATTTAGGGTCCTGGGATTTGCATTCTTACAAATAACTCATTTTTAGACCCACTTCCAATACTGTGATGACTGGGGGGTCATGAAATGCCTTGAGTGATTCTAAAATTCTAAATTATCATAATCCTTATGGTGATTAATATACACATGCACATACACACCATTCAGATGAGAAATCCTTTGAGCTATTCAAATTAAAACAAACTTCTTTTTCCTAGATAATATTCACTGTCAGAAATGTATATTTACCTGAACATGCACTTTCTTTCTTTACCATATTTGATTATTTTAAAAACTATTCTTGGTGTCTAGCATTTATATCATTATCAGTAACATCTCACATGCTTATATGAAGCACTTTACAATTTAAATTCACTATTTTACTTGTGGATTTAGTGATATTAAACATCTTTCATATAAATCTAGTCACTCAAGCAACAACAAAATGAGGTTAATTTTTGGAGTGTTGATTATAAAATATGCAAGGAAAAATTAAAAAAAATCACTATCAAGAGACACATTATGACTGAGAAGAAATCAATAAAAAAAAATCACTTCCTCTCATCATAGGTAAAAAATAAAGTGTCCTCCCCAATATTTGCATTTTAGTTGAAGTTTTGGAGAGTTCTGCCTTCACCATTATTATATTCAAGGCAAGGCCTTCTTGTTCTAAAATGCTGAACTACCAAGTATGTTTAAGGGAGAGGGGATTTGTAAAGCCTACATTTTTGAACAACTTTGAACAGAATTTCATAATGATTTCTACTTGACATATAAAATCCAGTATAAAAACTCTTACAAGGGGTTCCTGGGTGACTCAGTTCATTAAGCATCTGCCTTCAGCTCAAGTCAAGATCTCAGGGTCCTGGGATGGAGCCCAGTGTCTGACACCCTACTCAAAGGGGAATCTGCGTCTCCCTCTCCCTTTGTCCCCCCCTGCCCCAGTTCATTCTCTCTCTCTCTTTCAGATAAATAAATAATAGTAATAAAAATTCAGATAAAATAGTCTCCTAACAAGATATAGACTTTTATATGACTAAAAAGCTTTCTAATCAAATATTCACACATCTGAGTGTATTATATGCTTATAGGAATAGCCAGTGCATTGTTAAATAGCAAATATGAGGAAAAGAAAAATATAAGTTCAACATACATATTAATATATGTATTTCTGCAATAGTTTGCTTTTGAGCCAAGACAACCACCCCAGGCCATTGTTTCTTCCTTAAGACCCACTATGGACTGGGAGACAAGATGGCGGGGAAGTAGGAGGAGGCGCCATTTCAACCTGTACCCTAAAGTGAGCTGATTACCTACCAAAGAACTCCAATCACCCATGAAATCAGCCTGAGATCAGAATTATACACGTCTGGATCTCTACAGGGGCAGAAGACGCCAGTGGGCAGGTAAAGCGGAGTGGGAACATCGGACTGATATTGGAAGATAAACAAAAGGGGGAGGGAGCCACCAGAGGTGACCGATTGGAAAGTAATACCCCTAATATGAGAGTGCCCTGCATCTGGGGACCAGCATTAACTTGGAGACTGGTTGAAAGCACTCCAAAAGAGCAAAGGATCGTGGGGGCGGGGGGGGATTGTGGGAATGGTGGGGGGCGGCTAGGGACAGGGGCTTAAGTTCCCAGACCCAGGACAGCCTCCCCTGGCGCTGAGCCAGAGAGAGTGCGGCGGAGAAACCAAGTCTTGGTCCCTGAGCCGCCAGGGCACCCAAGAACGCGTGGGGTCCAGCTCCTGTGAGGGGCTGGGAGCCACGCCAGACGGCAGAATGTGCGAGCCCTGCTACAGAGCCTAAGACCCGCGCGTCCCTCATCCTCCCCTGAGAGAGGTGTACAAAGGCCCAGCCGGCACTTTTAGACCCGTGCCATTGTTTCAGAGCCTGAGACACGCAACCCAAACTCTCCCCTGAGAGAGGTGCGCGAAGGGCCATCCTGGTGCTTTCGGACCTGCACCCCGCTCTCAGAGCCTGAGACACGCACATGCGCACGACCCACAGCCTCCCCTGAGAGAGGTGCGTGCAAGTCCGGCGGTCTTAGACCCAGAAAGACCAGCCACTCCCAGCCGGGGCCAGCGGGTAAATCTCAGTGTGCAATCACTGCTTGGAACCTCTCTGGCGGTCTGGAGCTGCCCAGACAGCCGCCGCTGCTGCCTTGGTTTTGGGTACAAGCAGAAGATCCTGCGTCCCCAGGGACGGCGACTCAGAACCTGCTCTGCCAGCGGCCAAGGGGGAATTTATATGGGCTCTGCAGCCAGACTGAGGCTTCTCTCTGAGAGGAAGGTCAGGGTGCAGTTGGCTTTCCTCTAAACCTACAAAAACCATCAAAAGCGGTCAAGACGAGAGAAAAAAAAAAAAAAAAGTGAACAAACATAAAAACCTCCAGAGAACAAAAGCCTGAAAAAACCAGTTTCCTCAGAGCCCACCCCCTTGGGGGGGGGTGGGAGGACTTAACTCAGGGAACATCATTGACTGAATACCCATATGGCAGGCCCCTCCCCCAGAAAACCAACCAGGAAAGAAAAAAAAAAAAATCTACAAGAGAGCAACCACCACTACTTCATAGGAAAACTTTTATTTTTAATTTGTTCCCACTATTTTGGCTCATTTTTTTTATATAGATAATTTTTTAACCTATTTACCATCACAGTGAGCTGTCCAGTACATCAAATTCCATAATAACCTTCTAACCTGAACTTTTTGATACATACACCTGTGTTTTTCTTTTGCATTTCTATTTTTTAAATTTCTTTTTTTTAATTTTAGTTTAGTTTAGTCTAGTTTATTCTTTTTTATTTTTATTTTCTAATATTCATATAGAGGCAAACTTCAAAGTAATCTCCTTTCCCCAATCAATACTACCCCTATAGGTAAACCAATTTTTAATCCCCCTTTACCTTAGGAAAGTTGAGTCCTTTAACAAAGATATCAAGATACATCCAGGAAGAATCAAAACAACCTACCTCACCCACACTGAGAATTTATAACCACTCTCCCATCTTTTTCTTCCACCAGTGTTTCTGTGTTTTTGTGTTTGTCCTGATAGTATATAAATCATACATTGGGGTTCTTTTTGACAAGGTTTTTCCTTTATTTGCATATATATATATATATATATATTATTTTTTCTTTTGTCATATACTTTTATCAGTCTTTTTGTTTGTCTGTTTTTGTTTGTATACTTCATAAATCTTACCTTGGGGCCCATTTGGGCTGAACCTTCTCTTTTATCCTTCCTTTCTTTCCTGTCTCTCTCTCTCTCTCTTTTTTTTTCTTTTTCTTTTCTTTTTTCTCTTGTTTGGGTGGGGAATCCTGATTGCTCAGAAGCGTTCCAGGGTGCACCTTGACTGCACCACGGTCGATACATCCAGCTACATCTGTTCAGTCATCGCTCACCAAAATGACTAGGAGGAGGAATGCCCAACAGAAGAAAAATACAGAGGATGGACCTTCTGCAACAGAGCTAACAGCTATCAACATAGACAATATTTAGGAAAGAGAATTCAGGCTAACAATTATCCAGGCAACAGCTAGGTTGGAGAAAGCCATGGATGACCAAACGGAATTGATTAGGGCTGAACTGAAAGCGACCAGAGAGGACGTTCACAATGTTAGGGCAGAGCTAAAAGCTACCAGAGATGAGGTTCGTAATGCTCTCAATGAATTTCAATCTAATCTAAATTCTCTCAAAGCTAGGGTAACTGAGACAGAAGATAGAATTAGTGATCTAGAGGACAAACAGGTAGAGAGAAAGGATCAGGAGGAAGCCTGGAAAAAACAGCTTAGAAGCCATGAAAACAGAATCAGGGAAATAAATGATGCCATGAAATGTTCCAACATCAGAATTATTAGAATCCCTGAAGGGGAGGAGAAAGAAAGAAGTCTAGAAGATATAGTGGAACAAGTTCTTCATGAAAATTTTCCCAATCTCACGAATGGAACCAGCGTTCATGTACTAGAGGCTGAACGGTCTCCACCCAAGATTATAGATTCCAGAAAAACATCACAGCACCTGATAGTCAAATTGAGGAATCATAATTGTAGATATAATTTCTTGAAAGCCGCTAGGACAAAGAGGCTCCTTACTTACAGAGGAAAGCCCATCAGAATAACGTCAGACCTGTCCACAGAGACCTGGCAAGCCAGAAAGGGCTGGCAAGATATATTCAGGGCACTAAATGAGAAGAACATGCAGCCAAGAATACTTTATCTAGCAAGACTGACATTCAAAATGGATGGAGAGATAAAGAGTTTCCGAGACCGGCAAGGCTTAAAAGACTATGGAACCACCAAGCTGACACTGCAGGAAATATTAAGGGGAGTTCTATAAAAGAGGAAAAATCCTAAGAATACCATTGAACAGAAATATAGAGACAATCTACAGAAAGAAAGACTTCAAAGTTAACACGATGTCAACAAAAACATATCTACCAATAATCACTCTCAATGTGAATGGCCTAAATGTACCCATAAAATGACACAGGGTTGCAGATTGGATAAAACGACAGGACCCATCCATATGTTGTCTACAAGAGACCCATTTTGAACCTAAAGATACACTCAGACTGAAAGTGAAGGGTTGGAGAAGCATCTTTCATGCCAATGGGCCTCAAAAGAAGGCTGGGGTAGCGATTCTCATATCAGATAAATTAGATTTTAAACTAAAGACTGTAGTTAGAGATACAGAAGGACACTACATAATTCTTAAAGGGGCTATCCAACAAGATGATCTAACAATTGTAAATATCTATGCCCCCAATATGGGAGCAGCCAATTACATAAGAAAACTGTTAATCAAGATAAAGAGTCATATTGATATGAATACATTAATAGTAGGAGATCTTAACACGCCTCTCTCAGAAATAGACAGATCATCGAAGCAGAAAATCAATAAAGAAACAAGAGCATTGAATGACACATTGGACCAGATGGACCTCATAGATATATACAGAACATTCCACCCTAAAACAACAGAATACTCATTCTTCTCAAGTGCGCATGGAACCTTCTCAAGAATAGATCACATACTGGGTCACAAATCAGGACTCAACCTATACCAAAAGACTGAGATCATTCCCTGCTTATTCTCAGATCACACTGCTTTGAAACTGGAGCTCAATCATGAGGAAAAGTTCTGAAGGAACTCAAACACCTGGAAGCTAAAGACCACCTTGCTTAAGAATGCTTGGATCAACCAGGAGATCAAAGAAGAACTGAAACAATTCATGGAAACCAATGAGAATGAAGACACTTCAGTCCAAAACCTATGGGATACAGCAAAGGTGGTCCTAAGGGGGAAATACACAGCCATCCAAGCCTCCCTCAAAAAAATTGAAAAATCCAGAACACACCAGCTGTCTCTACACCTTAAAGAACTGGAGAATCAACAACAAATCAAACCAACTCCACACATAAGGAGGGAAATAATCAAGATTAGAGCTGAGATCAATGAGGTAGAAACCAGAGATACAGTAGAACGAATCAATGATACTAGAAGCTGGTTTTTTGAAAGAATCAATAAGATTGATAAACCATTGGCCACACTGATCCAAAAGAAAAGAGAGAAAGCCCAAATTCATAAAATTATGAATGAAAAGGGAGAGATCACAACTAACACCAAGGAAGTAGAAACAATCATCAGAAGTTATTATCAACAGTTATATGCCAATAAGCTAAGCAACCTAGATGAAATGGATGCATTCCTGGAAAACTATAAACTCCCAAAATTGAACCAGGAAGAAACTGACAACCTGAATAGACTGATATCTAGTAACGAGATTGAAGCAGTGATCAAAAACTTCCCGAAAAACAAGAGCCCAGGACCTGATGGATTCCCTGGGGAATTCTACCAAACTTTCAAAGAAGAAATAACACCTATTCTCCTGAAGCTGTTTCAAAAAATTGAAGCAGAAGGAAAACTTCCAGACTCTTTCTATGAAGCCAGCATTACCCTGATCCCCAAACCAGGCAAAGACCCTACCAAAAAGGAGAATTTCAGACCAATATCACTGATGAATATGGATGCTAAGATTCTCAACAAGATCCTAGCAAACAGGATCCAACAGCATATTAAAAAGATTATCCACCATGACCAGGTGGGATTCATTCCTGGGCTACAAGGATGGTTCAACATTCATAAATCAATCAATGTGATAGAACAAATTAGTAAGAGAAGAGAGAAGAATCACATGGTCCTCTCAATTGATGCAGAAAAAGCATTTGACAAAATCCAGCATCCATTCCTGATTAAAACGCTTTAAAGTATAGGGATAGAGGGAACATTCCTGAACCTCATAAAATCTATCTATGAAAGACCCACAGCAAATATCATCCTCAATGGGAAAAAGCTCGCAGCCTTCCCGCTGAAATCAGGAACACGACAAGGGTGCCCACTCTCACCACTCTTGTTCAACATAGTATTAGAAGTCCTAGCAACAGCAATCAGACAACAAAGAGAAATAAAAGGAATCCAAATTGGTAATAAAGAAGTCAAACTCTGTCTCTTCGCAGATGAGATGATTCTTTATATGGAAAACCCAAAAGATTCCACCCCCAAACTACTAGAACTCATGCGGCAATTCGGTAACATGGCAGGATACAAAGTCAATGTACAGAAATCAGTGGCTTTCTTATACACTAACAATGAAAATACAGAAAGGGAAATTAGAGAATCTATTCCATTTACTATAGCACCAGGAACCATAAGATACCTGGGAATCAGCCTAACCAAAGAGGTAAAGGATCTGTACTTGAGGAACTACAGAATACTCATGAAAGAAATTGAAGAAGACATAAAAAGATGGAAGACCATTCCATGCTCTTGGATCGGAAGAATAAACATTGTTAATATGTCTATACTGCCTAGAGCCATCTATACTTTTAATGCCATTCCGATCAAAATTCCACCGGTATTTTTCAAAGAGCTGGAGCAAATAATCCAAAAATTTGTATGGAACCAGAGGAGACCCCGAATTGCTAAGGAAATGTTGAAAAACAAAAATAAAACTGGGGACATCACATTACCCGATTTCAAGCTTTACTACAAAGCTGTGATCACCAAGACAGCATGGTACTGGCATAAAAACAGACACATAGACCAGTGGAACAGAGTGGAGAGCCCAGATATGGACTCTCAACAATATGGTCAAATAATCTTCAACAAAATAGGAAAAAATATACAGTGGAAAAAAGATAGTCTCTTCAATAAATGGTGCTGGGAGAACTGGACAGCTATATGTAGAAGAATGAAACTCGACCATTCTCTTACACCGTACACAAAAATAAACTCAAAATGGATAAAAGACCTCAATGTGAGACAAGAATCCATCAGAATCCTAGAGGAGAACATAGGCAGTAATCTCTTCGATATCAGCCACAGCAGCTTCTTTCAAGATATGTCTCCAAAGGCAAAGGAAACAAAAGCCAAAATAAACTTTTGGGACTTCATCAAAATCAAAAGCTTCTGCACAGCAAAGGAAACAGTCAAGAAAACAAAGAGGCAACCCACGGAATGGGAGAAGATATTTGCAAATGACAGTACAGACAAAAGGTTGATATCCAGGATCTATAAAGAACTCCTCAAACTCAACACACACAAAACAGACAATCATATCAAAAAATGGGCAGAAGATATGAACAGGCACTTCTCCAATGAAGCCATACAAATGGCTATCAGACACATGAAAAAATGTTCATTATCACTAGCCATCAGGGAGATTCAAATTAAAACCACACTGAGATACCACCTTACACCAGTTAGAATGGCCAAAATTAGCAAGACAGGAAACAACATGTGTTGGAGGGGATGTGGAGAAAGGGGAACCCTCTTACATTACTGTTGGTGGGAATGCAAGTTGGTGCAGCCACTTTGGAGAACAGTGTGGAGATTCCTCAAGAAATTAAAAATAGAGCTTCCCTATGACCCTGACATTGCACTACTGGGTATTTACCCCAAAGATACAGATGTAGTGAAAAAAAGGGCCATCTGTACCCCAATGTTCATAGCAGCAATGGCCACGGTTGCCAAACTGTGGAAAGAACCAAGACGCCCTTCAACGGACGAATGGATAAGGAAGATGTGGTCCATATACACTATGGAGTATTATGCCTCCATCAGAAAGGATGAATACCCAACTTTTGTAGCAACATGGACGGGACTGGAAGAGATTATGCTGAGTGAAATAAGTCAAGCAGAGAGGGTCAATTATCATATGGTTTCACTTATTTGTGGAACATAACAAATAGCATGGAGGACAAGGGGAGTTAGAGAGGAGAAGGGAGTTGGGGGAAATTGGAAGGGGAGGTGAACCATGAGAAACTATGGACTCTGAAAAACAATCTGATGGGTTTGAAGCAGCGGGGGGTGGGAGGTTGGAGGAACCAGGTGGTTGGTATTGGAGAGGGCACGGATTGCATGGAGCAGTGGGTGTGGTGCAAAAACAAGGAATACTGTTACGCTGAAAAAAAAATTAAATAAAAAAAAAAAAGACCCACTATAGTTGCCATATACAGAAATGATGAGAAATTAAGGACTACAGAACAACTTTTTAAAAAGTCCCATTAGGAAGAGATGGTTCAGACTTAGTATTTTTTTTTAATTTTAAAGATTTTATTTATTTATTTAACAGACAGAGATCACAAGTAGGCAGAGAGGCAGGCAGAAAGAGACAGAGGAGGAAGCAGGCTCCCCACTCCGCAATGCGGGGCTCGATCCCAGGACCCTGGGATCATGACCTGAGACGAATGCAGAGGCTTTAACCCACTGAGCCACCCAGGCGCCCCAGACTTAATATTAAGCCATAATTTTCTCTACATTGAATTTTAACTTAAAGTTATCCATTTAATATCAAGAGACTCTCAAATATCTAAGATATGTGAAATATAAGACATAATATAAAGATTATTTGTAAGTGGAACAAATTAACTGTCATAAGAATTGGTAATATTCTGTTTGCCGTCCTATTTTAGATTCCACTTTATCTGGCTTTTGGTTCTAACAGCATCTTTTGAGGATCTATAAGAGTTTTTCTCCTTTTCAATACATATATTTTTAGCAACTACTCCATGCTGAGCACTGCTGTAGTTGCTGAGAAAGAGAAAAAGCCACAGTTCCTGTCATGGAGTTTATATTCCACTGCTCAAAACACATATTAACATAATGATACTTGAAATTATGTCAGATTGTGAAAAAGGCTATGAAGGAAACTAATTCAGGGTAATGAGATAAAGAAACAGTAGCAGGCAATGTTTTAGAAAAGGGAGTCTAGGGGTGCCTGGGTGGCTCAGTGGTTTAAGCCTCTGCCTTCTGCTCAGGTCATGGTCTCAGGGTTCTGGGATCAAGCCCCGCATTGGACTGTCTGCTTGGCAGGGAGCCTGCTTCCTCCTCTCTCTCTATCTGCCTCTCTGCCTACTTGTGATCTCTATCAAATAAATAAAATCTTAAGAAAGAAAGAAAGAAAGAAAGAAAGAAAGAAAGAAAGAAAGAAAGAAAGAAAGAAAAAAGGAAAAAAGGGGAGTCTAGACCACCCAAAGAAATCTCATTTTATCAGAGATTTTAAAAAAAGAATAAAACAAAACAAAAAAACAAAGTGAAGGAATCCATCTTGTAACCATCTGTGAGAAGAGCTGAAGCCATGGGACTGTGTGGAAAGAGGCAAACAAACAAGCAAGGTGCAAAGGCCTGAAGGAGACAAGTGTTTTTGAAGTTTGAACTCTGGACTTTTCCATTTGCTGCTTCTGGCCACCCTAACTACTTTGAAACCTGGAAACATTAATCATCTTCTAGTTTTACAATTTCTGTCTCAAAGGTCTAAATTTTATCTTCCTTTTTCCTTTTAATAATTTGCCAAAAATAATTACGAAATCACTACATGACTTCTGGTAAAAATTAAAATTATGTAACAAAGTTCCCCTTTGTTCCAGCCCTAGTTCATCTCCCCTTTTATAAGTAAACACTTTACCTACTTTCCATCCTTTGTTACCAATCATTTTTTCTTTGTGTTTAGATGCATACCTGTACATACAGCAATATATTTGGAGGGTTTCTGTGTGTATGTGTGTGTAAGTGTGTGCGTATTTGCCTTATTTTTTAATATCTAAGATTCTATCTATGTCAGATCCCTGAAGCTATGTATTCCCTAGAATTAGCAGTCATTTCTGTTCATAATCAAGTAAGAAAAATAAATCCTACCGCTCAACCTCGATTATTTCTATCTTGTTTGTTTAAACACTGAATTTACCACATTTAGTTCAAACAGGTACTAAAATTGAATTCCTAATTATATATACCAAGGAAAAACTTTATTGTGGGCATATATCACCATTGTGATCCCCCTCTGTTCATCCTGCCTTCTGAGTCTAGTTATTAAATATCTATTAAAATATTTCCCATAAGAAAATATTTGCACATTGATGATACTTCAAGTGACAGGACCGCATGACCGCATTTGCCATGATTTTCTCTTTTCTAATAACTAGTAAATTCTGCCTTGTATTGGAGCCTCCATCTGCATTGTTTCTACAATCAACCCAAAGTAGCCAGTTTTGTTTTATTCTGATGGTTGCAGGCTTGAGAACAACTAAAGTAATTTTATATCTTTTGTTTGCTTAGCTCTTTAAACTGCCCAAGGCTTTGCAAAAACAATTTTAAAATATAGTTATAGTGGTTTTCTCAAAGCATATTTTAACGTTTCTCATAAATAGTTTTTCAGATTGTTCCACCTGAGTAATACAGAGAACCACAAAGAAAGGGATCATTTTGTAACTTCCATGATGTAAAAGTTTTAGGTTTCAGTAGGCCAAAGGGTTCTAAGGAATTATTTTTCTTCCTCTTTCATGTGCAAGCTACAAAAGGTTCCTAGAATATTACAAACATGCTTACAATTTCTTCCCACTACTAATTGAAATACAAAACTTATACCCCACAAGCACCACAATGACCACAGAATGATGATCAAGTGGCCTATGGTCAGCAGTGATTCATTATGTCGAAAATGTTTGCAATAAAACTTAATGGAGGGGAAATAGGCCTCTCTTTATAAGCAATTGTCCCCCTTTTATCCCCCCACTGACTCAACCACATTATTAAACACAAATAAGAATATATTTTCCCTAAAATTCAAAATTTGATTTAAGTATCTATTAACTTAGCTTAACCCGAATTAACTCAACTGTCTGTTTTCAGCAATATTTAGAGAAATAAAAGCTAACTTGTTGATTTAGGTTTTTAAAACCAAAAGAGGTTAATATGGAATAGAGTGGGAAAAAAAAGAATGAAGGTACAACCGAGCAGAGAGAAAGCTATAATTATCTAAAGACATCGTGGCAAAATCAAGTTCCAATTTATCATTATAGTCCCTGTAAAATATAACTGTTTATAGTCTTTAAAAAGAAGTGTTGTGATAAACATTTCCTCTCCTGTACATAGTTTAAAGAGATGAAAGAAAAATAAAACTAATAAAGTAGAACATCCGTAAATAATATCAAGAAATTATCAATTAAGCTGGCCCTCAAAACTGTTTATCAAGACTTTAGGCTAACAAGATTCACACCAAACCAGAACAGAGACATAAACCATACCACTGCTGCCAGTATCTTCTTTTGCTCTCCTTTGTTTTCACTTACACATGACATTAAAAGACCACAGAATATACTAAATTATACACTTCTTAGATATGTAAAGTGAACAAACAAGTTTCCCTTCATACCCAGATCACACACAAATAAAAATTCCCATTGCGTTTACTCAAAAGTAACGACATGGAAAAAGTCTCACTCTTGGTCCCATTGTTGGATTCCCATTGATACCTAAAGTCTAAGAATTTAGAATAAATATTTTTCAGAATGTAGTGGAGTCTGTATTTATTTTATAGTAGAATCAACTGTGATCCCAAAACAGAATTTTATTCTGAAGATTACTGACTTCTCTGAACAAGGGGAAAAAACAAAACAAAACAAACAAACAAACATCGTTTATAAGTTTTCAGTTCATCTTACAAATATGCAAAAATAATTTTCTGCAATTGAATTAAGAACTTTAATAATTTAAGTAACTAATATGATACCTGAAATATCTTATTCTTAAAATTTTAGAGTTTTTGTGGAATTTTTTTAAATTAAAGATTTTATTTATTTATTTGACAGAGAGAGAGAGATCACAAGTTGGCAGAAAGGCAATCAGAGGGGTAGGAAGCAGGTTCCTTAGAGAGGCCAATGCGGTGCTCAATCCCAGGACCCTGAGATCATGACCTGAGCTGAAGGCAGAGCTTAACCCACTGAGCCACCCAGGCACCCCGTTGAATTTTAAATTGTATTTTGTTATTTTGACAGCATTATGGTACAGACATTTTAAAATATTCAAGACACAATAGTTTATAAGGCCGACCTTTCATATATAAAAGCAATACAAAGATTCCTCCAGCTCGTAAGAGGAGTCAGAATGGATTCTTGGACCTTCTAAGATTATATTTATATATATATTTTTAGATGTTAAGCATCTTTATCTTTTATTGTAGTTGATACACAATGTTACATTACTGTCAGGTGTTAAGATTACATTCTTCATCTTCCCTTTTTCTTTTGCTAATTTGTTATCCTTTTTGAAATATATTTGTTTCATTTCATTTACTTGTTCAACAAATATTTGCCCAAGACACATATTTTGCACTCTGCACTATTTAGGCACCTGGATATAAGAAAGAAAATAAGACAACAGTTTTTGTCACTACACTTTAATGTAGACAAAGGAAATTTATACTGTGGTATGTCAGAAGCTGGTAAGTTGTCAGAAAACTAAATCAAGAGTTTGGGTAGGAGGTGCAAAAGAGTGAGTTGGCTGTAATTATAATTAGTGGTTTACAGACACTCTGTTTCACGGGACCAGAGGATTGGTTAGCCAGCTAAGAGTAAATGTTCTTCTGTGGTCACAGGCCCACACTTGAGCAGATCCTTTTCATCTTTAGAAGTACACAAACATGGATATTTATCCCACACAGTTGTTAATTACATGTGGCTTTTCCAATAATTAATTAAATATGGCCTTGACCTTTGTCCTTTCTTTGCTTCATGTTACAATCTTTCCACCAAGCCAAACCATTTTTTTTTTTTAAATGGATTCTTAATCTCCCCTTGGTACTCTTGGTGGTATTCAATTACATTTTCAATCTTCTTCTTTTGCTCCTTTAGGTGAGAGACATGTAGCACTGTGAATTCACTATCTGAAAAATTATCCATTTTCTTACCCAATCTCCTGTAGTTGATGGGTTGTCCCATTTTCCAGTAGAACACATGATTTTACGAAGTACATCTTGTCTACTAGGGTCATTATAAAGCTTGAACAGAAACAGGTATTATCTCAAACAGCTGTTCTCAATTGTAACTTCATTTTCACATCACCTGGTAACTTTAAAAATATTGATGCCTAGACCCCACATCAACACTTTCTGTCTGTGTGGGAATAGGTATCAGTTACTTTAAAAATCTCCCTAGATGCTTCCATTTGTAGCCAAGGAATATGAGAAATTGGAATGAGCCTCTTGCTCAAAGTGAAGCAGCAAACCAGCATAACCTGGGAACATTTTAGAAAAACAAAAAAGTAGGCACCATCCAAGACCTGTTGAGTGAGAATCTGCACTTTTAGCAAGATCTTCAGTGATTTTTATGCATATTAAAGTTTAAAAAACACTGCTCTAGATAAACTCTTCCACTCTGGAGATGAGGTAATTAGAAGTATAGAAAAATAATTTGCCTACAGTTGGTATAGCTAACTAGGAGAAAGCTGGGTTTCACTTTGCCCCATATGTTCTTTATCACAAAGGACTGTCAGTTTTTTTTAAGTGACTGGAACTTTGATGCAAATGGAAAAGGAAAAAAATCTCTGTATGAATTAAGAGGAATGCATATTACTGTTAAATGAGAATAATGAAATATTTAAAAATAAATACCACTTTGTATATCAAAAGACCCTGAGCAGTTAATACTGATAATTTGATTCCATTTTGAAGAATATACAGAAATTTGCTTGGTTTAAAGATCTTATACAAAACTTTAGAAATACGCCAATCAAGTTTTCTCAAGTAGACTTCTATATCCTATTTCTTTTGCTCAGTTTTACTTGGTTAATCTTTTTATCAGAAATTGAACAAAGATAAACATTTTTGTATCTATTAAGTATCGTAAATTCCAAGGTAGCAGAGCAGGCTTTAATGCTATTTTATTCTTCTGGGAAACAATGTGACTGATGTTAAAACATTCGTGTGTAGTTAGGGCATATAGTGTGTTATCAAAACCTTTATTCACCAAAGAAATGTCTGGAAGAATTCTCAGCCTAATCTGTTCTTATCCAGCTCCATTTATACCAAAAGCAAAGATCTTTGAGCAGATGGCTTTGTTAGTAACAACTTGGCTCTAACACTTTTCTGTGTGCATTTTAGTTCCTTAATCTTTAAGGGAGAATGATGGCTACATCTCACCTACTACTGCAACCAAGAAAAATGTGAAAAATCTATTTTCAGAGTACAGAACTATATATATTTAAGTTAGGTAAATACATTTAAAGAGAAATAGTTCTGTCATTTATCATAATTCAAAATTATAATAAAATGTCCTCATATGAAGGCAAAGTGTTACAGTCTATTATGTATCAGTATTTTCTTTTTGAATTTTGAGTCATTATTAATTTAAGTAAGCAATCATTTGGATCCTAATTGAGTGCTATGAATTTTCTTTTTTTTTTCCTCCAATGAATCTTGAAAAATAATTGTTCCATAAGATAGTGTCATTTGTGTCTTACTTAAACTATTAATCACCTTCAATGATTTCAGATGAACTTTCTTTTTAACAGTTAAACCTATGTCAAATTATTTTCACATCAAGCATGTTTCCCTGAAATGATATCTTTCATCCTTATCCTTGACTATAGGTTTACATGATTTTTGTCATAACTTACTCTTCACTTGACCCTCATAAGATTTTTTTTTCTCATTTTCACAATTGGGTTATGTTTTACTGTTTGAATCTAAGAATCCTATTACACTGTTTCTAAGTCACAGGTTGCAAATCAGAACTGATTACATAAATTCATAATAAGCATAAAATGTCCCTAAGGGAAAAAACAACAACAACAACAAAAAAAACTGACTCTTAAAAAATACAACAACAACAACAACAACAAAAAACCAAAAAAACAAAAACTGACTCTTCAGGAGATAATGAACACAGCTTCTTACTGTTACTAATACATTTGAAATCCCAAACTTGAAATTGAGATCTAAATTTTATTCAACATTTTAAAAATAACAATGCATATAAACAGTTTCGATATGCAAGCTGTCACTTTAAGAACAACTTGAAAAAAAAAAAATCACTCCTTTCCCTCAATAGTGGTCCTTTGCTAACTACAAAAAAGAGGAAAGGGGAACAGGATCAAGAAATGGAGAGAGAAAAACAGATTTGTGGAAAAATGAAAAGAAGTAAAGGTTGGGGTTAGGGCAGATAACATTTCAAAATGGGAAAAGTTCAATAGTTAGAAGTGTACATTAACTTCTAAGTTAAATAAGTGTAAATTAAATGCATTTCCTTTGATTACTGTGAATGGGAGAAAGGGGGATGGTTTAAACATCTCTGCTTATATCTAACGACTCACACAAACTACATTAAAAGAACATTACAGCTGTTTCAGGAAATTCACAGTTCAGGGTGAAATATACCATATGTCCTTGATACCTACACACAACAGGGTGCATTAAGACAGCTATTAGGCTGACTCCCTGTTGTGCCTAGGTATTGGAGGACATATGGTGCCTTTCACCCCTGACTAACGTTTCCTTCCTCTCATTGTTTCCTGCAGCAACTTGAGGGTCTTCTAAATGTTGCTTTTCAGGTGAAGGCAGTTGAGTCCTCACCAATAACTATCTACCACTATGATGCAAACGTATGCATAAGCACCTTTTTGCCCAGAGTGATTTTTTTTCTATAAAATAATACTGTACTGTACTTGGCAATACATACCGTGACTAATCAATCTGAGAACAAGTTAAACATATAATAATGATGATATTTTTATGTGTGGGATGCAAAACAGAACAAGGTATAATCTCTAAATTAAAGATGGAAACACTATAGATACTGAGAGAAGAAACAAACAAGATGTGGTTAACCAAGAAGGATTAGCAGGAATGAAATGTAAGTAATTCACTATTTTCTTCACCATTTGAAACAAAATGTACTTTCTCAAATTCATTCCTAATGTTCAAGAAGCTACTTTGCATGAGCCTGCTGCATCTATCAATGTAAGAATCACCTCTCTTTTTATTTCCCTCTTTCTCAGGGAAACAAATACATACACATACACTCATGAGTTTCAGCAGGAATGACAACAGGGCAGAAAACCAAACAAACTGTAATATGGAAACTCAAATGCTTTATGGAAATTCAAACGCTTTAGTAGTCATTGTTCCTTTCTTATACTATGGGTGTTTGCCTTTTTCCCTGTTTGCTGAAACTGATGTAATTTACATGTCTCTCTCAGAGTGTGGGGTCTTATTCCAACCTCAAGATTCAATCCATTTTATTTAATTGTGTGAACATGGAATGTGATACAGGCCAATAAGGTCTTGGGGTTTCTTCAGACACTGCTTCTTGAAAATGTTCCCTCACTATAAAAAGGTAAGTCCAAGAAACCAGTCTCTTTTGCTGCAGTATATTTCTGTATCTGTAAAATGCCTGGAAACCTGGCAGCATCTTGAATACAGGACAGACTCAGAGCAGAAAGAAGAAAACAAACCCCTCACCAAAAAAACAAAACAAAACAAAAACAAACAAACAAAACAAACACCTCACTTTGACCCCTGCTGACATTGTTGAGGCTACAGTCAAAACAAATCAAGAACTTCCTGCTATAATTTCATGACACATATTTAAATCAGTTGAACAACATTATGATTTTTTTTCCCTTTGACAGCTACATTACAGGATATGAACATATCTTCTGACCATATTTGTTGAGACCAAAGTTTAATATAATGCTCATGTAAACATAAGATTCCCCCCAGATAGCCATAGCTTGAAATGTTTATATTTCATGCATATTCAGAGTGAGGAAAAAGCATATAATTCTACTTGGTCTCTTGGTATGTGAGACTAGGGTAATCCATTTCTTTTTGCTCACTTCTTTTACTCCCAATTGGGAGATTTATATAAAGAAATAAGACATAAGCTTATTCTTTTTAAATAACATTTTAAGAAAGTACATTTATCAGATTTTTAACCACCTGGCTTTCAGAAATATTACAAAACAACCATCAATCATGTTCATTTTGGTTGGTCATTAGAAGAAAAACTAAAATATTTCAGCTTTCTCCCCTCACTTACTTACCCAATGATCTCGTCCTAATGCATTTTCCTCTCACCAAATCCCTAAAGAAATAGTACTAAATTGGGATACCTGGGTGGCTCAGTCAGTTAAGCATCTGCCTTTAGCTTAGGTCATGATCCCAGGGTCTTGGAATAGAGTTCCACATTGGGCTCCTTGCTCAGCCGGGAGCCTGCTTCTGGCTTCAAGCTATGGCTCTGCCTGATGCTACCCCTGCTTGTGTTTTCTCTCTCTCTCTCTGACAAATAAAATCTTAAAAAAAAAAAAAGAAAGAAAGAAGGAAAGAAAGAAAGAAAAGAAATAGTACTAAATTGAGAAAGTACAGCAAAAAGGGAAAAGGATAAAAAAGGGAAAGGTGGCAAGAAAAGAAATTGAAGAGTAGGAACAGGAGACCAATAGAAGAGGTGAGAAAAGGCACTATGTGTCTTCAGGGAGACATAACTAACTGCAGGGCCACTGCATGCTGTGGGTAACTTGTGTGTGGTTACCCAGGAAGAAGTCTCAGGGATACTGAAAGAGGACTAAGAATATGTGCTCAGTGTGTTTTAAGGGGGAGCCACCGTGGAGATGGAACACAAGGCAGTGTTCTTGCTATTTTTTCTCATTGTGCATGTGGTCTTGGTCAGTTGACCTAACCTAACCTTCATCTGCTTTTGAAGAATCCAACATAGGAAGAATCATACTTAGAGCAGAGCAGTGTGGGAAGATAAAACAAGATCACCCACTCAAAACACACATTGAAATGCATAATTCACATGTTCAGCACACCCTCCAGTCTTCTGTCTCAGCAGCCCCAAGACTCACCATTTCCTGGTAGCTGGTGAAGTTTTCCAGCTGGACTGTAAAAACTCTTGGATTGGCCCTGAGTATTTGCTGAGAAAAAATCAAAATGAAAATATTCTAAGTATATTTAACTATCTTAACTTTCCAAAATATGTTTTTCCATGTCATATGTGACTTATTTCTAAACCATCAGGAATCCTCTAAACCAGATATCAATCCCCCCCAACCCCACCCCTTCAAAGCAGAACCCAGTCACGAGAAACCAGGATCCTATTTAAAGCAATCTACATATTGACTGAGAAAGAATTAGAGCCCCATCAGCTAATTCACAGGCCAGAAAAGATTCAACACATATTTTCAACCAGGCAGAGGGAGCTAAATTTGAGTCACTGGTATAGAAATATATCAACCTCACTTTTGTCAAATTATCCTTTCAATAACTGTCAAGTTTCATTACTGTCATGCACATGAGGTGATTAGAGGCAGGTGAACACTGTATCTCCTCTTCCCAGTAGCCTCCTTATCAAATGGTACATGAGCCTAGGCTACACTTGAGTAAGAAAAAGAGAAAAGAAAAAGAATAAGAATTAAAACCCAAATCTCAGAGGTTAAAATAACAAAGGCTTATGTCCCTTGGAGGTTGACTAAGGGCTCTGACCTTGTCCTTGTCTTTCTCACGTGGAGAACTAGACTGACAGACAGCAACTAAAAGGGACACTGCCAGAGGCTATGACAGAGAGCAAAGGGAAAGAGTCCTAGAAGATCTTGTAGCAGCAACTGAATGTTCAGTCAAGAAGTGACCCTCACAACTTACTAACCATGAACATCGGGATGAAAAGCACCAGGCAAAATGAAGAGCCAGAAGCATTCAGTGCAAAACAGTAGTGATTGCCTCCATATTTCACAATGAAATTAAGTCTTAGAAAAAGTCGCCAAATAGGCAACCATTTATTAGCAATCAGGCACAAAATTAGTGACAGGATAATTTTATTTATTTATTTATTTATTTATTTATTTATTTATTTATGCAATTCACTCAGTTCTATAGTCAGGTCAGAGAACATTCCTGGATGAAGTAGGGAGAACACAGAACCAATGAATCTCTAGACCTGATCTAGAGGTATTTACATGCTGAGCTAGCTGGACTATCTGAATGGTATGACCCAAATAAGTATGGCGGCAGATTCAACAACATACCTTAAACATTATTCATTTCATCCATTAAAAAGTTATTTGTAGAAAACCATATACTAATGACCAAAGTTTTTGTTGTAGATTTCTAGAAGAATCTTTAAAAATAAGAGCCTCTGTCTGCAGGAGATTTCTTTTTAGCACACATCAACACATGAAATGCAGACTGAGTTTTTTTGCTGCAAAACAAGTCACCTTAAAACTCAACAGCATACAACTATAAATTACTATTTGTTATGCATTTATAGAGCTCAGCTCATCTCAGGTGAGTTCTTCATTTATCTGTGGGTTGGCTCTGCTCCACAGTTCTCTTTCTCCAAGAAGAACTGACTGCCAGGAATGTCCTTCCTCAGCTATGGCTGAAGCATAAAAACTTGATAAGAAACATGCAAGATATCTTGAAACTTAGGCTAAGAATAGCACACTGTTACTTCCATGTCCTTCATTGGATGAAAGCAAGTCACATTGCTAAGTCCAGTCTAAAAAACTGGGGAGGTTCTCCCTAGTCATGGTGGGAGGTTATTACAAAGTTACACCCCAAGCCATGGATATGAGCATGGGCGTAGAATAATTATAGTTATTACTGTAATCTAGCACATGTCCCTACCAAACAGTTCAATTTTAACTCACATGAATCTACATCACTTTGTTTTCATACTAGTTTTTAAGTTTGACAATTCCTATTGCCTCCAGTGGATTCTGGTATGTGTAGAACCCCACCAGCATGACTCCTAGCCAGGGTCTCTGACAATTACTGCTCTAGTAAAAATCAGGAGTTTCTGATAGTTCTAAAACGTGTTTTAGCAGAACAAGAAAAGGAATTAGACCATCCTTCAAGCAACTTGAAGCAGAATAAGGACTCAAGATAAAGGACTTAATTTTATGGCTATTTTAAGTAAGATCAAAGACAGTCAATCCTCAGACTGAAACAAAAAGTGATATGCCTTTTTGTCCCTTTCATGTACAAAATTATACAGATGACTCACATTTGTTTGACCATACACCTACAGTTCTTCCTTTTCAGAGATGAAGTTAATAGGGAAAAAGAAAAAAGAAAAAAGGTTCTCTGTGAGATGTTTAAAAAATCAGTGAGTTGGAATGATGCTATGGAGTACATAAATTTCAGAAAAAATAAAAAGAATCTAAAGAGAATTTTAACTTTGCCTGATATCTGGTCAAATTTTCACCATAAAAGTCTGCTGGTGGGGAGAGGGTTATGGGGAGTGACAAGGTGCTAAATTCTCTTTAGCACTGAGTCTCAGAATAAACTAGAATAACGCATGTGGTTATCTTGAAAACTGTAAGACGTATCATCATTTTCTCTGAATTTTATTAAGCAATTTTAAAGTTTACTGGCAGCAGATAAAAGCTGATATCACAACGTGGTCGACGTTGGTTTCTGCCAGGCAAAGGAGATCTAACAGTGATTTTGTACAGGAAGCATATGCCCTCTTAATTACACAAAGCATTAAGTTACTTACAGAAGAATCGGGAACCATATGGCCCATTAGAATCAGAAGTCAGAAGGTAATGGAGAATAGGATTTCTGTGCTTTCTAACTAAGTGGAGATGCCATGCAATAGGAAGTTCTTTTCACAAACTAGGAACCAGTGCAGAATTTCATCTTTTCATTTGGCTCATTCAAAGGCTCTCTACATTATTCTAAGAATGGCTGTGGGAGTACAACACCCACCTTGATTGTTTTGACCTAATTGGTCACATCTCTGGAGCAGCACTTACTAGATTACATCTTGATGTCACTATTTACTCACAGAAGCCTGGGCTCTTCTAAGTCAAGGGCTCCAGCTTATGCAAATTCTATCTTTACTCTTGGCAAATTCTTACTTAAGGCTGAGTTGTCTCCAAAATCTCTAACACTGGAGAAACCTTATCCCAAAGCTAACATTGTATCCCTATACAGAAAGTTGGCATTTTGTAAAAAGAAAAAATATATGAATATCATTTGTTTCCTATAATGGATCCTGATGCTGAAAGAAATTTAATGATCAAAAGCATATGATGCCTTAGAAGGTAAAAATGGGCCAAGTAACTTTATTTTGAACTTGGTATCTGTGCCAAGGCTGATTTTTAAGACTTATTTTTCAAAGAAGATTTTAATAAGTCATTTTAATTTCTAAGTCACAAGAAACCTGTATTTATAATACATTCTCAATTGTGTAATGCTGGAACAAGTTTTGATCTAGATTTTACAGTATCTTTGTAGTTATGGTCCTTGTGAAGATGCAGACAGAAGAAAGAAGGTAAGCCTTGATTTTGACCCTGAGTTTGTGGCGGGAAGGTAAAAAAGATAAACATGCTGGACTTCTATTTTGGTTCGCGAAGCATTTCAGAATGAGAGACAAAGTATGGGGAGCAAAATCACCCTATTCTCCAACACATAAAAGCATTTTACTTCATTCTTTAACAGTTTTTCATTAAGTTCAAAGAGATATTAGAAACACCTTTAAGAAAAAAAAAAGAAAAAAGAAAAGAAAAGAAAAAAGAAGTGCACTTTTAGGGTTGTTATCTTACCTACAGTGTTTCTTACAAAAATCAAATTTGTTCTAGTCCTGAAACATTAGAATGACATTTTTAAACAAAGGAAAGGAGTGAAATGAGTATCACTAATCCTTTCAACAAATAAAAACAAAAGTAAATTAAAAATTGACATTTTTCAAAGTTGTCTTTTTTAATGTCAAAACTATGTCATGGGCTATATCACCTAAAGCAATCATAATGTAAATATATGTTAAATTTAAAAAATGGATGATGGTAAAAACACACAAAAATCAATAATTCCTTAAAACAAATCTGTAATTTTGTTAACTAACATATCATAAAAATGAATATTTATACATTTGCAAAAATAGCATATGTGTTTGTGTGTGTATAATGTGAATACAAGCAGACAATTCTTAATATGCATATAATTTTGGAAACAGTTTATAATCATTTTGATGCCTGTTTTCTCTCAGGGCTCCATGTGTTAAAATTCACTGAAAGGAATATGTGTAAGTAGTAGTACAAAGATAACCATTTCGTTCAAACGTGGGAATTTATGGATTACATTTTATTGGCTTTTGCCAAATGTGGTCATAACACCTAGTCATTCCATTTCACTAGATTTGGGGTTATGAAAAGAGTATCTTCCTGAAATGCATTCCCAGGTTCACTGCTACACTAGCCATAGCCAAACAACCTAGAGGTCTCAGGGTGTAACTTTGTGTTACATTCAGTATTTATTGGAGAATAAAGATATTAAAAGGTAGTATAAATCCATGATGACTTTAAAGACAAAAATAAAACAAACAAACAAAAAAACAAAAAAACCCCACAGAATTAAAAGTTTATATTATCTTTCCCATAATAACATACTGTAGATGTTACTAATAAAAATTTATGTGGTACAAAGGTCTCCTCCGTAATGTGTTTTGAACCCTACATTACATTTCTGCTATAGTTATACACCATAGCCTGCA
The DNA here is from genome assembly GCF_002288905.1 of Enhydra lutris kenyoni. NCBI lineage: Eukaryota > Metazoa > Chordata > Mammalia > Carnivora > Mustelidae > Enhydra > Enhydra lutris. The sequence goes on along the minus strand of NW_019154104.1, from coordinate 10,192,843 downwards.
TTTTAGCTATACCAAACTATAAGCAGATATCAAAATTAGTGTTCTTATCCCCATCTTTTCACCTGCTCTGCCTGGAATGTTGTTGTTAACTTCCTGCTCTTACTTCAATCTCAGATCCAATGACTCCTATTTTCTGAAGCCCATCCAGGCTTTTTTGGGCATTGCTGCCCCTCACCACACAATGCGTCATGCTCCCTCTGCTATACTCCCTATGACATGTACAGGTTAAGATTTTAATTCTTTTCACTAGATTGTGAACCTCTAAATAAACACTTCATTAATCTTTGCATTTCCCATACCTAGTACATAATAGGCCTTATAGAATAAAGCTCATTAAGTACTACGTATATATTTGAGACCAAACCAGACAGTTTATCACAGATGGAAAGTATGTATCAAAGATATCAATGTTTGCAAATATCATACTATTTTTAACAAATTAAATCAAAGAAGTGTAGAAAATTTCTAGAAAACTCTATTTTATTTTATTTTTTAATTTTTTTTATTTTTTAAAGATTTTATTTATTTATTTGACAGGCAGAGATCACAAGTAGGCAGAGAGGCAGGCAGAGAGAGAAAGAGAGAGAGGTGGAAGCAGACTCCCTGCTGAGCAGAGAGCCCGATGCGGGGCTCGATCCCAGGACCCTGTGACCATGACCTGAGCCGAAGGCAGAGGCTTTAACCCACTGAGCCACCCAGGCGCCCCTAGAAAACTCTATTTTAGAAATATTTGTATTTTTAGAAATTTGTAGAAATTTGTAAAGAACTCCTCTATTTTAATACAAAACTGTATTTTTCACAGGTAAATACATATTTAAATTTTCATGAAAGTAATATAACCAGCCTATCATATTATGACTCTATAAAATCATTATAATATACCTACAACAATATTTACCTTTCTAATATGAAGTGCTAGCTTTTTTTCTTCCTATAAACACCCCAGGCCTATAGTCAGTGCCATAGAATTTTGTGTCACAACAAACTAACTCCATAGTCTATAAAAATAAACACCAATAAATGCTTAATTGTGCTGCTGTTAATGATATGCAAACTGACATGTATTCTCTAATTTTTATGTAATGTAAATAAGTGTATGTTGTCCTCTTGTTTGGATGTCTTAGTATTCCCTAGTCCAGTTAATCATCACAGATTAACTGCTCCTCTATGTCTCACTTCTTTTTCTAGCCCACTGCCTGAGAATATTTTACTATTATTTGAAGATTCAGCCTACCCCTTTCCAAGCAAATTGTCTCTTTCCAACCCTAGCCCAAACCAAGTTAAACACTTCCAACTCTGTTTTCCTACTGGACTTAACAATATGTACATCACACTCGACTATAATGGTTATCTTAAAATATGACTCCTTCTCTTGAAAAAAGCCAATGTGGTCTTCATTTGTATAACCCCAAAGACTCACAGTACTCTGCCCATTGTAGATTCTCAGTAAATGTGGGTTTAATGAACTAATGAATGGACGATGTTAAAGACATCAACATGCTGGGGCTGTTTCAGTAATCATGTAATCAATAATTCAGACATCATAAGCAGAAAACTGTGAGCAAAATCAAATGCATAATGCTGCTTTCAAAATACTGTTTAATCACTGCACACCACCTGAGTCTTAAGCAGTAGTCAAAGTTCCCCAAATATTGTAGAAACTCAGTAAGTAATAAAAAATGAAAAGGCTATTTTACTAAACTGGCTACATATTCTACACCTTGATCTTTTTGAGAAAAACACATTCACATCAAAGTAAATATCATTGACATAATTAAAATTCAAAGATCAAAAATACGTTCATGGGGGGCGCCTGGGTGGCTCAGTGGGTTAAGCCGCTGCCTTCAGCTCAGGTCATGATCTCAGGGTCCTGGGATCGAGCCCCGCATCGGGCTCTCTGCTCAGCGGGGAGCCTGCTTCCTCCTCTCTCTCTGCCTGCCCCTCTGCCTGCTTGTGATCTCTCTGTCAAATAAATAAATAAAATCTTTAAAAAAAAATACGTTCATGGTTATTGTAGCATACATTATTAGGATCTAAAGAGAATATAAATACTCTTGCTTGAATGATATCCTATAGAAATTAGGAAGAAAGTTCACATTTGCATATCAATGTGAGTCACCAAAAGGAACATTTAGGGAATGAAATCTTTACCTATCATAAGAGGAAAAAGTAAAATCCTTTGAAGCGATATTGTTTAGTAGAAGTAAAGAAATGGTTGAATAAAAATGGTAGGCGGGCTCCTCTCAAATACACTTATTGTAAGAAAAAAAAAGTCTTCAAATGTGACTCAATTGCCACCTTATCTTTAATCAACTGGAAACACAGCTCATAACTGAAGTTAAAAGAAAATCTTTTGCACTGGCTTACATTGCACATCCCAAACTCCTGGCCAGCAGACTACAGGACTTAAGAATATTAATATTTTTGTTGTGAGATACATGGAACAGTCCTCTACAGAGTCCTGAAACAAGGTAAATGACAATAAAAACAGCCAAATACCTATTGTTTTGCAAAGTGCTTCTTCATTTGCCTCTCCATGACAGGAATGGGAGCTCAGGACCACAGGCTTAAATAGAACTTCTGTTTCCTCTACATCCCTTTCTGTGCTAACCCCTCCCCCACTGCTACAAAAAACATGGTCAATTCCATGGAAGAAAACTAAACTCTTTCTATTTTATTCACTGTGATATACCTGGTGTTTGGCACCATAACTACCGTAGAGTAAACACTCAAAAGTGGCCATTGAATGAATTAGCCAGTAAATAACTGAATGAATGAATAAATATCATCATGTTATATGGTAAAAATCACTGCGGAAAATGAAATATTTAGTGAAACACTAGTGAGCAACCTATTTTATATAGTACTTTTGGAAAATGTTACAAAACAACCATTTCTTCCCATAATGTACTATTTTTACATGTATGTGTTATATAATCTGTACCCCATTCTCCTCCTGACAGGTAAGGAGCTATGGTATGAAAGATGAAGGAGAACAAGGTGAGAGAACAGATTAAAACAAAGAAGTACAAGATCACTTACCACAATTTTGACAATCAACAAACAAAACAGAAACCAACTTAAAAATGGCTAATATTCATTTTTATTGATAAAATTCTAGTGAAGATATAATCAACAAAGACATGTCAGCAAAATATAACTGAATTCTGAAGAGAGAAGATGCTGGAAGCTATTTGTAAGTGCTCTGTCCTTCAGGTGGCTCAAGCTCACCAATGTGTAGCCATTTCCAAATGAAGTCCATTATTTTGCTAAGAAACAGGAAAGAAACACTTTTTATTTCTGTTCTTTCAACATAAGCTATAGCAACTTAAGTAAAAACCCTAAAAGCACTTCAATATATTTTTTCCCACGGTGGTCTTGAGGTTATATATTAAGCAACATATTCTTTACATGTTTTCTCCACATTTCCTTGTTCATGTAAATCAGATAAAATAGAATTTGACTATGTTCTACCTCAATTCTAAACAGAATGTGTTCAAATGTATGAATAAATTTTTCAGGGCTCAGATTCTGAGAAAGAAAATTGGTTTGTTGACTTAATTATAGATATATACTTACCAACATTTATTCAATCCATGTTTTAATAATTTAGTTAAAGGCATAGTTTTGAAACATATATATTTTATTCTGCTTACATCTCATGATAGGAATGAGAAACAGTCTCTACAGCAGAGATACTTCCAAACTAGGAAATGTTTGCTCTTTTCTGTGTTTACAAATGTTTTGTTGGCAAATGTTGAACTTTTTATGATAACATTCCTGAATAATGCAGTGGCAAGAGCCTATTTGAACTGTTTATCTGTGTTAAACTTTGCATTTTCCTTGTTATCCATTACAACCAGAAAGCCAACTTCTTAGTATTTCCTTGCCATAGAACTTTTTTTTTTCCCCTACAGATACCTAAATTCATTGAAAAGAGTAATAAGCCATTGTCTCAGAAGAAGAGGTTAACAGAAGGAAATGCTTTTAGAAACAGGAGAAAAAGAGGACGATTTCCTACTGGTACAGAATACAAGTTGCCTGCTGGTCTAAACTAGGTATTTATGTTCCCAAGTTCTACAACCGCTGGTCACAGGGAGCTTTCCAAAGCCTCAGAAGAGCATCTTCATGGTGCTAATCCCAGGACAAGAGCTCCCAGGTTTGTCCAAGTACCACCAAGAATGGCACAGAAACTTCAAAACTAATGAACATGGGAAGAAAAATGGGCTGAAACATTCTCAGCACAAACATTACTTTATATTATGAAGTTAAAGGTAAAGTAAGATGGTTAAGTCTTAATTAATATATCATAGTTTAAATTTCTTAAGAAAACTTAATGCTACAAATCTTGGCTATCTACAGTCAAGTATTATTTTGATATAATTATGCAGATTGGGCCTATATAATACTATACTGGAATAGAGAGTTTGCATATATATTTCTTTAGATAAGAAGTAACACTAACTAGATTAAGGACTATTCAGTATATACAGAATAACCAATCCAGATAATTTATTTTACTGCCTCTATTGATCAAAGTAATTAAAGTCATCTGACCTTGAATCCAATGGCTTACGGAGGACATTATAAAATTTAGTTTGTTAGGGAACATGAAAATTAAATAGGTCAAATATGACTCAAATATGATTTGCACACATGTCTTTTTCCTGTTTTGATTTTGAAAAATTCTAAATCTTAAATTACTGATACTGATTGATCTATCCCTTATACCTCTGAACACTTTGAGGTTTTTAAAGGTGTATAATGTTTCTTCCACATATATTTTAAGACAGATCAAGTTTTATGTAAGCCTCATAGTAGGTACCTAATCAACATGCACTAAAAGAATAAATAATACACTGGTAATAACTTATCATTGTAAAATATTCAAATACTTTAACAAAAGCATGAAGACTTCCCTTATTTCCCTTACAGGGAAGCACTGTTGAGTTGATGTTCTTTACAGTCATGCCCATGTTTTTGCATAAACAAGTATATGTTCATGTACACATATTTTTACCTAAATGAGCTCTGTACCTTGTTGTTATGGGTTGTATTGTGTCACCACAAAGAAATGCTTAAGTCCTAACCTCCAGTGGTTGTGAATGTCAGTTTATGCAGAAATAAGGTCTTTGTAAATGTAATCAAGTTAAAATGAGGTCATTAAGCTAAGCATTAATTCCATGTGAGTGGTGAAGAAACAAAGATAGAGACACACAGAGAGAATGCCAAATGTTGACAGAGGCAAGCCAGAAAATGCCAGAGATTGCTGGTGCTACCAGAAACTAGGAAGAGGTAAGGAATGATCCTCCCCTGGAGGCTTTAGAGGGTGCCTGGCCCTGACAATATATCAATTTTGGACTTCCAGCCTTCAGAACTGTAAGAAAATAAATTTCTGTTGTTTTAAACCACCTATTTGGGGTAATCTATTATGGCAATCCTAGGAAACTTGTTTTTTCACAAATAATAGCATTTGGATATCATTTCTATTTTCCATAACAGTGTATATATAGTTCTTCCCTATTTTTTGTACAATTATACTTACTGCAACACATTTTTAACACAGTTTTTTTTGTTTGTTTGTTTGTTTTACTCAAAGCTAGTGAATGGCCAGCACTTTTTAAGGTTTCTTTGTGAACATGTTTCACAATTTAGAGAAACCATGTTTTGCCTATATGAATGTAGGCAATGTAGGTGAATGTACTTGAATATCAAACTTTTCAAACATGCATTAAAACTCCTAATTCCCATAAATGTAAACATAGCCAAACATGTGTTCCCAGTCATTCATTTCAATACTGTCGTGAACTTACTTACACTACCTGGATTTATTTTCCCCTTAATTAAAATTTAAAACATTAAATCAGCCTGTCGTTAGTAGGTTAATTGTGGATAGAAATAATTCTTTCTCTCTCTTCACTTATGTTTTTGTTACAATGTATTGAGCAGGCTGTAACGTTAACCATGGAATGAATTTCCACAAACTGAACCCTGTTATATTATGAGAACACAGATGAAGAACGTGTACATTATCAGCACTCCTGAAACCATTCTCTTATTTCTCTTGAGTCATTACCAACACCTGCCCCAAATTTTGGGTTTTTATCTGTTATAAACCAAGACTGTTTGGTAATTAACTCTTATTATTTTTTAAGATGCAAGAGAGATAGCATCTCTCTTGATGATGATGATGAGAGAGAGAGAGAGATACCACAGCATCGGGGAGAAAGGGCAGAGGGAGAAAGAGAAAGAATCTTTATGCCAACTCTCTGCTGTGCACAGAGCCCAACCTGGACCTTGATCCCAGGATCCTGAGATCATGATCTGAGCCTGAATCATGAGTCAGTACTAATAGATTGAGCCACAAAGATGCCCAATTAAGTCTCATTTCAACCTCAACATTTCTGAGTGTTCTAACCAATAGTCCACCAACCCTAAAGGGTCCTGCTAAATTCTCCTGCTCATTTCCTGCCATTTACCACCTCCCACTGTGTGCTCCAGCCACAGGAAACCACTACCACCCCAGAAACCCATTTTGCTCTGTCCTACTCCTGAATCATTGCTTTTGTCCTTCTTTTGTTTCTTAAACACCCTTCCCTACCATATTGTCTTTCTTCCTGGTTGGCTAATACAGCATCACTTCCTCCAGATATCTTCCTATTCCATTTCTAATGCTATATCAGGGTCCCCTTCTAAGTCCTTAATGAGCATTTTTTAAAATATATTTCATTTATTTATTTATTTATTTATTTATTTGACAGAGAGAGAGAGAGACAGTGAGAGAGGGGACACAAGCAGAGGCAGTGAGAGAGGGAGAAGAAGGACCCTGGGATCATGACTTGAGCCAAAGGCACACACTTAAGGACTGAGCCACTCAGAGGCCCCAATGAGCATGCATTTCTTTATCAACACTGTAGCACTCACCACACCTTCAGAAAATTGCCTGGATTCTTCTGTTGACTGCTCCCTCCTTCAAAAATACCACCAGGATGACCTGTTGACCAAGCAAGGCCAAGGTTAGTGTATTCCAATAAGGGAGAACACACCTTGAGTGCCTTAACTTGTGTCTCAGAAGGAAGAAGTCAGTAACAGCTATTTATGAGGCTTTAGAACCTGGGTACAAGTAGTTTAAGGTCCATCTTTCAAGTCTGGGGACTGACTGGGATGGAACAAGATTTGTGATATAATAGTGTTTGATTGGTGGACATGGAGAGGTGAGGATTTTGTCACAAGCCTTAAAAGTCCTTGTCGTGGGTGCCTGTGTGGCTCAGTAGTTAAGTGGCTGCCTTCCACTCAGACCATGATCCCCAGGTCCCAGGATCAAGACCCCCATCAGGCTCCTGGCTTGGCAGGAAGCCTGCTTCTCCCTCTCCCACTCCCCCCGCCTGTGTTCCCTCTCTCACTGTCTCTCTCTCTCTCTCTGTCAAATAAATGAATAAAATCTTTTTAAAAATAAAATAAATAAATAAATAAAGTCTTTGTCTTATAAGTGACCCTTTTGCCAAAACGGGTAACAAACCTATGATCCTGAGGTGCAGGCTCATTTGCTCAGCACAGTACTTTCTTGGTGAAATAAACTAGGTTTCAGGTGGTTCTTGAACCAAAGATAAAACTGTACGGCACGCACTCAGTGTCAGTGGACCTGTCTTGTCGACCTGGGTTGTCAGGTGACCGGGTCTCCCAGGACCTCCAGGAATGGCACACGCCATGCACGCAGCCCACCACCAAGGCCGCCCAAAGCCCACTTCCTTTTCTCTCTCCGCATTCGCCTCCGGTACCTGCAACACCTCTCCCGGCAGGTGCCGGTGTCTGGCGCTCCCGAGTCGTCCTCGCCAGCCCACAGCGAGTCAACAAGGGGTCCGTCCTCTCGCCAGGTTTCACGCTTCTTCGAGGGGCCCAATCAGTCCCTCCGGTTTTCTTTGTCTCTCGCTCTGTCCACGGAGCGTGCTGTCTGCGGTGGGTCGGTCCCCTCTAGTTTGAGTGTGCTGGCATTCAGTTGCTGTTGACCTCGGTCTTTTTTAACCAAGTGACCGCTAGGTGTGTGTACATTAGCGCTTAATATTGGGTACTGTTGCCACTTGGAAGACCTTATTATGTTAGTGGTTATAATTACAACAGTCCCACATTCGGGAGCTATTCGTGATCTGGTTGCATGGTTGGTGGGATATCCAGGTAACACACTTAAGTAAGTGGCCGGCCGAGGCTCCAGCCGGCTTCCAGGCTCCAGGCTCTCAGTCTCCTCTCCTCTCGTCCTGTCTCTTCTGTAACCTTTTTTATTCTAAGATGAAATAGCCAAAATTTTCGCCTCTGTTGGTCTCAGGATGTATTTTTGGTGAAAGACACACACCAAATAGTTCCAACGAAGAGTTACACAAACTGATTTTTTTCTTCCTTATGTCTAAATACTCAGCCAACGTCCATGGTACCTGTCCTATAGCACAGATGTGAGTGGGTCCCACACAAAATATTTGTGGAAGCAAAACGGGAAAGATGGTATTTATTTCTCATCACCTGAGCGTATCTAACCAAGCCACTTATCTTTTTAAAAAACTCATCTATGTCCCAAAACACTACATGTTTGTTGGGCGCCATGTCATTCAAATAATATACAAAAACCTAGAAATAACTCAAAACGAGAAAGTGGCTGGAGTCCTAAGGCTTATTATGGTTCTTGCTACAAGAGAGTTGCCAGCCTGATGAGAATGTCTAAAAAGAATGACATGAATCACAGTGTTCTGCTTGATTTGGACTTCCAAGAACGAGGTGGAGACCAAGAAATCCACCTGCCTGCTTGATGGCAGCTCTCCCAGGGGCAAAGGCAAGATCTTCTAGATGTTTTGTCAAGTTGACATGGTGCAGAGAATATGCAGAAAGATGAAGGTGAACACAAACCATGTGGAGGCAGATGCTCTCAGTTTCCTCTTGTCTAAATTTTTCAATGTCATGATCCTCAAGGATAAGCACTGAATGCCGTCAACTGTGACACATTTAAACTCACTACTTATATGAGCAAACTAATAATACAAATATTAACCCTTGGGTGCCTGGGTGGCTCAGTGGGTTAAGTACCTGCCAGGGTCCTGGGGTCAAGCCCCGTGTTGGGCTTCCTGCTCACCAGGGAGTGTTTCTCTCTCTTCTTCAGTCCCTTCCCCTGCTCATGCTCTCTCTAGCTCACTCTCTCCCAAATAAATAAAATCTTAAAAAAAAAAAAAAGGTAAAAATACTAATCCTCTAAGGGACTGGGGTTCAAAGTGAGTAGAAGCTGCTCTGAGAATGTTTACTGAGAACATTGTCACTATCTCATTCTTCCCTTAGAAGTGCTGAACTGGGGGAATTGGTATTTATGGTGAATATTGAGTGAGCTAAGGCCAAGGCTGAGAATAACAGCCAGCGGTGTGGAGAGAGTGGGTTAAAGGGAGGTGCCTTAGAAGTCAGAGATCAAGAGCAAGCATGAGAGGCTGATAAAGCCATCCAGGTGTAGCAGCTTCGGGTCACCACCTCGAAGAAGACACCAAACCAGGAAATTATTTAAAGGTATGAAAGCAGCCATCATTCTGTGGAGATGGAAATTCAGGATAAACTGACTTCAGTGGAAAGCTTCTTTTACTTTTTCTGCTATAGGAATTGTTCAAACTATAACACATTCTTGGGGCTTTGTCCTAGCAAGCCATGTGGCTATAGTGCCACATCTGACAACCGTTAAGGACTCCCAGCTTTCCCTGTAAGGAAAAATCCCTGTCTGTTCTAAATCCCTCAAGATTAAGACTTTTAATCAACCAGATACATTTCAAACAAGGAAGACTTTCGAGACTCATGTAACAAACCGGGTTGTATAGTCTGCAGAGAGAATTAATAATTTTAAGATTTGATTCATGCCAAGAGAGAGAAAAAGTTCCAAAGGCCAAGGGAAATACACACTTTGTAACATAGTTATTTTCCACAAAAAATACGAGCAACAAAACTTGAGTAGTGATACAATAGAGATGGGAATGTATGAAGAAGAGTAGCATCTGTAGTTTTATTAAAAATGCATATTAACCCAGATTAAAATTACATGGGCTATTACTCCTCTTGTTTCAGAGTACGTTGAATGCCAGCTGGGTTCAGAGGAAAAAAAAAAAAAATCACCTTTTTTCCCTCCCTCCTAAGCTCTAATGTTGCATGGTTTGCCAGGTGCATGAGGGACTTGATCTATCCCTGGGGAATGCAAAACAGGCCAAGAACAGGAGTTAGACACCTGACCTGAGTCCTGAGATGGCTCAAAATCAACTCAACTTGCACCCAAAACTGGAAGGGAATGCTTTTCAAGGTGTGGTTGTCAGCACTCACAGCTAGGTGATTTTCTCACTATACAGCTGGTTGTTATAGAAAACAAACAAACAAACAATACAGAGAAGCCAAAATGCCGCATTATAGCCAATCATCCTCCTGCAACAGAAGAGATGAGGCCAGATATGTGAGGTGATTATGTAACTCTCAGGTAAAGAGATTTGTTTAAGCCATTATGTCAATTACCTGAGCATGTAGAAATAATTCTATGCCACGGAGCTTTGTCAAAGTTAACAAGGCATTAATCTATTAATTCAAATTGAACGTTAAGAAGACTGAGTTTGACTCTAAGACCTGATATTTTGATTTATGCAATGAGGCAGGAGTTCTGTTTTAATTTCTTCAATGATGTTAAATTTGACTATATTGAACTAAAGGGACTAAATGCTTCTGATCCAAGTAAATCTCGATCGGATAACTCAGATTTTAAAGTTAAAAAACAAAGTACATAATAAAACAATTTGAACTTCTAGAGAAGCAAAAGTGGCATTTTCAATCCCTTATTTATTAAATTGACTCAAATACATGAAATATTAGACAATTCCTCAGTAAAATTAGTTCAGGCACTTTTTGCCCTGAATAGAATGTTTAAAACTGTGTCTTAAAATTTCTCAGATGTATGAAATTTCTCTGGTTTCTCAATTTCAAATTTTTAGGAATATAATATACTAATAACCAAAATGATTCTTCTAGTGAGACCCCATAATATCAACACATTTTGTTTTGTGAACCCTCTTTCATGTTAGGAATTTTCCATAACTTCAGCTAAGCTGAATAAGCTGAATAATAATAAAAATGTTCTTTCTGACTTCTCCAGTTTTTTAAAGAGGATTTTGGGTAGGTAACAATTTCTGCTTAATTGCATTTGTAATTAAGCATTACTGGCTATAAAACAATTTGTTTTTTAAGCTATCTCTATCATTGTGATTCTCCTAGGATAATGAGTAATTTTCTTGTTTTTTTTTCCTCTCTCTTCATCCCTCTCTCTTGTTCACTCTCTTTTTTCCTTGCAGTAGTATTAGTAATAGTAGTGGTATAGCCATGAGGTAGAAAAATAGAAGTATACCTTTGAAAGTTATCAGATTTAAAGAACCTATGATACAATATAAATATGACTTCAGATTCTCCTTAAATCAGAAGGAAGAGTGTCCTAGGTTAAATCTTTTTTTCTCCCCCCATTAAAGCTATAGTTTTATTAGCTGGTTGACCCATTATAGAAAGGAGAAAATTTCAGAAGTGTTTAGAAAATGACAGGTAAATAGGTAACTGTTGTAGTAGGTTTTTGAGAGAACATGACTGCTGATTGAGTTATGAGCTGGATGCCCCCAGCCCCAATCCTCTTCCCTATCCTTGGAATATATGCTCTAGGCCCATCATTCCCACAGTGTGAGCTACTTTCAAAGATGCAGCTTTGGGAGAGCAAGGTGTTGTTGAGACTACCTGGATAGTAAGATGTGGTGACTGAACCCAGGTAAGGCCTTAGTCTAAACTTTGAACATTCTGGCTGGTAGGTATGGAGATCTGCTTATCTTTTAGTTGCCCATGACAAACTTCGTATGTGATTTCCTTTGCTTATTAAACAAAGGGGCCTGCCTCTTTCTTCCTTCTCTCCTTCACCTCGAGAAAGGGTGCAAGTTTCAGATATCACTTGGGAAACTCCTAACATTTGGAACCAACAATAATTAACTCCAGCTTTACCTAAGTGTACCTTAAGACAAAAGATTTCACCATAGGTGTGATTCTAGGTAGCACACTTGCATTTTGTGACCTTTAATGGCTGCAAATAACATCACGATTTCCAAAATGACCTCTAAACCTTTTCTTCTTGTTCTGTTTTGTTTTCCTTTTCAACCTCTTCAGAAGACAGCTTGTTTTTAGTACAGGTGTTAGATCACATGTTTTTCTTTTTTTTAAACATTTAAAAAAATATTTTATTTATTTATTTGGCAGACAGAGAGATCACAAGTAGGCAAAGAGGCAGACAGAGAGAGAGGAGGAAGCAGACTCCCTGCTAAGCAGAGAGCCTGATGCAGGGCTTGATCTGAGGACCCTGGAATCATGACCTGAGCCAAAGGCAGAGGCTTTAACCCACTGAGCCACCCAGGCGCCCCTAATCATGTGTTTTTCTTATGTAACCTTTTTATTAGTACTACTTGGGTAACCAAATTGTTGTCTGATTGATGGCACCAAAGGATCTTCAGTTGTACTTTATCAAGGTACTTTTTTTTTTTCTCAAAATGTCCACTACTTAGAACATTGTTATTAACTTATGACTTGGGGAAAATATGGCACTATATTGAATGCCCCTGGGTAGCACACCTTTCATGCCTGCATTTGCATATGCCTTGTGTTCTGGTCGCCAAAGTCTTCAGGGAGAACTAAATACTAAGCTTATACATCATATTCCACTTATTAAAATTTAATCTAATTAGCACATTCCTTAAACTGAATAACATGAGCTAGTTCTTAATCCAAGACATAGGCTATCATAAAATAAGAGACTTTTAACATAAGCAAAATATATATAATTCACACCCACACCCACCAGTTGGTGCTGAATCTGTGATCCAATCCTCATCTAATGAAAACATGAGATATTTGAGAGAGTATACTGCTTTGTCAGCCCCATTCTCATTTTTGCTATGCTGCAAAAATCTTAATATATCAATCCTATTCCCCTCGATATGAAAAGGAAACATTTACTCCCAGCTAAGTGCAAAAATTTCCGAGACCAATCCTTCAGAGTGCGTTTCATTATAAGTGAGTACAAACCTCTACATTTGATTAAAATAAAAGTTGAACACACTGATATAAATTATTGCAGAACACAAGAAGGGTTCATAAAAGCTAGAGAGAATCATTAGATTATAGAAATGGTTTTATAAGAGAAATGATTCTCTCCCCTCCTTTAAATGTCTTATGTACATATATGTGAGCATGATTATGACTTTAAACTTTATTGCAGGAAACATCTATTCTTCCCAGTTCTGATTTTTTTTTTCTTTAATTCATGATATTTTCACATTTCCTTTTGCCTTTGTTCTGGCATTTAGCTCTCTGGAGCCATTATTCAAAGTGATACTTAATAGCCCCAATAAGAAAGCAACATCTTTCAGTAATGCACATGACTGCTTAATGATGCAAGATCATCTTAATTCCCTCTCCCTGTGTTTTATTTTCCTTTAGGGGGCAACAATTCTAAAGGCTTAACTCTGTCTCAGCTGGTGAAAGTTGAATTGCCCTGCTGAGTGCTGTGGCATTCTTTCTCTCCTCAGTTGGTCCAAGGAATAAAAATCCTAAAGCTCTTTTGAGAGTGAACCACTTGAAGAGTGTTAGTAGTTTGTGTCCAAAACTTTGTTGCTGGGGGAATTGAGTTAAACACGAGGGGACAGAGAAGCTGCTGTTTCCAAAACCTCTTAAAAGACATAAAATCACACCAAGTGATATGTCATTTTACAGATTTCTCCCTTTAACACCATTTTCCCAAAGGCTGACCTGCTAGTTAAATCAGGAAAGAGAAAATATGGCCGATCGCTTGGAAGAGAGGAGGAAGCCCAGAGAGCTGGAGAGTGCTGAATTCCGGGTTTATTACAAAGGAATGAATAATGGGTATGCTGCAGGCATGAATAGCCTTGGGTTACCTTTTTATGAATACCCAAACTGTTCTGGCTTCAAACCCCATGGATTAGACTGTTGGCTCCCCTCCTCTCCACCATAGTTTTTGTTTCCCAGATAACTCCCAAGTTGCCCAACAGTGCTTGATTCAGTCCTTGCAGTCACTGCACTGCAACTGGGGCAGAGAATCTGACTCGCTCATGGAGGCCAGGTGCTGTCAACTCAGTCCTGCCTGTTACCCCCCAGGGAGTCAGGTGATCCCAAATGCCTTAAGCTCATCCAGAATTATACAGTGGACAAGGAAGAGGGAGTGGTCTCTAAGCTCCAGACTTCAGGCTGTTAATGGGTCTCTGACCAGTCCATAGGGAATCGGATGGACCCACCTAGGGAGGTAACATATTGGCTGCTGAACTGATTGTCCTCATGCTGGGGCCGGTGACCTGCTGGGCAAATGGCACTTCAGCCAGGCTGATCTGGATATGAGGGAGCTCGTCCTTCAGCACTGCCTTTCTGTCTTAAGTGTGAAACAGATCTAACCACTGAGATGAGGTTTAACTTCACAAAAGGGTTTGTAGGATAAAACCTTCTGGATAAGATCTTTTCAATTCCCCAAGGCTGAGGGGCATCTTTGGGCTTGCTTTACAGCACTAACCCCTACTCCAGCTTTTGCTGTCAGTTTCCTAGAGCAAGCCCATGCACAAGAGCAAGTATGCATAGAGTGCAGTTGAAACTCCCCTACTGAAAAAGAAACAAGTGAAATCCTGTAACTCTGCCTGGGTCATCTGAGGCTGTGTCCGTAAGAGACGGATTTGCTCCATCTAAATAGCACATACAGATTCATTATGACTCATGAGGAGGAACACATCCTGGTCACTCGGAGCGCATATGAACAAACTGCCCCTTGAATAAAATTCTGGGGCTCACTTTACTCTCTCAGCCTTCGCTCAGTGACTGCCTCCATCAGTGACTTACACGGAAGGAACAGAGAATATGTGGCTCCGCCCATCTTGGATATTTCAGATGTCTGTTACATTATTTGGAGGGCTTCCTTTAAAATGGATAGGTGGAGCCCCTTGTACAAAGGAAAGGAAAAATATGTAGCATTAAAGCTACTAAAATATAAAACTTGTTTCTTTCTTCTGTGGCCGTTCTCTCAACCTGTCATGATGTCTTCTATCTGCTATTTAATGTCACACTCCCTCAGGCACTGTAGTAGTCATGATCCTCATAGGCTCCCAGGGTTTGGCCCTGCTCCTTGATTCTGTGATACACACAGCAGCACACTCCTTACAAGTTTCCCCACCCCACAGCTGCAAGACTGCTGTGCTGGGTGGGGAACGAATGGAGATGATCTCCCCTTCCGAAAGCCTGCCACCTGCTTTTCCAACCTATATCAAGGGGTGACCACCAGGTGTTTGCAGTCTCCACACTGAGACATATTTGTGTGCCCGAATCAGGAGTGGGTAAGAGGACTAATCCTCACCCCGAGCCATTGGTTGAATACTTCCAGCTCTGAACCAGGATGACCACTGCCGTGCCCCATCCCAAAGTGTGGCAGATTGCTTGTGTCTGACCCAGAACTTCCCTCCCTATGTCTAAGTCCAGACCCCCACAGGGTGAGTTTGGGGAGGCAGAGGGAGGTGGCAGTGGGCAGAGGGTGAGAAGGGGAACACTACATGATCTGGGATGCCATGGACCCAAGAAGCAAAAGGCTTTCCTCAAAGAGATGAGAAGAAAGCCAGTGATGGGCCATGGGTAAGCTGAGTGCATAATCTAAAATTAAATTATTAAGAATTTCAAGACATTGACCACAGATCACTGCCAGGGCCCTTCTAAGCATAGAGGCCGTATGTAAACACACGGGGCGCATCCCTTGAAATGGGCTGTATTCTCTTCTCCATTCTCTTGGCCAAACTCAGCAAGACTGACTCAGGCCCCCTGGGAGGGTTAGAGTAAGGCTATGCCCATTTACTTTGACAGCTTGAGCAATGTTAGTCATGCAGAATAGTGTTTGCAAGTGCATGTTCCCACGTACCTAGTGGCTACGTACCTAGCATAACAGACAAAGGTGACATTTTGATTTGATCTTCAACTGCCTGAATTCTTTCCTGTTCTTAGTCATTCTTTCACAGTGAATTATGAACTCCCTTGTACCCTCATGAGAGCAGGACATCCATAAGGAGCAGTTGTTCCCCTCTGCTACTCCGAGGCATATGTGGTATCTGGGAAGCTCATCAGTACAGGAAGACCCCCCTCTGGCCCAGGGTTGCCAATGACTAGGAAGACCAGTTTGCCTATTCTAGGGTTCTGTTAGCTTTCACACAAAGATGTATCCTTTATCTTAGCCTTTTTTGGTAATTGTGTCATTGTTTGTTGTGGTCATTGTTATTTCTTTTCCTAAGTTCACAATTCATTGAAAGTTGGCCATAAAAAGTGGATCCTCTTAGATAATCCTAAAATACATGAACTTTCCTTGACCCTCCTTGACTTGACCTTCCTATGACTTTGACACTGTTGAACATCAGAGCTCCCTGAGGGTAGGTGTCATATTTTCCAGGATCTAGATATCAGAATTATACTCTATCTTTGTTCTTCTTTTCCTTTTTTTGAATGTTCTGTCTCATCCTTAGCCACCACATTCCCTCCATAAAGACCCAATCTCCCAGGATACTGCCATCAGTGTTTTATCGTTCTGCTTCCTCTCTTTAAGATCCTTTATTCTTCCCATGTTTCCAAATACCACCCCTGTGCTGATGACTCTCAAATTTCCATCCCCAACTTTGACATCTCCTACAAATTCTAGAACCATTTGTCCTCATCCTTACTAAATATTTGTGTCTGGATAAGGAACAGTCTTCTAGAAATCTATGGCCCAAAGTGAACTAGTCCTGTTTTCCTAACTTTGCTCTCCATTTATATCCTTTACATGGTGAAGAACCAATTCATCCACATCGTGTTCCCACGTCAGAAGTCCTAATGTCTGGAGATTCCCATATGATCTTCCTTTCCACTCCTCGGACACTAACCAAACAACCAACCCTTGTCTGTTGTGTGATCTGTGTATTTTGTTTTCTGGCTTTTGTTTTCCAGGATGCCACCATTATCTGTATTTCTCTTATTTCAGATCATCTTCAATATATAAGTCAACACTATCCAATGCCTCAAGGGGTCATATAGAGAAGCAGAAATTGTCATCAGAAGATATGAATTGATTGGCTAATCATTTAAAAATTGTATTTTTTCCTCAGTGTTGTTACCAGCTTAAAACGGCATCTTTTTCTATATATTATATTTGTTGAAGAGTTCATCTTCCTATGTTTGCAATAGTTGCAAACATTGGCCTATACTATACTATGTACTAGGTAAATTGGTTACAAAATTATCTTGCTTATCTGCAGGATGAGAGAGTCAATAGAGTAGATGAAAATGTTGTTGGAGAAGATCTCAAATATCAAGACAATCACAAAGAGTTGTGCACATTTTATACTTCACAACTATTGGGGTGGCGTTCTCTGTATAAACATCCTAGTTGTACATTTTTTAAAAGATTTTATTTATTTTTTTGACAGACAGAGATCACAAATAGGCAGAGAAGCAGGCAGGGAAGAGGAGGAAGCAGGTTCCCCGCGGAGCAGAGAGCCCGATGCAGGGCTCGATCCCAAGACCCTGGGATCATGACCTGAGCCAAAGGCAGAAGCTTTAACCCACTGAGCCATCCAGGTGTCCCCATAGTTGTACATTTATTATAAAAATTTTGTATTTAGAAAGGGGTTACCCCCCCTCTTTTTTTTTCTAGTTCAATAAGAGTTGCTGTACGGCCAAACAATAGGGCTACAAATCCTATACAAGTCAATTTCAAATAAGAATTGGGCCAGTGTAAGCCAGTTAACCATTTTAGAAGCTGTAATTAAGTATAGAAATGCTGTGAATTACAAGACATTAAGACTCACTGGGAAAAAAAATAATAAAATTCTCAAATGTCCTTACCAATGTGACTCTCTTGAAGTTACCAACATTCAAGTCAAATGTACATTTCAGAACTCAAAATATATTATCTTATAACTTGACAGGAAAATGTTTACAGAAAGTATTAAGACATATAATTTTTGTTAATTACAAGTATTACTGCATAGCTTGAAAAAAAAAAAAACCTGAATGCAGTTTACTATAATATAAAATAAATTTATTTTCTTAATGTTACTTTTTTTTTTAAGATAAAATCACTATGAAAGCTTTTGTTCCATTTTTGGGAAGCATTTAATTTGCACTTTTAGCAGATTAACTTGAATTAACTTGAATTAACAATTTCCTTTGGCTAGCTCTTTTTTTTTTTCCTTTAAAAGTCTTATCTTCAGCCTCATGTGTTATGACTTCACCCCAGTCTACCTCAGAGCACCACAATCCCTCATACTGTAACCTCAGCAGTGATGAACTACTCAAGGTTTCTTGCAAAAACTTTATTGAATCAGGAATTGGCATTTACCCATGGCATTTCTTTTACTTACAATACTTCCTCTCACCCAAGATCCTTTACTTATCATCCTTTAAAATCATACTGCTAGGCTTCACTGAGAAGCCTATGACACTTTGAGAACCATAACCCTTCTCCCTGTAACCCATCAGGACTGAATTGTACACTTGTGTTCAGAGCAATATCTATACACAGCATGTATTCCTTTTGTTGCATATACCACCTTGTATTACAAATATTTATTTAAATGTTCTCATCCCAGAAAATCTATGAGCATCTAGGGTAAAGGAACTATGGGTCTACACACGTGGGTGCCTATAATTATTTTAATGGGCCCATAAGAAAAATAAGAATATGCAACGAAAAGTCTAGTCTTTCCTCTAAAAGGTTCAGAGCCGGCACAAGTTAAAGAAGGTGCCTTGTTGTAATTTGACCTTGACTGTCATTTCCCCAGAGGATCTTTAGATCCTAGATTCAAGCTCCTTGTAATGAGAGAACTAAGAGACTCCAGGGAAACAGATTTCTTAAGGATGGAACTAGGGAAGAACTGCTTCTTGAAGTGGGTTGAAAGTTTCATTTCTAGGCTACCTACAGACCACATCCTTCACAGACCACAAAACCTCACTGCTGCTTTTTTAAATTCCTACTCTCTTAAAAAATAATTTCCACGTCCAACTTTGTATCATCTAAACAACATAAGAGCTTAGAAATTAGGTATTTTCAACAGTGGGATATAAGAAAATCACAATATACATTATGTGTATTTTTAGTACCTTCATAGATAACTTCATGAAGACATTTTTTGCTTTTAGTTGAATGAATTCAAGGACAGACAATGTCTGCCTATTTTCTCCATCTGTGAAAGTTTGTCTCCTGTCTTTTATTACTTCAAAACAGTCACATCTAAGAATTTGAAAAATATATAATCCCTTATTCTCAAAAAGAAAACAAGGTAAAACAGTGTACCATACCCAGCACCTTGGGAAGGTACCCCAGAAACAAAACAAAACAAAAAAACAGGGGGAAAAAAAAAAAACTCATCTTTAAGGCCTGGAGGGAGAAAATAATCTTAAGAATGGTTTAGGTAAAAATGAGCACTGGACAATTTAATAAAATAATAATAACTCAGATCTAGAAATCAAAGAATTCACATTACTTAAAAAGTTGAGTTACAATATAGGATGATCATATAGAATCACACAGGTTAGCTTTGGAAAGATAGCAAGGGTAATTAACTTATGTATTAGAGATGGGATAGGGGTAGGGAATAGGGGTAAGGAGTAGAAGAAGCTGGTTAAAAATCTTCAGTCCCATGTTGTAATTTGTTCTAGATGTGATGTCCAGATGAAACTTTCCGGTATACAAGATATGAGCTGTGAAAAAGAGATGGAAGAGGAATCTAAAGGAGAAATCCATATTCAGAATTAAGTTGAATATGGCACCTGACATTTTTTATTTTATTTTATTTATTTATTTGAGAGAGAGACAGAGAGAGAATGAGCAAGCCAGAGCACAAACTGGGGGGAGGGGCGGAGGGAGACGGGGATGGAGAAGCACACTCTCTGCTGAGCAGAGAGGCCAATGATGCAGGGGTGGATACCAGGACCCTAGGATCATGACCTGAGCTGAAGGCAGAGACCCAACCGACTGAGACATCCAGGTGCCTCTGACATTTTCTTTAGTGACAGAAACTGAGGTAGTTTAAAGCAGTGATGCTAAAATCCTGAAGAACATCTGAATTTTCTATAAATTATTCTAGTTGAACTCAAAATAGTTTGGGTAAATTGGAATGTACTGACTCAATATACCCAAAGTATGAAAACAGAATTATAAAAGGTGATACATATCCAGTCGATACTCAAGAAGAAGGACTTTAACACTTCTGAGACTCTATTCCTCCCCACGTTGTTAATCTGTGTTCTCCTCTAGCTCTCAGATGGCATCTCTGTCAGTGTAGTTAGGTTTCCACTTCATAGGGAGGAAACAAACCCACAATCCACCTCCTCCTTGAGTCTCATTTCCCCATCTACAGCTTCTGCTCTCATGGGAGAACATTCTCTGTCATGCTCTGGTTTGAAATGTCTTAGAAAAGACCAAATTTGAGTAAGTTCACTCTTGGACTGATTTGGTAAGAGACGCAGTGCATCGCTATTGTGTGCTGAATTACATCCCCTACAAATACATATATTAATCTTCTAACCCCCCAGTACCCCAGACTGTGACTGCATTTGGTGATAGAGCCTTTAAAGAGGTAATTAAATTAAAAGTAGGTTATTCGAGGGGAGAGGGGGCAAAATCCATGATATGGCTGATACTCTCTCTTTTTTTTTTTTTTTTTAAAGATTTTATTTATTTATTTGACAGAGAGAAATCACAAGTAAGCAGAGAGGCAGGCAGAGAGAGGGGAGGAAGCAGGCTCCCTGCTGAGCAGAAAGCCCGATGTGGGGCTCGAACCCAGGACCTGGGATCATGACCTGAGCCGAAGGCAGCGGCTCAACCCACTGAGCCACCCAGGCGCCCCTGGCTGATACTCTCTTAAGAGGAAATTTGGACACAGATGTACGGAGGGAAGATCATGTGAGGACACAAGGAGAAGACTGTCTGCAAGCCAAAGCGAGAGTCCTTAGAAGAAACAGATCCTGCTGACACCTGATCTTGGACGTATACCCTCTGGAACTATGAGAAAATAAAATTTTGTAGTTTAAGTTCCCCAGTCTCTGGTACTTTGTTATAGCGGTGTAGTAAACAAATATGGAAACAGAGGCACAATCTCTATTGAGCTTCATATCTTCCTTAAAGCTTCTACTGTCTGTGCAGAACATATTCTGTCACATCCTCGTTCTATTTTATTTTTATTTTATTATTATTATTTTTTAAGGTTTTATCAATTTATTTGACAGAGAAAGAGGCACAGTGAGAAAGAGAACATAAGTAGGGGGAGTGGGAGAGGAAGAAGCAGGCTTCTGGCTGAGAGGAAGCCAATGTGGAGCTCTATTCCAGGAACATGGGATCATGACCTGAGCAGAAGGCAGACCTTTAATGACTGAGCCACCCAGGCACCTTGCATGTCTTGGTTTTAAGTGTCCTGGAAAAAGCCTTGAATTGGCCACATTTTTGAGTCAGTTAATGATTCCTGAACTAATTTGGAGCGGGAGGCAAAGTATATTTTGGGCTAGTGGCCTCACCTGGACAAGTCACCTGTGGCTATAAGGCTGGAGCCAAACAGAAGGTCATCCATTGGATGGATAGGATTGTGTATGTGGAAAAATTCTGAAGAAAAGTCATACTATTAAAAGAAAGAAAGAAAGAAAGAAAAAGGAAGGAAGGAAGGAAGGAAGAAAGAAAGAAAGAAAGAAAGAAAGATCATGCTATTTCAAGAAGAATAAAGCTGAGGATGTTTAAAAAAAAAAAAAATCCACTACAGTGCTTTTATCAAAATTCCAAGAACAACCATGGAAGGTTCTTATTCTTTACACAAGTGCATCTACACACTTAGGAAGATTTACACATGATTCCAATAATAAACTAGTTCAGGGATCACCGGTTTATAGTCAAGAGGAGGTTGACTATATCATGGAGGTTTTTCTCCATGATCTTTTAACCAAGAAAGCTGCCTTTACAATTGTTTCCTTTAATTTGGTATAAAAAGCCAAGAATATATTTATTTCAAATTAACAATGATAGGTTATTTCCCAAATCTATAAGGTAAAAAATGATTAAGCTTCATGATGAAGCATGTAGGATACCTTCAGTAAAGTGTTTTATATACTTGGTATTGAGATTTGTAGAAATATCTTGATGTCTCATTTCAATTTGGCTCTGAATTCCATCTTGACAGGAATCTAAGTTGAATGGACATTCAATAAAATAGCACAAGAAAAAGAAAATAAGTAAACAAAGTAAAAAAATATTTTTTGACATCATAGAATGCAAAATATAACCATAACTGGGATAAAGCACCAACTAATGGAATAAAATCCTGAAATTATTGCTAAAATTTAAGTCCAAATTGCTTGGTTAAATGTTCCAGCCATTTCACAGCTCAATAATAAATGAATTGAGCTTCTGATACCTTCATGTAAAGCAATATAATAATTTGTTTTTAGTTTAAAAATCAGATTTTTAATTAAACTTCTTACATATTTTTGTAGGGATATTTTTTTCTTTTTCCTCTCATGCAGAGTTTAATCATTCACTTTATTCCACCTTTAATTTATGAATATTTTATATGTTTATAATGGGAAAACATTAGGGACTTAAACATGGAGAGCAAAATGAAAAGATCTTCATTAGCATTAAGATACAAAACAAGTTAAATAATCAGCCAGCTCTACATAGTGCTAAATTGTGCATAATATCTGCATCTGGGTAATAAACACTGAAGAAGATTTGGAGACCCAAGTTACCTGAGTCACAGCTTAGTGGATTACAGATGTCTGTGACCCTGTTGTCACACACGTGGCAGAAATGGAGGCAGCAGATTTTATGCTACAGGCATTGCATCCAGAATTGGCACTCTAGAGCTCTGTGGAATAGTTAGACTGGTTGAGGACATTGGCTGCAGCATAACCACTCTGTTGAGGCTGTACAACTGGTATACCCTGGAGCCCATTAAAAACATGAGGTAGCTGAGATCAACACTAATCATAACCATAAGGATGGGGTGTGACTGAATGACACAAAGTGGGTGACACGAATACAATGTGCAGAAATTCTGCATTAGTGAAGTGGACACTGCTGTAAAGTTGCAATACTGTAGTTTTTCCATAGCTAGTGAATTGTCAGTCACAAAGAAGAAATCCAGAAGGCGGACAAACTGCATGCCCAGCAAGGTGGAGAAACTCACCACCAACCATAAAATGGTGATGAATCCAAGGTCAGCTATATTATGTTGAAGGTTTAGTAAAATCTTGATGCTCGGCTACCAAGGTAAGATGGACTATTCATTCATTCTAAGTGCCCATAACAAGAGGGAGATGGAAGGTTATCAAACTTTCTGTCTACCATCAACATGCACAGTGCAGATGGGAACAAATAACTCTACCTGAGGCAAACTTCCCTGTCAGGTAAGGAACCAAGGCCAGTTTTATTCACCAGTCTTACCTGGTTCTTAGCACAATGCCAACATATCTTGGGAGCTCAATAAATAATGGATTCAATTAATAATGCACAGTGAATCAATGAATGATGAATGAATGAATACATGGGTAAATTTGGATGCCTCACAGGGGATTATAAAGCCTTAGGCAGTGATCTTGAAATTAGAAGAGCCAAGAGATATTTCAGCTCCACTTTGGAAGAATACTCACTATGACAGTAGCAAACAGCTGGCTGAACAGATGTTTTTGAAAAGTCAGATTTGGATTTCTAAGCATAAGCTGAGGATTGGAATAATGGGCTCTTGGCAAGACATAAAGTAAATCTTAAAAGAATATAATTGAGTGTATTTATCCAAAAACTAACTGCCCTGCTCACCAGGCTTTGCGCTGCCTCTAAAGGGGCCTGTCCTGATAAAAAAGTAAAAACGGTCACAATAGATCATTGTCATGCTCAGACTTTGTATCTATGGTTCAACCATAATCAAGTAACACAAAAGTCGATAACTTGCATAGATTTTGTGTACTTTGAGGTAAGAATTTGAAATGACAGCCCTCTGAGTTGCCCAGAAGTTACGAGTCACTTAGCTTATGAGTGAGTCTATCTCCCTTGGGAGTCAACATCTCAATAGGACTTCCTTTCCCCAGTTCCATGAAGGAGAAGACATTGCATTTCCTTCAGCCGTAGGCCACAGACCCACAGCCTGGGACATGGTCAAAATGGCAGAAGTATGCCTTCATATCCTGTGAAGTCTTAAAGGAAATCGATCACTATTTTTCTTCAGATATTTATTGTTTAATGTATAATAATTATTATAGTGGAAATTATGAATGATAGAAGACAATAAGACAGAATATCTTCCTGCATGGAAATTAGGCTCTAATTATATATTTATATGTTTATATACATACATATATATATGAGAATAATTATGCATATATGCAAAAATATGTATAATATACATTTAAAATTAAAACTCTATTAAAGACAGATAAAGAATTGCAGTTGTGGAATGGGGATATTATTTTCTTCTAGGAAACAATCAGGAAGACTGAATAATGAAAATAGAATTTAGTGAACTATGAAGAATGGGTAAAATTTGATCTTGCCAAAATAATAATAATGGAAGCGACCATTTATGAGCTCTCACTACACGCCAATCACTGTTCTTCTAGACTGTGAGGAAGACACATAGTTAGGCTAAGCTAAGCTGTAGTAACAAAGACATGCCAAACATTCAGTTTCTTAAAATCCAAAAATTTTCTCTCTTTAATGTATCACCTGATTCTCAACATCACACTACCCCTTGCTTTTCAAGGATAAGCGTCAATCTGCACTTCTCTGTACATGACTCAGGTACTCTGTTGTGCTAGCTTTTCTGGCTGGGCAAAAGTTTACTCATTATCTGCCTGCCTTGATGAGATGAGATGAGCCTCTTGTCTAGGATGACGCTATCGGAATGGAGAGAAGAACTAGATACAATTTTTTCTTTCTTTTTTCTTCTTCCTTTTTTTTTTTTTTTTTTTTTAATCCAACCTTGAGTTTAAATACCATGACTGGGATGGAGAGAGAAGGTAAAATAGGACCGTAGTTTCTCAGTCCGGGGGTACATTAGTGGAGCTACCAAAAAATGCTAGGGAAACAAAGAACTTCTTAGTATATATCACTCATTTAGTAAATGAAAAACAAATTGTATAGGGATGAACAAATGTCAGTGGATAATTAAGGTGGGTAGACAGACTAGAGACAAAGATAAAATAATTTGAAGAGGGTGAAAATTCTGAGTGGGAGATTGTTATAGGCATTCAAAGTCAGTATTCCCCTATCAAGTAAAAATTTAAAAAGCCACACACATTTTCCTAAACATTAAAATCTCCCAGTTAGAACTTGCTATTTCAGAATATCTAGAACTTTCCCAATTTACTTCCCTAAAACAAAGATCGACACCCTAAGTAATCTGGTTTTTATTTTTACAATTTTGAATGAATTCATTTAGAGTAAGGCCTATTTTGTCAAATAGCTGAGAAATTTGTCCCTAATTAATTAGTTGAAGTGGAAACTTTAGAAGTCTGCATGTGAGAGCCTCTTAATGGATACACAGCGTTCTAAAATAAAAAATAACTGGAGCAACACACTACAAAATTAGAACCCAGTAGAGACATTTCTGAACTACAAAATAGCTCAAGAAAGAATAAAGGAAAAACTATCCTCAACATGCCTCCCGTTCTGTATTTCTAATGTCAAAAGTTATTTCACACATCGTACTGCCCTTTCAAGATGCAATAAAAAAAAAAAAACTAACATCATTCTCTTGGGGACTGGGAGGATCTAAAGTGTCTCTTAATTCTACAATTTACAATTTTGATTGCTTTAACACTGTCCTCTTTTATAGCCGTTACAGCACGGGTGGATGAGTTCCAAAGGATCATGACACAGGAGTAGCTATTGGGCAATTTGTCAGAAAATTTGAGAGAGTCGCTCTTAGCAACTTCTAAAGAGATTCTGAAAATCTGCGATATATCCAGTATTGAATTTAGGGTTCTGAACCAGCAAATTTAGGGAATGCTGTCATACCTTAAGTTCAGTAGGCCAATGATTGGGGGGTGGGGGGGAAGTGAAAAAGAACTTTAAACCAAAGCAAAAAGCATATTATGTAAAAGTCCACTGCTACTTCCCTTGTCCCCAGCCCTAGGGGAGAAACAAATGCATTTCTGTGGTTTTAAAACCACTGATTGAAAACTGAATAATCAATTTTCTTTGTAGATAGGCAGGTAAAATCAGTCAACCTAAATTTTACTTCTCTAATTTTCTCATCATTGAATAAGCAAATAATGCATAAAAGTAGGGAGGGGGTAGTTAAAATGACAGTATGGGTATATCAGACAAAGCAATGAAGTCATGAAGCTGAGAACTAAGAAAGAAATACAGAACTGAAGGTGAGAATCAGAAAAAAGGAAGAGATCTAGAGAGTCAAGGGAAAAAAGGGATGAGAAATTATGGCTATTATCGTAAGTCAGGAGGGCACAGTGGGTTGATAATACACAGTCACGTGCCTGATACGGTGAGATGGTAACTGATACTGACAGCTTTGAACTGTTGTGTGGAAAGATACTGTCTGTCAAAGAGAATGATTCAAGGCAGAATCAAAGTGAAGCTGGATGGGAAGGAGAATGAGGAAAAGGGTTGGAAAGAAGATCCTTAAGTAAATGTACAAAGTGGCATATATACTGCCTATGAAATGAGGATGATGAAGATTAATGGTCTGCAGATATTCTGCCCGTGCTTTTCAGGAGACGGTTTTGCTCAATTTGTCTTGGCGGCCACAAAGAAGTAAGGCCTGGGCACACTCAGATGTATCCCACATGGCAGTCGGAAGCATCTGCTTTCAGAAATAACTCCGTACTCACATTAGAGAAGCATATTATCTACATACATATATGATGGAATGAAATTGCAAGGTAATTATGTTTCTTGATGTTAATTTGTACCTTTTATATAACACTGATTGTGGTTTTGTGCGTTCCTCGATTCTTTTGGACAAATCTCTTCTCACAATTAAAAACAATCGCTGATATTTACGCATTGCAGATACATGGTATGTTGTGCTGTGTCTATAAAAGCTGTCATAGGGGATCATTAACAGATTCTAAAATGATTACTCTGCTGAAGTGAGCAATCAGTTAAAAATGGATAATAAGAAACTGTTACCATAAATCTATAAAATGATTATTACCCAGAGCCTGCAGAATACAGATGATTAGAAAAGCAGACAAGGCCCCAAACCGAGTAGTTAGAATCACAACTTACAAAAAGCTGATTCCAATATCTTCTTAGTCTAAACCCTGTATGTCACAAATAAAAAATAATGAGTTTGAAAGCATCGTCAGGCAGGCATGTCAAACACCAGATTGTCATCTGTTCATTAATTATTTTAAGCACCATTTTAAATGCAATCCTGAAAATAAATGCTCAATTAGAAAAATAAATCAAATGCATATCTCTTTATGGTTTACAAAGCATCCGTAGCATATGCATCTCATTTGATACTCAAAAATCTGTCAAAGGGGAATTATGACCTTTAATACCTTTGGCGTAAGAAAACTGAAACTGAACTTGATCAAGAGTTATCTGAAATATTTCAGCTGAGAAGTGAAGATGCTGTAATTCAACCCAAACTTGCCTAACTCCATTCGCTGATTAAGTGGAGTGACATTTGAGCACCTCTCATAGGCAAGGCAGCATCCTGGGTCTAGATGATAATAGCATGATGGAATTTAGAAGGCCCATCCCCTTGTGGATGCAATTATCTAAACATTTGTTTAAATAAAATTTTGTAAGCACTATAAAAAACAAGGAACAACAACAACAGCAACAAAAACAGTGTTTTATCAAGAGACCCACCTTAATTTGTTAAGGTTAAGAAAAGCTTCCTTGAGAAAGTAAGCTAACGTGGAAATCTTATGACAAGTAACTTAACAGAAGGATGAGTGCCAGCTGGGGCAGAGGAGAGAGTTTATGAGAAGACTCTGAACCTGATATTATTGTGGCATATGTGAAGAGTGAAAAGACAGCTCCTGTCAAAGGAGCGGAGGGAAGGAAACTGTGGGTGCAACTGAGGCAGGTGATGTGGGCAGAGCCAAATACTACTATTCTCTTATTTTAGGAGCAGTGCACAGCCATTGAAAGACTTTACTCAAAAAAAAAAAAAAAAAAAAAAAGAGATATAGTAGTAAGATCGGATTTGGGTGCAATGCAAAGCAGAGAACTAATTGGAGCTGGATAAACTCCTCACAAGAATGCCTCATTATTGGGCACCTGAGTCAGTTAAGCATCTGCCTCATGATCTCAGGGTCCTGGAATTGAGTCCCATGTCCAGCTCCCTGCTCAGTGGGGAGTCTGCTTCTCCCTCTGCCCCTGCTTATGCTCTCCCTCTCTCTCACATAAATAAAAACAATCCTTTAAAAAATATTTTAAAAGAGTGCAATTTATTTGGGGACCAAGTTGGTAGGAAGGGCTGATATCCTCTGTTTAACCTACACCTGCTTACTGGGGGAGGAAGAAGTAACAGAGACGCAGTGTACAGAAATCTGGAGGTACTTGCATCATAGAAAACTTAAGTAACACAGCACTGAGTTATGCTTTAGTTAAGTCCAGACTCTCCCTTATTCCAAGCAGCTGAAAATGATTGATGGCTCAGTCACATGCCAGTCCTAAAACTCCTTTAATCTTGAAATTATTAAAGAAAATTGGGGTGGTGAGAAAGATCCATAGGTATAATATGCAAAGAGTTGCCTAAAACCAAGGCAAGCCACTCAGGGAAGCAAGATACACCTCCCCTAGTTCTATTTTATAATGCTTTCTCATAAGGGAACACTAAAGCTTTTGCTCATACCATTTTTTTCCCACCTGGAATGCGGTTTCTATAAATTTTATAAATTTCTCATGGCCAAATCTTATGCATTCTTGAAGACGACCACATCTGCAAAGCATTTCCTGGTGATCCTGAGTGTACTCCTCCTTCAGAATTCTATACAATTTGCATGTAACCATTTCTGAGTTGTTTAGAATATATAAAATATATAGAGTGCATATAAGAGATACTACATAGAGATAAATGTATACAAAAATGTATGTGTGTATGAGAGTATCTATATATGCACATGTATATGTGTGTTTGTGTGTGTGTGTGTACTTCACTTAGAACCTTCATTTGCACCAGATACTTGTATTTTTTTTTAAAGATTTTATTTATTTATTTGACAGAGAGAGGGGGAACACAAGCAGGGGGAGTAGGAGAGGGAGAAGCAGGCTTCCCACTGAGCAGGGAGCTGATGCAGGACTTGATCCCAAGACGCTGGGATCATGACCTGAGCTGAAGGCAGACGTTTAACTGACTAAGCCACCCAGGCATTCCAGATACTTATATATTTTTAACAGATATTCCGTGGGAATGGATATAAAATGGTTGTTTTTTATACATATTTTTGGTACCTTGATAGAACCATGAATAGAACCATGAACCATGATAGAACCATGAGCTCATGTCACACAGCAGTTTTGATGTTTGACAGTATTGATGTCTCCCTTAGCTCTGGGGCTCCTTCCATCTCTGCCTCCCTGTGCATTCTCTTCTTCCCAGGTTGTCTGTGGAAAATCCACATCATATTCTTTCTATTATTCAAAGCAACTTCTCTTTTACACTGGGGTGATTATGAAAACCAGTGGTTAATATCCAAGGGCTCAGCAAAACACACAACCTCTCATTTAAAAGGATTCGAACTGACTCCCATTTTTAGATGTAGTCATGGCCATAGAAGCAAAGGCTCCCCACTTGCCCGATCACCCCCCATGATGCAATCACACATACACTCATGTTGAAATTTAAGGGACCAGTGTGTGATTCTTCACCAGCACAAGAACAATGCTTCTGGAACTGTAGCTGTCATTCTCTCAATGTGTATGGATTGACTTTGACTGACAAAAGTAAGTGAATAAACTAATAAACAAGTTGCAAATTCCTCAGGGCCAGGGAACAGCTGGGTGTCTATTATCTTAACACACTGCTGGGCTCACATGAGCTCCTTTTCAAGCATTGCATGTGGTTGAACACGGAACTAAAATTTGGAAGACATTATTATTTGTATTCCTAAACAAACTTTGCCATATTTCGTAAATGTTTATAAATCAAATTAACTGTTAACGCCCCTGCACAAGATGGGATTTCACTGAGCTCCTTGGTTATCATGATTAGTTATCATTTATTCAGTTCTTGATGTTAAGAAGGCCTTAAACAGAATAACACCCTGCTGTCCTAAACATTTTCAAATATGCACCTCTTGCTTTGAATTGTTTGCATTTAGTAATAATCCAACCTTAGATAATTGTCACATAATAAAAAAGATAATTGTGCAATTCCTGGTTATATTAATGTTGTCTGAGTTAGAGGAGGGAGATGAATTACTTTATAGAGAAAGAAAATAATACATAAGGACCATGTGGTTGGAAGACTGAGATGAATTGACCCCAGGTTTATTTAAGTCCTTAGAAGAACAACATTTCAAAATCTAAGGCTGGTTTTCCATAAGATCATTCTTTTTAACTAGGAACTTTATTCCTTTTTTTAACTGCCTTTCTTTTTTGTCAATAAAACAATAATTTATGTGAATATTCACATTATGTTTCTATAAGTTAAGGCAAACTGTAGACAGAGTGGATTTTAAAATGCGTAGCACTATCCACTCTCAGTTTTTCGAAGAGTTACATGAAGCACCTTTCTGGCATGTGGCAGGTCAGGGGCGAAGGGTGGAGGGTATAGAAGGACAACTTTGACAGACACAGTGTTGGACTCTCACTCCCCTCAAGTGCAAATGTCATTTCTGTGTAGAAACACTGGAAACTAGAGTTAAGCGTATGTCAATCATTGCCCAGAAGGATGAAAGGAGTCAAGCCAGTTACACTTTGCCCCTCTCCTTCAAGGAAAGTCAAAGGTCCCGGAAAGGGAGAAGGAAAAAGGACAGGAGTAAAACCAAGGCCTATAAATTGTCCTTGTTCTTATCTCATGGCTCCAGTGAACTGTCCTGACATTAGTGGACCCAGGCTCTATTCCAGGCACTGTGTTCCAATTTGTGTTCATTTTCTCCTTCATACCTCAGCACAAGCCCTTGAGATGAGCATTATTCTCTCCCTTTGTAAGATGAAACTGCTCTCTGAGAAGTTACTGCTCCAAATCACATGGCTAGAAAATAGCCTTGTAAGAATTAAAATCCAGGCTGAATGGATATTTGAAACATCAATAAGATTAGAATGGCGAACAGGAATATAAATGGGCTGCCCGTTGTTGATAGCAGATCCAGAAAACAAAATCTGGTAGTAAGAGTAAGCTGTGCCTGAAGGGAGGGAGAAAATAGGTAATGGAATTTTAGAGATTGATCATGCTATTAAGAAGAACAGATTATTTATGGATATTATCTTAATTAATTCTCACAATTATTCTATGAGTCAAGGGCGTCATCACGAATTTACTGCTGAGGAAAACAAGGTTGAGAGAAGTTAAATAACTATACAAAATCATAGAATTTTCAGCCTGTAGAGCAAGGAAGGCTTCAATCCAGAACTGCAAAGCCCACGACACTACGCATCACAGTGGGAACATTTATAGTTATCAGTAATGACAAAACCACATTAAGTATTAAAAATACAGATTCCTCTAAAAGTAATTGAAAGAGTGACGACACTCAAGAATTTGCTGTATGGGTGGTAGGCATTATCACAGGTAGCAGAATGATAAACAAGAAGGCAATATTGTTACTGCTCTGAAGAAATAAATAATTTTTTGTGGAGATGCAAAAATGGAAGAGCAAATAACTTAAATCCCAGATAAATAAAAAATGTGGCAAGGGGCGGGGGGAAAGGCACTGGTTTAAAGTATGGAAGAGGGTACTCCAGGAGAGAAAATTGGTCAAAGCAATTTTCACAGTGAGACATTGTGAGAGAAGATTGTCAGAGGTGCTACTATTGTCCAAGAGAAGTGACTGTTTTGGACATTTGTGGAAACTTAGTTCAAAATATAAATATAACAGGAAAGAAGGGAGGAAAGAAGGTAGGAAGAAAGGGGAAGGAGGGAAGGAAAGGGAGGGAGGGAGGGAAGGAAGGAAGGAAATATAAGCAATTATGGAGAGTTTTAAATGACATACCAAGGATTATAATTGATCTACCAGGCAATATATAGGCAGTGTATAAGAGATTTGTAATGATTCCTTAAAATACCTTTTAAGACCTTGGGAGGACAAGGCTCCTGCAGCTTTCCTTATAAATTCTGTTGAGATTGGCCCAGGGAATAATGTAGTTGCTTGAATTAAAAATGAACTTAAAGACCATAAGTAAAAGATAATGATTAATGGGTGTTAGAGCCTTCTGGGGGAAATACGGAGTGGACTCCTTCAGGTTTGGTGCTAATGATCTATAAGAGGGTGCAGACAGCATGTTAATGAAATTTTCTGGTAACATTAAATTGGGAAAGGCTGGAACATAATTCAGATCAGAAAAATACCTGTTATAGAAATGACTGTGAAGAAGTTAGGAACATGAAGGAAATAATAAAATGGCATCCAGGGATACTAAATTCTGAGTAATATATCATAAGGTAGATCTTTAATATAACCAAAGGAGAGCACATCAGTGGAAGAATAACCACAACTGTCTTGGAAGCTAAGGGTGTAAGACAAATCACCTACAGGACACGAGAGCATGGCTGTTTTTACATGACCCAAATAGGGTATTGCAACTTTGGTCCTTAGAAGAGAACTAGTTCGGAGGTTCACGAAGCCCTATTGTTTGTGTTGGAAACTACTGAAGGAGTGAGAAAGCCTCTGGAAAAGGGAGCATCAAATTTATCTTCTAGAGTCTTATGTACAAATGTATACATAAATTCATTCCAGGCAGGTAACATGAAAATACTAGTTTTCAGAACAATCTTCTGTGCTCAAAGGAAGAATTATGGCCTGCTAGAAGAATAAAGCATCCTAAACATGAAGGAATTTCCATATTATGATAAATTGAGGCCTAAAAAGGAGAGGAAAATGGCTAGTTTCACTTATACAGGTAAAGAAAGTAAAAGAGACTACTTCTCTCTAAGTCTTTAAAAGTAAAAAATAGTGGGATACCTCGGTGACTCCGTCAGTTAAGCATCTGCCTTTGGCTCAGGTTATGATCTCAGGGTCCTGGGATGGAGCCCTGTGTCTGGGCTTCCTTCTCAGTGGGGGGTCTGCTTGTAACCTCTCCCTCTGCTCCCCCCCCCAACTCATGAGTGCTCTTTTTCACAAATAAATAAGTAAATAATCTTAAAAAAAAGTATCCCATTAAATTCCAATGGTAAAGGCTTTCTTTTTTTAACTATGGACTTTTTTTTTTTTTTAACTTCTCTTCCCTTGTAAATAGCTACAGTGACAAACATTATCAAGCAACTTATTTTTACATACAAAAAGATATTATTAACAATAAATAGATTATTCAGAAATCTTGACTTAATATAGCACTGTAATTAAAGATAAAGATTCTGAAGCCAAATCTGAACTCAAATTCTAGATCAACAAATATTTAGTTATGCAATCTTGGGCATGTAATAGAACATAGCTGCTCAATGTTCTTAATTCGAACATTAATATGACTATCTACCTCAAAGGTTCAGTGGCATGCTGTAGAATTTGTGCTTTTTTT
Organism: Enhydra lutris kenyoni; assembly: GCF_002288905.1. Lineage (NCBI taxonomy): Eukaryota > Metazoa > Chordata > Mammalia > Carnivora > Mustelidae > Enhydra > Enhydra lutris. Next base: position 10,159,116 of record NW_019154104.1, on the reverse strand, counting down.
TTTTAACCTGCCTTGGGTTCAGTTGGACTCGATGAATGCATTTCCATAAAATGTTTTTTCTATGGGGTACAGTAAGTGTTCAATTGAACTTGGAATTAAAACTATATGTGAATATTTGGGTTCCTCTTTCCAGGGATCTTTTAGGCAAAGAAACATATTCCTACACTCATGGGGCAATCAATCCTGATTACCAGAGGACATAGTGGTGTTGCTGCCTATGGAGCCAAGATTGATTGTGTCCAAAACCTAGGTGATTCACAGGGTATCTTTATTTCTTTTTCCAGTAACAATGGTGAAAGGATAGTTAAGGGTACGTGGTCCAAAATGGGCAAGGTAACTAAGGGTTCAGACCCCTTCAACTTGAAGATAGGAATCAATCTTTCAAGCAAGCAACTCACATTTGATGAAGTACTGATGTAGAGTAAAGGAAATCTAGAAAGGGGAAAAATCAATGAAGAACATTGATCATGGGAAAGATGTTTCTTCACTAACCCTCTTGTAGTAAGTATTTGCAGAGATTGTGACCTTGAATGGGGTTTCTAATGTAGAGGATAGCTAAGAAAGACACACACACAAATCTATGTAGTAAGAAAAAGAAAGGGAGGCTTCCCAATGGCTTCTCTTGATTCAACAGCAGGACTTCCATGGAAACACACTTGCCACCCAAAAGGGGATGACAACCAGTGGAAACATGTAATATTTTCTCCCTCCAGACCAGCTCATCCTTAGATGCATTTCAGAACACCCCTGGAATCAAAGAACAAGTGATCTTTACAGGTGACCAATTCAGTAATGTGTTGGATCTTTCCTTATCTCTCTCCCTGTCTTCACTCTTGCTTTCTGATCACACTCCCCGTAAATTACTTGCATTTGATTATTGACCCATTTTTAATTTCTGGAAATTTCAGGCTAAGTCAATATCTAACAACAAACACCAAGTATGGCTTAAACCCTCTCCTTCCTCAGTCTCTTTTGTCTTAATAAATAGCAACTCCAGCCTTTCCATAGTATAAGCCCAAAACCATTGGAGTTATCCTTATCTTCACTTTGTCATAGTTCACATCGAACTTGTCATCATATCTAATTGTCACTACCTTAAAAATCTATTCAGAATGTAATCCCTATTATGATCCTGGTCTGAGGAACAATTCTATCTTACTAGATTCATGGAGTAGCCTCGTAATTAATCTCCCTGGTTTTATCCTTCCCTAGCCTACTTTCAACACAGCAGCCAGACTGATCATTTTAGAGTTTTAGTCATCTCTTCAAAACCTTCCAAGGTCTTCCCATGTCATTCTGAGTAAAAACAAAAATCCTTTCAGTGGCCCGCATTTATAATTTTGATCTCTTCTTCTATTGCTTTTCCGCTAGGACCCTCCAGTTACACTACATTGGCCATCTCATTGTTCTTCGAATATTCCAAGCACATACTTCCTTTACAACCTGTGCGATTTCCTCTGTGTGGAATATCTTCCCCAGATAGCCACATGCTTCACTCCCCTACTTCCTTCAAGTTAATATATGTCACTTCTTTATAATTGGGATTCTTTCTCATTACCACAGTATTCCCTTTCTCCCTGCTTTATTTTCTCCATATTTATTATTACTTAAGGTAGATTGGTTGTAAAAAGATGTCATAATAATCTATTCCATCTTTGTATGCATGTTCATTTTCAATGGTTCTTTGACATTTTCTCATCAAAGGAGTCTTTTTTTTTTTTTTTTCCATTCCTTGAATCTGGATTAGCCTGATGAGTTGCTTTGACCGAAAGAATATTGACCAAAAGTGATCATGCAGAAACTTCAAGCCTAGTCCTCAAAGGTCTTCACAGGTCTACATTTTCACTCCTAGAACACTGCCCTGGGTTACTATGCAAAGAAGTCTATTGGAGGATGAGGCAAACTCTCCAAAATAAAGCCTGCTGGACCCGGTAACAATAGTCTGCACCAAATCCGAGACATGTGACTGAGGCCATCTTAGACCCTGCAGTCCCAGATGAGCCACTAGGTGGTTGTGCCTACATGATTGACCTCAGGGAAGACCATATAAACCACCAAGTTGAGCTTGCCCAAAGTTCATAAGCAAACAAACGACTGCTGTTAGAAACAACGAAGTCTACAGTGATATGATACATAGCAATAAATACTGATGTCATCATCTAAACTAATGTATCTTTTACATTTACGAACTGTTGTCTCCTTCCCTCTCCTCCACATAGAATGTGTCAAAGGACAGGGACTTTTTTGAGAAATCTGTTTTCTGTTTGTTTGTTCAGCTGCTGTCTTCTCAGAACCTAGAACTGTTCCTGATACATAGTATATGTGATAAATATTAATTAAATAGTAAATGTCTTATGGTATGTATACAACCTAATGGCGAAAACAGAAATGTCTAGATGCACTACGAAGTATTTTATAATCTGTGAATATAGTTCCTTTGATGAACATTGGGTAGCCTCTTAAGCCTTGCAAATCCATGAAATGGAGAAAGATTTAGGGATTAAGTTACAGTCTTCTATTTGCTCAGAATCACCAGTGGTAAAATAACCACTTTAATAATTTCAGAATCATTTTGTTTTTAACTTAGACTCATCTGGGGTATAGTTTATAGGATGATACAAAGCTTTTCCCATATTTTTTGGCCAGCTATAGTAAATGAGGTTTTGATTAAATTAATCATCCAAGGAACTATATATCTTTGTATGCCATCGAGGTGGAACATTTTATTTCAATGTACAAATCCACAACCATTTGAATCAAATAGAACGGAAATGCATTCACCAGCTATATTCCCATTGATTAGAAATAGTGTGACAAGCTGGGAAGTAAAATCATTAATCTCAGGTCTCCAACTAAGCATTTGCATTCTGTCAATTCCTAGAGAAAAACTTAGAAATTTGATAGATTTTCTAGAAATTTCCAAATATGTTTGTTTCTTATACCTAGATAAATCATGTGGTATTTTCAAAAGGATCCAGGTTTTACCAATAGGTTGGGTCTTGTGGATTCAGATATGTTTACCTCAAGCAGAAAAAATCTTACTTTAATGAATTTTAGCTGCACTTAAATATTCATATAAACATGTTTAATCAGTTACATTCAGTTTACAGACAGTGCATTAGAGCTATAACCCAAGTAATTGAAAGGATGATGGTGGTGTCATAATGGCAACCTTGAGGCATGCATATTTCTATTAGCATTTTGTTATTTTCATCATTCTAATTCCTTTATATTTAGCACTGAAATTATATGGTGAAACTGTATCCCCTGTAGAACATAATTTTTCCTTCCTTTTTATTTTATAGAAGCTTATAGTTGAGCCCAAGCTTTCAGGCCATTTAATTTATCCCCTTATTTCTCTGGATAGATTTTTGTCAAATCATGTATTTGCAATTAGTACTGAAGAGCAATTTTCCCTCAAAAATAATGTTTCCCCAGGTTCTGAAATATGTATGCAATATTTGTATTATGAAATATGCAAGAAAAAAAAGGAAATAGTCAATCTGGTAAACTGTGTATGTTTCCAAGAAGGAGTAGAATATAAATAGGAACAATGAGTCCACACATAAATTATCTAACTATAGACTAAATTTTGGGGAGGGGGGAAATAACATCAGAAACTCAAATTATCAATAATCACCCAAGGGAAATGGTAAAAAACTCATTAGGCAAATCTTTTTTTTTTTAAAGACTTTATTTATTTATTTGACAGAGATCACAAGTAGGCAGAGAGGCAGGCAGAGAGAGAGGGGGAAGCAGGCTCCCCGCTCAGCAGAGAGCCCAATGTGGGGCTTGCTGTGGGACTCGATGTGGGGCTCGATCCCAGGACCCTGAGATCATGACCTGAGCCGAAGACAGAGGCTTAACCCACTGAGCCACCGAGGCGCCCCTTCATTAGACAAATCTTAAAAAGATGAACTGAACACTTGAACTGAATTGAACACTACTGAAAACTGAACATTACTACTGAACATTACTGAACACTTGAAAAAGCTCCATTTTGGCAGGAAAGTGTGTTGTAAGAGAGCATTTTTGTTTTATCCTTTTCCAATGCTTTTGATTCCTATGAAAAGCAGGGAAAGGAGAAATCAAGATTTGACAAAATAGCAATCATAGTCATTTCTATATATTCTATTTGTTCATTAATACATACCGACAAGAATTTTTTTGTTTGCTTACTTTTAGGAATAAATTAACCATGATAAATTTAATCAGAGCTTGGGTCTGGCAAAAGTTCATCCTTGGTATCTTTAATGACACTCTCCTGGCATAACCACATAACATATCAGTAATATTGTAAATAAAGTATGCAGTTTTTATGTTGATGGTAGAAACAGCTGAGGGAGCAAATGACCTTGTTTGGGGTGTATATTCCTCTGGTCTAATACTGTATCTGCTCTCCTTGTATAAATAGCCATTCATATTTCACATAAAACTCCCAAATGAGTGGTCAATAAATACAACTCTATTATTTGGGCAAAGCATCACTAGATTCAGGACTCTGTACATGAGTGTAATCCCTAAAAGATAGTTCCATAATAAGTAGTATCAAAGCCAGGTGTAGCTGTCAAGTTTATTACCATCCCCTGGTATACCCATTTGGATAGTTAAATTTCAATCAAAGGAAAAACGTTAATTTAGTTTTTAACTATAGATCAAAAAATCTATACTTGTATATGTTGGCATAACAATAGTTCTATAAACAGCTCAGACAGCAAATGGTTTCAAATGATTAGCTGTGACATGAGCCAAGGTTTTACTATGAATATAACTACAGAGAAACACTTTCTTAGGACCAGACCAAGTGTATGTGAAATGGAAAACTTGCTTGTCTTGACTAAAGAGGTTTCCTCTCTGCTGGGCATTTTAAAGATAGCAAATTGGCCCCTCTAGTAGAAGACGAAACTGTGTATTTGGCAGACTTATCACTTCTACTGCTTAAAGGGATGATATCAAAAACATTAAAAATAAATCAGATTCACACTGAAAATAAATGTTAAAAAGACAGGTTTTAATGAATATGCGTTGTTTGATAAAAATAGTGGTAACAATGACCCAGATGTATTAAGCATGTATAGCATGCCAGGCACTGTGCTCACAGCTTTACAGATATCATCTCACTTTGTCTCACAAGCAATCCTACAAAGAGAGCACAATTATCATTATGCCCATTTTACAGATACATTCACAGGGGTTGAAAACTTTCTCAAGACCACACAGTGGTTACCACTGGAACTTCACTTGGATTCCTATCATGCAGTTATATAAGTTATGTAAGAATTACATAAGTTACATAAGAATCCTGGCACTTTTCCACTCATTCGTTATTTTACTCATTTAACTAATATTTATTGAGCACTTACTCATTCAGGGTTGAGTGCTTATGAACCTAGGGTGAGGACCCAGAGCCTGGCTGCAAGCCCAGATAAAGGCAGGGATAGTAAACTGCTCTTGTCTCAATTGCCAACTCTGATACAGCGGCAGGAGTTGTCTGAAAAGCATGTCATGCACCCCATGGCTCAGGTCAGGTCAGAAACAAACAATGGAAGAGAGATGAGCAAAGTCTACGATGTGTGATGATGTGGGAATAGCCATACAAGTCTCAAGTATTTGATTTCCTTGAGCTAGTGGATAACAGAAAAATAGGAGAGAGGCTCAGAAGTCAGTGGTCAGATGGAGCTGGGTAAATGGAAACGTGAATGCTTTGGAAGTGATGTTAAAGCAATATAGGGGTCATTAAAAGCAAGAATTAAAAACAGAGCCCACCATGCAGGGCCAAGTCAAGGGCAAGCACAAAGTAAGTAAGGCAAAGTATGCATCAGGTGCTAAATAGAAAGGTGTGACACAGGGCTCCTGGGTGGCTCAGTGGGTTGAAGCCTCTGCCTTCGGCTCAGGTCATGATCCCAGGGTCCTCGGATGGAGCCCCGTATCGGGCTCTCTGCTCAGCGGGGAGCCTGCTTCCTCCTCTCTCTCTCTGCCTGTCTCTCTGCCTACTTTTGATCTCTGTCTGTCAAATAAATAAATAAAATCTTTAAAAAGAAAGGTGTGACACAGGAGTCTGAGCTGTTCAAAAGAATGGTTGAAGTCAGGAAAATGGGCTCTCCCTAGAAAATGAAAAGATGAAACTAGGTATTCCGGAGAGATAGTGTGTGGTTTCTGAACTTGGATAACTAAGTTTAAAAATCTGCTGCAGGCACAAGAGACAGACTATCACTCCATAATCTGTCTAAATCAAGAGGTAAGAAGTGGACCAAATGGAGGGAGAGGTGGTTGGGCTTTGTCAGGCTCAACTTAATATTCCCCAACTAGATGGAGTGAAAAGTTGACTCTAGCCCAGCAGTAGGGCCAAGTTTAGTCTCTCCAGGCCTGCTTCTTGGCCAAATAACTTCCTGTTTTTCATATTTGCTTTGGTGATGCACCGCTCTCTTCTCCCAGGTAGATATCAGAGTTGACAGCTGTTAATCCCACTCTAGTATAAATAAACCCTGCCAGGGCTGGCAATGAACAGGTGCATTTACACTCACCTGGATCAAACCAGAGTCTCCTGAGAATATAATTTGTGCAAACAGCCCTTATCCCACTTGGCAACTAGAGGATTTAGTACAAATTGTGGAACCTAGAGCCTACAGTTTAAGCCAAGTGGCCTGGAAGAGAGATAAGCACACACTTCTGAGATGCGTGTGGTAATTAGCTCCCAGCAGCATAAAATATTCAACTCAGAATGAGGAATTTTAATTTCATTTCAAAAGCTCTTTCAAGGGAAAGGTCTCGGAGTTTAACATTTGCTACGAGACTTTACATAAATGGCTACCTGCCAATTAGAATCTGTTTTCCAATCATTCGTGATCTAATATATGAAAATGAATTATGTGGTTCAAGATGAAATAAAAATCTATAATCCTCTGTCCAGTGCTGAAATATTAAATCACATTGAAGGGGTGAGCAGTGAAGGGGAACAAGTTGTTGATTTATACATAAATAACAAGTGTGTTGTGCAACCAGTACTCAACAGAGCCAGCAAAGCAATTGGCTCATCTTGATGCGGGGAAAATGTGGATTTCTAAAAATTTAGGGGAAGAATTCAGCATCTAGAAGATCAAATCAAATTATGTTCCTGGACAGGAGGTCTCGAGGAAAGGAGGAGCTACCAGTCTGCTCTTACTTCTTAAGAGGTGTGATGCTGCACCATCACAGGACCCATGAACCTGAGCATGGCTTAGCATTCCCCCCGCCACCATCCCCAGGGAAGACATCAGACAGTAAGGGACAGCTGACTTTGCAGCTCAGTGCAGCATATTTTAAGACAGCTTATTTTTCATTGCACCTGGAAGGCTAAGTGCACTCAGTTATACCAAGGCCATTTTTTTCTTTTTTTAAATTCAAGCTGGATAGAAAGCCCCCAGGACTCTGTGGAGTTTGTATTCTCTTATCCAGTGTCTTTGAAAACTTAGTGGCTGCTATCATGGCTTGAACTGGGTCCTCCAAAAAGGTATATGGAAGTTCTGATCCCCAATACTTGTGCATGAGACTTTGTTTGGAAACAGCAGACGTAATCAAGTTAAGATAAAGCCATACAGAATTAGAGGGGGCCTTTAATCCAATATGACTGGGAGTCTTACAAGAAAAGGAAAATGTAGAAGCATATATAGATAAACAAGAGGAAATGTTACATGACAACGAGGAAGAGACTGATGCATTGAGGCTGTGAGGAAGAGAGCACCCGGGGTTATCAGAAGCTAGAAGGAAGAATCCTTTTCTAGAGCCTTCAGAAGGGCCATGGCTCTGTGCACACCTTGATTCAAACTTCTAGCTTCTAGAACCATGAGATAAAAAATTTCTGTTATTGTAAACCATCCAGTTTGTAGTAGTTGGTTAAGACAGTACTAGAAAACTGATACAGATATCTTTATTCTGAGAAAATTTATTTAGAACCCTGAAATATTAAACAAATATTAAACAAAGTTGCTATAGTCAAAGCTGAAACGAAAAATCACAAATTACCACCCCAAATGTCGCCATTCCATTGTGCAGTGTGAAACCTGAGGGCCCTCTGAGGAACACTTTGCTCTTTCAGGGGCATGGATAAACACATGCTGAATATTTTATTTTAATCTTAAAAAAATACATTTCTAAATTTTCACATATCAGGAACACTCTAAATGAATTTCCATAAACTGAAGACATCCGTGTAATGAGCGCTTTCATCAAGCATGGTAGCATCACTAGCATCCCAGAAGCCCCTCATATTTCCTTCTATGCTCCCAATGGCGTCTTCTCTCTTAACCACTAATCAGCATGTCTTTTTGATTTTTTAAGTAATGGACATCTTTTAAATTATTTTTGGAGGCAGGGTTTTAAAAAAAAAAAAAGTCAACTGATTCTCTGCCAAATTTCTTTTTTTTTTTTTAATTTATTTATTTGAGAGAGAGAGAGAGAGAGATCACAAGTAGGCAGGGAGGCAGGCAGAGAGAGAGGGGGAAGCAGGCTCCCTGCTGAGCAGAGAGCCCGATGTGGGGCTCGATCCCAGGACCCTGAGATCATGACCTGGGCTGAAGGCAGAGGCTTAAGCCACTGAGCCACCCAGGCGCCCCTCTGCCAAATTTCTTGAATAGTCAGTAATCACTTTGTATTTGTCATAGTACCTAGAGATGTGGGCATCTTCTAGCACATAGCAATCTCAAATCCATATGTCAATTTAATTTAGAAATATAAAAATTCCACTTAAGAAAGTTTTAATAATTATCTAATGCAGTCATATCCTTTTTTCCCTCTTCTTTCTAAATTCTGTAAGCTTTCAGTAGGTCATGCCTATGTTACTATTTTGCTGTCTGGTTAGGTAGGATAGCTTCTAAAATCACTTTTTTAGTCCTATTTTTAGAATACTTTCCACGTGAGGAAGTTACGTATAAATTAAAGGAATTGCATCTAATTAACTAATTTTAATGCATTAATATGTACTCTCCCGTCTAGATGAAGGCTGAATGTGTATAGACAAAGTAATATTATTATTGTTGTTTCTACATCTGCTCACAGAATTGATGAAGTGACTTCTAAAACTATCCAGCATTTAGTAGTGTGAATTTGTGTCAAGTATTGCTCTATGTGCTTTTATATGTTTTAAATTACTCAACCACATAACAACTCAATGAGATAGGATGGCTGTTATTCACATTTTAGTGCTAAGGAAACAGGTCACAGAGAGTCTGAATAAATTCCCTAAGGTTACAGATGAGTGGAGCTCAGATTCACACTTAGCCTGGCTAACAGTTGGAGTCCATAGTCATCTTGTTATACAAGTTTTAACAGAATAACATTCAATACAATGATGATATTATAGAAATAAAAATAAAGACAAGGAAAGATAAATATAAAAAAATACAAAGAGTCCTTATATTTTTGCAGTTGAGCTCAGAAATGCTTTTGTTTGCACCTCTTCAGAGTAATCATACAAACAAACCAAACAAACCCAAACCATTCAACGACTTAGATCATGCAGAAGCAAATTAAAAAAAGATTTTTTTAAGAAGAACAGCAGCTTTTCAAAAAGCTTTTCCAAATATTGAATTTGAGAATTAATTCTTCAAATTATAAATGCATTAATGCTTTGACCCAGCAATCCTACTCCAAGGGATTTATCTAACAGATAAACCTGCACACGTACAAAAGTGACTCATGTGTAAGGCTAATCATAAAAGTATTGGATTTATTAGCTAGAGGCTAAATACAGCTCAAAGTTCTGTTATTAAGCACTAGTTAGAGACTGTGCATCCAATATGCAGACATGAGAAGAGCTCCAAACATACTCTTAAATGAAACGAATAAATAAATGCCCACTTCAGAGTATGTATATAGCATGATATACTTTGTATATAGCATTAAACTTTGTGAAATAAATTAAGAAACTAACTATATCTGCTTGTACATGCATGAAGATACGCTGGAAGGATAATTAAAAGAAAAAAAAAGTCAAAAGTCTTCTTTCTCTCACATGAGACATTTACAATTTCACTTGTTCTGCTTTTGAAACATACTACAAAGCTATTTATTTTTTCTTAATTTCTATTTTTTGAAGATTTTTAAAAATATATTTGAGAGAGTGAGCAAGACAGAATGAGCAGGGGAAGGGGTTAAGGGAGAAGCAGACTCCCTGCTGAACAGGGAGCTCAGTGTGGGGTTCAGTCCCGGGATTCTGGGACCATGACCTGAGCTGAAGGCGGATTCTTAACTGACTGAGCCATGTAGGCGCCCTCCACAGATCTGCTTCTAACAACCTCCCACTGACTGGCACCACCATTATGTCATGTCTGCACAGTCATAACAGCTGCCCCCTTTGAACCTTCCAACCATTTCAACATGGCAGCCAGAGTGATCCTCTTAAAAGTATCTGTCACTCCTCTGCTCAAAATTTTCCCATCTCAGAATGAAAATCAACCAATATTATGTATGACTTACAGAGCTTTATATAATTTGGATCTAAATTATTGCTTTTAACTTACTCTCTGCTAATCTTTCCCTAGTTCACTTAGCTGGCCCCATTGTTGTATCCAGAATTTAGAAATGTACTCATTAACTAAGAAAACAATGCCTCTAATGCATATTTTCTTCTGGAATGGAAATATTAAATTTCTTATTATCAGAGGCTCTTATATTTTAATATATGTTGGCATGCATGAATATCCATATATTTACAAACACAAAAACCCAGTACACACATATATAAAGAGAGAAATCATCATGATGTTAAGCACAAAATAGAGCTTTGTTTTGCTTTTAGGGCTGCATGAAAGGCTCCATGGGTATGCAAGAGATTGAGCAACTTGAAAACAGTCTTGAGAATGAGATTTAATGACTGAGCAGAAAAAAATTTGAGAAAATAATTTACAACAGTTTAGCTTAATAGCAAGGAAGCCTAAGTGAGGCTGGGAATGAAGTGTTGTTCTGGACTCAAGCAGCTCTAGGATCTTCCCAGTAGCTGTTGACAAACATCCATTCCAGCTGTCCACCATTAAAATGACTCAGAGCTTCCACTTCTGTTTCTTTCCCATCTCTATGTCTCCAAGTTCTACTTGCTTAAGAGAAAATATTCTGCCTCAGCTCATCTTTTTAAGATGAGTCTCACATTGTGGGCTGTTGCCCAATATTCATTCATCATGATCTAACCAGCTACTGCCAGGGAGGCAAGATGACATGAACCATTGCCCAAATTGTGGCGTGAGGAAATTTTCTGAAAAAGGAAGCTAGATGAGATAATCCCCAAACACGCTGTAACCCAATGTGTCTAATGTATGTTTCCCAGTCTCTAGGAGAGGGCCAAGTAAATAGGTGATCAATAAATATTTGTAAAATGAAAAATACATCCACGTGTGGTAGGGATATATGCCCATGTTCTTGGGACATCTATCCAATGCTTTTAATGCCTAACATAATCCAATACTTGTAGGCACAATCACAATATAATGACCCTTTCCAGAATATGATAATTGCATCCAGTTTCTGAATCCATAGACAATGCAATATTGCTGTTCCTAAAATCGATGTTGTCGGTCGCTGAGTTTTTTTCCTGTACTTGTTATTCTCTAGTTCAGGATTGGCAAACTCCAACCAGTGGGCCAAATCCTTCCCACTGTTTTTTTGTTTTTGTTTTTGTTTTAAAGATCTCATTTATTTATTTGACAGAGAGACGCACATCGAGAGAGGGAACACAAGCAGGGAGCCTGATGCTAAGCTCGATTCGAGGACTCTGAGATCATGACCTGAGCTGAAGGCAACTGCTTAATGACTGAGCCACCCAGGTGCCCCTCCCCCAGCCCTGTCTTTTCTTATAAGCAAAGTTTCATTGGAATGCAGCCATGCTCATTTATTCATGTATCATGTATGGCTGCTTTCAAAATACATTGACAGAGTTGAGCAGCTGTGACAGAGACCAGAGATTTTGATCCAGAAGAGTAAAATATTTATTATCTGGCTCTTTACAGAAAAAAATATATGCTGACCACTGCTCTAGTTAATTTATTTGTTTTATTCCACAAATATTTAACAAGCACCTACTAGAAGCTAAGCATTGGCCTCCTTGCCAGAGATTCAGAAGTCAACTAAACAAAGTCTTTGATGATTTACAGGTTATATTTTAGGGGGGATGGTGGACAAACAATAAGAAAAGATTACATACTATGAGGAAGATTTGGGTACTATAGACAAAATTTGACAAATGATAAAGCAGTGCCTAGTGGCTGGGGTCATGGCTATTGCTCTATCATCTAGCAGAAGCCTAATCATGAAAAACTTTTTCAGTAAGGTGATATCTGAGTAGAAGTCTAAAAGAAATAAAGAAGAGATTAGTGTCGGTATCTGCAGAAAGTGTGTTCTAGAGAGGTAATAATAAATTCTTCCTCTAACAACAGAGCTCCAAAATACATTAAAAAAAACTGACAGATTTAGAGGGAAAAATGGGAAATTTGAAATAATAGAGATACTCCCACTTTCAAGGATGGGTAGAATTATGTGGAGGATCATAAATGAAATGGAAGACCTGAATACAATATTAAACATGACAGATAACTATAGATCCCTCCACCCACAGCAACAGAATACACATTCTTCCTAAGAATACATGGAGCATTCTTTAGGATAAACCACATTTTAGGCCATAAACAAGTGTAGTGAATTTAAAAGTACTGAAACCATACAAGGAATATTTTCAACCACATAAAATTAAAGTACAAATCAGTAACAGAAGGATATTTGTATATTTTACAAAAATGTAGAAATGAAACAACACATGGCTAGGTAATCAATGGATTAATGGGTAAATCAGAAGGGAAATAAGAAAATATTTTGAGATAAATGAGAATAAAAATAAAACCTCAGAACTTATAAGATGCTGCTTAAACAGTGTTTAGGTAGAAAGTTATGGCTGCTAGCACCTAAATTTAAAAAGAAAATAAAAAAATCAATAAGCTAATTATTGAAAAAGAGAAAAGAACAAGGTAGCTAAGTACAGAGCAAACAGAAAGAAGGATATAAAAAACTAGAACAAAACTAAATGAAGTAGAAATTTAAAAAATAACAGAATAAATCAATGAACTAAAAGAATGATCTATAAAATTGACAATGTCCAGCTAATCTGAAGGGGAAAAAAAAAGGAAGAAAACTTAACTTATTAAAATATGGAGCAAAAGGGGGGGCATTACCAACATCACAGAAATAAAGAGGATTTTAAGGGCGCACTATTAACACCTGTATGGCAACAAATTAGATAATGTAGATTAAATGGAGGAGGACTTGGAAAGATACCAATTACCAATCCTGAGTCAAGCAAGAAGAAATAGAAAATCTGAATAGATCTATAACAACCAAAAAAGATCAAATTAATAATTAAAAACATCTCACATAGAAGAACCCTGACCAGATGACTTCACTGATTAATTCAAAGAATAATTAATACCAATTTTTCACAAGAAGAGAAAGAAACAAGTGCCCTACTAATTTTTTATGTGGCCAATGTTACTCTGATACCAAAACCAGGCAAAATAGCCAAAGGAGAGAAAACTATAGACCAATAACTCTTATAATAAATATCTCTTATAGGGGCGCCTGGGTGGCTCAGTGGTTAAAGCCTCTGCCTTCAGCTCAGGTCATGATCTCAGGGTCCTGGGATCGAGTCCCGCATCGGGCTCTCTGCTCAGCAGGGAGCCTGCCTCCTCCTCCTCTCTCTCTCTGCCTGCCTCTCTGCCTACTCGTGATCTGTCTGTCAAATAAATAAATAAATAAATAAATATCTCTTATAGACATAGAAATCCTCAACAAACACGACCAAACAAAATCTAGTAACATATAAAGAAAGATTTATATAGCCAGGCCAAGTGAGATTTAGTATTCCCATACAGGTTGGCTTAACAACAAAGGTCAAGAATAATATATACTTCTGTCTCAGCTGCAAAAGAAACTAGCATCTGAGAGTCTGAAAACAATGGAATCAAAAAAAATTAAAAAACATATAAATAACTGCATTCCAAATTCATGGTAATATACTGATATTCTATATAAAACTGATTACATCAGAAACAATATCTGCAACCTAGTCACCTTACAGTAATCCTACATCATTTTCGAGACTCCAGTAGTGTTTTGCTCTAGCAAGATTGGGAAACAAGTCTGTTGTGGTGGGGCTAATACTTTCAGTTCTTTCAGAGCTATCTTTGACTTAATTGGGATAGGGTGGAGGTTAACAGTGTTCTAAGTTTTATATTTGACCTTTGTTCATAAGAATCAATGTCACGATTTACAACATTTCAAAACTGCAGAAATAACCTATGTCAGATGAACTTCAACCAAAAGCCCCATTTATAACCAGAGCTTGATGTATAAACTGTCAGATTGATGTAAACTTGATGTAAACTCAGATTACACTTGTGTTCTGGACACAGGAATTACATTGTCTTGGGCAACAGTAATAGTAGTAGTAGTAGTAGTAGTAGTAGTAGTAGTAGCAGTAGTTGTTGTTGTTTTCTCTTCCTTCAAAGAACAGACACTAGATACAAAGTTACAGGTCAGACCAAAAGAAGCTACAAGAAAGCTTCATATGATGTTCTTATAAGATTATGATCCTTTGGGTGCCTACGTGGCTCCGTGGGTTAAGTGTCTGCCTTCAGATCAGTTCGTGATCCTAGGGTCCTGGGATTGAGCCCCACATCATTCTCTTTGCTGAGCAGGGGTACTGCTTCTCCTTTTCCCTGTCGCTCTGCCTACTTGTGCTCTCTCTCTCTGTCAAATAAATAAATATAATCGTTAAAAAAAAAAAAAAAGAGAGAGAGAGAGAGAGAGAGAAACTGAGATTACAGGTCTTTGCTTTCACAACCACTCCCGGGACAATTTTACTCAAATATTTTAGGGTGATAAAATAATTCATGTTTAGAAGCTATAGGATCCAATGACTAATGAGCCAGTTTGAATCAGAGGACCTATTTGCAAGTCTTACTTTTGAAATTAATATAAGAAAAAGGAAAAAAAAATGTTTAGGGTATATCCTTACATAGTATATCCCCTCCCCAAATAAAAGTGTAGTCCATGTGGAAGTAACAAAAACCTCTGCATGTCTGAACAAAAACTATAGTCATTCCTCTGCTGATAGTAAATGATCACCCACCTGCAAACACCATTTAACTGTCCCTGCTGGACCAGGACAATTTTGATTCTTCTCAAACCTACTGAGACTCCACTGAGCTGCCATCTTCTTCACTAGGATTGCTGACAGGGAAAGAATTGTCAGAAGTGTCAATTTCAGTGTGGCAGGAGCTTCTCTGATAATTACTTCCAACAATGGGGGAGAAGAGAAAATGCTGTGAGTAACGGAATTCGGTGGACAGTATATGTAGGATAGATAAGCCTAACATTTGTGTCTCTTGAGATCTTTAAATTTCTTCACTTAAATCCTGATAATGGATCTGGTCATTTGATGTCAGCCATCATAGCTAGCCTTGAATGTAAATTTCTATCCATCAAATCAGAAAATTTTTCCATCCACAGCTGGCTGCCTACATGAGTACACTGAAGACAGAATCACTGGCATGAGACACCAGTAAAATTAATTTGGCTGAATGTAAAATTATGGCCTATTTTGGCAGTATCTGTCAAAATGCAAAAGATACATTCTCTTTTGCCAAGAAGTTCCACTTGAAAGGATTCAGATACTCTGGTATGAAATCCCCAAGATGTATATATAAATGTGTTCACTGAAGCATTTTTTTGGTGATAGCAAAAACCTGGAGACAAAAGTTGATCAATAGAGAGTAGATTTAATAAATCACAGTGTATTGATACAATGAAATTCCAAACAGTCTTTTAAAAAGACAAAAGAAATCTATACATTCTGCCTTGGTAGGTGTTCATGAAAAAATTTTTTATTAGAAAAAATTAAATTAAATTAAATTAAAAACAGTATACATAATACTATGAAATGATAGCATTAAGTACTATATTTGTTGCATAGCAACAAAGTTAACAATGGTTAACTACATACATCTGGTGGTGGGATTGCAACTGAGGGGATCTTTTATTATTCCCCTCCTTTTTTAACTTTTATACATTTGATTTTTACAAAGGCAAAAATTAATTCTATTATTAATTTATTTAAATGTCAAAACTCAGTGATAGAAAATTATATTAAATTGCATCTGTTTTTCATGGTGGAAGAGACATGAAATTTTTTACTCTTAAATTTTACCTCGACACTTATGCTCCCCAGTATTTGCCTTGATCACTCCCATTGTCCGTGGCACATCTTTATGAAATAGGAAATTTCTCTGGGTTTAGGGGTGCATTCTTGGACTCTTGAGTAACTAAAGAGATTGACCATTTACTGTAGACCTCCTAGGAACTTGGCTTTAAAGAGCAGAGCCAGCCTGCTCCAGATGCCAATGTCTTTGAGATCACTTTGGATAGATCATATAACTATAACTCGTTGAAAAACTGTTATATATGATAAATGAAGAATTATTCAAAATCATTATGGGGAGATTTTTATTTACAAAGGATTAATTCTTGTTAATTTACTAAAAGCAAGTAACTGGAGATTATACCTCACAACTGAACCTATGAAATCACAAAATGTCGAATGTCTCATGTTTATAGTGAGGGTTAGGGCAGATACCAAGGGACTGGCTGTTCTCAGAAGCAGAAATAGTACCCATTAGGTCTGAAGGACAAAGTGTGCCAAGAATGCAGCCTTTGGGTTCTTAATTTATTATCACATTATGATAGTCATCTAGAATTCTTGGCTGAATTCTTGGATGAATCACAGTACCTACTTTGTAAAGTTCTATGAGAATCAAACTAGTGGATATTGATAAAGCATTTAGAAGTGTGTGGCTTCTAGAGCAACCTTGAATTATCAAAATTATTCTACCATTGCTTTAGATAAAATAAACCCAGGGCCCTGTGAATATGTCATCTAATTGCAGTCCTTTATTCAATTAACAAAAAAAAATGTAGGAGGAGGGGAAAAAAAAAGCCCCTATTGCCCAGAAAAACTACATTATTGATTCATGAGGATATTTTCAAGAGGTTATGAATATACACTTAAAACATCATTAATGATCTCGATATGAATTTTCTAAAAACCTATGGAACTATTCAGCAAGTAAGAAACATTTTTCCCATATGTAGCAGCATTGATAAACAGTGTGGCATCCAGAAGAATACATTCTGACAATCATTTCACATGCTGCTTTTTTATTTTTTAATTGAAGTACAGTTGACACATAACGTCATATTAGTTTTAGGTGTACAACACGGTGATTGGACAACACTATAGGTGTTCACAAGTGTAGCTACTGCCTGTCGTCATCTGACACTATTACAATATCATTGACTATATCCCTTTTGCTAAAAGCAAGATTTTTGAACAGCATTCACTTATACCATTTTTAATGTGAATTAATTGCCAGAATCTATCTTTATCAGAGAAGGCTGTGAAATATTACTTGCCTTCCTGCCTACATTTGGATAGCCCAGGATAGGCTGAGGTAATAAATAAACCTTAAAGTTTCATTGGCTTATCACAACAGAGATTTATTTCTTGGTCCATAGCTGGAGCAACTCTCCTCCAGTCTTAGCTACAGTTTCTGGAAGAGGTGGCCTGAAGGGACCTTGAAGATGTTTCTAAAAAGTAAAGCAGAGGTGAAGTCAGTCTGTATCAGTTTGGCCACATTCTATTTACTCGATGGGCTCAGCGTCACCACATGGGAAACTGCTGAATTAACCTGGCTATGCGCTTGGGAGATGCAGGCAAAGTGGAGAGCTCAGAACCTAGTCTCTGCCATATAATCTGCATACACAAATTATTTGGAATTCTACATGTTGATGAGCCTCGAAAGTGAAAATCAAATTCGTCTTATTGATGACTAGAATAAGGTCTGGAACACAGCAGGAGCTCCAAGAATATTGGTGGATTAACTGATGTAAAGCTACAACTTTTTTAAAACTAAACAATTTTGAACTGATTACCTCTAGTACCAACTGATTACAAAAAGTTCCTCTCATTCAGGAATTTGTTTTCAGGTATGATTTTCTTTTAAAGATTTTATTTATTTATTTGACAGACAGAGATCACAAGTAGGCAGAGAGGCAGGCAGAGAGAAGAAGCAGGCTCCCTGCTGAGCAGAGAGCCAGACCTGGGGCTCGATCCCAGGACCCTGGGATCATCACCTGAGCCGAAGGCAGAGGCTTTAACCCACTGAGCCACCCAGGCACCCCTGATTTTTTTTTAAATTCTTATTTGCATTTCATTATATATTTTTAAATATATCGCATTATTATGATTAAATTGAAATTATTCTCCCTCTTACTTTAGATTTCTGGGAAGCAATACAGATTTTCCACTTTGGGTAGTGTGTGTGTTTCTCTTAAAATCATTGAATAAGACAATTTATGTGTATTATAATATGTAATATATGTTAATATCTAATCATACAGTTGGTATAAATACATAGCAAGAATTGTGTTTGTATTCCTCAAATAACAAAGTTTGAAAATCCCAAGCTTCGAAAAAGCTTGAATTCAAGTCATATATTAGTCATAAATTTAAAATAGAGCTGATGCTTACATGTAACCATTAGAGACAGAGTAGCTCATTTGGAATAAAGCCAATCCTAAAAACAGCAAATGAATTCACAACTTACTTCTCAAGTCTATCCTTAGTATTATAACTTATATAATACTTGTCTAAATTTACATACAGTATTCAGGGTTAGTTATTGTTTAAACTAACAGACATTTAAGTTTAAAAATAAAAGAAATAAAAACAATACATGAATTGGCTCATTTCCCCTACTTGTCCTTAACAAGGTCAAGTATTTGACATTCCCAGTGTTTGTATTTGTGTGTGTGTTTATGAAATGTTCCTTAAATGAGACTGGGAAAATATTACTTTCTAGAAATTGTATTTCAAGTTAAGTAGACTTGATAGCTGTTCAAAAATTTCACTGAGAGCCATATATTATGGAAAACTGATTCAGTGTATTACTAAAATATTATACATAATATATAATATTCTAATTCAGGATAAATGTTAGTTTTCAACAAATATTTATTATCTGGTTGCATATGCTAAATTCTGGGACTACAGGAAAACAGATCCTGCCCTTCAAATAATGGGGAAGGCAGACACTTAAATCAATGTGCTAAATGCCAGAGAGTAATTTCCACTAATCAACTTGGAGCAACCTGGAAAGAACTTCTAAATCTATTTGAAGAAATATAAGTGAGGGATGTGATTTATCAGAGAGGAATTTAAAATTAAACTATGTTAAGAATACATAGAAATTTTCCAGGTATTCAAATGTGGTAAAACTGTTACAGGTAAAAGAATACTGTTAATGTGCAAAGATAGTATATTTGAGGAACTCAGGCTATGGCAGTGTAGCTGGAGGTAGGCAGAAGGTAAGAATGGAGGCCTGGGGCACCTGGGTGGCCCAGTCTGTTAAACATCTGACTTCGGCTCAGGTCATAATATCAGGGTCTTGGTATCCAGCCTCTCATTGGGCTCCTTGCTCAGCGAGAAGTCTGCTTGTCCCTTTCCCTCTCCCTCTGCCCTTCTGTCTGCTAATGTTCTCTCTGCCTCTCTCTCAAACAAATAAATAAAATCTCTTAAAAAAAAATAGTGGGGGCCAGCTATGTAATTTGCAGACCCCAGTGCAAAATGAAAAACGCACGGCATTTGCCGAAGGAATGTGTTTATGTGGGAATGGGGAAAACTGAATTTCCCGTCCTTATAGGGTCTGTTGTCCCATCCTCCAAGGGGATGATAACTTCCAAGCTGGAATGCACTGCATGTGCTGGGTACCTGAATGGTGGCAAGGGGTGTACAATATTTCCACGAAGTCATCTGCCACCACCTCAAAGGGTGCATGGCCCATGGTGCTGCCTCCCTAAATGGGACCCTACAGCCTTGCCTTTCCCAGACTGCCACGGGGAATGTGTTGGAGCCCTCCTTTTCTATCCTCTCCTCACACCTACACCCAGGACCCAACTTGGCCCCAAATTAAAGGCAATGAAATTCAAGTCTGGCTCTACTATTGCAGTCCAGTCATCATCCCCAGCTGACGGTGGCAGAGATCACTAGGCAGTTGTGGGGAAGGAGGCCCGAGAACATGTTCTCCAGGTGAAGGATGGCATGGACCATGTGTAATCCCATTATCCATGCCCCTGTCACATGCTTCACTATCCATTGGACTTCACCCACAAAACACTAATTAAAGATAACCTTAATAAATATTTGAGGACAGCAACTCAGAGCATCAAGCCTTAAGCTGCTCTAGTCAGCTTAAGCCTTTGCTGCCTCTGGGAGCTACACCTGGGGCAGCAAAAAATTAGAGTAATTAGAAATTACTACTGCCTATGTTTTCATGCTAGTGTGTTTGGACTTTACATTGGAAGTAAATAGTTGGCATGAAAGTACTATGTTTAACAAAGTACTAACATCAAGGGCAAGTAATGGCATTATATAATTGAAGAGATATATAAACTAAGATTCAGAAACATTGCAGAGTTCTTACATTAAAAATGGTTTATTTCAAACTTTTATTTTTATGACTTGAATGAAACTCACCATCACTATTTTAGGCCATGGTTCTATTGGGTCATATTAGCAGAAGCATCTGATGATTTGATTTCAAAATTATAAAACGTTGGATCCCTGAAGATTGAATTTCTCTTACATGTTTAATAAAATGAAACCAGGAGATGAATATTGCCAAAATACAAAACTCAATGGATAACTTCCTTCTTATAAATTGATATTTACAATGGAGATTATATTTAAAGCCTTTCTGTTGCAAAATGTGTACACAACAACTTTGCTGGAAACCAATAAATAGACTGCAATAAAACCACAGGATACTATGCCATATGAGTCTTGGAAATTAAATTAGCTCCTGGAAAGTACAAACTTATGCCCCTCCAGAATTTTATAAAATCAAGGTCATGATATTGTTAAACAGCTTATTTGATAGAAATCTCAGTACATTAATAATCTGATTGCTCCAAATTTGTATGCTTGTATGGCATACTTGTATGCTTAATTTAAAGCCATTATCTTCACTGAGCCAGTCACCTACTCTTTCTAGAATTTAAATAATGCTTTTTTTTTTCTCTTTCAAACATGGCTGCAATGATTCTGCTACAGACTTATTGTCATAATATTTACAAAATGCTTCTGAGTAGATTTTTCTCATAGAATTTCAAGCTTAATTTAACTTGTCCTACAGACAAAATAGAATGATATCATAGCCAATAGAAAAACACAGAAGTGAGTCAAACTCATGTTTCAAGACCATGAGTTTATCTAGGCAAACTTTTTTGTGGGCCCTATAGCCCATCCATGAAACTTTAATTATAAGATCATTCTTATTCTCTCACTTGCTTCTACAGTCATTGAAAGCTTTTCTGGTTCCTGACCTTCCCTGCTCTATCCCTTGATGCCATATTTAATGTTGTTCTCCAACCAGTTAGTCAATATTTTCAAATTTATTTGCCCTTATTATAAATATTTATGGAGACCTGTATTTTGAAAGATAATGTTAATGAGACAAATTTCACTTTGGGGAAATGATTTCTTGCTTCATTGTTTTTTATGTCAAAAATTTTAAATACTTTTCAGTTAGGTTCTACTTAATAAAAATGGATACATGTTATGTAATGACTTTAAAATGAAGAGTTCATGAACACTCTGTTACACCATTTTGATTTTCCTGGATTCTAATATGTAAATCAGGATTCTACAAAATACGGGTAGAAAACTAAAACTTTTGAAGACAGAGAGTTGGAAGAGTCCTAGTATCAGACAAAGGAATATGATAGAAAACTGGAGAATGCATACACTGCTTAAATTCATTCAAATTGCATTTAAGATTTTTAACTAACTCTACTAGCCAACAGGGGCAGATTGTTTTCAAGAACCGTCATGACAAAACCTCACATGCCTTTCACAATAAGACTTTACCATCCTCATAATTGAAAATGTGATCATCCTCCTCTCTTCCCTATAAATTTGGCCTGTCCCCTTGACTAGTTTTGGCCACTGGAATGCAGCCAAAGGTGTGTGGCTTCCAAAGTTGATCTTTATAAACTCTTGTAGTTTCTGTCTTCATGCTTTTGGAATGCAGATCACTGCCTGGAGAGCTTCATAATATGAAAGAGGCCAAGTGAACCACACAGAAAACCAAAAGAGGGGAACCAAAGTGACCTTTACAGCCTATGCTAACTAAGGTCCACTCTTCTTCCTGCAAAGTGTAACCACACTAGTAAACCCAGGTAAGTCCAACAGAGGAACCACCCAGCCACCCAACAGGATCATAAAAAATAAGTTGTTATTGCTTAAACCACTAAGTTTGGGGTGTTATTTACCTATCAATAACTGATACATTACCAAACATTATCTCTCCCAGTTTGTGACCCTAACTCTAAACCCATATGAAATTCAATTAAAACTTCAAGATCAGGGCACCTGGGTGGTTCATTCACTTTAGTGACTGCCTTCAGCTCGGGTCATGATCCCAGGGTGCTGGAATTGAGCCCCACATTGGGTTCCCTGTTTAGTGGCGGGTCTGTGTCTGCTTCTGCCTCTGCTCTTCCCCTCCACTAGTGCCTTCCCTCTGGCTCTCTCTTTCAAATAAATAAATAAAATCTGAAAAATAGAAACAAAATTTTTTAAGACCTAGAGGAATAAAATTGTATTAATTAATTAATTTCATATAATTGTTTAATGCTTAGGCAGTTTTCTTGAAGTCATAATATAAGCTCTCATAATATGCCTGATGCAGATTCACTTTATGTATTTTTTGCTCTATATCAATTCAAATTTTTGAGCACAGTTTACACATGGCAGATGACCATTATTATTTTTTTTATTTCTTTTTGCTGACAAAGACTGAATTGACATAGTAATTTGACCTTTATGTATAACTCACGTTATTATTATTCATACTGTTTAATGAATCATATTCCTCACTGGGGGTGAAGAAAACAATTTGAATTCAATATAGATTTCAACACAAACTCACATACTAGGCTTCATTGCTTTAAGTCAAAACCTGAAATATCGTACAACAGATGTATTGAACCCTACTTGATCTGTAGACAGTATATTGAATAACACATTTCTTCTGTCCTTTCTTTCTCCCATCCTTATGGTGATTTGACTGCAGCCCGGAGACATGTCTTCATGGCTACCCACTGATAATGGTCTATCTAGCAAGCCCATACCTAGCAAGATGCAATTTAAGTATCAACTCTGTCATGAAACCTTTACTGATTCTCTTAGGCAAAGTGAATTATTTCCTTCTGTGTGTGCCCCCTGCCCTGAAACTGTGTCTGTAATAGTAACTATAATATTTATTTCAATATCTTTGTTAACATGTGTGTATCCCTCCCCATAAACTGTAATTTTCCTAAATCTAAAGTCCACTGTCTTACTCATCTATAATCTCTAAACATAACAAAATACCCTGTCCATAGTTAGAAACTTCAGAAATGCATTTCAAAGAATGAATAAATGAATCTCCTATTTATTTTTGTGACTATATAATCTTTATTCACATTAACCTGTATCTTAACCTGCCTCAGGCATTCCTAGTTTTGTCTTTCAATTTGTATAATGCTACAAGTTATGCTATTTCTCCCAAGACTTTATGAATTTCATACCATCACATACTGGGCACAGATAGAATAGTCTGAATACTATGTCAAAAATTTCCAGCAAGGTTAAGATTTTTGTTGTTGTTTGTAAGCACTGCATTAATTATTTGCATTAATTCCCACTTAGTTGTGAATTGTTACTCAATATCAAAATGAATGAATAGATGATTTAATTGGTTAAATAAGTCTCAAGTACTTTACTTATTAAGTGTATGAAAGCTACTTTAGACAATGAGTCTCATCACTGATCAAAATCACAATTATAATATTATTCTATTGAAAGATGTAACCCCTTTAACAGTTATTATCTTTATGATGTAAGTTACTGGATAAAACTGCAATAAAAATGCACCTATCTATACAAGAGATTATTATGTGATATATTTGGGGGGGGGACTTTTATCTTTCATTTCCTTTAATTACACAAGTACCTGGTGAGTTTTTTTCTTCACAAAAATGTAACCTACAAATTGCAAAATCTTCTTTGAGTACCTCCTCAAATTCTATCTCCTTTACCTCTTTCTTAGGTTATTCCTAGCTACTGTCAAGTTGGATATTTTTTATCTATAAAGCGTACATACATGGTTAAGTTCAATTAAACTCTTTGCATTTATGAACCTGTCATTTTGCTCTGAGAAAAAGAAAGAAATGAAAAATTTCAATCACGGAAAGAGAAGACATCAAACCTTAGAAGCATATTTTCCTTGAGCACACGGTTAAAATCATAAAACCTGCCATTCATAATTTGGAATTGTGTTTTTAAAAGCCCACTTCATTTCAAATTATATCTATCAGATAAAAGAATCCAGCTGTTTATGTGTTGTGATAGCTTGCTTGGATGTAGTCCAAAAGGTGAAGTGAATGAGTTTACAATCTATTAACTGGCAACATATTGAAACAGCATGGTGTAACAGCAGCAATGGTTAAGTGTGCTTGTTTGTCTTGCTTTTATCAACATTAACATCTTTCATGTTGCAAGGGGGTCCTCTTCAGATTTAGAAGGGCAGCTATGGTTTGCATTGCCAAGTCTTTTTCCTCCCCATACCCTGTCCTCAGACATCCCCAGGACATCTTCCATTAGGGCCTCCTTGGACTTCATTGTGAGAACAATGGGGCTCCTCATGAGAAGCACTAACCCCAGCGGCTCTTCTCACTCCTTTATTGTTTCTGTGTGAGCTTGACTGATTACCCAGGCAACATATACTATACCTTGTCAGATTGCTTGTTAAAAGAGACTGGGACTTGATTTTTAAGGAACTGAGAATACGTTTGAGTCTTGACTGTTCCACAACGCAGTTCCTCTAGGCACACCTTACAAAAGACTCAAGGTGAGGCAAGTACCAGGTTGCATTTAGGCAGAGCTGGAAAGCTCTGTACACTGTGATGAAGTGCTTTTAACATTTCACAATTTTAATGTAATTGAATTCTAATAGGAGACTTCTGTCATGAAGTCTTTCCAGTCAAGAGACCTATCAAAGAACTTGGGTCACTTACATCACCATTTGAAAAGCAGATTTTATTCTATATGTTATCCCTGGGGTTAACTAAATAATGAGAACAACAAGGGACCTACAGTAATTATATTTACATGAATTTTACAAAATGTATGTATTCACATGCATGCACACATATACACCTACAGACAGATCGGCATTTACATATTTATTTATTTGGGAAATGTATCTTCTATTATTCAATGATTGGTGTAGGGGGGATGAACACCGATCAGTTTTTCTTTTTCATTGTTTACAAAATAAATGACTTGAAGGTAAGTAAGAAACTCAGTTTTGTGTCAGATAAATGATTTGTCCTATATCTGCATAAGGACATACTGGCATATATTTGTGCATTTTATTTCTTTAAGATTTATTTACTTATTTACCAGAGAGAGAGAGAGAGAGAGAGAGAGCAAGAGAGTGATCACACGAGCAGGAGGAAGGGCAGGCAGAGGGAGATGCAGACCCCCGCTGAGCAGGGAGCTTGATGTGGGACTCCATCCAAGACCTTGGGATTATGACCTGAGCAGAAGGCAGAAACTTAACTGACTGAGCTACCCAGGCATCCCAAATTTGTGCATTTTAAGTGAAAACAGAGGGACATAGGTTCAGGATAGAGAAGGAATTCCCGGGAATTTAGGAACATTATTTTAGATTTTGACATTAGTCTTCTCTGTGGCCTTGTGCATTTTCATTAACTTTCCTACATCTCTTCATGAGTCTTCAACTGTAAAATGGGATCCAAATATTAAATAGAGGTTGGCAAATTGTGCATGAACCACTAAATATGGCTTCTATAAAATAAAGTATTTTCATCCATAAAAACCCCTAAGTGCCACACTTAATAAAAAATTTTATTTACTATTCCATTTCTCTCAACCATTAAAAAGATGTCAGGTAAACAGTCATCTGATATCAGGCTCCATATGGTTCTTTCCACCTATTTATAAGATTTTACAATTCTAAAATATAGGTGGAGAATTATTTTACTCTGTACATTTAAACATTTTATTTTTCAAATGGAGAAACTGAAAGTCTCAGAAGTTCTCTGACCTTCTAAACCTTGGATTGGATCAATCAGAAAACTGGCATTTCTGAAATTGAGGGAGGTCCAACTAAGTAATCTTTGATTAAACTAAGTGATACCATTTGAGGTTAAGAAAATCACTCTGCTTTTGTGGGGTCTTTTCACTTCTTAAAATGAAACTTATTTCACTATTTTTGTTTTTTGTTTTTTACCTGATCAGAAGAACGTTTAGTCATGCTAAACTAATAACGGTATACATAGAAGACAGAAAATAATCAAAATATAAGGGCATGATTTATCTCTGTATTTATTCGAACTCTCCAGATAACAGTATTTATTCACAAACTAGTACACCCAAGTAGATTATAGCATTGTATTGTTCAAAGAGACATGGATTTCAGTTACGTATTCTTTATTTATTAGCTCTGTGGCCTCACACAAATTACTTAATCTCCCAGATGCTGAATTTTCCACCCTTATACCAGATTCTAAATTGTTATTAGACCATATTAGAACTAGTAATAATAGGTTATTTTCTCCCAAAATTGATTAATAATGTAAATCTGATAGATTCAAGAACAGCCCCAAAACAAGATAAATGAGACATGCTTCCATTTTAAAATATTTTAGAGAATGGATAGAACACTAAGTAAAGTGAGAAAACCTGAGAAATTATACAGAGGAGAAAAAACAGATTAACTTAAAAGATATAACTATTAGTCTGACAGCATACTTCTCCATAACAATAACAGAAACCAGAAGAGAGTCAGATACTATCTTCAAAATGCTCCAAGAACCCAATTTTCAACTCAGAATTCTACCAATCTAAACTGTCATCCAAAATGACAATAAAATAAAGGTATGTTACACAAAGTTAGACTGGGAGAATATGACTAAAAGTCCATTAATAAGATAACTTTAAAGTCTGAACTTCAAAAGAAAGAAACTAAACTAGAATGAAAGAATGAGATATTAAGAACAATTATACACAACTGATAAACTGCTGAACACTACATCTGAGACTAATGATGCACTACATGTTGGCTAATTGAATTTAAATTAAAAGCATATATAATCCTAAAAGTTTAACTTTACAAATAAAAACAATGTTACCTTCAAAAAAAAAAAATGAGAGAAAGAAAAGAGCAGTAGTGAACAAAGAAACCTGTATAAGTAAACAAAACAAAACAAACAAAAAAACCAAAACACAACAGACTTCTGATTTCAGCTTTGACATGTAAAGAGCTTAAAATCATCACTCCTGTCCTAACAACAAGAAAAAGCTGAAGGAACAAACCAAAGAGCAATGACTGTTCTTGGATCCATCAGAGAACTGAGATTGCAGAACAAACTATCACCACAAAACCTTGAGAGGTTGTCTACAAAATTACAGCCCAGAACTGCTTATCTAGAGTAGAAGTCACTGTGCTAGAAACTGGTAGGAATTACAATTACCACTGAAGTGTAAATTTTGACAAATGGTTGGAGGAAGAGTAAGAACTAACTTGAGTGAGAAATTCCCAGGAGCTCAGTCTTGGAGGAACCCAGGCACTTTTGTGGGTTTTTCTTTCAGGAACTCCATTGGCTTTCACAGTGAAGTTCCCCAAAGAAGCCTCTAGGGCTCTCACAGTGAGAGAGAAAAAATGCTCAAATCCAACGGAAAGAAAGAGTAAATTTCCCCATAATACTGGGAATAAGGCAAAGATGTTATCTCTTACCACTATGATTCAAAAGTTCTGATTTATGAACCAAGACAAGAAAAGAAATAAGAAATACACAGATCAAAAAGAAGAAAGAAAAAAGCATTTTTGCTAAAAGATGGCACAATTTTCTATGTAGAAAATCCAAAAGAATAGACACATACATAGAAATTCCTTTGACAAATAAATATAGCAAAATCACATGAGATAAGGTTAATATACATAAATTATTTGCCTTTCCATATACTGACACATCTGGAATTTGTGACTAAAAAGAACACCACCATTTACAGTAGCCTCTTCAATGAAATATTCATGTATAAATACAATACAATATGTATAAAATCTGTATGTGGGAGATTACAAAAATTCTGATGAAGGAAATTAAAGAAGATCTAACAAACAAGGACATATTCCATGTTCGTGGATTTAACTCATAATATTAAGATACTTATTCTTCCCAAATTAATCTTTAGATTCAGTGCAATCCCCCCAAAACCCCAACAGTATATTTTGTAGACATCGACAAACTAATCCTAAAGTTTATATGGAAAGGCAAAAGATCCTAGAACAGACAACATTATACTGAAGAACAAAGTTAGAAGATAACCAGATTACCCAATTTACCAGATTACCAGATTACTCAGATTATCCAATTTCAAGACTTGCCATAAAAATACAATAGTCAAGACATTATAGTTTTAGTAAGAGAACAAATGCATAGGTAAATAGAACAGAATAGAGTCCAGAAATGGACCCACACCATCACTAAGAAGTAAACACAATCCAATGGAGAAAGGAGAGAAATTTTAACAAATGTTGCTGGAACAACTCTATGTCTAAATGTTAGAAAAAAAAAAAAAAGGAAGAAAGAAAGAAATAGATCCCAGAGACCTAATAACTTTCACAAAAATTAACTGAAAGTGGATCATAGACCTCAATTTGAAGAGGAAAACAGAAGAAAATCTATGTGAGCCTGGATTTGGTGATGAATTTTTGGATACAACATCAATAGCACAATCCATGAAAGAAAAAGTTAAGCTGAACTTCATTAAAATTAAAACCTTTAGGGGCACTGGGTGGCTCAGTCAGTTAAGCGTCTACATTCAGCTTGGGTCATGATCTCTGGGTACTGGGATCGAGCCCCATGTCAGGCTCACTACTCAGCAAGGAGTCTGCTTCTCCCTCTCACTCTACCTCTGTGCGCTCTCTCTCTCTCTCAACTAAATAAATAAAATCTTAAAAAAAATTAAAAACTTTAAATTAAACTTTGAATTAAAACATGCTCTGCAAATACATTGTTAAGGGAGTGAAAAGACGTACTACTGACTGAGAGAAAGTATTTGCAAAATGCATATCCATTCAATGGCTTGTATTTGAAATATACCAAGAATGCTTAAAAGTTAACAATTAAAATGAAAGCTAGTTAAACAATGGGCAAATATTTGAATAGATACCTCACAAAAGAAAACACAGAGGTAGCAAATAAGCATAGGAGAAGATGCTCAACATCATTTACCATTAGGGAATTACAAATAAAAACAATAGTAGGATACTATTATACATCTATTAGAATGGCTGAAATCCAAAAAATTGACAACAGGCATTACTGACTAGGATGTGCAGTGATAAGAACTCTCATTCATTGCGAGTGAGAACATAAAAGTCTATAGCCACGATAGCTGTAATAGTTTCCTACAAAGCAAAACACATGACTTGCTTACTGTACGATTTAGCAATCATATTCCTTGCTATTTATCAAACTGATTTAAAAACATTTATGTTGGGGTGCCTGAGTGGCTCAGTGGGTTAAGCCTCTGCCTTCAGCTCAGGTCATGGTCTTAGGGTCCCGGGATTGAGCCCCGCATTGGGATCTCTGCTCAGCAGGGAGCCTGCTTCCCTTCCTCTCTCTCTCTGCCTGCCTCTCTGCCTACTTGTGATCTCTGTCAAATAAATAAATAAAATCTTTAAAAAAATAAAGTAAAATAAAATATTTATGTTCACACAAAAAACTGGGTAAGGATATTTATGACAATTTTATTCATAATTGCTCCAAATTGAAAGCAGCCAAGATGTCCTTTAATGGATGAATGGATAAAGCAAACATGCACATCCTCATAACGGAATATTATTCAACAATACAAATAAATGACTAAATAAGCCAAAATGACACTAATGAACTGTAATGCATATTACTGAATAAATGAAGTCAGTCTGGAAAGGCTAATCTTCCAATTATGTGACATTCTGGAAAAAAGCAAAACTATGGATCCAGTAAAAATATCAATATTTTGATATCACTATATCAAAACCTTGGGGTTTGGGTGTAGGAGATGAGGGCTGAATGTCTAAAGCACCAGGATTTTTTAGATATATGAAACTATTCTGTATATACTGCAATGGTGGATATATGACACTATGGAGTTGTCAAAACACATAGAATTTTACAGAATAAAGAATGAAGCTTTTAGAAGCCTAAAGGCAAAAGAAACCATATACTGGTACTCTACTCTGGTCAGTTAAGCTGTTTCTTATGGGGATGTGGGTTAACAATTCTGGTACTGCTATATATGAATATAGGTATTGAAAATTAAGTAAATGGATGGCAGATTGTGGGGGCCAGAACTTGTACTATTAGAATGGGAGTTTACAGATAAGAAAGAGGGAAGATGAAGCTAAAATGATCCACGTGGTAATTAATTAGAGTCTGAGATATCAAAATGAACTCATGTTTAGATTTGTATACATATAGTTTTTATATATAAAAATATGAGTGGATATATGACTATACCCAGGTGAGAATAGACACGTATATTTTCCTTCCCTGCAGCCAAGAGGGCATAGCAGCAAGAAATATTCCATTAGCAATGAGACCATCTGGCATCCAGGTCTTGGTTTCTAATTTCATTGCACAAAAAAAAGAAAACAAAGACCTTTGGAGAAATAGTTGATTCTAGGACCAGGACAAGAAACTAACTATAAGATGATGCTAGAAAATCTCATAGTGAAAGAAAAGTAAGAAATTGCTCAAAACAAGCAAACAAACAAACAAACCCACAAAGCACAATAATGGGTCAAAGGAACACAGAATCCAATGAAAAGTGTTCTCAAGGGCCAAACTGTAATTTGAGCAGTAAAATAAACTGGTTTTAGATTTACAAACTAAAGAATAAAATAAATATTTGTGAGTCTACACTGATATAAGTAAATGATATAATTCTAAATAAATGGGAGAAAAGAAACAAATCTACTGTGCAGAAGATGTCCAAAAAATGTATATAGATAGGGGCTCCTGGGTGGCTCAGTGGGTTAAGGCCTCTACCGTCGGCTCAGGTCGTGATCCTGCGGTCCTGGGATCAAGCCCTGCACTGGGCTTTCTGCTCCGTGAGGAGCCTTCTTCCACCTCTCTCTCTGCCTGCCTCTCTGACTACTTGTGATCTCTGTCTGTCAAATAAATAAATAAAATCTTTAAAAAAAAATGTATATAGATAGTCCACCCTCAAGGAGGAGGAGCATAACTTCTCACTGTTTT
Organism: Enhydra lutris kenyoni; assembly: GCF_002288905.1. NCBI lineage: Eukaryota > Metazoa > Chordata > Mammalia > Carnivora > Mustelidae > Enhydra > Enhydra lutris. The sequence goes on along the minus strand of NW_019154104.1, from coordinate 10,127,670 downwards.
TGTATGGGCTGCTCCTTGTGACTCCAAAAGAGTATGGTATGGAAATGGGGAAGAGACAGGAGTAACTTCACAATGGAGAAACATGGTGTCAAACATTACCCTGTCTAGGTGATCAAGGTTAACATCGACAGTCCTAAGTTATTTTGGTAATATATGTCCTTGCTATGATTGATGAACATGGCTTTATCTCTGTGGTCTTCTAAACACTCATAAACCCAGTCAAATCATGTGACAAACAAATCTGACAAGTCCCACTTGGAGACATTCTATGAAATAAATGACCAGTACTCCTTGAACGGTCAAAGTCACCCAAACCAAAAAGAGCCTCAGGAATTGATATTGTCTAGAGCAGTCTAAGGAGACATGATGACTAAATGTAGTGTTATATCCTGGATGCAATTCTAGAACAGAAAAAAAGACATAGGTACACTCTAATGAAATCTGAAAAAAAAAAAAGGGCTTGAGTTACTAACAATATACAAATATTGGTTTATTTGTTATAACAAATATAATATATATTTACTACGATAAAAAACAAAAATCCTAGGCAGGGTGCCTGGGTGGCTCAGTGGGTTAAGGCCTCTGCCTTCGGCTCAGGTCATGATCTCAGGGTCCTGGGATCGAGCCCCGCATCGGGCTCTCTGCTCTGTGGGGAGCCTGCTTCCTCCTCTCTCTCTGCCTGCCTCTCTGCCTACCTGTGATCTCTGTCAAATAAATAAAATCTTTAAAAAAAATCCTAGGCAAAATAAGATTATTGCATAAATATAAATGTAATTTAGGCCAATAATCAATCAATTCTAACTTGAATATATTTAACAACATACTTTAAATATGTAGGATAAATATTGACAAAACTAAAATAAAGTTTTAATAGACCTACCATCAGAGAGGAAGTTTTTTTGAAGTGAAAAATTAGTGAGACCACTGGTAGGGGGAAGAAGACTGAACAATAGAACTTTAAAGAAAGTGATAATTACGAAGAAACTCAAAAAGTGATAAAGATGAGAATAGAAATTAATGAAGAAAGCAGAAACGGAAAAGAAAGAATAAGGAAGATCAATGAATCTTGGTCTTTAAAAAGACCAATATAGTAACAAGAATGTTAAAGACAAAAGATTAAAAATACAAATAAAAATAATAAAATGAAAAAGTATACAGCTGTAGATGAAATGTAGACTAATATGAAAATATCTTGAACTTTATGCCCAAGAATTGAAAACCATAATGAAATGAAAGATGGAACTTACCAAAACTAACTTAAGGGTTGCCTGGGTGGCTCAGTGGGCTAGGCCTTTGCCTTTGGCTCAGATCATGATTTCAGGGTCCTGGGATCAAGCCCTACACCAGGCTCTCTGCTCAGTGGGAAGCCTGCTTCCCCCTCTCTCTCTGCCTGCCTCTCTGCCTATTTGTGATCTCTCTCTCTCTCTCTCTCTCTCTGATAAATAAATAAATAAAATCTTAAAAAAAAAACTAATTTAAAATATTAATCAGTCCCAAAGTGACAACTGTTAAAGGTTTGAGTCAATAGTTAAAAATATATCCATTAAAAGAGAGGGAAAAAAAAATACCACAATTCAGATCATTGTTGAGGTTAATATTCTTCAAAATCCAATGCTTATGCAAATATCAAAAAAACAAAAAAAGGATTTCCTTCATTTGTTTTATGAGATTCTTATAACAAAACCAGATAAGAACACTATCTAGAAAATTTGGCCAATATTAGTGAACTAAATCTAGAATTATACACAAGATATAATACATAACTATGTTGAATTATTCACACAAAGCAAAAAAATATATAGCATTTGGGAAGAAATAATATTGTTATTAATCATTAACAATATGATGTGCTAAACAAAATCTGAGAGGATCTATAAAAAAAAGCTAATAAATTTCCTTTGCAATTCCTTAACTGAAATACTTAGGCCCATATGTTTCAGAATTAAGAATTTTTAAGTTCTGAAAAAGTAGAAAGGTGTATAACCATATGTTGTGTAACATTATTAGCAGCTTAGAAGCACCATCCCTTAATCAAATATATTAATATTTTCAATGAAAACTTATGAATATTCATGTTAATTGTGACAAAGACTGTAAATAGCCTCATATCTGTTCAGATCAGATTTGATCTTGGAATAAGATTGAGTGCCAAATTTACTTTTAAAAACTCTCAGTTTTTAAAGCTTTTTGAATTTCAAAATCATGAATAAGGGATTATGAATCTGTTATAAGAACAGTTCAGCACTATTGCTATATAAAAGTTAAATAAACAAAAAGCAATTACATTCTTATATACTAGCTACAAAATTAGAAAATGCAATTTTGAAAATTTAAACAACAAAGAGCTGTAAAAAGAACTAGGGATAAAGACATAAAAATATTACCAATACATATTTCCACAAAAATTATAAAATTTTAATGACATAAAAAATAAGGCTCAAGTACATGGAAAAACTTGCCATATTTATATATAGAAAAATTCAATAATGCAAAGATTTCCTTTTAAATCAACTATACTGGGAGTTAATAAAATACTAATGCAAATCCAAAGGTGGTATTTAAATAGAACTTGACAAGTATATTGTAATCTTTATATGAAAGAGAAAAAGGCATTGAATAGGTAAATCTCTTTTGAAGTGAAAAGGCATCAAAGTGATAGGCATCAAAGCAAATAACAAGACCTAAAAATTTTGAGTAATTCCGAGATGGATAAATTCACCCATGGTATAGAATAGAGACCCCAGAAACCAACTCTTCATATGAGATAAATGTGATCTTAAGAAACACGGAAACAGACATAGGCCATTCAAACAATAGTGTGAGCAGAATTGCTTACAAATATGGACATAACGATAAACTTAACCTCACATCATCTACTCATTGAGTAGATAAAAATCTACACATTTAAAATATTTTAAACACTGATAAAAACATATGATCATAGATGTACAATTGCAGGGTAAGGAAGGATTTTATTAATGCACATTAAAATTAAATTTTTCTGAACATAAAGTACACTGTAAACAAAATTAAAGAACAGACTTCAAATAGAAAGTAAATATTTACTTTTTTTATGACCCCAAAGGATTACTATCCATATAGTCAAACCTTTACAAATCAATAAGAATAAAAGACAAACTCATTTAAAACATGGGAAATTTATATAAAGGTACAATTCAAAGAGTGGGGAACTCAAAAGATGATATATGAGAAATATCTACCCTTATTTCTACAAAAGACAAATTCAAACAAGGAGTTATCATTTCATACCCAAAAGATTATAAACATTGAGAAGTTGACAATACCAGTTTCAGTAAGAATTGAAGAAGCGGTAGTCACAAGCTGTGATAAGGAAATGGGGTAAACACTTTAGTAGCCATTTCACAATATCCAGTAAAACTAATGTTAGGAATAACTTGTAACTTGTAATCTATCAGTTCTACTCTTGGCATGTACCTTGGGGAAACTGGAACACATCCACAAGAAAACAGATTAAAAAGTGATCATACGGGGCGCCTGGGTGGCTCAGTCAGTGGGTTAAAGCCTCTGCCTTCAGCTCAGGTCATGATCCCAGGGTCCTAGGATAGAGCCCCGCATCGGGCTCTCGGCTTAACAGGGAGCCTGCTTCTTCCTCTCTCTCTCTGCCTGCCTCTCTGCCTACTTGTGATCTCTGTCTGTCAAATAAATAAACAAAATTTAAAAAAAAAAAAGATTAAAAAAAAAAAAGTGATCATACCAGGGGTGCCTGGGTGGCTTAGTTGGTTAAGTACTGGACTTTTGATTTCAGCTCAGGTCATAATCTCAGGGTAATGAGATAGAGCCCTGGGGGGACTCTGAGCTGACCATGGAGCCTGCTTAAGATTCTCTCTCTCCCCCTCTCCTTCCACTCCTCCCCACCCTCACTCTTGTGCTCTTTCTTCCTCCTCTCACTCTTAAAAATTTTTTTTTATCATGCCAGTATGAGAAATAATAGGTTAATTGCAAAACTATTTCACGTGTAGCACCACGAGAATGGATGCATTTTGGCATAATAGTAAAATAGAATATAATGCACCAGTTCAAATTAATTCACTAGAGCTCTAATTATAATAAGGTTGTTGGTTGGAAAAAATGTTCAGGAAGATACATGCATTAGATAGCATGTAACATAAAATTTAAAAAAATAATATAAATGCATATGACAGGTATATAGTCATATTATAAATATATAAAATATTTCATATTTTATATTATAAAACAATATATAGTATATATAATAGTTCAAAAATATATAAAAGATTAATATAGGGAAGAATAAGCTTAAGCTGAGTATATAGCCAGAAATTGGCTACAGAAGGTGAGAAGTACCCAGAAATTGAAGATGATGACAGAGGTAGCATGGTTTTTATTATCATTTCTTTAAAAGAGAATGGAAAAATATCTGACATTGGTATCAACATTGTATTTTGCTTAAGTTTGCTTACATAAGTGCTAGCTTTTATTTTAAAAATATTTTTATTTATTTTACTTTTTAATGTATTTAATGTATTTATTACATACAATAAATATATATAATAAAATTATTATTTATATTTTAATTTAGTTTACTATTTATTTTTAAAGATTTTATTTATTTATTTGACAGACAGATCACAAGTAAGCAGAGAGGCAGGAAGAGAGAGAGAAAGGAGGAAGCAGGCTCCCCACTGAGCAGAGAGCCCGATGTGGGGCTCGATCCCAGGACCCTGAGATCATGACCTGAGCCGAAGGCAGAGGCTTTAACCCACTGAGCCACCCAGGTGCCCCAAGTTTACTATTTATTTTTATCTATTATTTATATTATTTTATTTCTTCAATCATTTATATTATTTATTTATTTATTATATTTATATATTTTTTTATATTTACATATTTTATTTAAAAAATATTCAGGGGCACCTGGGTAGCTCAGTGGGTTAAGCCTCTGCCTTTAGCTCAGTTCATGATCTCAAGGTCCTGGGGTCCAGCTCCGCATCAGGCTCTCTGCTCAATGCTGAGCCGGCTTCCCTCGCTCTCTGCCTGCCTCACCTCCTACTTGTGATCTCTCTCTCTCTCTCTCTCTCTCAATCTGTAAAATAAATAAATAAATAAATCTTAAAAAAAAATATTCAGGTTGCTTAAATTTAGTTGTAAATTTATTTTTCCAAAGCATCAATACTTCTGGGGTTCTGTGTCAGGGTCGCTGCCAGGGCTGCCCTGTAAGCTATCACTCTCCTGCCCTGTAAGCTATCACTCTCCTAGCATGGTGTTAGGAGCATGGACAATGAGTGCCCCAACATTCTCTAGATTATTTGATGTCGTTGGTTTTGCTCAGAACTATCTCAACTCCTAACCCTGCTAATCCTCACAAATTCCATCCTTACCTCTTTTTCTATCTACCTGATGTCTTCTGGTGTTTTGAAGGCAAAATTAAAATTCTAGAACTGTTACATGCAGCCATTGAGAGGATGTGTGCATGTGGAAAATGAACATGAATCCAATCAATTTAAGCTTTCCTGAGTAGAGGTTAAGATCCACTTGGGGAAAAGATACCCAACATCAGTGTCTGACTTATTATTGGTTTTTTATTTCTGACCCACCTCCTTAGTCATCTCCTGAAATATCCTACCCATCCATTCAACTTACAGTTCATCTCAGGGGTCATCTCATCCTGATAGCTTCTGGGTGTGGAAGTATTCGTTTATTTAATTAAATACTGATGAAAACTTACTCGACACAGCCTTGTTCTGAGGGCGGAATTCTGAGTGACTGAAATCGAAGAGGTCTTAACATTTTTTACTGTCTTAATGCCGTTAATTTAAATATTTTTAGCACCTAAATGAGGGTGTCCTGGTCAAGAGCCTCTTAATCCACTCCAGCTCAATCTGTGATCTACTTCAATCTTAAGTCCAAACTTGGATGTCTTGCTTGTCTTAAGCAAACAATTCCTCCAGGTGCAACTAGACTTGGGACTCCTTTGTCCTTCTTCCTCTACTTATCCTACCTCATCCGCCATGGTCTCATTTCATTCCACCCTCCATATATCCAAATCATATCCCATATGCCTCTCCAGCCACATCTTGGTAATGCCTATGCCTTTCAGCCATGGTCAAAGTACCTACATGCATACAGCTATGGTAAAAAGAAACCCATTTTAATGATTATTTTGGTTTGGAGCCTTTATGTAATTGTATATATTTATTTGCTAATTCTGGTTATCCTAGTCTTTGTGCAGATCTGAGTATCTATCTGGTATTATTTTTCCTCCTTTCCGAACAACTCCTTAAACATGAATTGTATTGCATTGAGTTCTATCAATGTTTATTCTGAAAATGTCTTTATTTGTTGTATTAACCAGGGTTCTCCAGTAAAGCAGAAGCAACAGGTTATACATACAGAGAGAGAAAGATTTAGTTCAAGGAATTGTCTCATACAACCATGAAGTGAAAAATCTGCAGAGCAGGCTGACAGACTGGAGACCAAAGAGCTGATAACTGTATTCCTGAGTCTAACATCAGTTTAGAAGAATAGTCCCTTTCTTGAGGGACCTCAGTCTTTTTACTTAAGACTTTCAACTGATCAGATGAGGCCCACCCACATGATGGAGGGTAATCTACTTTATACAAATTATACTGATTTAAATGATAATCACATCTAAAAATTACCCTCATAGCCAAATCTACACTTCTGGATATCATGGTTAGTCAAGTTGATACATAAAATCAACTATTATACTTTGTCTTTACTTTTGGAAGGTGTTTTGTAGATATAGAATACTTGATTAACAAAAGTATTTTTGTTTTTGTTTTTCCTCTCACTCCTTTAAAGCTACCATTTTATTGTTTTCTACTGTGCATGGCTTCCAGAGAGAAAATTTCTGACATTCTTATATTCGTTCCATAGATATGTATTGGGCAGAGGAAACACTTATTTTAACATGATCTCTTTTTCATTACTTTCAACAATTTGATACTATTTATGTTTCTTCTTCTTAGGATTTGTTGTGCTTGTGGGTAATGCTGTGCTGCGGTCTGAATGTTCATATGCCCCCCAGAATTCACATATTGAAATCCTAATGCCCAAAGCAGTGGTGTCGGGAGGTGTGTCTTTGGAGGAACTTAGGTTATGAGAGTGGAGCCCTCATGAATCAGATAAGTGCCTTATAAAAGAGGTCCCATAAACCTCTCTAGCTCCTTCCATCATGTGAGGACACAGCCAGAAGCCTGTCAGCTGGAAGAAAATCCTCACCACACCATACAGGCATCCTATTCTCAGATATCCAGTCTCCAAACTATGAGAAATTAAATTCTACTGTTCATAAGCATCCAGCCTATAATATTTTGTGATGGCAGACCAAACAGAGTAAGTCATTCAGATTTATGGTTTTCATCATCTTTGGAAATGTTTCAGTTACTACTATTATTACTTTTAAATATTTTACTTATTTATTTGAGAGAGAGAGTGAGCAAGTGAGAGCACAGAAGCAGGGGCAGAGGGAGAGAGAGAAGCGGACTCCCCACTGAGCAGGAAGCCCAATGAGGGGCTCAATCCTGGAACCAGGAGATCATGACCTGAGCTGAAGGCAGATGCTTAACTGACTGAGCCACCCAGGTGCCCTACAGTTATTATTTTTAAAATATTTTTAATCCTTCTCCTCCCCCCCACTCCTGTCCTCATGAATCCCCATTTACTTACTCATCTATAATGCTGATACTGTTCTGCAGCTCACTCTGCCTCTGTCCAATTTGGTTCTAATTATTTTTCCCTTTGGGTTTTATTTCAGATGTTTTCTAAATGCAGAATAGTCAAGTACGTTAGTTTCTTAGAGGTGTTCTGAACTAGGTCTTAGCAGAAATGGACAACAGAGGATGTGCAAGAAACAGGCAGCAGATGGGGCGCCTGGGTGGCTCAGTGGGTTAAGCCTCTACCTTTGGCTCAGGTCATGATCCCAGGGTCCTGGGATTGAGCCCTGCATCTGCTCAGCAGGGAGACGGCTTCCCCCAACCCCCTCCCCTGCCTGCCTCTCTGCTTACTTGTGATTGCTGTCTGTCAAAATAAATAAATAAAATCTTTAAAAAGAAAGAAAGAAAGAGAGAATGAAAGAAACAAGCAGCAGTGTTTGTGATCATCAGTGCTCACACCATCCACAAGACCCTGCCTTCCTGCTCAGTTCTGCCTCAGGGCAAGGAATGCACACAATCTCTGTCAACTTTTTTTTTTTTTCTTTTTTTTTTTAAGAGATTCACCCCTATCACCTAGTGTGAGGAAGATGGTGAGATATGCTCTCCTAGATCACTGAGCTCTCCACAGAACCACAACCATGGTCCCATGGCCTACCCTAGGGAAAATATCCAGTCCAATGCTTAGCCATATTCTTTAGGAAAGGTCATTCTTAGCATCACTTTGTTTTCAAATTTGCAAAAAGTTGCTAATTTGCAATAGATTTCTATATTTTTTTCTAATAATTAAGATCACTACATAAGGAAATTCAAAACTGGTGTTTTTGAGAAATATCAAAATGTTACTATCAACACTATTGAGTTAATATTTTATTTTTCTCTAAGAGGCATTGGCAATATTTCTATTTTCAGCTACTATTTGGAGGAAATCCAGATTTAGGGACATTAAATTAAAAGTTTTACTTTAAATGTGAAAATGTTAACATTGATTAGTTAAGATAGAAGTCTGTCCCTAATCCTTAGTTGTCTCAGAATTTGTACTTCGGAAGTAATTAATGGTTATTATACAATAATAATTGATCCCGTGGTACACATGCCCTTCCAGTGCAACTCATTAAAATAAAAACATTTAATTTGATAATCAACTGTAATACCACTCAGCTAACAAGATGTAACATCATTTATTGGTTTCATAGTCATTATATATGGCAGAATAATAAATAATTAACCTACTATAGGAACATCTGGTAATCCTTTAATCAATGTACCCTCAGCTTTATTTATATAAATCTCAATTTGGTCTATGGTGCTTGGATTTCATGAATTTAATTTACCTTTGATGATTAAGTAACTAATTACTTGGTTACTCTGTTATGGTTTTTATTCTAACATAATCATGGGCTAATCAGAGCAAAACATTATAATCTATCACCTTATATTCTAAATGCACTTGTATAAAAAAATAAGGAAAATGATTTCTCTCTAAGTATTTTAAATATTTTTCATATCACCCTGTAATAGGAAAGAAAACATGTAAATCCCATAATGAAATAATGTGCGGCAATGAAAGTAAAAAGGATTTTTCATATAAAATTATGTATTTCATAATAGGACTTACTTCCATTCATTATAAAATATGAGTAACCGCTCTTTGGCTTCATCACAAACTTGCAAAGAAGAGCATCTTGTTCCCAATTTACAGATAAGATAGTGAAGCCACAGGAGTTGCCACTTGTCTCAACTATTAAATGGTCCACTTGAAATTTTTGCCTGTTTTATTCTAAAACTTATTCACTGTGCCATGATTCTTTTCTTTATATTTTTATAGTGAGCATACAAATAAAGGTTTTGGCTTCAGGGAGTCTTAGGAAAAAGGAATTCAATCTCTCCTTAGCTTAAAATAAAGTATTACATTGTTAAATTCTTGTCAGTTGAAATAGACGTGCAGAAAAGCTGGAAGGGGAGGAGGAAGAGAGGAGAAAACCAGGAAGAGGATGAACAATAAACAAGAACAAGAAGATGACTTCTTGCACATTTCACCCATATCCTTATCTTATAATCACATCCGAATTAATGTATTTCTTTCTCCTGTTAGAAAGAGGTATCTGTTTTGTTCCAGTCTCGGTCTATTGATAGCCAGTATTAGGGCTGGACCAGCCTTCCTGCTTCTTAAAATTGCAAAAGGTCCTCAGTAATAACCATCAGGAAACTTTGGGGGAAAAAAAGAGAGAGAGAGAAAGAGAGAGAGAGTGAGAGAATGCAGGCTTGGGGTTCTGCTTTTACTGAGTCAAGGGTGAAGCCGAGGGTTTTAGGGCTCACTCTTTATCAGCACATTTGAAACATAAGAATGGGAATTTAAAGCAAAGGAAGAGAAAAAAACAAAAAAACAAAAACAAACAAACAAAAAAACAAGTGACTCAAATAGTCAGTTACTGAAAGCAGCCAAGATCTCTAAAACAGCAAAGCTTGAGAGCTCCGACTAGGGCTTAGGGAGAGGGATGTACCCCAGCCGCCAGACTCTTTATCTAGTGTTGTGGCTGGCAATGTGTTTATTTGAGATAGCCATCCTTGAAGTGGATGTTTCCACAATCAAAGCTGAAGTCAGGCACTTTCATTACTAAAAGAAAAAAGCAACTGTCAGGACCTACACTGCAGTGGCATAGCTAAATAGACAATGTTTGTTTCTATGAATTCATTTTTTGTATTATTTCCTTATCTATACCAGTTTCGTTTTTATTCTGCATTGACCAGACATGGTGAGATCATGAAGCTTTAAAGCTTGCATCTTAAAACGGAGGTCTCTGGGGCAATATAATATACAGTTTTCAAAACAGAAAGGATTTATTCTGGAAACCCTGATGGTATTTCCCAGAGTACTGTTAAATTATGCATATGCTAGAATCATGAAGGTCCTACTCACTGTCTTTCTCTGTCTATTGTAGGATAATGGTGAGTAGAATTGAATTAACGTGACAGAATAACCATTACCAATAGCAAACTTATAAATTCTTTTCACTTACTACAAATCAACATGCTTTGAGAATATAATTTTATTTAATTCCACATTTTTCTTAATGTAGATGTTATGACATCTTTCATTGGTAATCCAATGACAAAAATAAGATGCTCCATGACTAATTCAAATTCTTTATCTAAGAATATGTGACTAACTCAAGGTCAAACAACAAGTCAATTAAGAAACTAGTAAGCAAATGTCTAATTCTAGAGTTAAAGGTTATCAATAGGCAGAAATCACTTTCAAACAAATGTTAAATACCCTTTGGAATAGAAACAAACCCATCTCTTAGAAGAGAAAGGATTCAAATTGTTTCCATGAACCTGACCCTGATTGAGACAATTCTCTTACAACAGGGACTCTGAGTGAAAACCTGACAATTTGTTATATTACCAATTCAGAAAATAATCTCAAACCCTACTGATACAATGTCAGCCTGTCATCTATGAATTTCCCTCTTATTCTCCCAGATCATGCCACATAATAACCGCTTTCTCTAAATCTGTCTTCTGGGGCAGGGGTTACAGCAAGTCTGTTTCTTTTCTGTTGGGAATCTTTCATAGCTCTTTTGAAAAATAAGGGTAAGAAATAGAACCCATGACCTAGAAGGTACCAAGATCAGATCCTAGTCTTTTTTTTTTTTTTTTCCCCTTGCAGGAGCATAAAGTTTTCCAAATTCTATGAAACAGTGTATTAGTTTTGTCGATGAGAGAATGTGGTTGTGAATCCTTTTCTTCTTCAGAAACATTGTCTTATACTTCATAACAAAAATATCCATTGTTATATCATAATATTGCAGTTAATTCTATACACACCTAACTCTCTAAATATATCCTGATAGTCTAACATTCTTGGAGGTCAGAACCTCCTTTCATACTATTTGCGATGCTTTGCGTATAGTTGGGGTTCATTTTTAAAAACAAGTGTCTAGGTTACATACTTCTCTCTCTCTCTCCATCTCTCTCTCTCTCTCTCTCTCTTTTTGAACTGTGCTTTTTCCTGATACTGATTGATATTTTCTGCAAGAAATTGGGACACATCAAACTGATCTATCACACAAGTACACTATCTGTGTAATACATTCTCTGGTGATCTTTCTGCCACTTTCTCCCAAGTAGATTTTGCATGACTGGGACAGCGTGTGTACTATTAATCATCCAGGTCTGCTGCCCTGATTCTACATTAGAAAGAATATTCTCACTCAGAGTTAGGGACTTTGTGAGATTATTTTTTATGATAAATGAGTATCCGTACCACTTATATTTCTGATATTGTAGGTGAGCGAGAGAGAGAGGGAGTATGCACGTATATGTTTGTATGTGCACATTCTGTTTGTACATCCTGCTAGACTGCCAGTTCCTTGCAAGCAGAGACCATGCTTTATTAGTCAGTGTTCTCCAGGAAAGTGTGTGTGGGGTGTGTGTAAATCCATGTATATCAAGATGTAGAGAGAAAGAAAGAATTGTCACAGACAGTTCTGGGGTCTGATAAATCCAAAATATGCAGAGCAGGTCAGCTGGCCAGAAAGGTAGAGGAGAGTTGATGCTGATGCTTGAGTCCAAAGGCAGTCTAGTGGCAGAAATCCCTACTCCTTAAGTGAACTCATTCTTTTTTTTTTTTTTTTCCTTTTAAGGCTTTCAACTGATTAAACAGGACCCACCTACATTAGGAAGGATAATATACTTTAGTCAAAGTCTATTACTTTAAATGACAATCTCATCTATGTAGAGATACACAGATTTATATTTGACCAAATATCTGTGAACAATGGCATGGTCAAGTTGACACAAAACTGACCATCATGCATGTCATAAGTTTTGACCACCCACTGGGTTCCCACCCCAGGCCAGACTTCACAAGTTGGATGCTTCTTCATATTTCACATATTAGCTTATATTTTACTTTCCTTTTGGAAAGTTTTACTGATCATGACTCCGTTGCAATGACCCAGATCAACTTCTATATTTTAAGACCAAATCCTAGGTTTATTTATTTATTTTTTTTAATCCACTAAGGAAAGAGAAAGGGATATGCAGAAAGCAGTCTTATTTAGCAGCTAAATGTGAATGGTAAAGGGATAGACATTTGGAGATACATAATCCAATCATTCATTTAGTAAGATCACTTTTTTTGGAAATTTTATTACTGTCAATAAATTAATTATAGATATTATTAATAGTAACACTATTTTTATGATTTGCTCATCTTGAAGAGGGGCTCATTTGGTCCTCTATCATAAAAGTGTTACCTCATAGTGGAACAAGACCTGCATTAGATGGACCACCTTAGCCCCTATTATTACTCCTGTAGTCTTTCAGGAAAATGTGTATATATATATATATAGAGAGAGAGAGAGAGAGAGACAGATATATATATCTATATATATGAGATCAGAGACATCTGACTAGAGTCAAAGTAGGATCATGAAGATAAGGTTTTAGAGGTGATTCTGAAACTTCTTAAATACATTTTTTATTAAAAAAGAAAAAAATTAGCGGCCTCTCAAATGTGAGCAGGTTTTGGTTGAGAACAATGAACAAGATATCGCTGGGTTTTATTGTGTGTTTGTTTTGTTTTTTATTATAATATATTCACAGAGACTTGGAAGTTAACAACAGGACAATATCCTAACAAATTGTTTTTCTTCTACTGGGTTCAATTAGCTAGAATGGCTGTCTCCTACTGACAGGGCTTTTGACCAGCAGTAGTTGTCCTGTGGGGACACAAAACCAAAACAGAAATTATTTAGTTCCAGAAAGACTTAGTATTTTTTTCATTATTAAAGACTGGGCACATCATGGATGGTGAGCTTTGTTTCCTTACTTTAGCAAACCCCTTGTCTTTAGACCACCAATAGGTTCTCACCCAAAAACCAATTCTGTAATATGTTATCTAGTATATTAACAAATTCTAAACAGAGATATTCCTAATAATGCTTTACTTTCATCATACTACTGATACTGCTTGCAAAATTTTGACTTTGAAAAAAGATGGTCATAGAATTTAGGAATTCACTAAACACAAAAATCTCATGCAATTTTAATTCATTCATTCATTAGGCACATCTGTTTAACATCTTAGCCACAGCAGGCACTGAAATAAATTTAGAAAAGCAAACATGATTAGTAACCTTAGTTTCACATGGGCTGTAGGCTACTATACATTAATAGGTGCACATTAATATTACACATTATTTTACATATAAAAGGTACATATTTTATTGGATAAATGAACTGATACTTGGACATTAAGTTCTCTAATATGTCACAAATGGTCACTGCAAAACAAAATCTACTCAATTTTTAATGATATTGAGTTTGTGGTCCGTTTTAAGAAGAAGTTTAGGGGGACGCCTGAGTGGCTCAGTGGGTTAAGCCTATATAGTATATATATATATAGGTATATATATATATACCTATATATATATAGCCCACTATATAGTGGGCTATAGGTCATTGAGGGTTACTGGGAGAGCCTGTGGTATAGTCATCCATGCCCTGAGCAGGAAGAATAGCAGCAAGGATGTGTTAATTATATTTATTTTTTATATTAACATACAGGGCAAGAAAACAACAGGAAGTAAATGTCAGCATCCTGTTGATTATTTTCTCTTACCCCTCAAGGTAGAAACACACTTATAAAACCATGTAATAGAAAGAAAAGAGCAGCATGTTTTCAAAATTGATATAAAGCTTGCTTGTGCAGGAGATGCAGAAAGACCTACATGCTCCTTTGCAGAGAAAAAAAGTTAATCAGAGAAGAAGTTAATCCTGTTTTATGGACCTGTGGTCAGTGAAGGGATTAAAGCTTTGTAAACATGCTCTAAGCATTTCCTTTAAACAACAGTTAGCACAATATATTTACCCAGCTCTCTAGGAATGCATGGAAACAAGACAGAAGACAGGAGGTGATTTGTGTATCAATCTTTTATATATATTTAAAAAAATAGGTTAGGAAATTACTATTTAATTTTCCTCACATATACTGTCCGCTGATCAAGCCCATGTTACCACGTTCTTTTATCTAAAAATGACTTTCTTACCAAACTTAGATATACTCCAGTAGTTCACAGCCTTAATTTTCTAGATTTTATTCTGTTCTAAGCCTAAGGATCACATCATGCCTATCCTCTGTAGAGGGGACCAAAGGAGCAACTTGGAGCATCCCAATTCAAAATTTCCTCACCAACCATATGAAAGAGTGCCTTGTTTCACATTAAAGTAAACTCCTTTAATTTCAGGTCCCAGACTGTTAGGTAAGGGCCATGTTACCGTCAAATGCAGCATAAAAAGTTAAGGTAACCTTGAATCAAGGAGTATATAGACACCATGGCCTGGAATAAGACTGAAGGTCAGAAGTTACTAGTCAACAAAACCCAGCTTTGAAGTGAAAAAGTTTAGAGGTGGGTGCAAACTGGAAAACCATTTGCAAACAAATGATATGATGAAGACAGGGCCATTTAACCATTCAGTAAGTATTGGCTATTGTCACTGTGACTATCAGTATGCTAGGTCTTCAAGATCAAATCGAGATACACTTCCTGCCATCAGATGTTCACAGTGTAGTTGGGGAAAATTCAATAATCATTCACTATGTAGAAGTATGAAGGGTATCTGAAGGAAATAGCATAATGCTCTTGGCTTAGCCAAGTGTTGCTATTTGGAGCAAGGTGGAAGGCAAGAAGGCTCTGGTTCTCTAAAAGCAGCTATTGAGTGTTTGCAGTACAAGATGTTTATTTGGGATCAACCTGAGGGAATGGGTAGTGTATTAATCTCCTCAGGCTACCATAACAAAATACATAGACTGGGTGGCTTAAACAACAAAAAAATAATTTTCTCAAAGTTCCAGAAGCTGAAAGAATAAGATCATGGTGTTATCAGGGTTGGGTTTTGGTGAAGTCTCTCTTTCTGTATTGTAAATGGCCACCTGTTCCCTCTATCTCTCCTGTAGCCTTTCCTCTGTGCATGTTGGAGAGAGATCTCTTCCTCATAATGACACTATATCTATTGGATTAGGTCTCCACCCTAAGGACTTTATTTAACCTTAATTAATACTCTAATGGCCTTATCTCCAAAAAGTCACATTGGGGGTTAAGGCTTCAGCAAATAAATTTGGGGGAGGGGTGTGCAATTCAGTTTGTAACAGTGAGGAAACATGAGTAGATGGAGAACATTGAAACACCATGCAAACTTGAAAAGCCAACACATCAGGGAACTCTGAAGTGAGTGTTCCACACTAACTGCATTCTTTAGAGCTGAGTAGCAAGTCCTTGCCTGACTTGATCTGGGCAGCATATCATTGTGTCCAACACAGGGTGCCTACAGTTATTTCATTAACTACTTCATTAAGCCAGAAAAGGAAACATTGGATCTGAGACTTCAAGGCAGTTAGGAATTGATTAGTTAGGAGAGGAAGTGTCAAGACCTTCAATCCATTGACTCACTCCGTATTGACTCACCACCTTCATTCTTTCCATCTTTTTCCTCCTACTTTATTCTTCTCAAATCCAGCTCAGACTTTGCAATCCATTGTTACAATAATTTGAAAATATTTTAATTCCACTGTCTTCTAGGGTAGATAGACACGTCCAATGCTCTGACACATGCCCCAAACCCTGAATGAACTAATATGTGTACTTTCTCTGAGCTGGAACTCAGCTGAATGCTATTGAAGACAAATCCAGGGAATGGGTGGCAAAGGCTTCATTGAAACACTTGTTACAGCTCCTCATTTCAACTTCACCTTGTTCACAGTGATTATTCACACAATCCCATTGTTCCTCACATTTCCCGTTCCTCCCCACTGCTTCACCTTCAAGTGGTAAATCTGTCTTGAGGAAAAAGACGCCATTAAATGGGCATCATCTTAACTCCTCATGGTAAAAACAACAAACCTAACAGCATTTTTTTTCCCACTTTTGTTAAAATAAAGGAAGTGTCTTTCTCTTTAGGCCAGCAGAGTCTGTCCATTGAATAATACTCAATACCTTTATCTTGGCAAAATCCCTAGTATATCCTGTATCATTTATCGTTTCCTCTCTTCCATATTATTGCCATCACAACACAAACTTGATCTAGAATCTCTTCTTGTGAAATATCACTTCTTTGAATATTTTGCTTCTCCAGGAATTTTGTTTTCCTAATTCATCTTATATCCTAACTTAGGCAATGAATGTCAGGCTCCCTATGTACTTCCTTGCCTCCCTTATTCCAGTGCATTCTAGGCTGGAGTCTGTCCCCATGGTTGCACTGAAACTGTTCCTGTCAAGGCCACCATTGAATTCACTCCTCATTATTCTTAATCTTTTAGATAGATTCACATTGACCACTCACCTCTTCTTATTATTTTCTTTTTAAGATTTTATTTATTTTTAACGGACAGAGTGAGAGAGAGTACAAGCAAGGGAAGCAGCAGAGGGAGAAGGAGAAGCAGACTCCCTGCTAAGCAAGAAGCCTGATGTGGGGCTTGATCCTAGGACCTTGGGATCATGAGCTGAGCTGAGGGTAGATGCTTAACTGACTGAACCATCCAGGTGCCCCCACTTTCCTCTTCTTCTTCTTCTTCTTTTTTTTTTTTTAATATTTTATTTATTTATTGACAGACAGAGATCACAAGTAGGCAGAGAGGCAGGCAGAGAGAGAGAGGGAAGCAGGCTCCCTGCTGAGCAGAGAGAACAATGTTGGGCTCAATCCCAGGACCCTAGGATTATGACCTGAGCCAAAGGTAGAGGCTTGAACCCACTGAGCCATCCAGGCACCCCTCCACTTCCCTCTTCTTAAAGATATCTTCCCTTGACCTCAATGATGTCTAATTTAATTACTGCCTCCTGAGACTTCAGCACCCTCTCTTGCTTCTGCCCATTCTTCTTCCTCCTTACCTTTAGATTTTGGAGTTCCTCTTGTCTCTGGCCTGTACTCTCTTCCTTTTTCTGTGTCTTTCCCTAGAATAATGTATCTATCCCCCAGATCTTGAATAGAGTCTGTACTTAATGATCCCAGAATGTGTATCTTGAGTGTTGACCTTTCCTCTATGGCCAATCCTTGCATCACCAACTGGTTCCTTGATTCTTCTGTTTATATTTCCCAGCAACACTATAAATCCTGTATGTCAGAACTAAACATGTGAACATATTCCCTAAAACTTCTTTTCTTGGTTTCTTCATCTCAGTAATACCACTTACTATCTATCAAGGTACTAGGTTCACACAAGTGGGATTCAACTTTGATTCCTGCTGCATTATCATATCCACATCTGATCCATCATGAAGCCCATTACTTCAGCCTTGGTCAGCTGGCTAAATCCATTGATTATTCTGTCACCTCAGGCCCAACCCTAGTTCCAGTTCTCAGCTGCATCCTCTTGAACTATGGTTAATGCTTCCTGTCTTCCCATTTCCAGATTTATGCCCCTGATTAATTCCTCATCAACATAATCTTTTAAAAATATAGATTACATCAAGTTAGTATCATGTTACAGCCTTGCTTAAAGTTGTTACCAATTTGTGAAAATCCATAAGGAAGTCTTTTTTGTTATCCAATCTAAATGTCCATCTGCATTTGATATGAATTGTGTCCCCATTGTATTCCTGTGTTGAAGCTCTGAGTCCTGATATAATGATATTTGGATATGGAGTCTTTGGGGAAGTAATTAGGTTTCGATGAGGTCAAAGGGTGGGAACCCCCATGATAAAATTTTTCCCCATTCGAGGAGAGACATCAGAGACCTTGGTTCATCTCTCTTTCTTTCTGCAAGGTGAGGACCAAGAAAGAAGATGGCCATCAGCAAGCCAGGAAGAAAGCCTTCACTGAAGAATTAAATCATCTGGCACCTTGATCTTGGGCTTTCCAGAGAAATAAAATTCTGTTTTTAAACCACTCTGTTTATATTATTTATGGTATGGCAGCCAGAGCTGACTAAAATCTATATGTACATATATCCATATATGTATCTATATTTATATCTATCACATAGGTATGCTTGATTTTTTAAATTTTTTTCAAGTAAACTATACCCAACGTGGGGCTTGAACTTACAACCCAGAGATCAAGAGCCATGTGCTCTACAAACTGAACCAGCCAGGTGCTTCCGTCTTTTCTCCCTCCCTCCCTCTCTCCCGCCCTCTCTCTCTTCCCTTTCCTTCCTTCCCTCCTTCCTTCCCTCCTTCCTTCCCGCCATTTCTTTCTTTCTTTCTTTCTTTTTTTCTTTCTTTCTTTCTTTCTTTCTTTCTTTCTTTCTTTCTCTCTCTCTCTCTCTCTCTCTCTTTCTTTCTTTCTTTCTTTCCCCTTTTGAGAGACAGAGCCCTCATGAGCCAGGGGTGGGGATGGGAGGTGGGGATGGGCAGAAGAAGAGAGAGAGAGAATCTTAAGTAGGCTTCGTGGCCAGTGCAGAGCCCAACATAAGGCTCAATCTCAAGACCGTAAGATCATGGCCTGAACAGAAACCAAGAGTCAAACATTTAACCAACCAAACCCCACAGATGCCCCTGATTTTTTAAATATATATCCATACTGTAAGACTACATTTCATGAGGTTTGGGACTGTGTCTGTTTTATTCATATAGTATATCCATACCTAGTCAGGGACTCGCATATGTAAATATTTCCTGACCTTATGAATGACAGGAAATAACCTGATTCCAGGAGTTGACAACAGATTCCTTGTCAGGTGATCATATTGTTAATAGTCCAGACATGGGGATACACAATAAGCAAATAAATGTATGATTGCAATAAATGATGGTAAGAAAAAAGTATTGGGTGTTAGTGTATACACATATGGGTATCTCTATAAAAATATGAGTTGGCAAAGCAGGGGAGAGAGAGGTGGAGGGGAGCTACCCACAGAGAGAAAACAGCATGTAGAAAACCCAGTGTCTTCATCAGGAAAGAGAGGAAACCAATATGAATGGGACACCATAAGCTCTCTTCTCAGAATGTTCAATGCACACTACTTGAGTCTATTTCTCATGAGCTGGGATTCCTAAAACTCCTCTATTAAGAGTCTGCAAGTAAATTCATGTTATGGCAAAGGGGTTGATTTTACTGGTGTAAGAATTGAAGCAGTTTAAAAAAAAAAAGAGAATTGAGAGTGGATCAGGGACATGTATTGAGCATTGATATGTGTAAGTGTTAGGATATTCTTGGGTAACAATTGGATTTATCTAATCAATGTATTATACATTTATAGTCTTATATCCAGGTTGAATTTTTTCAATAAAATATATTTCTATAACTATTAGTAAAGTTATACAAATTCTGGAAGTTTTTGTGGCCAAGGATATGAATCAGCAAATATAGTGAATCAAATGATTCAAAACTTTTCAACATCATTGGAGGACTCAGTGACATTAGCTAGTTATCTTCACAAAAATGGAAAATGCTTATCAAAGACCACAAAATGAAGAGATCGTAAATTATATTTTTTCTTCCACTTCTTTCTTTAACTAAGAAAGTCTATAAATCAGATTATGACTTTGGAGTAATTTTCCAGAGTCAATACACAATACATGCAGTGGAAAAAAAAAAAAAAATCTTACTTTATTCAAGTTCAAGGCATCACTCCAAGCCTTAGAACCTTCATTACCGAAGCGATATTAATTAGTATAACTAGTAGTTTTTTTTTATTATTACTATTGGATTGGATCCAGTGATTCTCTTCAAGAGACAGATTGAGAAAGGACCCTCTGGTATTGGGGCTTCCTGGCTATAAACAACCTAATGCTTAATTAAATTACTAAAGCTGAGAAAATAGAGTTTAGGGCCCCAGCAAGGTGTTTTGGTTACAGTCATCCATAAAAAAAGGAATCCAGGAAATTATGCATAGACTCTTGGGCTCACTTGAACATTGCTTAGAGACTAGAAACAGCATTCCTTACAGTACAAGGAAATATCTAAATCATTTGTAGGTATATTGCATTTTGTATGCACTGCATGCATTTAAACGTTTGGGAAGAACATTTGCCTAGACAATGGCTTAAGCAAAAGGAAGAAAAAAAAAACACCAAAAAACCTGTATTCTCAATGTATTTGGCAGGTGACATCAAAACTATAAATCTTATAAATAAGTGTTGTTGTTTCGCTCAAATATATAGACCTTTAGAAAACATAATTGTGTGTGTGTGTGTGTGTGTGTGTGTGTCTGTAATTGTGGGTTAATTTTTTTGTTTGTTTTTTACAAACTTTTCAAAATCAGTATTTGCAAATACTAGGAAAGTAGGCATGTTCTTGGATATAAATACATATTGGTCAAGAGAGAACTACATAAAATCTAGGCCAACTGCTTTTAATTGCTAGGAATTTTAACTGTATTGATATGTCCATAGGATATGGATCACTTTAGAGATAATAATAATAGTAGCAGCTGATACTGTACCAACTATGTTCACATCTTCCTTTAGGTGTTCTATTTTAACTTTCAGTGCAAAGAGACCAGTGCTAATAGTATCTCTATTTTGCATATGAAGAGACACAGAAAGTTTAATTTTACATTAACCACCACACCCTTGTGAAAGCAGGTCAGTAGATAAATGGGTGGGGTGGGTGGGGCATAAAAATGAATGAGATATTGGGTGAAGAGTTAACATGGTGTCTGGTATAGGATAGGCACAAAATAAATTCAACCTGAAGAGATTTTATCATGCTATATTATGATGATAAATGTAATCAAAAGTAACCACAGTCCCTACAATGTTCTCTTAAGCATAATAAGCACAAAATGACACATTATTCTACAAACTGCTAAGATCATATTTTAAGTGCTTACCATGCATTAAACTGTTTCATTCCCACAAAAATCTTCTGAATTAGGTGATGTTTTCATTCCATTTAATGGATGAGAAAATTGAGTCACAGAAATGTTAAGAACCTTGTCTGATGTCATATGATTAATATGTTTTTGAAATTGCATTTTAAATAAGGTGGTCCTAGATTCTATGCTCTTACTAGTCTACCGTACTTCCTGAGGTATTCTAAATTTTCTGCCTATTTGTAACCTAAGTTTACAGCCCATATTAGCCCACCAAGTTTAAAAGTTCTCAAAGACATTTAAAGTTCTTTTACTGTGATCTTAGATCTTCATTCATAGTTTGGGACAACATTGTGCTAAAACACGTTTTCAGTAATATTTATCTATGAGGTTATTCATATCTGAATACAAGGAACAACAGCATAACACATTAGATGTATAGATGCCCAGAAAATAGATTTAGTCTTAAGTGAAATTAGCATAGTCCCTTATCTGTACAAACTATAATTTTGGGGTCCAAAGCCTCAATATATCCTTCTTTATCTGTTGATGTGTGCTGGGGAAAAAAAAAAAAAAAAAAAAAGGTTGTTAATTTTTTCACTTAGTTTGACATTCTATGCCATATTATTCATCATTAACACTGTTTTTCCTGTATCTATTCTTCCTGCTTAAGTGAAGACACTGGGAACTACATTTCCCAGAATCCTTGGAAGCAGGTTCTGGGTTGGATTCAACTGACAGTCACTTCCCAGCTATCTGGCTCCACAAAAGTGGAAGACATCATGGTTCCCAGTGAAGGCAGATGCTGGCCAGCAGATGAGCTTAAAGAGAAGGTTGGCCAGGAGATTCCAGGTGTCCTCTTGTAGAACCACCTGTTCTGCTGAAGCAGGTGCCTGAGCTCAGAACAAGTGCCTTCCTCTGAGCCCAGTATCCACTGGTTTCCTGAAGGTACTGGCAACTTTCCTGACCTGTATGTCTCAAGAGGCCTTCAGCAAGTATCAACCTTCTAATACACTGATTTAAATCATCTTCTTAACACACTTAGGGTGATTTCCATTTTCCTGACTTGAACTCCAGCTGATAAATGCATTTATTCATTTTTAAAAGACCAGGATTATTATTACCTCATGTTTGTAAAATACTGCCATATATAGTTTTCCTTCAATGTATCATAAGTTTACAAAATTTACAAAAATAAGTTTACAAAATTTATAGAGTAGGCTTTATCTCCAATAATTTATCTGAACCCTGAATTCTCTGATTTTTGTAAAGAATGACCTAAAGCAAGCTAGTGAAAAAATTAGTTTGAGGACTTAGTCCAACTAATCACCAACTCCATGTTCTTTGTACCATGCTCAGTAGTCTTAGAATGCTCCTTATTGAGAAAAACTGAATTCTAAGCTCTAATTTAAAGAAAAGTACTATGAGGCACTGAAATTTAAAGATCTTTTAAAATATTTTCATGAAGCTTGAGGTCACTTCTCAATCCCAGAATGACTCTGAAGAAAGTTTAATCACTATTTTGCAATATGAGCTACACCTGCTTTAATTAAACACAAAAACAAATTTAATTTTAAATTATATATATTTATGCTTATGCAATTCAATTTCCTTTTGAAAACAAAAACAAATAATTGAACATCAAACTAATCAGCAATAGTTTCTTTTAAATGTGGCATCTTTTTAAAGATCCTCCTTTTAAAAATCTTGTTTGACTGCTTCCTTTTCCTACTGAATTAAGTAGGGAAAACAATGAAATTGAAAGCTTAAAAATGGCTTTTAATTAGCAAAGCTTTCTTGTATTGTATTTAGCATTTCCATTAGAAGAGCAAGGCCCTGTGGAAATATTTTTAATGCATATTTGTTTTTCCTTTGAAAATTTATTTGATTATTACAGCAAATGAATTTTTTATAATAACATTGCTTTAAAATTATAATATGCTGTATATCAAACTAGGGAGTTGACATCATATTAGCTGCATCGTGTTTGCAAGAAAAAGCTTTATAAAATAGATTATCAATTATCTGTAATATTTTCTGCATTTATTGGTGGTTAGAGGAGACAATTTTGCTCTGTTTATAAGTTCATTATTTCATCAATCATATGCTCTTCCTTTCTGTTCCCATTTATTTCTTCTATTATAGACATATCCATTCAAAATAATTCAGATTAGTTTTCCCCATACATCCCCTTAGAGGCAATAGGGGAGAAAACATGATTTTTTTTCCTCCTTGTTTTCATTAATTTGCATACAGTGTAGGTTAGAGTTTTCATTAATAGGTGGAGTTCTGTGTTTCATCACAACTAAAACCCATTTAGATGTAGAATTAAAAGAATCACTGAGTTAGAGATCATTGAATTCATTTAGGAACATGGAATGTTTTTGGAGAACTGGAAGTCACAGCAGCCATTATCAACACAATCAGTTTCCCAAGATAGGTCTATGCTGCTATAGTTTTGACTGAATCTTCAACCCAGCTCCTGGAATCGCAATTCATTAGAAAAGCCTGAAAGATAGAATATGTGCTGGTAAACATTGCAATTACACATGAAGGCTCAAATGGGCTCCTTAAGTTCTGTGATTTCATTAAAACTTCTCATGCAGGGGCGCCTGGGTGGCTCAGTGGGTTAAGCCGCTGCCTTCGGCTCAGGTCATGATCCCAGGTCCTGGGTTCACGCCCCACATCGGGCTTTCTGCTCAGCAGGGAGCCTGCTTCCTCCTCTCTCTCTGCCTGCCTCTCTGCCTACTTGTGATTTCTCTCTGTCAAATAAATAAATAAAATCTTTAAAAAAAAAAAAAAAAAAAAACTTCTCATGCAAATTGATGTTGCCATTTAGAATACACTGACCAGATAATTATTAGTGACCACAATAAGAGTAATCCCATAACACTCTTGTACCAACAAAAAAGCAGTGACTAAGACTTATCAAGAACTTCTTATCCTCAGGCCCTGAACAAATGTTTTATATGTATTTACATGAATATTAGGTAGTTTTTACAACACCCCTACAGAGATTTATGCGGTAGACTAGGAATGACAAAAATACTATATTAGTATCCTGGGATTTTAGGAACAAATTTTCACAAACTCAGTAGCTTAAAACAACAGAAACCTATTTTGTCACGATTCTGAAGGCCAGAAGTCTGAAATCAAAGATGTCAACAGGATTGTTTCCTTCTGGAGAGTCCAGGGAGGATCTGTTCCATGTCTCTCTCCCGGCTTCTATTGGCTGCCAACATCCATGTTGTTCTTTCTTTTGTAGTTGCATAACCATCCCAGGCTCTGCCACCATCATCCCATCGCCTTTCCTTCTGAGTCTCTCTGCATATCTTCCCTTTTTCTGTCTCTTATAAGTACACTTGTCATTGGATTTACTACACACTTAATCCAAGATCATCTCACCTCAAGATCCTTACCTTTATTCCACCTGCAAAGACAATGGTTTCAAATATGGTCATATTCCTTGGTTCTGGGTGGACATAACTTTGGGGTGGTTACCATTCAGTGTTTTACAGTGAATATCCAGTTATATAATTTCTTATGCTTACTGATTCAATCAATCCAACAGGAAAAATTACAGGTCAATAGTAACTATACATTTTCTTTAACGCAACTGCTCAAATTAATGCCATTTACATACTGATATTATTTCTCTTCACTGATTCACCCCTTTTGGAATATAACATAAACATTTCCCAAAATTCTCCTAATATCCCTCTTCCCCAAAAGGGAGTTACCTGAACTGCAAATACCTGCCAGCTTCACTTCTAATGTATGTTTACATTATTGAATTCTTTTTACCATAGGAAGGGTCCCCATGTCCATAACTACTGAAAACACAATATAAGAAAAGCCTAAATTGGCCTCTCTGTTCCATTTCTTTTTCCATTGCTAACTGCCTTTTTCCTTTCCTTCATATTTGTAATCTATGAATGTCTCCCCAAAGACACTGTTTATGAATTTGTCTCTCTCCAAGGTCTTTGTGACCTCCAATCATCGTTTTGTTTTCACTGATTTCCACATTCTTTTTCTAACCAATGCTGATAACTTCCTTTCCTCCAAAACAATAGATTTTCATCCAATCAATAGTAAAAAACCAATAATTTTCATTACAGAGATGGATGAAGTAACAGAAATATTTCCTTGTGGTTGAAAATGTTTTTATTACTAGGAGGTGTTTTTTTGTGTCAAAAAACAAGAATAATGTTGTTGCCCATGAAAATAATGCCTCAGTTCTCTTGGTTCTTTCCATAAATATCAAGTATAAGTGTATAAACACAATCACCTGGGATTTTACATTGCAGTCCTTATACCATTTCTATATGGTTCAGTCAGAGTTCAGGATTTATTTTATATAGTCATTGTTTTTTTTTTTAAAAAACCTAAGTATGAGATCTACTTAGAATTCTATTTTTAATCATAATGCTTATATTTTCTAATATAGTAGTTATAATTTTAAAATGTCAGCTTGAAAACAAGTAATATATGAAAACTCATTTTTTTTGTCATTTGGCACAAAACACTTCCATCTAATAAAAATATAGAAGCATTTAAAATTATTTATAAATAATTTGTGAATTGATATGAATCAAACTGGATATCTGATAACTAAAAAAAAAAGAATAGAACTTTGACATGACATCACACTTGATTTATACTTCTCAGGTCCTATCAGGATAATAAGAGGAGACTGGTAATTGAATGAAAATGGGGAGATTTGACATTATGCTATTATGGAAGAATAGGAAGAAGGCTTCCTTGTGATCATATGGAAGGCTTCATATGGAAGAGTAGGAAGAAGTACTAAACACCAGGAAGACTGCCTTATTGGATAATACATTTTTCGCCAGAATTGACTTGGCTCACAGGGATCTACATGAGTCTTCCTTAACCTTCACCAAGTACTACGACACAATATATTTTTTATAAGAGATACATAGGTAAGACCTTGTTAATGTGAAAAAGACAAGGCGAAACAAGAAGGGGAGGGAGGGTGTAGAATCAGATATGTTCATTTACTCAGAAGCATTCATTGGAGAGCATGGCCCATTTAGTCATAGGAGAGATTCATACTCATTAATGGCACACAGCAAACATTTAAGAGTTAGTTACCCCTATTCCAGTTTGTGGTATTCTAGTATCCTGATAAACCATGTTATTTTATGTTTAAATTACTTTTTTTAAAAAGATTTATTTATTTATTTATTTGACAGAGAGATCACAAGTAGACAGAAAGGCAGGTAGAGAGAGAGGGGAAGCAGGTTTCCTGTTGAGCAGAGAGCCCGATGCGGGGCTCCATCCCAGGACCCTGAGATCATGACCTGAGCCAAAGGCAGAAGCTTAACCCACTGAGCCACACAGGAGCCCCTAAATTACTTTTTTGTTCTAAAATTTGCACACAATTAAATTTACCTATGGAAAAATCTATGCACTTGTGTAACTGCCACTACAGCTAAGACTATTTCCCTCATTCCAGAGAGATTTCTTCTACCTCCTTGTAGTCAGGAGGCCCAACATTAGCCCCAGAGAAATGAATGAAGATTCTGACTTCTGTCACTAAAGATTAGTTTGCCTATTCTAGAATTTTATGGAAATGGAATCACACAGTAAGTAGTCTTTTTTGTCTGACATTTTTATTCAGCACAATGTTTTTGAGATACAGCTGTGTTTTTGCATCTATTAGTACTTCGTTCCTCTGTACTGCTGTGTAGTATTCTACTGCAAGAATATAACCCAATTCATCAGTTCACCTGTTAATGGACATTTGGGTTGTTTGTACCTTGTCACTAAAATGAATAAAACTGCTATGAATATTTCTGCACATGTTTTTTTGTAGACATCTATTTTCATTTATTTAGGGGAATACATGGGAGTAAAATTGTTGGGTTATAGGGTAACTGTATGTTCAATTTTATAAGATACTGTCAGAGATTTCCATTTTGCAATCCTATCAGAAGTGTATGAGAGTTTTAGTTATTGCTTATCTTTGACAATTTGAGGGATTATATATATTTTTTTAGGCATTTGAATAGGTTTCTAGTTGTATCTCATTGTACTTTTAATTTACATTTCCATGATTATTAATGATGTTGAGCATTTTTGCTTGGTTATTCATCATTTGTATATCTTATTTTGTGATATCCCTCTTTAATTTTTTGCCTATTTAACAAAATAATCATAAAAAAGCCAAAAATTAGGTTGTCTTCTTAGAAGTGAGTTGTAAAAATTCCTTATTCTGGATACACTCTCATGGGAGAAGGCCTGTGCTAGACTAGAGTAAATCCTTTCCTCTCCAGTTAGGGAGAAAAATCAAAATTGCTACAACTCAGTACCATTATTCGAAAAGGTAGAGCCCATTGCATGGTTTGGTTTTAAATAATCTACTCAGGAGAACTAAACATTTTAACTTAAGCTTAAGTAATGGTGCTACAGAACAACTCTTTAAGTTCTAGAGGTTTCAACTACAGCTATTTATTTTCTTGCTAATATTATACAAGTGTAGAAAACAGTTAATACAACTGTAAGCTGAAAATCAGTGCCAGGCAATGAGTTCTACTCTTTCTGGATTCAAGATGAAGGAGCTGTCTTCATCTAGTACATTCCCATTCTCATTGCAGAGGGAAGAGGCAAGGGAGGAGGGCAACCACAAGGTGATACTGACAGTACTCCTGTGGGGATGAAGCGTGTGCAGTGTCCACTCACGTTCCATTAGGTCAAAGCATGTTACAGAGCTGAGCCCAACATGAATGGACTTGAGTGAGAATAAATGGTCCGTGATAAGGAGAGGAGAGTGAAGATTTGTGAACACCAATAAAATGTACCACAATCAGTCACAAAAAAAAAAAAAAAAAAGAAAGAAAGAAAGAAAGACCACAACCCAGGGCAGAGAATTCTCAACAAGAATCACATGTAGAGCTCAAAGTATAAAGCCTGAACAAGACAAGACTGAATACATGTTCACTCTTATTTTTATTATTTCCTTCTATGGAGACCAGACTGTGTCACATTATGAGAATTGCTCTTTGGAATACTGTAAGGAGATTTTAATAGTACTGATACAGTCAAAGTGCTTAAAGGTCAGGTAGCACTATCATCTCTGTTTTCTTAGTGCTAGATCTTTACTCAGACTGAAAGAGAGACTTCATTCTAATACCTCAAAATGTTGAACTATGAACCATAAAAAATTTAACATATTAAATAAAAAGATGAAGTTAGTGATAATGAGCTTAAAATTGGTATACTTGTTTGGACACATTTAAAATTGGTTTCTGGGGCGCCTGGGTGGCTCAGTGGGTTAAAGCCTCTGCCTTCGGCTCAGGTCATGATCCCAGAGTCCTGGGATCGAGCCCCGCATCGGGCTCTCTGCTCGGCAGGGAGCCTGCTTCCTCCTCTCTCTCTCTGCCTGCCTCTCTGCCTACTTGTGATTTCTGTCTGTCAAATAAATAAATAAAATCTTAAAAATAAATAAATAAAATAAAATAAAATTGGTTTCTATGATTGTGTGTTAAAATGTTGCATAACATAAATGTGCATTAGTTTGTGATAGTTATAAAATTTTAAATAGGGCACACTGAGAAAATGCACCTTTGCTCCTTCCTAAATCACCTGTTTACAATCCCTCTTAAAGCACTCTGTACTAGAATTCTGTATTTTTGTGTGCCATGTTATTTAGAGAGTCATTTCCTTTAAGACGGAATCATGTCTCAGGAGTTAGAAACACTACAGCTGAATTAATGTATAATATCACACTATAACAAGGTAGAAATATTGCACAAAAATTCAGCTACAAGAATAACAATGATGATGGTAGTGACAAAGCCTTTTACAGCCCTAACTATGTTCCAGGTACTATTCCATATACTATATCTACTAACCCACTTAATTTTTATGACATCAAAAGAGGTGCTATGTTTAAACCTATATAACTTAAGAAGAAACTGATGCTGAAAAGGTTTGATGTCTAGCCCAAGGTCCAGAGAACTCTGAAAAGGTTTGGTGTCTAGCCCAAGGTCCAGAGAACTCTGGCTCAGGAGGTGTGTTAGACTGGTATGTGGTGGCCTACAGTGAACCAAGCTTCCTATTATTCATCCTCTTTGTAATTTCCTTCCACACTGACTGTTGCTTTGTCCATATGACTTGCCTTGGCCAATGGGACATTATAATGTGTGATACAAGCAGAATGTTTGTCTAGTGGTCTAATTGTTTTGGGATACTACCTTTTGGAACCTGTTTCATGCCTGGTCTAGACTCCTGAATGGTGAGGGACCATGTGTGAAGAAAGATGTTGAGACCACAATGAGGGAGATATGTAACCATCCTTTCATTGTAGCTGAATCCAATCCACAACAGACCCACTAGCTCAAAGTCAACACACGAGTAACCTAATAGGTGTGGTTTAGAGACAGCTGAGCAACCGCCTAGCCAACCCAAAGTCTTCTGAGAACTAATATGTTGTTTTATGCTACTACATTTTGGATTGTTTTTATACATAGCAATTTGTACTGAAACAGGAGGCAACCATTGTCTCCCTAGGATTTTGCTGTCATTGAATTTCTGATGAGATTTCAGCAGTGATCGTGGGGGTTTGGTTACCAGTAAGTATTTGACACTTTTGTTTTTCCTCATTCTTGGCCAACTGCTCCTCAACCAAATCAGAGGTATTGTTTAACTGGCTGCTGATTAATATTTCAGACAATGTAGTAATCAGCTATCCATATGAGCAATTAATCAGAGCAGTGAGAAATAAATGACATCTTTAGACCACATTTTATTGCAATCTAAAGACCAAGTCTGTCCTTAGAGTTCTCATACCAAAATCAAGGTGACTATTAGCCACGAATCTACATAATCATTTAACTCCTAGCTTTTAGAACTTGATACATTTTTCTCAACGATATCAGGCAATGCTTTGTGATCACAAGGAAATCACAAAAATTATATATTTTGGAGATTTATTATGAGGAATTGGCCCACAGAATTATGGGGGCTGAGAAGCCTCAGGATCTGCAGTGTGCAACCTGGGGACCCAGGAAAGTTGGTGTAATTCAGTTTGAGTCCAAAGACCTGAGAATCAGGAACTCTGATGGTGTAAATTCCTGTCCAAGCACCAGGGAAGAGATGAGATTAGCTCCATCAGTGAAGAAAGGAGAAAACAAAACAAAACAAAACAAAAAAAGCTGTGAGGAATTTTTCCTTCCTCTGTCTTTTGTTCTTTCCAGGCCCTCAGCCTGTCCGATGACCTGACCGGCACCCACACTGGGGAGGGGATTCTACGTTACAGAGTCCGTCAATTCAAATGCTAATCTCATCCAGAAAACTTCACAGACACAGCCAGAAACAGAGTTGAATCTGCATTGCCAGATGTTCAAAAATGCAGGATGATGATGATGGTGATGATTACTCCATCTGAGTTAAACTCTTATTGTAGTACTTTGTATGGCAGCAGTGGGGGAAGGGTTGCCCTATTATATTTGCTTTTCCTCAAAGTCCCTTCAAATGTTAAGATAAAGCCATTCTTGTCTTCTTTTTAAACATCACCTGAGTTTCATCTTGAGAGCCCTTCATAGCCCTGTTATAGTCTAGGAATCCCTAGAAGAAAGATTCAGATTCAGAATGTTGGAACTCCTGCCCGTCCTTTTGCTAAATAAATACATAGATTTCAAAGAGCCATAGGCTTCTCCTATAGCTTTCCCAAAACACGACAGATCAGAACAAACCTAAGAAGGAAAAAGCCTTGCACCTCCTTCTGATTGCAAAGTTTTGGAATCAAGAGACCTGAGCTGAAAACTCAGGCTTGCTACCAAGTAGTTCTCAAACTTCAAGCTGGTAAAGGTTTGACAATGAACAGATGCGGATTAAAAACCCGGCCCTGCCTCCTCAAAGATGTGTTCCCTTTGGCAAGATCCTGGTCTTCTCTGCTTCAGTGTTCTCAGGTATAAAATGGGATAATAATTCATACCCCACAGGACTGTTGTGAACATCATAAGGAAAAGTATATTTAAAATAAAATGTTTACCATAGAGCTTTGTGTTCAGATTATCAATCAATTTATATGCCCTATGGAGGACAAACGGTATTACAGATAAAACATATAAAATACTCTCAAGATCTAAAATTGTCTATTACCTCTCGGCATTGGACCAAACAATGCAATTGTACAGGTCCACAACTCCAGGGCTATTGACGTTTAAGAGCAATGTGTTTCTATCAGAGCTTAACATATTCAAATTAACCCAACCCAATGATTTTCTGCGCATATAAGGACAGAAACTTCCTTGAAATCAATATGCTATAGTTAAATACTGAAATCCATGATATCTGGCTTCTGGGACTCTGTAAAAACACACTCATGGTGAAACTGCTATCCAAGGCATTTATACCTTTTACACCTTCCCTCCCCCCCAGCTGAGATACAACTTTGTCAATACACAAATAGTTTTGGATCAGCTCAAGTGTAATCTGCCCCATGGCCAAGGTTACACTATTTATTTTAATGTCAGAATGGGAGCTGATGAGACCATTGTGGTCTTTCCATTATCTTAGTTATAGAGACGCATTTTGTTTTAATTCTTTCTTCCAAATCAATGTTTGCCACTGGCAGTTCATATCAAAATGACTTTTGGGACTCTTCCTGGTTTTGCCTTCCTTTTCTCAAATCAATGGGTGTGAAATGGTGGTTCAGGCATGTGCATTTTGAAAAGGCTCCACCTATAAATTTGACGGGCACCTCTGATTAAGATCCGCTCGTGAAATTGAATTGATCTAATCCTTGTAAATGGCTTTATAAAAGGAAAAAAAAAATCAGTTACAATTTCACTCAGCTTCTTTCATAATAATTTTATGTTGTATACATTGGCAAAATCTTTAATTTTCAGATTTTGTTACATCAGTATCATTTTACTCTTGATTAACCATAAAAAGTCATAATTAAAAATTACAGCATTTTAGAATCAAAGAAACAAGAGAGTACTACAGGGTACTATATCTGGGAGGTCTGCCATTCAAGGCTATAGCGTAGCCAGTCTAACACCGGTAGCCTCATACATGTATGAAACTTCTCTGACAGTGGCACATGTAGTAGAGAGGGTAAGGGTTTTTTTCAAAGTTCATGATTCTGGCCTTAGAGCTGTTCTTTTCTCCCAGAGAAAGAAGGAAAGGAGAGAAAAAGCCCACATGTGGTTAGAAGCCTTAGTCACTATACTGTTTTTAGAATTTTTAAAAATATCAAGTTAGAAATAAAAAGGAGTCAACAACCAGCAGCTAGTCAAAACCATCTGTTTTGTTTGCATAGATATAGTCTGTAAGTGATATATATTATATATATATCATTATATATATAATATATATGCATATATTTGTGTATATGTGTATATATATATGATATACATAGCAATATATATATAATAGATATAATACACACACATATATACAAAAACATATCATGGGTGTGACAAATACTTATATGAATAAATATATAGTGTGGGTTTATTCTCTTAGAATAAAGCCACTTGTTGAATTTGAGAAGTTCAGAGACTAAGCAACTCTATTGTGTACAATTGACATGCCTAAATTGCATCTGTTAGATTTTGTGATTTTATAAATTCGAAATCATCAGCACAATCAAAACAATGAACTTACCCATCACTCCAGAAAGTCTCCTCATGCTTGTTTGTAATCTTTTTTCCAGGCAATCACTGATTGACTTTCCGTTAATATTTGCTCCATTTTCTTGAATTATATATGATTCAGCCATATAGTAAGTACTCTTTTTATCTGTCCTTTTTCACTCAGCATAATTATCTTGAGATTCATTTAGACTGTAGTATGAATCAATAGTTCATTCCCTTTAATGCAGGTAGTATTATATTGTATGGATATACTGGTTTGTGTATCCATTCATCAATTGACAAACATTTGGATTGTTTCCAGCCTTGGGCTATTACAAATAAAGCCACTCTAAATATTTGTATATATCATTGTTTGGCTATGTGCTTTCTTTTCTCTTGGGTAAATACCTATGAGTAGAAGAGATGGTTAAAATGGCAGGTGTGAGTATAACTTCTTAAGAAACTTCCAAATAATTTTCAAAAATGCATCATTTCCCAATCCCATCAGCAACACATGAGAGTCCTAATATGTCCACATTCTCACCAGTACTTGGTATGGTCAATCCTTTTAACATAAGCCACTTTAATTACACACACATATTGGTAGCTCATTATGGTTTTAATTTGCATCTCCATAATAACAAATTATGTTGAACTTCTTGCCATGGGCATATTTGCCATCCAAAAATATTCTTTGGTTGAATGTCTGTATAAACCTTTTATCCATTTTTTAGTATTGGGTTATTTGTTTTCTTATGTTTTAGAATTTTGTTATGTATTCTGCATGCAAGGCCTACAACAGATTTGTGATTTACAAATATTTTTTTCCTAATCCATGGCTTGTCTTTTTATCCACTAAATAGTGTTTCTTAAAGAAAAGAAGTTTTTAATTTTGATAATTTATTTTTTTCTTTTATAGACCTTAATATGTTGTAATAACTAAAGAATCCTTGCTTTACCCAAGATCCCAAGTGTTTTCTTCCATTTTTTTTCCATTTTTTATTAGAAATTTTATAATTTTATATTTATGTCTTCAAGCCATCTTAAGCTACTTTTTTATACAGTGTCAGGTATGGATTTAGTTTTACTTTTTGTTTGCATATGTGTTACCGGTGGGAGAGTCTGGATTGCTTGAATGAGGGTTCTGATACTGGATTCCCCATGAAAAGATATAGGTGAGAATCCCTGCTGGAATAAAGATAGCCAGAAGGAAAGCAATGAGTGCAAAGCATTTATTATACCCAAAGTACACTCTCAGGGTGGGAGAGAGGGCAATTTTAAGGAGATGGAATTGATTCTAGGTTGTTCTAGGATTGGCTATTTGTTGAGGTTACTCTAGGCTGGGAGGGGCTGTGACCACAGTGGGGTGGTCTCTAATGGAAGATGCTTCCAATCATTTGGAGATCTCCCACAAGTTTGTAGGGTGAAGTTTTGACCTTACAAGGTTTGTACCAGAACCAATGGCAGCCTTTCTCCTGTGGGGTGTGTGAAGGGGTGGCTGTAACCTTGATGCAAATTCATTATAATGAGTCTAGGTATTCCCTGGGGTTAGAGGTGGATGAGGACAGAGCATGCTCTACACCTGTGGCTCTTGATCTGCCAACACCAAGTTCTGGAAAGTCACAAGGTCAGGATGTTGTGCCTCCCTCCCTCTCCCCCAGCTTCTAATGTATAACCTATTTGTCACTACCCTTGCCTCCAGCTCATCACTATCATTCCCACCTCAAGGATTTGGGACTCTGTTTTGTAGGGTTTCTTCCACTGCTCTGATCTGGATTTCCCCTACCATGTGGATGCTCATTGGCTTTAGCACCATTTGTCAAAAGAAATATTTTGTTTCCCTTGGATTAGTAGGAGGACATTTTTAAGTTAAGATGTATGAAAGTAAAGCAGATTATACCAATTGAGTTTAAACTTCACTTTGGGAAAAAAAAAATACCTAGATTATTGATGAGAGATTTTGCTCTCACTCACAGTCACAGTTGATCTTAAGCACAATGGAAGAACTGAAATGTGAAATACAAAGCAAATCAAACAAAACAAATGGATTTGGAGTTTATTTTGAACCTATGGTAGAGCTAATCCACCCAACTGATCCCCACCTAATTTTTACTGTCTGTGTTCTTTATCATTTAGTAAAATATTTACCTATTTTGGATAGTGAATGGTAGCCTGTTGCTGAGGATTAGACTTCCTACGATATTAACTTTCCTTCCAAGGCATAAGTTCCTAAGTTGGAGTAACTACATAATGAAACCAAATATCAGAGTGTTATGAAGGGATTGTTCTCTTGAACAGAAATCTACCCATATTGAGCATCATTCTGCATATGAACTACACAGCCCAACCAGTCAAAAGATTTCCTTCTACTCAGTCTATTTTGAGAGGATAAAATATATGGTATATGGTATTTCTATTATGCAAAGTTGAAGGTCTGTGATGGCTATATTGTATCTTTCTATTATTTAAAATTCATCCTAATCTATAGACATGGAGTGATATTTGAAGTAAAATATTATAATAATTTTTAGATTTTACTTTATAAAAATAAAGATACTTTAAATTAAATTACTCTGCCTTCTCTTTATGAGTACAAATAAAAGCCTTAAACATAGTGTAACTTGAACTGATAAATAAAATTAGAGAAAACCCGACATGACTTTGATGATCATAACCACTGATGCTGGAAAATTAATTTTGAGGATCTACCAAGAAAGCTCCAGCTCTCACATGAAGCAAACGCTTATTTGCACCTGTGCACACACACACACACACGCGCACACACACACACACACACACACAAACCAGAGAAGTCACTACTTCTGCTTTACCAAGAAAAAGCATGTTTATTGCTTTATAAACAGTTCACCAAGTTTGCATAAAGCACTGTCTTGTCTGAAGTTCCTCACATAAACTTTTATTTTGCTGTTATTGTCCGTATACATTTTCCTTGCATAACTTCTGAGATTTGCAGGTCAACATAATCACCAAATGTGGGTATTAGATTTGGAAGTAACAGTCTGACATGGTACCTACTGTTATATCTATCCTAAGGATGATGCACAAAGTATGTTTTTTATTAGTTTCTTACAATCTTGATTTTTTTTTCACATTGTAGTAAAACAACTAGAACCAATCCTGAGTTCTTCTGTTTCACAAAGTATATAACTCATTCAAGATCTGTTACATTTCTGAACAGTTATAACGGTACATTGGGACATTTGTATTCAATTTAGAAAGTGAGTGCTTTGGTCCAAATGTTTGTATCCCTTCAACTAATGCCCAGTGTGACAGTATTTAGAAGGTGGGGCTTTGGGAGGGGCTGAGATCTTAAGGGTGGAGCCCTCATTAACAGGATCAGTGCCCTATAAAGAGACCCAAAGAGCTCCTTAGCCCCTTTGACCACGTGAGGACACAATGAGAAGTTTTCAAGCTGGAAAATGTCCTTATCCCATCATGCTGGCACCTTCTTCTCAGACTTCTAGGCTCCAGAACTGTAAGAAATAAATTTCTGCTATTTATAAGATACTCAGTCTGTAGTATTTTGTTGGAGCAGTCAGAGCAGGCTAAGATGGTGAATGGGTGCATGTGTATGCATGTCTTCCTGTCTCTATGAGCATATCTAGTAATATAATATACTCCCACATTTGTGGACCAGGTAAGATCTGAATAACTAACTGTATGAGGTAAGCCTCCCTTGCTATGACCTCCCAAATCAGCATGTGTTATCTGATTATGCATTTATCCATTGGTCAGTTGACAAACATTTGGGTTGTTTCCAGCCTTGGGCTACTACAAATAAAGCTACTGACATCACATTTGGTTGCAAATTATCTCTTTAATACTTTTTAGAAAGTCTGATCCTAAAATACTATGAATGCTATGTTTTATTTCCCTCATATGTAATCTGTAGTGCCTGACATGTAGTAGGTACATATAAGTATGTATTGAGTGAGTAAGTATCTGTGAAAAATCAAGTATGAACAATTCTAATATAATGTTAACTTATTATATTATGTAGCAAAAGTTTTGAATGCTTCTGAATATTTGCCCACTGGACCAGAATGTAGAGATACAGAGAAAATAAGACACAATATCTAATGTCAAAGAGCTTAGAATCAATTTAAATTTAGTTAATCATAAAATATTTACTTTAACATAATTTTAGAAGCAAAGATCAATAATTATTACTCATAAGTTGGCTCATATTATATATTTTTGTTAAGTTTTATAGATCACACCCAATATCA
This sequence comes from Enhydra lutris kenyoni, assembly GCF_002288905.1. NCBI lineage: Eukaryota > Metazoa > Chordata > Mammalia > Carnivora > Mustelidae > Enhydra > Enhydra lutris. Next base: position 10,090,376 of record NW_019154104.1, on the reverse strand, counting down.
TAGCCCTGTATAATTCTTTACCACACTAGCTTATTACCACTGTCTTCTGTAAGCCAAAGGGCTTTATAGGGCTCAAGCTCAGTTTAGCTCCATCAAATGTAAATATAAATATAGATAATGAGATTTAAGGCAAAAGGCGTAGTGGCATAAATGCTTATTAGTTTCTTTCCCTATTAAATCTCAGCACAATAATTTTTAAATGCTCATTTTTCTAATGAAAAAAATTACTCCCAGTTAACCTACCTTCATTTTACAGGCAAGTAATAAAATTGATTAAAATCAAGTGAGATGATGATTAATTATAATCATAATCAGAGAAGAGCTTCTGGCCTTTATTTATTATTGAGCCATTCATGAGAGTATATACAGTAATGACCCCAGTTAATGTGAACTCCTCAGGGACAAATACTGGACAGTGCCTTGTTTTGTGCATTGGTAACCAGTGTGAGCTCCATTCATGCCTTTAACTTGACTTTTAATTAGACAATCTAGACTAACCAGTCAAGTCTTAAAACTCAAGTGCAGGAGGCAGAGCTCCAATATTGTTTAGAACATCAATATCATGGGGCACCTGTGGGGCTCAGTGGGTTAAAGCCTCTGCCTTCGGCTCAGGTCATGATCCCAGGGTCCTGGGATCGAGTTCTGCTTTGGGCTCTGTGCTCAGCAGGGAGCCTGCTTCCCTCTCTCTCTCTGCCTGCCTCTTAGCCTACCTGTGATCTGTCTCTCTGTCAAATAAATAAATAAAATCTTTAAAAAAAAAAAAAGAACATCAATATCATGATAGCTTCATAAAGGCTGGGTTTATAGAAAAGGGAAAATTGAAAATAGCAAAATTTCAAGATTGAGGGAAAGAGTGTCCTAGAAGTATAGAGTCAGAAGACATCTGGAAGAGCATGTTCATTGCTTACGTTGCTTCACCGTCCCTATGGCCACCATTCGAAGAGGTGCTATGACTTGTGAGCTTCACAAAGTATGTTATGGACACAGGCAGAATAAAATCACAGGACTTTTAATTCCTTGTTCAAGATCCTTTCCAATATTAGAAGCTTTTTTAAAAAGCACATGTTATTGCTTCAATAAAACTGCCTCCTTTTAGGTCTAAAACTGATTGCAAAATAAGTTCCCTCTCCAACACATCCCGAGAACTGAGAACTTTAAATCATATGGAGCCTATATTCATAGAGCCCCGCTCCAAAGAATATTCAGTGGAGGGGGCACTGACACAAAAGCAAATAAAGCTAGTATGTAGCTGACTTATAATTTTAGTACCAATAGTGGGGTAATGAAAAAGGAATTTCAAGGTGCGTGAATAAAAGAAACTATTCTTTAAATCTATCAAGCATTCTGCTAAGTGTTCCTTAACTTGTTACTTGTGAAACAAATTCAATTTGCCACTTCAGTTCTACCAAAGTGTCATCTATTCTTCTCTCCATTTCCTCTCCATACCCTTTTCTGGGTAATTATCAATTTCTATGGGCTTCAGGTATCACCAGTTTTATTATGGCTTTTCACATGTGTATTTCTATCTCCCTTTTTTTAAATTTTCTTTACAGACTCAAATGCATTGAACTCTCCTACCTAGAATACTCACAAGTGCCTCAAAGTTAAACATGTTAAATATTAAACACATTATCATCTCCTTTCAAAGCCTTCTTTTCCTTGCATTTCCTAATCATTTTGATAGAACTATTATCTTACACTTCTGCTATCACCTTATGCTTCACATCTATTCACATTTGTTAATTCTAGCTTTACCTGGTTCATAGGTTTGTCCCTTGCCTTTCCTCCCCGCCACCTCTACACTACACTTGGAATTCATCCACTTCCTATTTCATCTCTTCATTTCCTGCCCATTTCTCACACAGCTTGGAGCTGAGGTGATCATGTCATGCCTACTATATAAGGAATATTCTAGAGCTCTTAGGTTGGTAAAAGGCCCTTTGCAATTGGGCCTTGGCTTTTCTCACTTGCCTCATCTCACATCAACTTTCGTTATCCTGTACCTCAGCCACTGTATAATTTTCAGCTGTTTTTGAACATAGGTGGTCCTACATGCTTATGAGCATGCTTGATCAGTTACATATCCCCTTTCATGCAATGAAATCCTACATATTCTACAAAATTTGGTTCTCTTGTCTTCTCCATAAAGCCTTCATTTGACCCCCCAAAGACAGCTAGTAGAGCAAGTCGCTCTCTCTTTTATGTTTCCATAGCAATCTGTTCATATTCTGTTCTATTCATATTCTATTGTGACACTTACCAATTGTACTCTAGCTTTTGTATGTCTAGCTTTTCCAAATACTGTGAGCTCCCTTAATCAAAACAACCATAGTGTGTAGGGACCTGGTAACATGGGTCTTCTGAGTAAAGCAACAAAGATGAACAGGTAAATGCACACATGAATGAAGGAGTAATGAGTAAATCAAACACAGCACCCTGATTTCTTATCTCAGGCACAGATTGCAGTAGGAAATAATTAAGAAATATACCTAAACCTGGCACTATAGAAGTAGCCACATATGGGATATAATACTAGGCAATCAAAAGGGCTCCTGCCTATAGATATCAGCCTGTGAGCTCTTTGATAATTGCAATTCTTTTAAAGTAGGACAAAAGTATTCATTATATAATTAGGAAGAAGGTAAATTAAAAAATACTGCAGTCACTAATCCATAGCACAGTGTGGAATAAGAGGTTAATAACATTGAAGTTATTTTCTGTCCCTTGTAGATCATTTCTACAGATCCAGTCTGCCTGAGTGTAAAACTCAACTCAGCAATATTTAACCAATGGGTAGATCTCTCTGTGATGTGATTTTCTCATATGTGAAATGGGGATTATATTAATTGGACTATTCTAGAAGTGTTATAATAATAAAACTCAGTAAGTTAATAATGCATGTATAACGCTTGCAGGGGTATCTTGTACTTAGTTTATGTTTTATAAATTGTTATTTTAAATTCCCAATAAATTCCCAATAATTTATATTAACATGAGGACATCTCTGGAGGAAAATGTGTAGTAATAGAATGAGTTCTACTAGAGGATAGGGGAACTTTTACAAAGGGGAATGTGTCAAGGAAGTTAGAACTGGCCTGTCAAATGTAATTTTTTCCCTGGAGTGTATTTGCATGTCTATTAAAATTTATAATTTAGCACAACAATGATCATATCATTTAATTTTCAGATAATATGATATTTTAAATTTTTTTAAATTTTTTTTTTACATTAAGATGGCTAGATATTGGGGCACCTGGGTGGCTCAGTGGGTTAAGCCTCTGCCTTCGGCTCAGGTCATGATCTCAGGGTCCTGGGATCGAGTCCCGCATCAGGCTCTCTGCTCAGCGGAGAACCTGCTTCCTCCTCTCTCTCACTCTCTGCCTGCCTCTCTGCCTGCTTGTGATCTCTCTCTGTGAAATAAATAAATAAAACCTTTAAAAAAAAAAAAAGAAGGCTAGATATTGGTGGAAAATGAGCAAGACCCAATTTTTAGGAAACAAAAAACATTGGAGAAGGAGTTAGGATACATTCATTCACACCTGAAAGGAAAAGCTGCTGTTAAAACCTTAACAACAAAACCTGTAAGGAGAGATGGATAATAGGAAGGAAAATACCTAAGGGTAGCTCTCTGCAAGTGGGGGAGAGGGAAGAATGTTATTAAAAATGTCAAACTTTGGAGTGTAAAAGATAAAAGTGGATTAATAATATTGAAATTATTTTCAGAGGATAAACTCAAATGCTTTTGGTAGTCGACTAGGCGGACTTTAGTTACATGGATTTCAGAGCCAGAAAACAGCCTTTCATTTAGTTCTTATTCCTCCACCATGCTCTTTACACCAACGAATGGAAGAAACAAGACATAGAATCTCTCTTTGCATAAAAAGATGAAAATAGTTGGATAAAAGACTAAGCCCATGTCTTATGTTTGTGTTCATTACACATAGGAAAGCCTTTCAGGGAGCAAATTGGTCTCATTTTGGATTCTTGTTATTCACACAATTCAGAGTGATCTGCTATTGTTTCATCCCATAAGAGGTAGATTCGCAGGAAATTATAGCAAGGTTGGTAAACATATAGAAATATAATCCATATAATATTTTTCCAATGTATAATACTACATAGGCATAACATATGCAATATGATACATATTAAATACAAAAATCTGAAACATATGAAGGTAAAAATGTGGCAAATCAAAGGAAAAACAAAAAAAGTTGTAAAAAATAAAAACAAAAATTCAAGATACATCAGCTGTTTGGGACTTGTCAAAACAGGGACATCTGTGACATATTATCTTAGATAATACAATAATGGATATTTACATTTACAAACTTATGATCTCATGATAAATTTAAACTATAAAGAAATTATGCAAAATATTTAGGAAAGATCTTCTCTTTTTATTGTTAAGTTTTGTATTGTCTCTATGGAAAATTCACCTACATGAAATAATTCTTTTGAGGACAGTGATGGAAAAATGTGGCAGTACTATATTTAGCAGTAGTATTATAATGATGACAAGATTGTCAGTTGCCTTTCTCACATTCTAAGTAGTTAAAAAGAGCTGAGCTGCTTCTGATCTATTATGGCCAGTTCTAACAATGAATATTAGCTTAGGCATTAATTAAAAAACAAAGAGACACTAGGGATTATTATTTTGAAATTCCTAAATCTTGAAACTATTAAATTTAGCTCAAACAAAATTAATTGAAATTAAATAATGTTAAAAACATCAACTATTAGTACTAGTATACCTTCTAATAATGAAGACCTTCAAAATATTTAAGAGAAAACCCAATTGATTATACTAAGAGGAAGGAACCTACTTTTCTCCATTTCCCCAACCTATAAATGTTTCCTCCCATTCAACACAATGAGCCCAGGTCCCAAGGAACCCATTGAATTATTGGAATCAATCAAGCAATTTTTGGAGGCAAAGCACAGAAAAAAAGGCTCTTGTAGATCTGTACTGTGGGCTAGGTATGGCTAAAACAATTCATCTAAGCTTCATCTACAGATCATGAAGGTTTTCTCTGAAGCTTCCTTATTATTCACAAATCCATTAATAAAACATACTAAATGGTGGTGCTAAAATGATGGCTAAATGTTTACCAAAATCCCTACATTTCTTTGATCAAATGGCTAGACGACTTTTCCAGACTCTTTTGAGATGGTAAGCTCCATGTGACTAAGTTTTCCCCAAAGGAACACAAGCAGCCATGTTTTTGCCAAATCGTCACATGAGAGCCCTTTTTCTTCCTCTGGAAATACAGACCATGGCAAGGTCTTACACAGGGAATGGCTGCGTGGCAAAGCCAAAGGAGCCTGGATCTGTGCCTGATCCTGTGGGGAGAGCTGTTCGGCAGACATGAACACCACCCCATCACTCCTATCTGAGTGAAAATAACTGTTGTGTTAACCATTGACATTTGGTGTCTATATGTTATCATTCCCTAGCTTACTTTACCTAAATTGAATGTTTAAATAGAGAGTTTGGGGTTAAGTAAACCTAGCTTTCAATGCCCACTTCCAATTTATTAAATGTGTGGTTTGAGGTAAGTCTCTCATACTGCAAAGACCTCCATTGCCTGATCTTTAAAAAGGAGAAAATAATACTCCATACCTACTTCAGAGTCTTATTGCGATAACATGTGATACTTTTTTTTCGAATTTTAAAGGGGATGATATATGATAAAATATTTAACGCAGTGCCTAACAAAATATTTAATCAGTAGGACTTATTATAATTAGTTTGGCAATTAGGTACCGTACGTACTATTCCAGGAAGAGAAAATAAGTATCTAAATAGCTTCTAAGACTATACATCTAAGTACAGAGTCTGTCCTTGATATAATCCAAATAGCAATTCAGTTTTCTCTACAAGAAAACTCCTTAAACAAGGGTATCCTTATAGGATGATATATTTATAGATTTTTAAATTCAAAGATAGGACATCACATTTAATCCAGATTCCTGAAGTCAAGGAAGTAGGACTCTCTTTGTGGGTTACTTAATGCTCAAATGCACACACACACACACACACACACACAAATATACACATACACACCACTTATTTATTTAATGAAGATTTTTTCCAAGAAGACAACCATATTCTACATCATTCAGTGAAGGTAAAATGACTCAAAAGAGATCAAAGAAAACAATTACTTCACTGTTCATATGAAGAGGATCTGTAGAAAACATTTAAGGTTTATGAGAATGAAGCCCTAATTCTTATTTGTGTTCTATTTGTTCCACAGATAAACAAAACAAAAACAAACAAAACAAAACAAAAAACAGAAAGAAAGAAAGAAAGAAAAAAAAAGAAAGAAAAAAAGAAATATAGAGAGTGTAAAGGCAAAAATGACATCCCATATCATACTCATATTGATAATACTTTTAAACAACCATTTTCATAAATGAGATTGTCAACATTATAGTTTTATAGCTTTTTAGATCTCAAGTACCCTGGAATTAGACTCAATGAAAGAAGAATGAAATAAGCAAGACCTTTCTCTTCTTCTTCTTTTTTTTTTAATACCTTTCAACAATAAATTGTAACATGTCTTTGTCTAGATTTTTCTTTAATTGTATTAATGCTATTTTGGATTGCAAAATTTTTATCCCACCCTACCAGCTCCCCCTCCCACCACTTTGCTTTTCTTTCTTCACCATTGTTCCTCTAAACTACAAGACCATCTGTTCACTTGGCAGATGCAAGTCAGTTCTATAATTGTTGTCATTCTTAGCATAGTGCAAACCCTGCGCAATCCAGAGGACGAGAAGTACTACATTCATGAGTTAGCCAAATGTATATTGTTGTCGAAATTACTTGTCAAAACGTCAAAGGGAACAATATTTGATTTTCAAAGCACAGCATACATCTACCCAGATTACGATATGAGCGCCCTATTATGCTGTTACTTATGCAATGCATCATTCAAATTTTGACTAAAGTAAATGGCATGAGCTCTCACAGGCTCTGATTTCTATTGTGTGAAAGGAGTATAGGAGTTAGTTACAAAATCCTTTGTTTGAGCAGTGAATTGAGAGGTTTTTCTGAAGTATATCAAATACATACATTTGGAAGACAGACATCTCTGATATGAATGTACTTCATTTCTGAACAACTCCAATACATGATAATCAGTATTTAAACATAAAACATATATAATGCATTCAAATGTGGACTTGGAGGATTGTCAAGAGGAAAAGCAAAAAGATATTGTATTGGGTTTCTACTGCTGCTGTAACAAATTACCACAAGATTAGTGGCTTGAAATCACACAAATTTATTTACATTTTTGGAAATCAGGAGTCTGGCAGGGGTCTCACTGGACTGAAAGTCTTAGCAGGGCTTCTTTCCTTTCTGGAGGCTCTAGCAAAGGATTCATTTTCTTGCCTCTTCTAGGTTCTAGAGGTCATCCCACTCCTTAGCTGTTGGCTTCTTTTGTCTGCAAAGCTAGCAACAGTGTGTCATCTCCTGGGCTTTTCTTCCTAGTCACATGTCCTTCTCTGCCAATAGCCAGGAAAGCTTCTCTGTTCTTAAAAAAATCATGTGATTAAGATGAATTCACCTGGATAATCTAGGTTAATCTAAACAGCTATCATGCCTTTGCAGCACCTCTTTTAAAAATGACAAATGAAAAGCATTCAAGAGGGGCACCTGGGTGGCTCAGATGGTTAGACATCTGCCTTCTGCTCAGGTCATGATCTCCAGATCCTGGGATCAAGCACCATAATGGGCTCCTGGCTGGCTCAGCAGAGAGCCTGCTTCTCCCTCTCCCTCTGCCTCTCCCCCTGCTTAGGTGCTCTCTCTGTCTCCCTCTCAAAAGAATAAATAAAATCTTTTTAAAAAATTTTAAAAAGAATAAGAAAAAACATCCAAGAGGTTTCATTAGCTCAAACTCAAACACTGAAAAAATGAAACTGTAACTCCAACACTCCAATTCCCTGCTCTTATAAGTAAAATAAACCATTTCTCTTCATTATTTCATGTGATTCTTCTTGCAAACAAGAAATAAACCAAAAGATTCCTCTAAAAAGTATTTCTATTTCATAGATCTTACAACAGAAGTAAACTATTATTTGATGATACAAATCAGTTATAAGTACAACTTTTCAGCAAGGCACAGACCACCCAGAGTTAGAGTAGGTGTTTAATTAAATCATATACATAGTTGACAACAATGATGATGTCATATCACAACACCTTTCCAGAGATTCTAAAACCTGCTTTTAATTTCTAACTGATTTAGGAAGTACTCTGAATAGACACACACTGAAGATAGATGAGTAAGAAACCAACCAATTAGAATGTCTGTACAAACACTTACTAAGTGGCAACTTCAGGCTAAATGCAGACCTAGATGCTACAGGTAAAGGAGAACTAGGGCATGGAACAACTCTGAATCAGCTCAGTGTTATTTATAGATATACCTGTTTCCCAACATGGGGAATTGAAATAATGTATACATAAATTTTGTATCATGTGTTCTCACAGATTTTCTAGAAAGAGAAGAGAAACAAGGAGGGAGAAGTTAACACTGAAAGGGATAGTGCAACATTTAAGATTGGTTTTGAAGGCTAATCAGGATTTTGAACATTCAGATAAGTAGCAATAGACTCACCTTTATTTTCTCAGGAACCATAAAATGGTATCTATTCAATCAAATAAAAAAAATGTCTAGCATAATTAGCCTCTAGGAAACTTATATGCCTCACATCATATTTTCCCTGAACTTTTCTTCTGTGTTTAAAAGTGTAAGTCCAGGGCGCCTGGGTGGCTCAGTGGGTTAAGCCTCTGCCTTCGGCTCAGATCATGATCTCAGGGTCCTGGGGTCGAGGCCCGCATCGGGCTCTCTGCTCAGCAGGGAGCCTGCTTCCTCCTCTCTCTCTCTCTCTCTCTCTCTCTCTCTCTATGTCAAATAAATAAATAAAATCTTTAAAAAGAAATAAAAGTGTAAGTCCAAATAAACAAATAGATAACTAGTCTGAGGAGGAACAGCAGCACACTCTACAATCAGGCCACAGGATTGCTTTCCCTTGTGAGCGACCTTTAACTCTTGAGCTGCATGTGTGAGGATATAAGGCCCTCAGAGACAATTTACTCACATATAGAATATAAGCTTTAGCTCTGGAGAATCTCAAAACAGATGCCCCTTAATAAATTGTTGACTTGTTTTCAAAACCTGCTAAGCCCCCTCAAAACCAGGTACCGTCACTGGGGAACATTCAATAAATAATGATGTCGTTAGTGATGGCTAAGACGTTATGGAATATTTTGGAAAGTACCAATATCTCAGTATTTATTCAAGTATTCAATAAACATTTATTAGGCTACTACTATTTGCTGGGTAACCTTCTGTGCATTGAAGAAGTGAACAAAACAAACTGTCCATTCTCTAAGGAAAGATGAATATATGATACAGCAGATGATAGAGACTGTTATAAAGTTAAAAGGAAAAGGTAATAGGGAAATGGCATAGTGGGGTTGTTACACACAGGATTTCTGGGGATACACTCTAACCCCATGGTTGAGCACAGAATGGAGAAAAGTGAATGAAGAAGTCTTGCAGAAAGAAGTAAGTACAAATGCCATAGGGATAGCCATGTACAAGGTTTCTGATATACATCGGGGAGAGCAATGAGACAAGAACCCAGCGAACACAGAGAATTGCAGGAGATGAGTGCAGACAAGCCACTCTGGAAGCTTCTATGTAGGTTCCTGCTGGATTTTGTTCTGACTGCAGTGGGATGTTACTGGTGGCATTTATTTATTTATTTATTTATTTATGACAGAGAGAGATAGAGAGAGAGGGAACACAAGCACAGAGGAGCTGGGGAGGGAAAAGCAGGCTTCAGTTGATCAGGGAGCCTGATAAGGCCTGGATCCCAGGACTCTGGAATCATGACCTGAGCCAAAGGCTGACGCTTAACGATTGAGGCACCCAGTGCCCCTATTAGTGGATTTTAAACAAAACTCTGACATGATCTGACTTACATTTTAGAGATTTTTCTAGCTTCCCTAGTGCAATGAGTGTAAACAGAAAGATCATTAGAGACCCACTGCTCTGCGCAAGTGAGGAATAAGTATGGCTCCTCCATCCATAGGACTTTGCAATCTGGTTAAACGGAAAATTTATTCCTGTCCTTTTTCAAAATGAAGATTGTAGATATATCTGACTTAGGGTAAAATAATAAAAAAGTTAAATCCATGTGGCCAACCAAAGTTGTAAAGCTTGTGGGACTTTGAATAACTAGATAACGATTCTTGAATAACACAAGACGATTAATACTGAAAACTACAGATGTGAGTCATTACAGTCATTATTTGTAGGACATTGTTTACAAAATGCCTATTGATAATCAATGAAGTGTCACATGCCTTAATTTCCTTCATTTTAAATATTTGTACTGAAATGTATTGTTTTAGTAAAAGTACTCATTACCCTATTTATTATGTGTTATATTTAGTAATATACATGTTAGAAAAATAGTATCTTAACATTACAGCTCATATATGTTGCTAAATAATATTTTCAGATATAAATGTCAGTGTTTTCTTTGGAAAAATCAAGATTCACTAGCTATTATCATAATGGTCAAAGCCTAAGTCATGACTAACATGTATTTATACAGGTAAGATCACATCCAAACATGTACACTTTTAAGTTACTATAAAGAAAGTCTTAAATAACTCCATACATTTAAAATCCCCTTTGGATTCTAATGAAATATTTGTGATATTTAGTTTCTGAGCCATATATACAATCACTTCAACAATTTCTTGGGAACATGGGTAACTTTTTTTTTTTTTTTTAAAGTTAGGTATCAGTTGCTAAGGTTACAGACTTTTTTTCTCTCTCTGCTATTAACGAGCTATATTGGGTCTGTAACTTGAGTCTCCTGGGCACTCAGAATCTGATTGTCCCACGTCTCATTTTCTAGGCTTTCTTTGTATCCAATGCTGGATTTTCAGATTCCTGCCCTGTGTCAGCTGACGCTAGTGCTCGCTAAGTGTATACACCCTTGTCCTCAATGAATAAGGGCTTGATTGTGCATTGATTAAAATGGCTTATTTGACTGTTAAAGTAAATTACACAGAAATGGCATTTCCTACCAAACAAAGAAAAATAATACCATAATAACACAAACTTGACACTTCCCTAATGCTTTAATCTGACAATCTCAGCACACTTAACAAACAGCAATTAATTAACCCTTAAAACATTCCTGTCAGGAAGGTCTGATTACACCCATTTTACAAACGGAATGCTAAGAGGTAACTTAACTTGGACACAGTTACATAGTTTGCTCGTGACAGAGCGGAGACCATAACTCAACAGACTTGGCCCTATGCTCCCAAGCAGTCAACAAGTCCTAATCAGGAGAACATATTGCTTGTTTATACTGTGAAAATCCCGATTTTGTAAGAATCCCTGGATGGCTATGCAGACAAAGGCTTTATTATCTTCCCCCATAATTCTCATCCAGCCTTATCACCAAAAGGAAAGAAAACTCGAAAATCCATAAGCGCCTCCTTTCAAGGGTACTGCTGCCTTAAAAAAGCTGTGTGAAATGTTAACCAGTAAAATATGACCAAGGAAGAAATTTGACAGAGGAGTGGAGTACTAGGTTGCCTTATTGGTGAGCTACAAAGTGTAGTAGCAAATGCATTCAAGGACTTGAAATTCCTGATGCGTTTACACCCATGTCTTAAAATACCTTAAAATGCGTTTTCTTGGGATTCACACGCACAAGCAGAATTAGCTTATAAAGAAGATGTGAAGCCATTTGGGAACACTACTATATACATCCATCCAGTTGGGATGCTCTATTTTGGTAAGCAATACATTTAGGGATTTCGTGGCCAGTCACGTGGCTTCATCAAAAGCTGTGCCTGCAGTTGAACTGGATCGCACAGTGTCCGTGAGGACTGTGAGCATCACACCGACATGATAGCTTCTAAGCCTGTAACCACCAAACCTCAGCTGGTTCCTGACATCAAGGGCAGAAAGCCCACATCATTTCCCTTCTCATGCTAGTCCAGAGAACATAAACTAATCAAGGCCCTCATTGAAAGTTACGTTTCCTCAGAAGTGTCTTTAACGAGAATCTGATTTTTGTCATGACATCCCCCCACCCCCTACCCGCTGCCCCGGGACTCCAGGCTTCTTGAAGCTGTGAAGGATCAACAACTGACTTGCATTTATGTCATTATCGTAAACGCGTAACGGCAAAATATGCTCAAACATTGTCTTTCCTCTCCTTTACCACAGCTTCATTTCTACTTATCCTTCTCCCTCGGCCTGAATGGATTAGCTCTCATGCCTCTACAGGATTTTGATTCCCAGGTATTTTCCTGTTCACCAGCCCGATTTTAGGACCACAGCTTCAGGCCATTAGCAGCCCAAACCCAGCCATGGGAACCCTGTTCTCTCCGGCGTCCCATATTCTCTCATTCTTCTGAGGCTGTGGATGCAGCTGCTGTTCCACTCTCCGACCCCAGGGAACCATCACTGTCGATGTTCTGTTCCTTTTCCTCAGCTCTTGCCCTTCCGTTCCATGACCTTTCATTAAATACTTGATAATCATCTTTTACAGGGCAGGCTCTGAATTATGCTATGCGGATTGAGTGGTAAATCTATCAGAGGCTGTGCCCTCCAGCAGCTTATAGTTTAGTGGAATCTCAAATGTGTTCGTTCACTCATCAGAATACAAGCTCAGAGCATGTTAGGAACACAGAGAGGAGGGTCACACAGTTCTTTACTGGAGAGCAGTGGGAAGGAGTCAGGGTAGAATCCCCACATCTAAGTGACTCCACAAGGGCTATTTCAAGTGTTTTCCACTGTCTGGTTATGAAGCCTTCCAATATGATGATAAAATCTAAAGCCATCTCATGTGAACTAATACAATTTTTTTTCCTTTCTAATTCATAATTTCTCCTTTGTTATCCCCTTCATCTAGTACCACAGGACCCTGTATTTAGAGGATTTTAAATAAGCATGCATTGGGGCACCTGGGTGCCTCAGTCATTTAAGTATCTTTGACTCAGGTCATGACCTCAGGGTCCTGGGATCAAGCCCCACATTGGGGGTCCCTGCAGTGGGGAGTCTGCTTCTCCTTCCCTTAGACTCATGCTTGTGCTCTGTCTCACTCAAATACATAAATAAAATCTTAAATAAGTAAAGAAGTATATAAGCATGCATTGCTGGAGTGTTCTTGGTGTAACCTTTCCTAATGATGCTGTTAACATCACACACCCCAACACTCCTCATTTCCCTCATCCACACTACATTTTCCCTGCCACTGCTTACCACCTAATCCCCCAAACTTAGGTATTTTGCGTTCTGACAAAGAATGAACATTTCAGGAGGACAGGAATTTTGGACTGATTTTCACACTGAGTGTATATGGTAGACAGGACAATTGCAGAGGTATTTGTGGCATAAATAATCGATCCTACCTCTACTTCTGACCTGTACCCTGTCCTGCTTTCCAATTCAGAACTCTTAACACTTTTCACAGCTACATATGCAGGTTCATTGCATTCTCTTGAACGCAGAGAAAGAAGAACATTAAAAAAAAAAAAGGAATACATAATAATGAATAAATGTAAGCTAGGAAATCAAAGAAAAATAAGTGCTTATGGAGAACAATGAATCAGGAGAATGAGTTTTGCTCTTTTACTTAGTCAGAACAGGCATCCACAAAGTCATGGCATTTTAGTAGATTCGACCAATATAACTGAGTACAATACAAACTAATATTCCTATAAGTTTCCTGAAGCTCTGCCTACCATGGACTTGTGGATTCAGTGAGTCTGGGGTAGGGCTGGAGATTCCACCTTTCTTTTAAGCCCCTAGATGATGCTCATGCTGTGTGGCTGGGGAAGCAAAACAAGAATTATAAATTGGAGAAAAGTAGATTATGAAAAACAGCAATGATGTTAACATAGCAGCTGAAATTCTTACTGGATACATTTAAAAAGGAAATATAAATTGAGGTCCATGTGAACAATTACTTAATGGCCATTCAGCTTCAAAGGCATTTGGTATATTTTTTAAATAACTTGACTTTATTATTTATTTCTTAGTCATTATTGAAACATTGAAAATGCAAATAAAAAAGAAAACAAGTGAAACTATTTATTTATAAATTCATCTAGTAGAGAACATTTTCGTTTATTTACTCCAGTTTATGTATTTTTTTTAATCTTAGAATTATTCTACAGGTTTTTAAGAAAAGAACGTTTTTTCTAAGAATCCTTTAAAAGTTCATGATCCCGGGGTCCTGGGATCGAGCCCTGCATCAGGCTCTCTGCTCAGCAGGGAGCCTTCTTCCCTGGGGCACCTGGGTGGCTCAGTGGGTTAAAGCCTCTGCCTTCGGCTCAGGTCATGATCTCAGGGTCCTGGGATCGAGCCCCACATCGGACTCTCTGCTCAGTGGAGAGCCTGCTTCCTCCTCTCTCTCTCACTCTCTTTCTCTCTCTGCCTGCCTCTCTGCCTACATGTGATCTCTGTCTGTCAAATAAATAAATAAAATCTTAAAAAAAAAAAAAGAATCCTTTAAAAGTTAATATGGTAAAAAATTAAAAATAAAATGTAATATAGCATATGCAATTCAATGTTAATAAACATTAGTCTGTATGAACATCTTTGCCATAGCAACTAACATTTTAATTACTCAATAAATGTATGCTCATGATGGGAAAACAGAAAAAAAAAGATAAGCATAAAGAACAAATCAATCAAAATATCACTACCGAAATATAGATGCATATGTAATATATGAATTTGCATCTTTTTATTTTTCTATATGTACTTTCTGACTTAACTTTAATTCTAAAACAAGGAACTTACTATATCCAGATTTCTAAGTTTGTTTTTAATTTCTATAATATCATTCTAAGGGGAAATAATACTCCATTATAAGAAGCTACTATTCTTATTCAAACATTTATTTTTAGATATTCAGATTGGTTCTAGTTTTGAAAGAAACATCTTTAGATTCTGGACACTTTTTTTAAAAGAATACATTTTTAAATCTTTATTTTTTTTTAAGACCTTATTTATTTATTTGACAGAGAGAGAGATATCACAAGTAGGCAGAGAGGCAGACACAGAGAGAGGGCGAAGCAGGCTCCCTGCTGAGCAGAGAGCCCGATGTGGGGCTTGATCCCAGGACCCTGAGATCATGACCTGAGCTGAAGGCAGAGGCTTAACCCACTGAGCCACCCAGGCACCCCAAGAATACATTTTTAAAGCTGAAATTGCATCAGCTTATTCATTTTTGACGTTTTTGTTCATTTGTTTGCTTTGTTTTTCTTTTTTGTTGTTTTCTTTATTTTAAATATAGTTGAAATTGCCCTTCAGAATTTTTTTTTATTTAAAATTTTGCCACCTGTGTGTTAGTATACTCTTTCTAATCTCATCCAACAATTGATGTTACTATTTTTTCTAAAATATTTTATTTATTTATTTGAATGGGGGAGGGGCAGAGGGAGATGCAGAGAATATCAAGCGGATTCCACGATGAGCGATGAGTATGGAGTCCAACAGGGACTCAGTCTCATGACCCTGAGATCATGACCTGAGCCAAAATCAAGAGTCAGATGCTTGACTGACTGATCCACCCAGACACCCTGCAATTGTTGCTATTCTTAAAAATTGTATCAATATTTTAAGTAAAAATGTTGTACTTTTTTTTTAAGATTTTATTATTTATTTGACAGATAGAAATCACAAGTAGGCAGAGAGGCAGGCAGAGAGAGAGGAGGAAGCAGGCTCCCCGCCAAGCAGAGAGTCTGATGTGGGGCTCGATCCCAGGACCCTGAGATCATGACCTGAGCCGAGGGCAGAGGCTTAACCCACTGAGCCACCCAGGTGCCCAAGAATGGTGTACTTTTATAAATTAGATTTGTGGGATTATTTATGCTATTTAAATATCTTCATATTTATTAGTCCACTGAAGTTTTCCATTGTTCTCCTATGAACATCAATTGCTTATTTTTTCCTAACAGATTACTTATCTTTTATGACTTAAATCTTTAAATTTTTAAGATTTTATGTATTTATTTGTAGAGAGAAATTGAGAGTGGCAAGCAGAGGGAGAAACAGGCTACGCGCTGAGCAAGGAACCTGAGGCAGGACTCGATCCCAGGACCCTGGGATCAAGACCTGAGCCAAAGGCAGATGCTTAACTGACTGAGCCACCTGGGTGTCCCTGATTTACATTATTTATATTGTTTTTAACAAAATGATAATAGCTTCCATGTACTGGGCAGTTACTCTCTGTGTAATGCTAAGACTGTAATATTTATCTGTTGCTTTTTCCCCTCTGCAGCACCTAAAATTGTTCAAATTTACAAATTTGAAAAATCTCTTTATAATATTTACCATTTGCCAGTCATATATGTTGTCATTTCCTCCCAGTTTGCATTTATTTCTTTGCCTTGTTAATAATGCCTGCTTTTTTATTTTTTCTCCCTCACATAAAGTTACAATAATACATTACACAGACACATCTTTCAATAATTTTGATGCTGGATATGAAAAGATTTTCCCAATCTTGAATAAATAAATATTAGCTAAATTTTCTCCTAGCTCTTTTATGATTTAATTTCTTATATGTAAATTTGTACTCTATTAGGGATTTATGATGGTATTTGATGAAACAGAATTCTTAAATTTTTATATATGAATAATAATGTGTTTGTCTCCAGATCAAGTTTTTCAAATAATCTATCTCTTCCCCACTGATCAGAGGTCATCAGCATTATCATACTCATAATTTTATTTGTAATTTTTAGTGTTCATAACTCTCTTTTCTCATCTATATTTAAAATATAGAAAAGCATATTTGTCAATGTTACTTTTTCCCCCAAAATTATTTGATTATCATAACATAGAAAAAAGTAGAAATTGCTAAATTTATTTATTAATTTGGAGAAAAATGATACATTTTGATTGTTAATCTTCCGATCAAGAACATGGTTAATCATTATGCTTATTCAACTCTTTTATTATGGTGAACAGTAACATATTATAACTTTATATAAAAATCATATGTATTTCTCATTTAGATTATTTATACTTTGGGTTGTTATGAATAGCTTCTTTTCTTTCTTTAATTTTTCCTTTTTATGGCCAGTACTTAGCAAAATAACTTATTTTATGTGTAACTTCTATAACTAGCTATCACAGTCAAATCTCTAACTGTATTACCTTTCAGTTGACTTGTTCAGGATTTTTAAAGTAGAGCATAAATTTTATAAATAATGATAAAATATTTATGTTCTTCTGTCCAATTCTTATTTATTTCATTATCTTATTATATTGGTTAAAAATTGGTATATAATGCTGAAGAAGGGGTGACAGCAGACATCTATAATTTATTCATGTCCCTAATGATAAAGTATCTGGTGTTGTGCCATTTGGCTAGTGGTGGTGACTATTTGATTGAGGAGGATAATTCTATCACTGAAACGACATTTTCTTTTACTCATAGATTTGTTCATTAACTTTTTATAAAATAAAAAAAGGTTTTTAAACTTAATTGAACATCTTTTTAGCATGCATTGAGATGATAATCTATTTTCCCTTCTGGTCCTTGTTATCAATAGATTTTATAAATATTGAACCATTCTAGGACTCCTGGAATAAATCCTACTTGGCTAATAATAATTTATTTAAAGATTTTATTTATTTATTTGACAGAGAGAGATCACAAGTAGATGGAGAGGCAGGCAGAGAGAGAGAGAGAGAGAGGGAAGCAGGCTCCCTGCTGAGCAGAGAGCCCGATGCGGGACTCGATCCCAGGACCCTGAGATCATGACCTGAGCCGAAGGCATCAGCTTAACCCACTGAGCCACCCAGGCGCCCAATAAATTATTAACCCCTAATTCAAAGTGTTGATTTAGATATTTGAGTTGCTAATATTATGTTTAACATCCTTACATTAAATTTATGTGAGGTTTTTATTATTTGATGTTGATAGATTGATAAGAAAGGTGAATTGATTGAGAAGCTTTCACTTTTTTTTTTTCCAAAACTTTTAAAATATCATAAGATAAATCTCTTGGAAGTTTGTTAGAAGTAGCATGTAGTTGTTGCCTAGGGCTGCAGTAAGAAATTACCACAAACTGGGTGGCTTAAAAGAACAGTTATTGATTCTTTCAGTTCTGGATGCATGAAGTCTGATTATCAAGGTGTTGGTGGGGCTCTGCTCACTGTGAAGGCTCTAAGGAAAAATTCTTCCCTTCTTTCTGGCTTTTGGTGGCTCCCAGCAATTCGTGACATTCTTTGGCTAACAGTTGAATCATGCCAATCTCTGTCTCCGTCTTTGTGTGGTCTACTTTCCTGTGTAGATAGCTCTTCTTATAAGGATGCTATCATTGAATTTAAGGCCAAACCCTAAGTGAATATTACCTTAAATAATCACATATGTAAAGGCCCTATTTCCAAATAAAATTATGTTCTGAGGTTCCAGGTGAATACAGATTTTGGAAGGGACACTATTCAATCCATGACACAGCTCATGAAAACTTATGGGTATGATGCTTTTTTTTTCCCCCTAGCTATAGATGAGGAAAAAAATGTTATTGAAAAGAAAATCAAAATGAATCAATATATTCACTCCTGACCTCCCATGTTTTTTGTATTAGCAGATCAGGTAATTAATTTAAATATAATTCAATGGAATTTCTATAGCTTTTGAAATTTATTGTACAGTCAAATATGGAAAACTATTCAAATTGGTTTATAAACACAGGTGGGACCTCAAAAATATTTTAAAGCTGTGTTAGAATTTGTCCATTTTATCTGCTCAGGGTTTGATCAGGAGAATAGAAACCACTTATTATATTCCAGATAAAGACATTTTTTTTTAAGATTTATTTATTTATTTGAGAGAGAGAATGAGAAAGAGAGCACAAACACTGGGAGAGGGAGAAACAGTTTCCCCACTGAGCAGGAAGCCTGACGTGTGTGCTAGATCCCAGGACCTCGGGATCATGACCTGAGCCGAAGGCAGACATTTCAATAACTGAGCTGCCTAGGCGGCCCCAGATATAAATATTTTGACATTACTGAGTGCTTATAGGATCAGTCCAACAGCTGACAGAGGAGAGGCCAGGGAAGCTACCACTGTTGAAGCTCATGAGGGAATAGCCATCAATAGGCTCATGAGTTGATACTAAATATCTCATCTTGAAGTGCCTGAGTGGGTGGATCTCAGTAGCTTGCTGGAAGCCTCAGTGCTTTTGTCTATCTGCAAGGCTGGGGGTGACTACCTCCAGAAAATAACAGGTTCTATTCACGTCTCCCTTACAAGTTTAGCATGAGCTCCTCTCCTTGGCGACTTCCAAGCCAGACCTATACAGGAAAGGTGACTCTGGGAAACAGACTTTCCATCCTTCCAAGGTGTCCTGGTGATGCCAAACTGACATTAGGTAACCTGGTATTTCTGGGATCATATAGAGTGTGCTTGGGGCACAGGAGTGGTCAGGGATTTAGATGGGCAAGGTTTTTGATTATTTAGCCATTGGCTATTCTTCAATTCTCTTAAAACTCTGAAGAAACAGAGTTGAGAATCTTACCTCTAGGCAGTTAAATTGCACAGACATGTGTATTTCAGAACTCTGATTCAATTATTTGCTCTTCCAAATGTTGCACTCTCTGCTGAATGCTTGCAAGTGAAACCTGGTCAAAAGGGAAGGGGAAAAAAAAAGAATCTAGGATTCTTAAACATGCAATTATTTTCTATATTCTTGCTATTATATTTGTAGAGATGTAATTAAACAATAAAATTTATAATACATTAGCTATGAGAAGTGTTGATATATATGAAATTTCAGAGACATCGATTTGCTTAAGTAGAGATATTATCAACAATATGAAGCTATTTATTATACACTCAGTATGTACCAGTCACTGACTTACATCTAATAGCTTATTTAATGCTTTTAGCAACTCCATTAGATAGGTACCAAACATCAAAACCCACCCTTTAACTACAATGGTTCTGAAGATGGTAAAAAATAAAATGACTCTTAAACCCAAATGAGAGTAGAATTAGTCTTTCTATTAATTGGACCTGTAACTGCTATTCATTACGTCATTTAGTTTATTTTATAATGAGTTAAAGGCCTAGGTTGCCAAACACAATTTGATTAAATTCTTCTTAAAAGAGACCATGTGGTCAACTTGCCTGAAATATTTACATTAGGATTTATGGATCCAAGAAGTTGTTCATTATATACCCATCCTTCTGCAAACTAAGCAAACGAATCCTGACTTTTCTAAATTAAGAATTCTTCTACAGTCCATTTTATCACTGGTGAGCAAAGAAGAAACTCAAATCATAAAAGAAATTTAGTTTCTTATTTTAAGGTCTTGACCTCTTTGGAGGATAAACAGAGCTACTTCCAGCAAAGGAAGGAAAGTGAAGAGTGCTCATAATTTAATGTCAAGTGTGTCAGTTTAACTGGAAATGTTCAAATCTTAATAGACTGTAAATCAGAAGATCTTATGACAAAGTAATTGAGTTAACATTAGCCTTTCACCTTCATAAGCTGGGGGATGAATCTGACCTAGGTTAAGGGGAAGAAATTCCATTAATTTCCAGGTGTCCACTGGTCTGTGACCCAAAATTGCATTAGCCCCCACTTTGGTTAGAAATGGCTTACAGTTAGATGACTCTAAACACCATGGGTCAAATTTTTAAATCCCTTGTAGATGTGCTGACAGTGGAAAGTATTAAGAAACTGAGGAACATTGTTAACTCAAAAGTCGTCATCCACTATGTAAGCATATTTTTACAATGAGGTAAATTTAGAAATCTAATCATCAAAAGGATTTTTCAAAATAAATTTCCAGCAAATACAATGTGTTTTCGTAACATATTGTCTTATAGTACTAACATCTATAGAAAGAATATAGAAACCATATAGTCTTTAATTCCATGTGTTTTAGATATCAAATATATGCCCACATCAAAAAGTATGAACTGACAAGCGACAGAAAAATGAAATAGACTAAAAGTACATGCAAGTATGTTCAAAGTTATACATGATAAAATAAATGCAAACTACCTGGAAGGACTATCATATTTTGCCAACAGATGACTAACAGTACTCACCGTTATAAAAACAATCACCTTTGTAAATGACTGAAATAAGTATAAGTTGGTAAAACTTCTGGAAAATAATTTATCAGTATTTACTCACATAAATTAAAAATTTCATACTCTTCAAATTTTTTTCCTTGTAGAAAACTTTCTTAAGAAAATTATTCAAAATATAGATCTATGTGAAATTATATACAGTATTTTTTAAAGATTTTTATTTACTTATTTATTTTAGAGAGAGATAAAGAGAGAGGTGGGAAGGGCTAAGGGAGAAAGATAGAGGGTATCTCAAGCAGAATCCTTGACACAGGGCTTGATTTCCCAACCCTGAGATTACCACCTGAGCCAAAATCAAGGTCAGCCACTTAACCAACTGAGCCACCCAGGTCTCCTATACAGCACGTCTGATTCAATATTATTATAATGATAAAAAGCATACACAAATCTATTCAATAGATGAATAAAATTAAAATAAAGTGTATCTATCTAATGGAATATGATGCAACAAATAACAAGAATTTAGGAAATACCTAATGAAAAGGAAATGTTAAGATAATCATCGCTGAAAAATATAGAATGAAATTGCTTTAAAATATGATCTCAAATTTGTAAAAACAATTGAAACTCTTTTGGAAAATAACATGGAGTCAAACAAATTTTTAATAGTGACTGCCTCCCACTGAGTTTGTGGGAATGTTTGCATTTTTTGTTTGTGACATTTTACTTTGGAAAACCAACACAATGAGCATTATGTACTTTTATGTTAAGAAATTAAGACATGCTTATTAAAAATGTTATATTTCCTATCCTTTTGTTTCAAAATGGTCATTAGATGAACCAAATATGAAAAGTTCAGGTATGATACTATAAAAAATTGTTTGTATAGCAGCAGATGAAATTTTATCAAAATTAGCCAACTTAAGCACTATCATGTCAGAAAGAGTAAACATAAAATGTCATAAATTTTTGTTTCTAGGGGTGCCCCATTGGCTCAGTGTGTTAAAGCCTCTGGCTTTGGCTCCGGTCATGATCTCAGGGTCCGGGGATCGAGCCCCGCATCAGGCTCTCTGCTCAGCAGGGAGGCTGCTTCCTCCTCTCTCTGCCTGCCTCTCTGCCTACTTGTGATCTCTGTCTGTCAAATAAATAAACAAAATCTTTAAAAATAAATAAATAAATAAATAAATACTTTGTTTCTAAATTTATTTTTATTTTTTTAAAGATTTTATTCATTCATGAGAAAGAAAGAGTGTGAAAACAAGAACAAGAGGAGGAAGAGGAAGAAGCAGTTTCTCCACTGAGCAGGGAGCTGGATATGGGGCTCCAGTCCAGGACCCCAGGATCATAACTGGTGCCAAAGGCAAGACGGTTAGCAGCCCAGGTCCCCCAGCTCTAAATTCATTAATATAAACAATTTAAGTGTGTAAGTAACAAAGTAAGTCTACAAGGTGCAGATTTTTTGGTTCATTCTGCGTTATTCAGTCATGCTCCTTTCCCCATGTGAGAGCATTCTTCCCTCTCCTCTCTGAACTCAGGAGCTGTATTATGTAAGTTTAGCAGTATCCTCTGTTTCCAGGTCAAAGATACTGATTATAAAACAGAATAAATCAGACTATAATTTTCTTCTCATATAGCAAAAGATATTTTGATATTATGGTTAAATAAGTGTGATTAGTCACAACTAAGAGTGGCATAACCCTGATTAGCATTCTCCCCATTGATATATTTTATGTTTAAATGGAGATATGAACCACTCAAGACTCAGAATGACATGTCAGAAGGTCAGAGGCAAACCATCCACCCTAGTAAAGGTCTCTATAATGATTTTTTTTTAATTACACTCTATGTCCCTAAGTCCCTTCACCTCTATGACTCAGTCATTAGAGAATGACAAAGCCTATAAGGTAAGCCATGTGCCTTTCCCATGTTGACTCAATGACACCTTTAATTAGCTGTCGAAATCAAAAAAGTGAGAGTGGTAATAAAACTACTTGGAGGGGAAGTTGGCACAGAGTGTGGATGTAAAGAAAAAGAGTGTAAACAAGAAAAGCAGAAATAGGACCTTCATTATTTTTTCCACCGCTTAAAATAAGATTTTGATAATATGGATTAAAGAGAGTTTGGAAAGAGGAGTCACCACAGCAAAAGAAGTGATAGAAAAAGGTCAAAAGATACAGTCTTCCAGAGAGGAAAGGACTGGATTTCTAGTATATGTATATTTTAAAAGCTCCTTTTATCGTCTCTGTACCTGAGAGAGCTTTTCAAATGTTCCAAGAAGCCGCCTGGATGCACTTACCTGGTAACAGGTGGACGGAATTAGGCATTAGTCTCAGAATGTCACTGCATATTATGTTTCCAATATGCTCTTCTAGTTTTAGCAAGTCGGCTGCAAGGAAGGTGCAAAACAAACACATTTTAATCTGCCTCTGATTAAACTAATGATAAACCAATAACTGCTGTTAGGGGGGAAAAAAACACTAAAGTTCAGGCTGTTAGGATGCATTCCATCTTCAGTTAAAGATTTTCACGCCCGATAAGATTTCATTTAAAGCAAAGATTAAGCCATATGTCGTTTTAGTCATTGATATTTTAATTTGCATATGCCGATCTCATGTATAGGAAAACTGTTCTAAATCAGTAGAGTGGGTGGTACTTAGCAATTTAGGGGAAATGCAGATTGGTAGTCAAATGATTTATACCGAGTTGGTTTTACAGAAACCCAAATGTTGTTGTGATTGATTCTGCCCTTCTGTTACATAAAGGTGTCCTCTTTCTTTATATCCCCCTGCCCAAACACTTCCCACTAAAGTTGATAAGATGGGAGGATCTGTGATGTTCCTAGAAGAATATGTTCACTTGCCTATTTGTATTTCCATCCATCTACTCTTTCTTTCTTTCTTTTTTTTTTTTTTAAAGATTTTATGTATTTGACAGAGATCACAAGTAGGCAGAGCAGCAAACAAAGAAGGGGGTGGTGGGAAGCAGGCTCCCCACCAAGCAGAGGCCCCGACATGGGGCTCAATCCCAGGAACCTGAGATCATGACCCGAGCTGAAGGCAGAGGCCCAACCCACTGAGCCACCCAGGCACGCCCCCATCTACTCTTTCAATCATCCATGTAACCATTATGTATTAAGAGCATATTCTGTTCCGAACATGGGCAAAGTTAGTGGTGGAGGCTGGACAAATTAATAAAACACAGTACATTAAAGGACTTTTTCAAACAACGAGAAAAGAGCTGTGACAAAAGCAGATTATCTTGTCAACTGAGACCTGCAGTAGTTGTAGTGAATTCCAAACTGATAATAAAATAAAGTGTCCTAGATATTTATTTTTATAATACAACTATACTACTGGTACCTCTTTTATGTTGCATGAACACAGGCTGGTGAAATTGGGAAACCTTACAAAATTTAGGCTTCAGGGACATCTGCTTTAGATTTTAGTACCCAAGCATGGAAACCATCTTCCATGAGAATAGGAAAAGGGACACCAGGTTTCTTTCAATTCTTGCGACCATAACCTAAGTCAAAATGAATACCAACATTTCTGTACCTCCAGTGATAAATTGCAAACTTAAAATACACGTATATATGTATGAATTCATATATTCATGTTTCTATTTATATATATTTAACTGTATTTATCAAATATTTATATGCCTATATATATGTGTGTGTGTGTATATATATATATAAAATAAAGAATATTCCCTGAAAATTTAAAGCATGATTTTAAAATGCCAAACTTGAAACAAATAGGATTATTATTTAAAACTATTATTAAGTAAGTAAATTGTTTTCTTTCCTCTCCATGTTCATTTATGTAATTAACAATAATGGGCTCATTCACTCACTCAGTTGTGTGCTGTTTTATTAATAGAAAACATATGCTGTTTTATGTAATAAAATTGTGTAAACATTTCTTGTAAAACCTATGCTCTCACAATTTCCTTTGTTTACATATCCAACTGACAACTCAGGACAAAGATGAAAGCCTGTTAACACTTATCATAGACCCTAGAAAACGTGATTTTTTTTTTCCCCTCGTGAAAATATGACAGAAGAAACATTTTTCACATTTGCTGAATGAGAAGTAAACTAATCTCTTTCTGTTTTGACACCTGTGTTTTCCTGTATTGCTACAGTTTATTGTCCTTGGTGCTAAGCAAACTTTAATTTGCTATGACCTCCAGTAGTTCTGCTTTTAAATATGTAAAAACGCCAGTGATAAAATCACTTGCTCAAAGACCTCTGCTTGGCCAAAAAATAGCCACCTCACATTCAGGGTACATGAAGCAAACTGATACCAAAGACTGGCTTACTATATTCCAAAGTCCAAGTAGACACTGCAACATTAGTAGTATTTTGTTCCAAACTAAGTCCAGTGACACGTTATAAGCATTCTTTCAATTTACATATTTGCCAACTTCACAGATATTCTACATAGTTTGTTTCATCCTTCAAGAATTTGGATCTCATTGTGCAGCTAATTACCTTCCCATTTTATAGTCAAGGAAAATGTCCCTTTTCCAGAAGAATTAGTACCATTTATTGAAAGATGTGAAAAGGGATACTACCCCCAAATATTAGGCAATCAATGAAGCAAGTTTAGAAATAGTAGAGGGAGATATATATTGATTTTTATTTATAAGATTTATACTATGAACTCAACTATTGGCCCATGACATCTCATCGCAACTACATTTGGTAGTTCTACCATTCTCCTTACCGTGCAATAACTGCTTTTCCCATCCTTTCCCTCCATGTCCAGTTTCCTCTATTTCCTGATATTACTTCCTAATAATTTCTCCACCATCTCCATTCTTCCATCATCCTTTTTCCATTCCTCATCATACCTCATTGGTGGTAGATCTAGCCCATGCCTACCTATCTGAATCTTTTTTTTTCCCCCACAGTTCTCTGCTTTTTCCTTTTATATGATAGCAACATTGGATTCAGTTCAATTCCCTGAATAGCCATTTGGTATAGTTATTCATCCTTGATGGCTATCTCTCCATTTGCCTATTATTATTGTTATAATTATTATTTTAAAAGGGCACTCAGAGGGCAACTAGGTGGCTCTGTTAAGCATCTGACTCTTGATTTCAGCATAGGTCATGATCTCAGAGTTATGAGATCACATTCAGCATGGAGTCTGCTTGAATTTTATCCTCTCTGACCCTGCTCTGCTCATGGGTACATGCTCTGTCTCTAAAATAAACAAATTAATAATAATAATAATAATAATAATAATAAATCTTTAAAAAAAGAGTGAGCTCAGAAGTAAACCTCTGATTTCCCTCACCTTAAATTTTATGGCTTTTCTGTGTACTACCACAACACCAAGTCCACTCCTATTATTATATTTAATACACTGACTTACAATGATTAGCTTGAGTATCTGAGCCTTGTGAAAATATGGATTTTCCTTTTTTCTTCTCAGTACCAAGGAATAGTTTCCTGAATGAATAGATTTCCCCATTTCAGATTTTATAATGTATGCTTTTCTATTAAACATTAATTAATAAATAAAATTACTAGAAAAAATCTACATACAGTCCAAGGAAGAGGCTGTCTCTCAGTACCTGAAAGGTAAAGCTAAACTGTATTACTTGATATGTAAGAGAGAATGAGGCTTGTAGATAATAGGGTTTCTTAACGAAGCAAAGAACTGATCTTATACAAGGCTATTAGAGTTGATGAGATGGTGATCTTTTGGAAGCAAAAGTGGGGTTCCTGGAGTCAGCTGTTGCTGATAACTTACTTACACAAGTGTGGGCTGTCACTAAAGAGTGGGCTTTTGGAAGCATGGTTAATTATGTGAAGTTGTCACTAACTGATTAGGATTAAAATCAATAAAAAATTGATTCAGGCAACAAGTTTTTTTCCTCTCTTGAGTATATGACTGTTCTGTTCTCCCTATTGACAATGTCTTTTTCACATCCTTGCACCTGTTTGAGAATATCAAAGTCTATAATTTTAGTGTCCTAGTTAGATGCCATTCTTATCTATCCACTAGAGTAAGTTCCCCAAGACATTTAAGTGGAAATTAAGAATTCTCTTGCTATGTATACTTGAAAGAAGAATTTTAAAAAATTAGGAAATGTAAGGGACTCTGTTCACAGGAAATTTGGATTAACTCTCACCATCATATAATTTTATTTAGTGAAGTTTTACTGGTTCATCCAATAAAAGGTGTTTTAATTGGTTCATTTTGTTGTTATCCCCAACAAAAGGCCCTTTCTCCATGTAACCTAAGGTTTTTGTTGGTTACCTACAGCAAGACTTACATGTTCCTCATTCCTATCCTTGCATTTCTATATACTCTATGGTAGACTCACCTCTCCAGTAACTAATTTTTCTCACTTACTTCAAAATTCAACCAAAGATATGACTTTGTTGGGAGGTCTTTTCAGGCTAAAACAATTCATTGATTCCTTTACTTACATAGTTCTTTAAACCTTTAATCAACATATTATTACTACATTAAATGTTTTTTCATGTGCATATGATCACACCTCAAATAACCTGTTAATATTCTAAGAACACACATTACCTTATAGAAAAGCACTTTGAAAAATATTTTAAGCTGTTATTATGCTTTATTATATCTGGAGCAATATGTTCAATTTATATAGAACTATTCTAGAGAAAAAAGTAAGAAAACTATATATATATAATATGTACTATTATGTATAATATAATATATACCCTATGTAATATAACACATGTACATTGATACATACACACATATACTTGGAATATGGGATATGGAGTACAATAGAAAATAAAGGAAAAAATAGTAACTTTCTTTTACAGGAATAAACTAAGTTGCTACCTAAAAAATGTTGGTAGCTCACTGCTACCCCAAAATGTCTATAAGGATAATGACAAACTTTTGGTAGACAGTGAAAAATGAAGCAGAAATAATAATCTTTGAAACCCTGCTGCAATTGAAATCTTATGAGATTTTATAAGATATTACCATTGGAGTTATAAACTTAAGATTTATTGCCCTTTACTAAATCCTTTATCATTGATAAACCAAAATGTCTTGGTTATAGTCTATAAATAAAATGTGGGACTTGAAACAAATAACTGAGGAAAAAAAAACTATAGAAGAACTCATAATTAAATGTTTTGCATTGTTTTGTATTAAATTTTGGGGAAAGAAAAAACCCTGAGTTTTATATATAAGATCTGGAATGAATAGTTTGTTATTGTTGCTGCTGCTGCTGCTGTTGTTTTCCATGCCAATCAAGATTTGGAAGGTTGTCTCAGCCTCAAAAAATCAAAATATTGCAAACCACAATCTAAGACATAACAAATGCATTTCCTTAGAACAGATTTATTCCATTAATGCATCAAGAATTACATAGCAAAAATCCAGGAGCACTATTAAGCCATAAAATCTGTTCTATGGTCCACCTATCTACTTTACCAAAATGTGTGTGGTCTGTCATGACTCAATTTTTTAAAGCAAATATATTTTTTAAAATTAACATATTTGCCTTAAAAATTTATCTAGGGGACTCTAACATTTCTCCTAGGACTCTGGATCAAGATGGTAACATGGAAGTCACCCGACTTTCACTTATCCCGCAGAGTCACCAAATATATTGCCACATATGGCGCAATTCTTCCAGAGATCCAGAAAAGAGTTGAATGACTCCTACATGTTAAGCAACTGAGAAAATATACCCACTGAAATGGGTAGAAAAGGCTAAGATATGCTCTTGCCATAAACTCCACCCTGGGTGTAATGGCATACAGTTGGGAAGGAAACCCTAACTCTCAGCTGTTCCCTGGAAGCAAAATATTTGAACTATACATCCAGTACCTCAACTTTATGGCTCCCAAACAAAGCCTGGGTCTGAAAGCAAATCACTTTGTATTCATGAGTCTCACAGGCTTACAGCAAACAAAGAAGCAGCTGTTAATGGGCATGTTAGCACACTCATCATGGTTCAGGACAGAGGGAACAACAAAAATGCCTATCTCCTAGTTTTTGCCTGGAAGGGCTTTGACTGAATACTTCCCAGCTACTGCCTGAAAGTTTAGCTTCTAATCAGTCAGCATCTGGGTGATGACTACAATCTTCCCTTTTGGAAACTGACAAGTCTAGGCCCACCCTTAACTACTGGGAGCTGCTAGTAAAAATGATGGAAGCTTGGATAATCACAAAAGTTTGAGAAACAAGCAGGAGTTCAGACCAGGCTGATTGACAAAGTTCATTTACACAAGGTGAAATTATACATTTCACCAAGGTTCACTTATACTATTTTATCTAATATTCAGAAAGCAACACAGAGTCAAGGAAAACCAAAAAAAAAAAAAAAAAAAAAAAAAAAAAAAAAAAAAAAAAAAAAAAAAAAAAAAAGAAAAAGAAAAAGAAAATATTCAAAACAAAAGAACAAGACAAATATCCAAAAATGGATCTTAATGAAATGGAAATAGATAAATGGTTTACCCAAGAGAGTTCAAAGCAGTCATAAAGATGCCCATGAAGATTATGAGAGAAATGCATTACTAAAGTAAGATACCAACAAAGAGAGAAAAATACATATTAAAAAAAAACCCTACTAAACAGAAATCATAAACCTGAAAAATATAATAATTAAACTAAAAATTCAATTAAAGTGTTCAAACCTAGTCTACATCAAGCAGAAGAGAACATTGTTGAGCTCAAAGACAGGGCAGTGGAATTCATCCAATCAGAGGAACAGAAGGGAAAAATAATGGAAAGGAGTAAAGATAGCTTCAGAGAGTTATAGAATACCATCAATAAGACCAGAGGAAGAAGAAGAGGGAGAAAGAAGCAAAGAAACTTATTCAAAGGAATAATGGCTAGAAACTCCTCTCACCTGGGGGAAATGACAGACTTTCAGATCCAGGAAGCCCAAAAAATACCGGATAAGGTGATTCTCTCTCTCTCTCTCTTTTTTTAAAGACATTATTTATTTGA
Organism: Enhydra lutris kenyoni; assembly: GCF_002288905.1. Taxonomy (NCBI): domain Eukaryota; kingdom Metazoa; phylum Chordata; class Mammalia; order Carnivora; family Mustelidae; genus Enhydra; species Enhydra lutris. The sequence continues at coordinate 10,060,284 of NW_019154104.1, read as the reverse complement.
GAGAAAGAGAATAAAATACATTCAAATTGGTAAGGAAGAAGTAAAATTATCTCTGTTTGCAGGTGATATGATATTATATAGAGGGCCCTAAAGACTCCACCCAAAAACTTAGAACAAATGAATTCAGTAAAATTGCAGGATACAAAATCCATATAAAAATCAGTTGCATTTCTATATATAATAATGAATGATTGGAGAAGGAAATTTATAAAACTATCTCATTTACAATATCATCACAAAGAATAAAATACTTATTAATAAATTTAACCAGGAAGGTGAAGTGTATGTATATTGAAAACAATGGAATACTAGTGAAATCAATGGAATAAGATACAAATAAATGAAAAGATTGTGGAAAGGTCCATTATACCCAAAGCTACATAGAGATGTAATGCAATCCCTATAAAAATGTCAATGGTAGTTTTTTACAGAAATAAAAAAAATCCTAAATTCATGTGGAATCATAAAAAAAAACCCAAATAGCCAAGACAATCTTGAAAGAGAAGAACAAAGCTAAAGCAATCACACTCCCTAAATTCAGACTGTTTGCAACCAGTCGTAATCAAATCAGTATTATATTGGCATAAAAACAGACACAAAGTTCAATGCAGTGGTACAGAGACCCAGAAATAAACTTATCCATATATAGATAATTCATTTTCAACAAAGTCACCATAAATATAAAATAAAAAAGGTAATAACAAAAAATAATCTTCCAAGTAAATGCTGTTGGAAAAACTGGATAGCTATATTCAAAAGAATGACATTAGATGCTTATCTTATATCACTTACACAAACCAACTCAAAATGGATTGAAAACTTGAACATAAGACCCAAAATCATAAAATGCCAAAAAAAAAAAAATTTGGAAGTAAGCTTCTTGTACGTATGTTTGCAATGAGATTTTAGATTTGACATCATAAGTAATAAAGGTAACTAATGTAAAAATAAATAAGCAAGACTACATCACACTAAAAAGCATCTGTGCATCAAAGGAAACCATCAACAAAATGAAAAGGTAAATTATGAAATGGGAGAAACTATTTGCAAGCCACATATCTGATAAGGGGTTAATATCTAAATTACACAATAAAATCATACAAGTAAATAGCATAAAGAACTAAATGGCTCAATCAAAAAATGGGCAAATCACCTAAATAATCATTTTTCCAAAGAAGATATACAGGTATATGAAAAGATGTTCAATATCACTCACCATCATGGAAATGCAAATCAAAACCCCAATGACATATCCCTTCACCCCTTGAAGATGATCATTATCAAAAAAAAAAAAAAACAAGAGGTAAAAAATGTTGTGAGGATGTGGGAGAAAAGGGAAGCCTGTACACTGTTGGTGGGAATGTAAAATAATATAGCCACCATGGAAAACAATGAAATTTATGGAAGGGCTGAATATGGAAGTTTCTCAAGAAATTAAAAATAGAACTATCCATGTGATCGGACAACCCCACATGAGAGTATATATACAAAGGAAGCAAAATCATTATTTATTTTTTTAGTGGGAGAGGGCAGAGGGAGAGGGAGAGAGAGAATTTTAAGCAGGTTCCACACCCAGTGTGGAGACATGCGGCCCCATGCAGGGCTAAATCTCAGAACCCTGAGATCATGACCTGAAACAAAACCTAGTGTTGGATGCTTAAACGACTGAGCCACCCAGGCACCCCACAAAATCATTACTTCAAAGAGATATCTTACTCGTGCATGCGTATACATATGTATATACTTATATTTATAAATAAAATATTATTTAGCCTCTAAAAAGAAAGAAATCCTGCCATTTTTTTACAACATGGATGAAACCAAAGGACATTATGCTAAGCGAAGTAAGCCAGAGAGAGAAAGACAAATATTGCATGTTACCTTTTTTTTTTCCTTTAAGTCAAACTCAAAAACAGAGTAGAATAATGTTTGACAGGGACCAGGTTTGGGCAGTGGTGAGGAAAACAAAGAGAGATTGGTAAAAGGGTACAAACTTTCAGTTATAGTATGGATAAGGTCTGAGAATTAAATGCAAAACATAGTGACTACAGTTGATAATTCTGTATTATAATTCAAATTTGCTAAGAAAGTAAAACCTAAATGACCTTACCAACATAAATTTGAAAAAAATAGCTAAGTATTTGAGGTGATGAATATGTTAGGTAACTTAGTGATGGGAATCCTTTTACAATGTATAAATATATCAAATCATCATGTTGTATGCTTACCATATATTACAATTTTGTCAATTATTCCTTAAAAAAGGTTAAAAAAATCATCGAGGGCCAATTTTGAAAATGAACTGCTTTGCTGCTTTTTTGTATCTCTAGGGAAAAATGCATGTGAAAAAATTGAAATGATCTTTTAAACAAAGTGTGAAAACTACTGGCATTTTTCTCTTCCTGTGTCTATACTAGGATGCTGAGATTTGACAGACCTAATTTTACTGTATAATCTCCTATACATAAGGTTTGGCAGGTCTAACTTTCGTTTTTGCTTCATTCTGCATCAACAAGGAAAATGGCATATGGCATTAATACTGGTTTCATGAAAAACTTGTAAGAATTTTATAGGTTTATCTTAGTCCCCGTTGATGAGTTCAAAAATTCAGGCCCTTCATCTGCCACTAACATGACCCTGAAATTAGGTTGATCACCTAGTAAGTTCAGATAACACTTCACTCCGTTCTCAAAACACAACCTGGGAGGAAAAGCAAATTTGAAACAGCCTCAATGTTTGGTTTCTTTTAGAAGATACCCCAAAATGTGAGTGGGTGCCTCAGTTTGTCCAAATTATTTTTCTACCGAGATGCAACATAATCATTAATGCATGAAAAAGTGTCTTTTTGCCTACAGTTCCCACACATGCTGTGCCTTAAGGAAGAAGATGAAAAGGATGAGGGAGAGAAGCCTTGGATCTGTTAGTTCCCTCACTTTGAAAAGCCTCAAATCAAGAAAATGACATGTAACTTCTTTTACAGTGGGATCAAAAGAAACCTACAGACAGCTGTGTTTTTGTGCACATGTATTTTTTTAAGCAAGTTTATAGTGCGAATTTTAGGTTTCAAAGACCAGATGTTGGTGATAATAGAAGCTCCCACATATACTTGAGAGGAAGAATGAAGGAGAAAGGAGGTGATTTATCCACTGAAAGCATATTTATTTATTTATTTTAAATCACAAATGGTAACAGTAGAATATCACACAACAAATAATCATTTAAAAACATGAAAATCCACCAAGCCTTGATTCCCAAAAACACATAGGCAGAGTCACACATAAAGGGATAAGATGAGGGGTGCCTGGGTTGCTCAGTCAGTTAAGCTTAGGACTCTTGATTTCTGCTCAGGTCATGATCTCAGGGTCCTAAGTTTGAGCCACACATCAGGCTCCACACTGAGCAAGGAGTCTGCTTGTTCCTCTCCTTCCTTCCTGCTTGTGTGCTCTCTCCTTCTAAAACAAGTAAGTAAGTAAGTAAGTAGGTAAATAAATAAATACTTGAAAAAAAAAAGGATAAGAGAATATTAGCCACAATTTAAGCAGGTAGGTAGAATTGTCGGTAAGCTTGGCTTTGGACTTCTGCATAAGATAGGACACACTTAGGTTTTATTTATGTGTTCTGTTGTGCGCTCTTTTTAAACGAAGAAAGAAGAAAAAGGATCTGTACAGATGAGTTCTTTCCAAATTTAGAGGGTGGCATGAGAAAAGCTAGGAAGAAGAGAAAAAAAGAACAAAAGCGCATATTTAAAGTAATAGGGTTGCAAAGAAGAGACAAGACAAGTGGATAATAAAATGGAAGCAGAGTTTGGAAGGCAGGGGGTCAAACCTTGTAAAGGATCAAAGGTGAGAACAGCAGCAGCTTGGATGTATAACCATGGGCAGTTTTAAAATGGAAACAAAAGAATATCTGTTTTTTAAAACCCTAACATTATTTTTATTCCCTATCTTAAGGATGTTGAATGCATCTTGACTTAATTTGATTAGCAATGCAACTCAAAGATGGAGAAAAGATGTTATACAAAACGTTCCCACAAGATGCTGATTTGATTAGCGTCAAATTCTTAGATCTTCACTTTACCTTTCATAGTTTTATTCCATATGTACATACAAAAACACTTATGAAAATACACCTTCATTAGATTCAAAAGTTGCCTTCTCAATGTATTTCCAAAATATTATAATATTTTCATTGAAGGCCTGAACATTAGATAACTATTCGATACAAATGATACCATTGTTTCCCTTAGGAACTAGAGGAAAATGTTTACTCTTCAAGGAGGAAGGAGCAAGGCAATATATTTGGTTTCATATGCCTCCAACATAATTAACTTTGTTTCTTAAACCAACTGCCAGACTTCGAGTTTCCATGTCAGTAATTCTTAATTTGCTGGAAGTTTGCCTTACATGCTAAGCAAGGTTGTTGGAAAAAGTAAATTAAAACAAAACAGGGCGCCTGGGTGGCTCAGTGGGTTAAGGCCTCTGCCTTCGGCTCAGGTCACGATCCCAGGATCCTGGGATCGAGCCCCGCATCTGGCTCTCTGCTCAGCGGGGAGCCTGCTTCCTCCTCTCTCTGCCTGCCTCTCTGCCTACTTGTGATCTGTCTGTCAAATAAATAAATAAAATCTTTAAAACAAAACAAAACAAAAACTGGGAATATGCCTTGGAATCAGAAACCATTGTCCATTATTATATAGGGCACTTTATGATTGACAAAGGAGAAGGTTCACTGATGTTTGACAATATCTTCCATGATATTTAACACCAAGAACTATGTTAAATAATAATAAATAGACAGGAGGGGCTTCTGGGTGGCTCAGTTGGTTAAGCATCTAATTCTTGGTTTCAGCTCTTAGGGTTATGAGCTCAAGCTCTGCATTGGGCTGTGCATTCAGTGTGCAGTCTGCTTGAGATTCTTTCCCCCACCTTCCCCCTCTGTTCTTCCCCCTGCTAGTGTACTCTCTCTCTCTCTCTCTCTCTAAAATAATTAAATAAATAAAATATTTAAAAAGATAGATATATAGGAGACAGGTGGACAAATAGTCACATAGATAGGTGATAGATAGATGGATACAGATGCTGATATAGGTATGTGCCATTTTATTCCCATTTGTTAGGTAGGAATTTATTGGGGAGACTGGAATTTAGGGAAACTCAAATCTTAACTTGCTCAATTTCACACAATGATGGAATGACATAAACTACTTATCCCTAAATTCCACTGTCTTTTCTTAATATCATATGAGTCAGAAAGTAGGTTCAAATAGCACACATTTGTTATTTCTTATGATTCTCTGGGGCAGCCAGGTGGCTCTCTGGGACTGGACTGGTTCAGCTGGCACATAGGTGGGGTTCACCCAGCAAACTGGGTATGCTGGGTTAGCAGGGATGGCCAGACACCCCTTGCGTGCAGTTTCAGGCCCACCTGAATGCATTCTCATGATGGCAGGAGACTTCCACAGAGAAGCACCAGTGGCAAATCTCAGTACCCAAACCCTTTTCAAGGTTCTGCTTGTGGGACACCTGAGTGGCTCCGTGGGTTAAGCCTCTGCCTTGGCTCAGGTCATGGTCTCAGGGTCTTGAGATCAAGCCCCACATTGGACTCTCTGCTCAGCAGGGAGCTTGCTTCCACTCTCTCTCTCTCTCTCAGCCTGCCTCTCTGCCTACTTGTGATCTCTTTCTCTGTCAAATAAACAAATTAAAAAAAAGAAAAAAAGCTTCTGCTTGTGTCATGTTTGCTAGTGTCTCAATAACCAAATAAGTCAGAGGGTCAAGCCCAGATTCAAGAGCAGAGAAATAGACTACCTTTGGATGGAGAAGTGGCAATTGGATGGGAGATGTCATGGTCATTTTTGAAATCTACCAGATATTGACAAGACCACTAAACCACACTTACTCTTTGGATGAATATATAGGTCTTGTACATTTATGTTTATATATTGTATATTTCTATGTGTGTTTTGCTTAGGGGGCTTATAAGACAAGGAAAGGAGATAAGGGAAATGTTTCCAGTATCTTGCATTGACATATATAAAAGAACAAAAGTCTTTAAGGAAGCTGACACTGGAGTCTCACGCCTAGTATTTGAAATGTCCCTGCAATTGTGCCTATGCACTTGTTTTTGCCTTTTCTTCCTTTTTACTCCCCAGAGAGCTGGCCCACACACTTTTTATTTTGAATTATTGCTAACATTTTAAAAATATGGAAAGTAGGGGCGCCTGGGTGGCTCAGTGGGTTAAAGCCTCTGCCTTCGGGTCAGGTCATGATCTCGGGGTCCTGGGATCGAGTCCCACATTGGGCTCTCTGCTCAGCAGGAAGCCTGTTTCCTTCTCATCTCTCTCTCTCTCTCTGCCTGCCACTCTGCCTACTTCTGATCTCTCTCTCTGTCAAATAAATAAATAAAATCTTTAAAAAAAATATGGAAAGTACATGTAAAAATCTGGATTCCTGGCCTTATTTGAAATATCGACAGATCTGGCAACACTGGGCTCATATGGCCACATGACAACAATTCACTGAAGATGAGGGTTCTTTAAATGAGGAGAGAGACCCATTTTACCAGCCTCTGAAACATTTCCTTTTATTATCCCACTCCCGTGGAGGCTGAAGATTTTATCTTATTTTTTTTATTTTATTTTTCCCAAAGATATTATTTATTTGACAGAAAGAGAGAGAGCACAAGCAAGAGGAGTGGGAGAGAAAGATGCAGGCTCCCTGCTGAGCAGGGACACCCAAAGGAGGCTGGATCCCAGGACCCTGGGATCATGACCTGAGCCGAAGGTATATGCTTAACTGATTGATCCACCCAGGAGCCAATGATTTTAGAAAGAGGGCACAAATGGGTGACTAGAGATTGTTTTAAAATGTATTTCTAGCTTCAGTGATTCTTGCTGTAATTATCATTAAGACCAGAAACCCCTTACCCCTGACTTAAGAAATAATACTACATGGTTTGTAATTAACATCTCTTGAACTTGGCATCATCAATTAATTAAAGGTAAGGTTTTGTTCTCTTGGGAATTAGTAAATTGCATATAATAACTCTTCTGTGCTTCTGCCAGTGGGGGGGGGGGAGGTGGAGAAGATCACTTCATAGAGAGGCAGGAGATGAGAGCTTCCAAAAAGTTCTGTCTCTGTCAAATCTGAACGAATCACTTATCACCAGCCTATTTCCCCACCAGTTAAATAGGAATAATAAAAGAGACTTCACAACCTTCCAGGGATGCCTTTGGTCTTAAAAAAAAAAAAAAAAAAAAAAAAAAAAAAAAGATGGAATGCACATATTTTTTGTGGGGGAGCTGAGAATCTTAAAAGTGTGCCTCAGATTCTGTTAGGTTTAGTCATGCTATTTGAACTTAATGGCAGAATCAACACTAAGAATATTTACCAGCTTCTTGGCTTGTCAAACTGTGCTAAGCAAAATACCGAGGCTTATCTGATTGCACCCAGACTCAGGTGCATAGGTACTAAATTGCCAGACAAAATCAGAGAATTTTTTTTTTCATTTTTTAGGCCTGATGCATATACTTGATAAGACAATTTCCTACCCACATCCCCCATTTGTTTTGTTTTGTTTTAGCTCTACTCTTTACTTTCTCAGCATTACAGAAAGATGACAACATTCTAAGCCTAAGTATGTGGGCTCATTCTGTAAGCTATCTCACTGGGGAAATGCACCCATATGATATATGGTGTTTTTGAACAATGTATTCCTTTCATCTGAAATAATCCCTTTTTTTAAAATAAGACTATGATTATGTACATAATAGAAATAGAAATAATACTAAAATATGTACTATATATCTAATATCATGTCTACATCTATATCTATCTATATATATATCTTTGAGTCTTGAAACGTGTATCTTTACATGAGCGGCTTTGTGACTCTTCATTCTGTGTTTAAATAGAAGTCAAAAATCAAACTTGGAGAAGCAAATGTTTGCTCTCTAGAGCTAACTTTTTTTCTGGTTTTGGTTTCTTGAGGTTATGGTCGATTAAAGATGACCCCCAATTCTTTTCTACTTACTTTTTTGAAAGATTGAGCCTTCCTCTTGGATTTGGGCTGCTATGCTGACTGGTTTTGACTAACAGAATGGGGTCTTGACTCTATAGAATTGCAGCCAGGTCACTCTTAAGGCCAAGCCTTCAGTGATCTGAAATGTCTACTCTCACCCCTCCTGGAATGCTCCTTCTTGAAACCCAGCCACTGTGCTGTGAAGTCAAAGTAGCCCATAGAGTAAGCCATGTGAAAGACAACAGAGGCTCAGCCTGAAGTCTTAGCCTGTAGCCAACACCATCTGCTCAACGTATGAATAAGGCCACTTGGGACCCTCCAGGAGTCCTTGTGCCCCAGCTGATACCACATGAAACAGATGATCCACAGAGCTGGGACTCTGCCCACATTCCTGACCTACAGCATCATGAACAAATAAAATATTTGTTGTTTTAGGCCACTAAGTTCAGTAGTAGTGTGTTACACAGAAATAGAAAACTGAAATGCTCCTCAAAATGTTTTTTTGTGGGGGGTGGTGAGAAATTGGTTGCAAGAAGCTGATTCTCATTTCTATAAATGTGATGGCGGTTAAGCTTTATGTCTCCTCTTATAGGAAGATGCTAAGTGGTTGATCTTCATACACTCTGTATTAAAGTTAAGAATCTGACAAAGCGTGTCCAAAGAATTCTGGACTTAAGAAGGATAGTTGCTTTAATTTACTCAATCTTTGAAAAGGCATTCTTTTTTTCTCATGCAAACTAGAATGTTTTGAGGAGAGGACAAAAGGACCTGTGTGGGAGGAGGAGAGGTTGGCTCACGCATTTCCAAAGAGTAGCTCAGTTTCAATGGTCCTCTGGAGACCCATCTGCAGGGACAGGATTGGGACAGTCAAATCAGAAATGAGCGGTCCTATTTTCCCATATCTTCTTTTGGCAGCAAACAGTGAAACAAAGAGCCTTATTAGTAACTCCTGTCTGAAATGCGTAAGCTTACTAAAAGAAATCTGAAGGCCAGCGAAGGTGTACAACAGTTCTGTGAACTCACACATTTCTTTGCTTCAGCCAGTACATGAATCACATAATTATCTTTCCTTTTATATGAACATTTCAACTGAGAATAAAACACACAGGGGTTCAGACAGAAATTCAGGATGTAACTTTTTTTTTTTTCCCAAAACATAGTATTTCCAGCCTACGTTGTGGCATCTGTGTTCACCAACTCAAAGCATAACTTGGCAGTGAACACAAATATATTCACATAAGCAGACGAAGCCACAAGCAGGAACAGGCTGATTCAAAAGCAGGGTTTTCAGTTAATGGGTGTATTTGGTGTAATGTTGACATCTACATTGTACTGGAAACTGTGGTTTTGAAATTACTTCGCTTTCCTACTGCTGTTAGCTCTCTGACTCGGCAAAACCCTCAGAGGGACAATACTTCTAAAGTAGGTTTCAGATAATAGCCTGGACTTGTCAATAATGGAAAGTAGAATCCTTTTATAAACCAGAAGGCTGAGGCACAGTCAAACGTTTAACAAAAGGAGTTGGTGGCCAGAGCCAATGAAAAGAAAGAGTGCTTCTCACAATTTAGATTCTTCTATTTTATCTATTAGAGCTCAGAAATTGCTCCCCAATTGACCATTTCTGCCTAAAAACCATGCACTTGTTTGTTGATGACTGTAAATAAACTTTATTATCTCTTTCTTTTACTGAGTAATAAGCCATTTTACCCTCTCCACCCTAGGGATTTAAATTCTCTAACTTTCATCATCGACAAAACTGGAGTTAAAAATCAAGGGTATAATTAGTCTTGAATAATGCTATAATTATAAAGTACAATATGACCCCAACAAAAGAAAGAAAAGCTCAGCCTGGTTTTAACTTTCTTATCTTTTTAATTTGTTAATAATGAATTAAATAAAAATCTTATTCAAATCCACATGGCATTTAATTGTGTATTAGGAATGCTTTAGCCTAAGAATTTATAATACCACATAACTTTTCTGAGCTTTCACTATGCACCAATTGTTTTATGTGCTTTTTTCCCCTCATTAATTCTTAATAAGAATGCTTTCAGAAATTGTTTTTGTCTTTTCTTGTCCGTTGAGGAAACTGAAGCTTCACAAGTTCAAGTAGCTTGGCTAAGTTACTCTCAGTAAATGAGAGTTGTGATTTGAACCCAGACCTCACTGACTCCAGGATTATCATCCTAAGACTCATTCATACTCACTGCCTCCCCATTGCGAGTATGGACACTGGGTAAAATGCCAGGCTTCTCCTGGTTCAGTTGGTAAGTGAAAACAGTTATTTTCCACCCAAGGTATGTTAAAAAAAAAAAAAAAAAAAAAGGATCACTGATTGTTTAGGAACACTTGAAGATAACTTGATGATTCCAGAATGGAATCCTACATTCATTGAAAGTGGGATACTGAGTAGTTTGGAGACATGAGACTTTGGAAGTATAATTTCAGTAACTATTTTAGCAAGAGTGACTACATGTGAGCCCAGATGTATTTTCTGTGTTATTACATGAGTTCACATGGAAATGCCATGTCCTAGAGGGGTTGAGGCCTACTGCTGGAATTCCCACAGGCACTGACTCCAGGCCCCATCCTGCTGCTCTAGATAGCCTTCCAATAAGCTGCCATGCGGCTCCGGGGTGGTGCTGACCTCCTTTTACCTAGGGCGAAGAACCATGCCTGTGTTTGACATCATCATTATTTTAGACTTGGATATTTTCAGAATGATGGGATTAATCTGGCAAAAATTCAACTGGGCATGCCATGAATCCTGGCAACATTAGGCACTTGAAACAATAGAACAACTTTGTGAAATCTGACCAGTCTGGTGAGTGTGTGTGTATGTCAAGTGGAACACTTGTCCTTATCTGACCCTTTCATTGTGTCTCATCAGCAACATGAGCTGTTGTTTAGTACCTCTTCTTATGGTCATTGTCATTACCGTAGAAGTAGAGCATCCAGCTGGCACTTTGAACACTTGATGTTTATAACCAAATTTACTGCTCTTTGATGAGAGACAAAAAGAAAAAGAAAAAGAAAAAGAAAAGAATAGCATGCAGAAAACTAGTAACTGAACAGAAAGGACATCCATTTTGGTGAGAGAATGTAGCCCAGTTCTTAATGCGTAGTCAAGGTAACAAGGTTTCAGATACTTAGTTACAAGTATATAATAATATACATCCCCCCCAACATTGAAAATTAACATAATTTTAGTGTATTCTCATTCCTCATGCTTAATCTCGAGATTAAGAGGCTATGGCCTGCTTCTGTATTATTTGAATATCATCCAAACACTGAACTTGTCTGTAGTCCCCTGTCATCCTCACCCAAAACATCCAAATGAACTTGTGTCAGTGGGCATCAGCCCTTCGTCAGATGGCTTTAATTGGAGCAGTCTGCAACTGTAGGACTTGCAAGGCACATTCCTTCATGCTAAAGTAGCCTTTGCTTTAGACAAACTTTAATTCTGCAATCGTCTAGATATTCCGTGTTTCAGGTACTGCTTTTGCTTTAAGTACTCAAGAACCAAAACATCAACCTTCAGATTAACCAGTAATTCATGAAGTGGAAAACAAAAACAAAAACAAAAAGAAAACAAAACAAAAAACCTTGAAACAGTGGCTAACACACAATAGGGATTCCAAAAGTATATGTACAGAATAGATGCTTTATAAATAAATAAATAGGACACTGTCCTCATTATTCTCTGATACAGGAAAGGGGTGAAGGAAAGAATAGGAATGGGTACTTCTGCAAACTGCATTTCCGGAAGAATAGAGAGCGGGCTTGATGGAGGTGGGAACATTCGAGGAGATGACTCAAAACAGGCATTCCTTTGGCCTCTATGATTGACCAGTCTGACTCCCTAATATTCCAGAGAGTGCTGACTATCTCTAATAGTCATGCATGAGTGATGACTCGGCCAAGTGTCTGAAATGATTATCAGAAATTTTCTGTTCAAATGAGTTTTACCAACTTAAAAAGATAGTAGAGAAGTCAGGGAGCCCAGTGCTTTAACACATACAGAGGCTGGCACAATGCCATGGGTGATCAAACATTTATTTCTATAGCATTTTATTAATTTCAATGAGCTCATATATATTTTTTACTCTCAAGTAACACAGGGAAATAAGTTGAAAAAAATATGTATGTCCTGTGTGATGAATGAAGAAACTGGGGGTCAAGGAGTTTGGACGTAATGAGTTGTGCTAGGTTATCCCAACAGGGAAAATATGAGAGGTATTTTCTTACTGATTAGTAGGATAAGATGACAAGTGATGGAGAATAAATTAACTCTTAGACGTATCTGATGATATTTTATTATTTTTTAAGGATTTTATTTATTTATTTGACAGACAGAGATCACAAGTAGGCAGAGAGGCAGGCAGAGAGAAAGGAAGAAGGAAGCAGGCTCCCTGCTGAGCAGAGAGCCCGATGTGGGGCTCGATCCCAGGACCCCGAGATCATGACCTGAGCCGAAGGCAGAGGCTTTAAACCACTGAGCCACCCAGGCGCTCCTCTGATGATATTTTAAACTGAAGAGATTTTTGCAATGTAGATGTTGACAGCCACAACAATAAAATAAAATAAATGTGACAAGTCGAATCTACACTTCAAAGTGTTCCTTCCAGGGAGTTCATTAATTGAGAATGAGACAAAATACAAATGTTTGTCCTACTTAAAATATACGTTTTATGTCACAATTCCTCTGCTCAAAGCCTGTAACAGTTTCCCAACTCAATCGGAGTAAAAGTGAATGTTTTACACATTGGTGCTTTTTAACCTCTGACCTTGTTTTCTGTTACTCCCTATTTTTATGAGTGTTGTGGTAGTTAACTTTGTGTCAATTTGACTGGGCTAGGAGACACCCAGATAGGTGGTAAAACATATTTTTGGGTATCTCTGTGAAGGTATTTCGAGACGAGGTCAGCATGTGATTCAGCGGACTACATAGAGGAATTCCACCCTCGCACTCTGGATAAACAGAAGGAATGGTGGATGATTTCCTCTTTTCTCTTCTTGATGTGGGATGTCCATTTTTTCCTGTCTTTGGACATCAGAGTTACTGGGCTTTTAGACTCTGAGATTTACACCAGTGGTTCCCAGGTCTTCAGACTTAGACTGAATCATGCTGCAGGCTTTCCTGTTTCTCCATCTTGTGGGCGGTAGACCATGGGGCTCCTCAGCCTCCATAAACATGTGAGCCAATTCCCATAATGCATTTCCTCTTACATATATCTAAGGTATGCCCTGTGGTTCTATTTCACTGGAGAAACCTGACTAATACAAATGTCAAACAGGTACAAATATTAATTCACTAAATTTCATAACAAACTAATCATGGCCTAATTATTATTCCCATTTTATAGATAAATAAACTGAGGCATGGAGCAATTAAGAAATTTGCTTGAGGTCACCCAGCACATGAGGGATTGACACAGGCACAGGCAATCTGTCCCCAGAATGCATGCCCTTTGGACCCAGCAACACTGTCTCTACAGCAGTTAGCTTCTCCAGCTATACTGGACTTCTTGCTGCTGTTTAGACATACCAGACACCTCCCATTTAAACTACCATTCCTTCTGTCTGGCAAGTCCTTGCTTCTACATACCTTGTGGGAACACTTCCTCTTCTCCTTCATGCCTTTGTCTCAATGATGTCTTCTTTTGTTATTCTATCTGAAATGAAAATCTGTAAGTCCCTCTCCCTCTAGTAGGAGTAGACAGGATTAGTTCACAGTTGTATCACCAGTACCTAGGACAATTACCAGGTACATAGTAGACAGTCAGATATTGGTTGAATGAATTAATAAACTTGAAGATGCTGCAAAGTCTCTCTCCAGAAATTCTGATTCAGTATGTCAGAGGCTGGCCATATATATTTGGGTTGAAAAACTCAACAAAACTAAACATCAGCCCAGGTGATTCAGAAACAAGTGATCCACAATGTTATAGAACTTCATGTAAGGCAAAAAAATAAATAAAATCAATTAAAAACATTAAAAAAAATAAGTAACCTTTCTAAAAAATAGAGAAAGTGTCAACTCCACTTATGTTCCTGTCTCTAAGTTTGGGTTTTCTTACACAGCTTTTTAAAAAATTAGGGCCTGATATAAAGAATTTTGGTTAGCATACAAATAGAGTAAGAACACTTGATTTGGCATTTATGAGAGAGTATCCGAATACACTACTTGTACCGAGTAAGATTTAGTTATTTCTGAAAATACCCATGAATACCAAAGGAAATAAACAAAATTTCCTAGAACTAGTTCTATGGATTCAAAATTAATTTAATGATTATCTAATAAGAAACTTTTTTCCCCATAACTGAGGGCAACTGATGAATTTTCAGTCTAAACTGTAAGTAGGAAGTCCATATTGTCTGAAATTGTTAACAACGATACGAGCTTACATTCGGATTTTCTCAAAAACTATGAGAACTTGTAATAATCAAAAGAACACCCTAACAAGGGTAAAGAAAAATTCCAGGGGGAGGGGTGTGCATGATGAAAAGAAAAATTGAGTGCAGACTAAAGTAGACTAAAGAAAATGAAATTTTCTAAAGAAGAAAATTTATAATAGATTTTTTTTTAAACATTGTTTTAACACCAAGTTTAATTTATCACTTTTAAGATACTCAAGTACCATATAAAATTAGGATCCGACCCACTGGAAGACTTAAATAGAATGAAGTTGCTAAAGGGTCATATTTCCCTGGAGATGCTAAGGGACTGTAGAGTAGAGGAACAGGGAAAGCTTTGTTACTCATCTCAAGGAATGGGAGGTAATATTTTTGTTTTGTTTTGTTTTTGACAAATTAAGCCTCCACTTCCAGTTTGGATCATAAGCAGAAAGTGATATTTCTCTTCATCTCAACTTGTAGAAATCTAACCAGATATAACAAAACTGGGAACATGGAGCACACATAACAAGAGAAAGAACAGAGAGAGAGAGAGAGAGGAGACCACTACAGCATTATGTATCCACACCCTTTAATGAGTACTTGTTGAGTCTTAAAGTGTTTGGCATCATATAATGGAATACATTCAAAGACTTCCATAAATAACAACTGGGAAATGCTTGATAGTTATTGACCAAGTGTATACATTCAGCCGAGGACTTATTAATAAGTAAACCATCTAAAAAGTGGCTTCAAAACAGGACAGTTGATGATAAAGTTAAGGTGAAGGTCATTCTATTGGCCAGACTAATTGAGAGATACAAAATTTCACAGAGAAGGGAGAGCCCAGAGATTAATACCAAGGTCTACGGAAGGCTTCCTTTTTAAAAATGTGTATAAATATGGGGCACCTGGGTGGCTCAGTCTTTAAGGATCTGCCTTCAGCTCAGGCCATGATCCCGGGGTCCTGGGATCAAGCCCCGCATTGGGCTCCCTGTTCAGCGGGAAGCCTGCTTCTCCCTCTCCCATTCCCTCTGCTTGTTTTCCCTCTCTTGTTGTCTCTTTCTGTCAAATAAATAAATAAAATCTTAAAAAAAAATAAAATGTGTATAAATGTATGATCTAAAATACATATATATGTAAATGGATGCATAACTGTCATTCCAGAATTTGTCCTATTTGATAAATCATCTTGGTAGCTTCTTGATAAGAAAAATTATTTTAAAGAAATATCTTTTGAAGTGGACATATACAATTTATTTATATATTTATTTATTTTCATTATAACAACTTAGACCAAATAAAAATGAATTGGTCAATAACCAAGGAGTTTGGAGAAGACCCTCAAAGCTTAGAAGAGAGTATGGCTCCAACTAACACCTTGGTCATATAAGACCTTGTTATGGGCTAAATAGTGTTCCCCCAAAATTTATATCTTAAAACTCTAACCTGTAGTACTTGAGAATGGGACTGTATTTGGAGATCAGACTTTAAAGGGAAAATTACATTAAAATGAGGCTGTTAGGACACGTGACCAGTGTCATCATTATCAGAAGAAATTAGGACAGAGGAAGAGACACCAGGGAGGCATGTGTCCCGAGAAAAGACCATGTGCAGATACAGAGAAGATGGCCATATGAAAGACAAGAAGAGAAGCCTCAGAAGAAATCAAGGCTTCCAACACCTTGATCACAGACTTCTAACCTCCAGAATTATGAGAAAAAAATTTCTTTTTTTTTGGTCTACCCAGTCTGTGGTATTTTGTTATGACAATTTCAGCAAATGAATGCAGACCATGAGTAGAAAACCCAGTTGAGCTCTACCCAGACGTAGAACCCATAGAAAGTATGATATAATTAAAAAGTGTTGTTTAAAGCCATTAAGTTTGTGGTAAGTTATGCAGCAACAGAAAACTAATACAACCATAATCTCTTGGGTCTTACACTTTAGTAGTACATAGTAAATAAATAGGCTTTTATTAATATCAACCCCTAAGACACAGATGAGCAAATTACATTGGATATTAACTCACACATCTAATAACTAATACTGTTAGAATTGAGATTTGGACCTTATTTTTTTAACTACTATGTATGTGTGTAACTACTATGTACACATACACATGAATGAGTGGATATATAACCATTTTTCCATCCGTAAGATGAGACATTAGTTTTACAATGTTTGTATATTGTTTGGGTTCTAAAATTCCACCTTGGGTATTTTGTCATAATGGCTGTTTTGTCAGGTAGCATTCTATTAATCAAGACTCTTTTAATCATCATTCAGTGTATAAGAATATACGTAATTCATAATGTTGACCTTGAGACATTGTGGGATGTTTCACATCTTTGAATACCACAAAGACATAAAAATTATATTCAGTAGAACTTGTACATAAGCAAATGGCAATGGATAACCTTTGTTTAAGTATATGGGATAATTTAATTAGCAGGAATATATGATTTTTGTAATTATACTGTATAATAGAAATATGTTTATGGTTGTCATTAGTTACCTCAGAGAAAGAATCTTAAGAGGAAGGGGCTAGCACTTTTTGGAAGCCAGTCTGCATAGATAATTTTCATTCTAACTATGACACTCAGAAGTAGCTGAGTACAACGGTCAATATGTATTGGGTACTTCAGTGGATTAAGGGATGTGCTGAGAGTTTTGCTTTTCAATCATGCCAACAGTCATACGGGCTTGGCACAATTAATATCACCAGCATTCAGATGATGAAACAGAGTCTTAGAAAATTTCAGGAATGTTTCGTTGCTGGTAGGTGGTTACCTATGTAACGCATCTATCTCTATATACAAAGATATCTGTGTTTAATGTTTGAAAAATACCAGAATCTAGAAAATACAGTCCTCTAAATGTTTAGAAGTCATCCAGAATTTGGTACAAAAAAAAAAAAAAATCAAGTGTAACAGCTCCAAATTTACTTGATCATTGGCTTTTGAAAGCCAAGCCTGAGACCCCATTAGCCAAAGGCTACAGAGTACCGTTTTTGAGGAGGAAGCTGAAATGTATTCAGAAGGAATACTAAATCATGGCTCCCTTCAGCTCACCCAAACAGCCCTGTGCACCATCATCCAGTTACCTGGAGGCTCACACATTCAGAGAGCCGCCGTGATGGGAAAGGATGCCTCCCACGCTTTGGTCAAACCAAATGTTCTGAGTGTAGACAGAGACTCTGTAAAATTGGCCTAGGAATTTGGATTTTTCTTGGAGCAGTTTTTCAAATTACCTCTTTCCTTTCTTTTGTTTAAAAAAGGCAATGCAGATATAATTCTACAGAATTCATTTCCCTCTAAAACTTAAGAGGTTTTACCAACCAGAGGTATTTGAAGGAAAGGTTATCCTGTGAAAGAAATAATTGTCCCCTTGAAAGATTTTTTTTTCAAAATTCCTTATTGTAGAAAAAGCTCATTGAGCACTAGTTTCTCTCTAAAGAAATTAAGCTCTGATAGCTTATGAATTCAAATGCAATGCAGCAGACTCCCAGACATTTTAAGATCCATTAGGTTATCGAGCTTGTCCTTCTGTAGCCTGCTTTAAATTCTCTCTGCAAGGTGATTAAAAGTAACATTTAATAACAGGTCAGTTGATGAGTAATTATTTAGCACCCATAGGATGCAGAGCTCTATACAAAATGCTCTGAATTAAAACCTTTAAAGTTACATAATGGGAAGGGAGATAATAATGTCTTTTTCTCCGAGCATAAGAACATATTCAGTCCTATTTTCTCTCATATTTTGGGAAGATAAGCTGTCAAAAATTATGCAAAAAGTTAATAATAACTTACACTTTTACAGTATTCTCTCTTTTGTCAAAATTCTCTTACATTTTCTGGTAGGATCAAAACACTCTTTCTATGAAGTAGAGAAGGCATTATGTTCCCATATGTCAAATGAGGAAACTGAGGCACAGAAGGATAAGATGACTTATAAATACACACAGATGGGGAGCGACCTGGATTCTTGTCTAGTCTCTACTTCTTCTTCCAGCTTCCTTAGATAATAGGACACAGTAGTGCACAAGAATTTGTAGTTGCAGCAAGAGGCCCACTTGCCCTTTGAAACTCTTCTTGAACATGATCTCGAATCCATGCTCTACATACTTTGGCTCTGGTTGATAGTCCCCTGCTCTGTGGTTCAGCAGTGCCCTGTGTGTAAACCTTACTGTATCACCATCACCCTGTTTCCTACTGATGCAGCCTTGGTGCAGTAGCCTATGCACCATCTGTGCAAGATGCCGTGTGTCCTTGGGATGCAGGAGGCTCCAGACTGCCCTTGCCTTTACTCTTGTTTCTTTCCTATCCATTCCTTTTTCCTTATGGCAGCTGCAGACATTTTTTAAAATGCAAATTGGATTCTCAGACTCCTCTCCATAAGGGTTAATGGCTTCTCTAGAATTTTAAGATCAAGATGAAGATCTTACAGAGGGCTTCAAGGCCCTCCTTTGCCTGAACTGCTGATCCCTCTACCTTCATTCCCACCCCCACTTCAGCCCTGCATTCTTACAGGTCCCAGAGCAAGCAATTTCCCCGACATAGATCTCCCCATCCACAATATCCCACTGACCTGCTTTTTCATCCAGTTCCTTCCTAGTCAAACTTCCCCTTGATGAAGCCCATAAAAGATCAGATCCCACCTATTCTGAATTCCCTAAACACACTGCCTTTTTTTTTTAAAGTATATTTTAATAAAATATTTTATTTATTTATTTGACAGAGACACAGTGAGAGAGGGAACACCAGCAGGGGGGAGTGGGAGAGGGAGATGCAGACTTCCAGCTGAGCAGGGAGCCCCATGTGGGTGGGGCTTGATCCAGGACTCTGGCTGGGATCATGACCTGAGCCAAAGGCAGAGGCTTAATGACTAAGCCACACAGGTGTCCCTTTTTTTTAAAGTACTGTTCACTGGAGTGAAATTGATTGATGTGCTTAGGCTAAGGATAAACGAACCGAATGCCAGGGCAGGGATCATCTCTTATGTCTTGCTCAATTTTGCTTCTCAGCGCCTAACAAAGTGCTTGAAGCCTTGTAAGATTTCAGTTACTGACAGAGAAAAGAGGCAGTGCTGAAATCGAACAACAGCATGTATGTGAGGTCTTGGAATTGCAGTTCAAGGAACACAGATTCAGGTAACACCCAAATTGTATCCCCCTAGGAAACACAAGTCAGGGGGTTTTAAAGACAAAAAGGAAATGATTGTATATGTTGTTTACAAAGAATTCAGATTGGTATTGGCAGTAGAAAACTAATCTTGGCCAGGTATAATTGGTTGCTAAGGTTATCAACCAAGCAGAGGTCCATTACTATAGCAAGCTGCAGGTTTCTGTGCAGAGACCTTGGACTATTTGGGGTTTGGCTCAGTTCAAAAGTTCATAGTTCTACCCAGCGAGGATGTGCATGAGATCCAATGCCTTAATGGCAAAATGGATTCCAGCTCCATTTTGAATCTCCTTAATATGACTGATTTTATATTTTATTTCATCTTTCACATAATAAATGTGGTTGGAATGTTTAAAAAAATTGATCACCATGGTTTTAACTCCAGTTGGGCTGCAAGTTATAAAAGGCCATAAATGTCTGTTTTACCTAGTCTATTGGCACATCTCCTGGTATTCAGCACATCGAAAATGCTCAATAAAACTTTGTTTAATGAATGCATTAAGGTTGAATGCATTTCCCAAATATAATACTCTAGTAACCCTATCAGAAAAGGACATGTGGGGGCACCTGAGTGGCTCAGTGGGTCAAAAGCCTCTGCCTTCAGCTCAGGTCATGATCTCAGGGTCCTAGGATCTAGCCCCACATCTGCCTTGCTGCTCAGCAGGGAGCCTGCTTCCTCCTCTTTCTGCCTGCCTTTCTGCCTACTTGTGATCTCTGTCAAATAAATAAATAAAATCTTAAAAAAAAAAAGGACATGTGACAAACCTGATTGCAGTAAATTTCTGCTGATAGGTATTATTTCCTTGTTATTTATTTATTTATTTATCTATCTATTTATTTATGTTTGAAACTTATGCAGTTATCTTTGGTATACATAAAAATTGTTGAACATAGGGCAGCGGCGCCTGGGTGGCTCAGTCGGTTAAGCATCTTCCTTCGACTCAGGGCATGATCCCAGGGTCCTGGGATCAAGCCCTGCATTTGGCTCTCTACTCAGTGGGGAGCCTGCTTTTCCTCTCCCTATGCCTGCCATGCTGTCTACTTGTACTCTCTCTCTCTCTCTATCAAATAAATAAATGAAATCCTTAAAAAAATTTGTTGAATATGATCAATTTCATCTAGTTCATCAACCTAATATTTTCTACCACCAACTTAATCTACCTGTTATAGTGTATTTGGCAATAAAATGGAAAAACATATGCCACACTTTTGTTAGAACTATAGGATTAGAAAATGAAAAATTGTGGACAAGGAGGGGAACTCCTAGATGAATGGATTCTGTTTTATACTGTCAGTAAAATAGATAGGGTCTTAACATGACTAAACTGAGCTCTGAACTTCCTGATGAGTAAGACAAGAAAGAAAAGCATGATTTTTAAAAAAGCTGAAAAGCGAAGCATGATAGATTCATGCTCATTTTAGAGATCAAGTTCAAGTGTTCATATCCCAAACCAATTAATAATCCTTTATAAAATGTTGTGGTGTTTAAATATTAAGTTCTACATCCATAGCTTCTCCCTCTCCATTGGACTTTCTCCTGGAAATCACATTTTCTCCAGAAATCTCCCAGAAATCAACTCATAAGCAAAACACTGAACTTGAAATAATGCTCTATATATTAGTACTATAAAAATCTTTTATTGAGACATAGGTTTATTTCCTGATGAGCTGATTTAGCTTCATTGTTCACAAATATGACATTCACCAGATAAATTTGTAATTTTGTTTTGGCTCATCATCTTTACCCAAATATTTTAACAGAACTAGAAAATGTTCTATAGTGTCATGGACCTAAAGACCATGAGCTATGCTTTGAGTTGCTTCTCACAGCAGTCCTACCTTCTCAGTAGCATTTGAACTAATCTATTCCTCCAAGGAAGATTTAAAGCCTCTAATTTAACCCTCGAATTTAAACCTTCAAATCCCAATCTTCTCCCATGGTAAAAATAACATATGTATACATTTTTACAATAAGATGTTACAAGATGTGGAATGCTTTTGAAAAATTAGACATAAAAGAGGCTCAAGAAAAAGAAGAAAAATTATTCAATAGAAGTGTATTAAGTTGGATAGTGTTCCCTCTGAATTATGCCCACTCAAAAATCTATGAATGTGACCTTATGTGGAAATAGAATCTTTGCTGACATAATCAAGTTAAGATGAGGTCATACTGGGTTAAAATGGATAGCATGACCAATGTTCTGGATAGAATGACCAATGTCTGTATGAGAGGAGGGATATTTGGACACAGATGCACACAGACCAAAGATAGGCATGAAAGGACAAAGGCAGAGTTAGGCTGGGCTTCTATAAACCACAAAACACCAAGGATTGCCTAGTGACCACAAGCTAGAGGAAGAAAGGCAGGATTCTACCCCAGAGACTCAGAGGGGTGCCTGCCCCAGCCAACTCCTGGATTTTGGACTTCTGGCTTCCAGAAATGCAAAAGGATACATTTCTGTTGTTTAAAGATAGCTCGTTTGTGGTAACTTGTCAAAAATGGCTTTAGGAAAGTAATACAAGGAGAAAAAATTGAAATTGTATTTTATTTTCTTTCCTTTTCATAGATTTCAAGATGAGAAACACTTCTAAGGCACATCAGGTCCTCTGGATCTCCACACATGAGAAGAATCACTGATAATTAGAAGGGTACAGATATACAAAAACAAAACAAACAAACATCAAACAACAACAACAACAACAACAACTTGACCCTGAGGTTATAAGAATGGATCTTTGAAGTTGTTTCTTAGATTTATTGTAATTCCTTCCATTTGGTGGCTCTTTCTACTAATTTGATCCTTGAGGCACCCTTAGAATGAAGATAAAGCAGATAATAAAATACTCAAGTGGCAAATGAAGAAACAGGTTCAGAGAGATTAAATGACTCGTCCAAGTTGTTCAACAAATCAATATAAACATTGGAACTTGAACCTAGATCTTCTCACTCAGTGCTTTATTTTTATGATTCTGCCATGAATCTCACAAATGGTTATGACTAGCTTATGATTTTCTGACATTACATTTGACCTTCTCTTTAAAACTTGATACCAGCAAACCTGCAGGCTGAGTTGCTTAACCAGGGAGGCCCTTATGGGGTTACAAAGGGAGGGGGGGATTCCACTCCTTCTCTCGACTCACACACATTGAGGATCTGTTGTAAAATATACTTGAAAGCGCTGGAAAACGCATGTGGGTTGGGAATTAGATCCCTACAACAGGCAAAGGGCATTGAGGAAATGAGAGTTTAAAAGAAATGGAAGAAAAGAGTTTAAAAGTTGTTGAAAGTGCTCTTGGGAATATGATTTATGGCATGAAACATAAAAGGCCCATAACAAACAACAGAATAAAGAGCAGTGGCTCCCAAGTGTCAGGCCACGGAAAAGTGCCAGGCTAAGAACAGGAGAATTTTCTGAAGAATTTATTAAAAATAACAAGACCAGAAATCCTGTCCAGGGGATTCTGATTCAATGGATCTAGAGTCAAGCATCTTGGGGGATTCTGATGCCTAGGTAAGTTTTGACATTATTGGTTCAGAAGAGGTATAAGGTTGTATCTGTAGCTTACCAGGATTGTTCTAGTCACATTCCTCTTGCCCTCATCTACTTTTCAATGATTGCCTAATATCCCTTCCAATGAGCCAGGGCCCAAGAAATGTCAGATACGTAATAGCGAATGATAAGGAAACTGAGGCTGAGGATTTAGTCTGATGTCATTCACATCAAGTACAGAGGTAAAAATGCCTGTGTTTCTCTGTGCCATGTCTCTAGAAGCCTTGACTTTCCTTTCCAATAGGATTTAGAGGTTCTGGGAAGGCATTCTTTGTCTAAAATCAGTCAGTCAGTTGGTGAAATTGTAAAGCAGGAAACATATAGGACTTGTCTATGACCACTTCCACTACAATTCTTCTGTCCAAGTTCTCTCCAGCCTGCCCTTCAGAATACTGGATAGGCAGGCAGAGCAAATACAGAGGACACAATATAGGTGGACTGATTAATTAGCTCAAAATAGGATATAATATCATTGGCCTTTGGAATTTACTAGACCTATGTAATCATTTTATTCTGCTTCATATATGACAGAGATAGCATAATCTTTTTAGTTTTTATGGGTTCTAAATATCATAATCAAGGCTATTCTTTATATTAACTGCCAATTTCCAGATCTTCTGGATTGGTCTCTCTGTTTTCAACTGCTGCTTATGTTTTCAAAGTATCTCCACTCATTCTGAGATGAAATTAGCTTTGAATATTATTTAATAAATCAAGTCATTTGGAATAAATGTCATAGACTACTTCTTCCAGAGGTGCTTGTCGTAGGGTACTTTTTCTATTCCACCACAATTTTAGGCATAGGTGGCAAATCTGAGGAAGAGCTATCCTAAGGCCTTCTTGCTTTCCATGGGCTCCTTAAATTATACTGGAAGACAGCTGTCTATCTTAGCTATTTTTGAAGCCATTTCCAACTGCTACAGGGGGAAAAAAAAACCAAAAAAACAAAAAGTTCTACCCTCACTTTTTTTTTCAGTTTTTATTATTTTTTCCTTTTGCTAATGAGCTTGCTTTAGTTGTATGTTGATTTATTAAATGCTTAAATCAATCTCGTTGAAGCTCTTCATACATTCTTTCCTTCTTTCTTTTTTTCTTTCTTTCTTTTTTTTTTCTTGCTTTCAGGAGCTTCCTTTCATTTTTATTTATTTATTTATTTTTATTATGTTGTGTTAGGCACCACCATACAGTACACTGTTAGTTTTTGTTGTAGTGTTTCCTGATTTATTGTTTGCATATAACTTTCATTTTAATTATTAACCTCCTTCAGTATTGCCTTTCCAAGGATTTGAAATGATTTTGTAAGAATTAAAAATGATAATCTAGGGACTTGAATATCTTCTGAGAAAGCCCTGGGGCTTTGATATTCTTCAAAACTTCCTGTCTGCAGAGCCTTTGCCTCTTAAAATTTTTGCAGTATCTACAACTTCATTGGAAAACAGAATAATTTATCTTGTAGATTTTCATCATCTTTCGCTGCTGGTTCCAGTCAGAACAAGAAAACAAAGAACAGAGATTTAATTTGGTGTTAAGAAGCACAGAAGATGGGGACGCCTGGGTGGCTCAGTTGTTTAAGCAGCTGCCTTCGGCTCAGGTCATGATCCCAGCGCCTTGGGATCGAGTCTCACATCGGGCTCCTTGTTCTGTGGGGAGCCTGCTTCTCCCTCTGCCTGCCACTCTGTCTGCCTGTGCTCGCTCGCTCTCTCTCTCTCTTTCTGACAAAAAAAAAAAAAAAAAAAAAAAAAAAATTTTAAAAAAAAAAAAAAAAGAAGCACAGAAGATGTTTGGTATGGAATTACAGAGATGGTCAAGGTATTTTTCTTCTCTTTATTTTTTTTTAATTTTCTTCTTTGCCTTCATTCAGTTGTGCACACACACACATACACACACACCGGACTGAGAGAGACTGAGAGAGAGAGAGAGAGAAAGGGAACGTGGCTTTATAATCAGGGAAGAAAGCAGTTAATTTCCAACTCTTGCATAGACTGAAAATTGTAAATACTAATAAGAGAATAAATTTGGATCCTGGATCTTCAAGTTTTGGAATCTGTCCAACATAGAGTTAGCAATAGAACAATAGGTAACACCCTAATGATGGCTAATTAGCCCCTGCTTTGGAATTTCTGTTCCCATAGGATGTTTCTAATCATTATTTTCCACTACCATTACCAGCAGAGGCTTGTATAACTCAAAGGGCTGAATGTGATGAAACTAGCTCCTTCCAGATTCTCTGACTTTATTATTATCAATGGGTGTTTTATAAAAGCCGTGAAGCACCTTTTCCTAGCTTAGACCTGAGAGAATATAACAAGGTGTTTCAAGTATGCATATATAGGTTCCCACCAAGACACACATAATTGCAAACAGTTAACCAATCTGACCAAGAAACAGTCTTCTATATAGAAGATTGGATTGCCTAACATGTATAGAAGACAGGCATACATTTTGTCCAGTATATGCAATGGAATTTGCATCTTTAGATTGGGACAGGCTGAGCTAGTTAACCAGAGACCCTATAATTTACAGTAGTTGTCTTTAATGAGGCCATTGAGAGATTTGGGAATATATGCAGAAAGCAGGGGGAGTGAAAGTGGTTCTATAATAGAAAACAGAGGTTTCTGAATGTAGTTTGGGAAGACAGAGAAGGGTATAGTAAAAATTAGCATAACAGCCATGTCTATAGAAACATTCCTTACTGCTAAGCTTTCATTAAATCAAATACTAAGTGGCAATTACTGAAATACAATAGGCACATTCAGGCTCTGACAACTCTTAACCTTTCTGGGCTTTATAAACCATTTGTCCTGAGTCATGTGATGTTCCCATCACATGAGGCAACTCTTAGACCATAGGCTTCAGTGCCCTGTGAAACAATCTAGAGTTCTCTGAATGGCACAATTATTTGGGGGTAATTCAAGACATCTCTATTGAAGCATCCAGGATTCAGTGTGTGTTTAAATAGACTCTTGGGCCCTGAGAAGTATAAGCTTATGCAATGTACAGGTTGTCATCTGTTTCAGAGGGAATAGAGCTACTTCCTGAACCAGAATTGTTAAATTGGAGGCACACACATAGGAAAATGTGCACAATGAAGCCCCAAGCTGTAACTAGTTATTACTCAATGGGGTTCAGAGAGGCCTGCACTAAGGAACTGAAAATTAGGCAAGCAGAATGACATGGCGGCATTGCGTTTTTTGCTTTCCAGTTAACTCTGCCATATTGTTCGATGCATAGACACTTAAACAATTCTTAAAACATTTCACAATCATATGGGGTTCATCAATAATTACATTTGTATTTGACCAATTTGAAAACTGAGACTAGACATGAAACTGACTTGTTGAGGAATTAGTCCTAATTTAATGACATTTCTTGGAGGTTAAAAAGAAAGGAAGCTGGAGTGGAAGAGTTTTCTCACAAGATAGTCACAAATCTCCATGACATTTCTGTCCTTAGAAACTGGAGGTGTCAGACACACTGAACAGCAAGTCACAGAGACGTTAGGGGGCGCCAGGCTTACAAAAGGGTCTTAACCTAGACTGTTCATCTTAAAGGTCCAGACATAGTCTTGGTCATGGTCTGGAGTGAGTTGAGGTGAGTTTGGGGAACAGGAAACAGAGGCTTATCACTGGCTGGTCCTAAGTAGTGAGGGAAGCTTATGTCAGAGCCTTTGGGGCTTAAAGCACCAGCAACATATTCTGCCCACTTTCCTTCTCTTCCACACACACCTGGCACACTGTTCTGTTATGAATTCTTTTCTCATTAAGGCTACCCTTCATGATAATGTTCAACAATGTTTAGCCTATAAAACTTCTTTTGCACCTTGAATAGCATTATAAAAAGGAGAGGCGTAAAATCTGGATCAAGGCTCTGCAAATTTTTAAAATTTCCTGGGCTCCAGATGAATCTTTCCACATTTCCTATAATCGCAGATCTCAGGTCCACATTCTTTCTTTTCATATGTGTCCTCATTTATCTCCAATCCAATTCAGTTTGACTAAGCCCATCACGTTTCTTCTGAGCAGTTGTTCAAATATGTAAAAATGTACACAGTGGTGGAATTTAAGGACGGCACTGAGGGGAGATAGGAGAGGGTTAAAAAATATATATATTACAAAGTTTTTGATAGATTTATAAGAACTATAAGAGATCAAATGAAAACCATGTAATTAATTACCAGCGTGTCCATGTGTGTATACATGTGTGTGTGTGTCTGCATGTATATACACACAGAGTGTCTTTGATGATGGGAGCAATATATAACAAAAACCTCTGGATGAGTCCAATTTTAATTCTATGAGTGCAGAGACTAAAACTTTCTCTTCTCAGAACTTCCACCAGTGCCCCCTGGATTTGCACCAAAGGTCATGTAGCCTTTTCTCTCTTGAGAGTCAGTTGTTGATGTTAATTCTCACTCAGAAAATTCTTCAAATCCATGTTCCTAGTCTTAGGATTCTTACCTTGTTTCTTTTCTTACTTTGCACCAGTCATCACCTGGCTTAAACATAATCACCTGAGAAGTTTTACAAAACTTTATCATTATGAAAAGTTTCAAACATGCGCCAAATATAGAGAATAGAAAAATCAGCATACATTCATCTGAATCAATAATTTTCAGTTTATAGCTAACTTGTTTCTTCTAAACCCACTTTGACTCCCCAATCGCCCAAATTCATTTGTAGCAAATCTCAGTTATTTCTTTCCATCCAAAAATACATTAGCAAATATTTTAGAAAAGGAATATCTTGAAACATAATTACATACGACTATCATACTTAAACTTAGCATTAATTCCTTGATATCAGTATTAAAATTTAAATTAAATATAATTATAATTAAAATTGATATCAGTTTTAAAATTAACCATATTGTTTCATGAACTGCTATTTTAGGAACACCTGGATGGCTCAGCCAGTTAAGCATCTGACTCTTGTTTTTGTTTTTGTTTTTTTTAAGATTTTATTTATTTGACAGACAGAGGTCACAAGTAGGCAGAGAGGCAGGCCGAGAAAGAGGGAGGAAGCAGGCTCACTGATGAGCAGAAAGCCTGATATGGGGCTCTATCCCGGGACCTGAGATTACGACCTGAGCGGAAGGCAGAGGCTTTAACCCACTGAGCCACCCAGGTGCCCCTGACCCTTGATTTTGACTCAGGTCATGATCATGGAACCAAGTCTGATGTCAGGCCCCCCGCTCAGTGGGGAGTCTGCTTGGGATTCTCTCTCATGTTCTCTCTCTCTTTCTCTCTCAAATAAAGAAATAAATCTTTAAAAATAATAAATTGTTATTTTAAAGCTTATTTGATTTTATCAGAATTATAATAAGGATTATGTATTCTAGTTGGTGGTTGATATATGTCACTTCAGTGTCTCAAGATCTCTCTCTACCCACTCTTCTCCTGGTCTCTCTTTTTATTTCTCTCTCTTTCTTCCTTACTATTTATTTGTTGAAGAAACTGGGTTGTTTCTTTTGTTTCTCACCATCAGGAGTTTGCTGACTGGTTCCTCAGCTGTCATTTTTTTACTTACTCTGTCTCCTGTATTTTCTGAAAATAAATCTAGATGATTCATCAGTTTCAGGTTCGAGTATTTTAGAAGGCAGAAGTTATGTCATATTTGGTGGTCTCTCTTTTTATGACATAAGAAGCAATTAGTGATTATTACCTAGATTCATTATGTTGGTTAAAGTGGCAAAAAAAAATGGTATTATAATTTCAACATTCTTTCTTCATTTATTATCTAGATTACTTATCTTAAAAAAATCTTCTACATCCAACTAATCTTTTACTCTGGGACACAACATATAGGGAAAGTTAAAGATAAATGCTAGATTAGAGGCTTTTTTCTTGTTCTTACCAGTTTCCAAAATAATGAATCATGCACCAGCATCCACCTAGGATGACAACTGTGTTGTGTTTTCTTTTGTATTTATCTTTTTAAAAAAGGAAACAAACAATAGACTTGGCTTTAGCCATTTCTCCAGGAGACCTTGGTTCCTTTTCCAGAGAAGTGGTGTTGAGACATCACAATCTTGTGCTGGTAATGTTAATTGCTGCTGGGATTTTATGCATTTTCACCAGCGAGAGTTAGAAAGTATGTACTTATTTTTTTAAGATAAATATATTATGACTAATACATAAGTTTTACTTAACCACATGAGTCATATAACTGAATTTCATTAATGTTTTTTACATCCTCCAAATCCCCATTCTCAAAGATATAAGAATAATTAGGCATTTATATTAGCTCAAAATGCACATACCACTGTTTCAGAATAGCACTATGCCACAGCCACCACTGATATGATGACTAAAAACAGGAACCCTATTTGGCACATATATATCTTAATCAGTTCAAGTTGCTATAAAAATATACCAAAGACTGGATGGCTTAAACAATAGAAATTCACTTTCTCTTAGTTCTGTGGACTTCAAGGTCCAAGATCAAGGTGCAGGCTAATTCAGTTCCTGGTGAGAGCCCTCCTCCTGGCTAAAGACAGTCACATTCTCACAGTGTCCTTCCATGGCAGAAAGACAGATAGCTCTGTCATCCTTTCCTGTTCTTTTAAGGTATCAATTCTTCTATGAAGATCCTATCCTCATGACCTCATCTAAACACAATTTTCTCCCAAAGACATCATCTCCAAATACCATCCATTATTTTGGGAGTTAAAGATTCAACATGATTTTTTTCCTGGGGTATGAGTGTCAGTAGGTAAACACAATTCAGTCCACAGCACATAGCTACATGACATTACCAAATTTTTAAGGCCACTAGGACTGGATTATCTGTTATGCCACCAACTCAAAACATAGGTAGCTATATTATTCCATTTTTCTTTAGATTTTTAGGAAATATTATTTTTTTTTTGCATTTATGTAAACATTTCCATGAATCCAAACTGAATTCCACAAAACTAGGTATCATCACAGACTATTTTCTATTCTTGTTCTCTTTACAGTATTTCTTCCCTCCACATAGAAAGGCATCACAAAATGTATTGCTTATCCTTTTAGAAAGCATATTGAAGAGACATATTCTTAGGACTTACTTTCAATCCACCAAGTTACAATAGTCCTCTTAGGCCAGAGGATTCTGATGCACAACTCTGATTATGAACCTACATACTCTACTTCAATGATTTCCCTTCTTCCATGCTCTCCATTATAACTTAAAAGCCAGTGACTAAAAAATCTATTTCCAACCTTCAATCTCTTTGGATACCAGATTATTGGAAACCCTAAGCAGAAAATATAATCTCATCCTCTTTTATTACATTCAAAGTAATCTTATTTGTCAAGGCCATCTAACTTATCATATTGACAAATTTTTAGATGCCTTTGATTCTTTCTTTTTCCTTACATTCTCTCAGTCCTGAAATTTCTTCAAAATTGTTCCTCAAAGTCAGGCTTCTCTCTGTCTTTACTGGCATAGTCTTTGGAGCAGGGTTTTTCAACCTCAGCACTGCTGACATTTTGAACTGTATAACTCTTTGTCATGAGGGGCTTTCCTGTGTGTTGCAGGAGGTTTAGCAGCATCACTGGTTTCTAGTCACCAGATGTTCATGTCAGTTCCCTAGACAAACAAAAATGTCCCCGGACATAGCCATCTGTCCCTTGTGTATATGTGTGTAGGTAGTGGGAGTTGAGGGACATGGGGGAAGGAGGAGAACCAGTGGTCTCTAGCTTATCATCTAGGTCTTTGACATCAAAAACCATGTCTAGTTTCCTGGCTTCTAATATCATCAACCATCCCCATTGCTGTTCAAATTATCCTTTATGTTATAAACTATATTCCTGTGGCATTTATACTTCATTTTTTTTTTCCTGCTGGAATTACACAAATTCCAGAGGGGGCCATAAAGTTCTTCACTAAGAACCCTTTCCACCATCACATTCTGTCTCTCACCTCCCCGCCCCATTCTACTTGTATTTATTCTCTACGTGGTGACAGCTGATTTATTCCACTTCTCCAAATCTTCCATTTTTTTCTGTTTTTTTTTTTCTCCATACATATACTCTTTCCTTAGCTGCATGCCGCCCATTTCCTGAAGATGGAAAACTCTTATTCCTCCTTAAGGTGGTTCTCAAATAACAAATAACATGGAGGACATGCGGAGATGGAAAGGAGAAGGGAGTTGAGGGAAATTGGAAGGGGAGGTGAACCATGAGAGACTATGGACTCTGAAAAACAATCTGAGGGTTTTGAAGGGGCAGGGGGTGGGAGGTTGGGGGAGCCAGGTGGTGGGTATTAAGGAGGGCATGCACTGCTGGAGCATTGGGTGTGGTGCAAAAATAATGAATATTGTTACGCTGAAAAGAAATTTTAAAAAAAATTGTATGGTGAGTGACCTTTTTCCTGACACCCCCAATCTTAAATGAAGCATCAAACATATTGGATTGTAATTCCTTATTTATACTCCATCTCTCTCCTTTTTCAGGTGGCTCCCTGAGGACAGCTGGGTTTATTCACAAAGTTGAGCCCTGTGAGCAGAAGAGGCACCCACCTGAATCTTCATCCACACCCTCCATGTCAGTAGTAGTAGAAAAAGGACATGAACAATGAAGTCTTTCCTTGGATGTTTGCAGGCTGCTGGGTTTAAAGGTTGATTGACTGACAGCATGTGACCCAAAGTACAATATAAGAAAAAAAAAAAAGGAATTTCTTTTAGGGTTATTCTTAACTTCAAAATGCATTATGACCACTAGAATTTGAAATAAAAGTTAGTAGGCCTTAACATGAGAAAATGGCACCCATGGCATTTCTAAAACTGATTGCAGAGTGCTCCTGTGGTACCAGCAAAAGACTGTTCTTCCTGACAGCACAGCCTCTGATCTGTAACATTGAACCTCATTACTCACTTGTGCCTTTCAGGGGTGGCTGCTGTCTGTTGGCCCGTGCACACCCTTGCACGGATTCGGGAGAGACAGCCAGGGCAGTAGTGAGACTTTGGCTCTGTTAGCCTGTCTGAGGAGAAAGTCATACTTGATTGGCTGGATGTGAAGGGCCCAGAAAACCAGAGAGAAGCGGGGGGAAATTAACTGTATTTGAGTCCCTTGTTAAGCTGCATATGGAAAAAGAACATTTGCAAAATATAGAAACAAAAGTGAAAGAAAGAAGGATTGACCATTTGTGAAGCGCTATCTTTCTTTATGAAAGTTTAGTCTTAATTCTAGCATTTGCTATTCTTGGTATAAGTTATGCAAGCTTTCTATCTTCTAGATGAAGTAGAAAGAAAAGGAAAGGAAATGAAACATTAGCTGAATGTATTTGATATGTCAGTAATAATGCTGCAAAGTATATAACATCTCTGTGTTATCTTATTTAGAAACTGAGTCTTGGTGAGGTTAAGAATGTGTTTACAGACATAAAATTGGTACGTCCTGATCTATCATTCAAATATGATTCTTCCTGACTCTAAAGTCTGCATATATTTCAGTTATTTCTTTCTTCCCCCTATATTTATTACTTTGAGATGGAATAGTCTTCATCCCACCATGCTGGGGTTTAGCACCGAAGACTATGTTCATGTGTTCACTATGTCACATGGATAGAAAAATCTCCTTCCATCTGTTGTTCCTCACACCTGGCTGGGGATGAGGGAAGCCAGTGAAGGATGACTCAAAAAAAAAAAAAAAAATCTAGTACTTGCTACAGATTAGGGAATGATCAAAATTATGAAACTCCAGTTCATATGTAAATGTTCTAGGAATAATTATGTCTAAAGTGGGTTATGTTTGTTGGAATGGAGTTTGGTTTTGGATTATGACATTTTGAATTCGTGCTCCCTGAGCAGAGCAAGGGGACAGTTAAAAGAAGGGCAGGATCCATTCCTTACAGACCCTTTCCCAGATCTGTAAATAAGAATGGCCAGCACATAGCTCCACAGTATGTCAGAGCAGGGGATCCAGAGTGAACCCTGGAGAGAAAAGTCTGACGTTGGAGCTTGAGAAGGTGAATTTAATCAGTCTGTAGGGAACATTTCACCCTCCATGCCTAAGGAGAAAGATAAATGAGAGAAAGTAATACTCAGCAAAAAAATGTAGAATAAAGGGGGCTGAAGATCCAATATTTCTATGTTCATTTTTGATTTTTCTAAGAACTTAATGAAAACAAAGTTATCATTAAAAGTCACCTCATGCCAGGTGAAGATTTTAGACATGGCCACTTCCCCATCTCCACTGTTCTGCCATTAGTCCACTATGTTGGTAAAAAAACACATGTAGCGTCCTGTCCAAAATAGTTTTACCAGCACTGGTGAGCCTTTCTCACATTCCAGAATTATCTCCAATACTTGTGAAAATTTCAGATTCTTAAACTACCTTCTGCTGAATCATATTATCTGGTAGCAAGTCCTAGGAATCTGATTTTGGTAAGCTTCCTTGTTGATTCTAGAACACACCAATGTTTAGAGCTCCTGGCTTAACTGATATCTTCTCTCAGCTATTTTTAACTCCATTATTTCCTCTTTGAGGTGCGAGTCTCAGATACAGATGCATGGTCCAGAGTTAACTTCATCAGCATATACCTATTAGGAAATGTGAGAAGTTTGGGTAACTCCATCAGCTGCATTTCCATGGAAGATATTCCATACCCATGGAAGTATTTAGCAGACTTAGGAATAGTTGCCCACATAAGGATCTAGGCATGTTCATTAAGTATACCGGTAATTGCTGCAAAGCCCCCAGTGAGGCATATCCAGAAAAGAGAATAACTCCAAAGAACACCAGGTCAGCTTTAAGAACCAGGACAATAGGCTAGATTCAGAGTGAGCCATGGGGATGGATCTTAAATCTATTCATGATGCACACACACATACACATACACACATATGTATGTTGATTCCTAAAAACACCCATAGGGTAACTAAAACTGGTATAATCATCTCCTTTTTATAAAAGCAGAAACAGAGCATCAGAAATAAATCTACGTTCCCAGAAATATACAGCTTGAAGAGCCCAAGTTCAAGCCCCTTTCCATTTGAGCACTGTGATTTTACACAGTTGGAAAATAGTATTTCTGTTGGACTTTGATATGGGACTTCCTACAGATGCCTCTCCTATGACCTTTGGGACACATCAGCATGGACAGGTACCTCTAAGAAACTCTGTGGTTTATTTACCAGGAACAACAGGCACTTACTAAATTTCATTGGCAGGGTCGGGGGGAGAGGTTAATCTATAAGAAATAATAACAATAAGGCCACATCTTGTGATCACTGGTAGGCCTAACAGT
The DNA here is from genome assembly GCF_002288905.1 of Enhydra lutris kenyoni. NCBI lineage: Eukaryota > Metazoa > Chordata > Mammalia > Carnivora > Mustelidae > Enhydra > Enhydra lutris. Next base: position 10,025,911 of record NW_019154104.1, on the reverse strand, counting down.
AATATTCTAGGGAATAACTCTCCTTTGATTCATTCAGAATTTAATTTTGTTGAAAGTCCCACTGAATCATAATTAATGCTACAAAAGCAAAATTTAACAAGAGCTCTGGGGCAGCCTTTTAAATATACAGTAGCTAATTAACTATAACTATACAATTTACAAACACATCTATTGAGAACTTGAAAGTCTACTGGTAGATATATCCTTTTATTGCGTGTAGTAGCTGTCACACTGTAAAATTATTTTCAGTCATTTGCCAGTATTTTAAGACTTTCATTACAGTTAAATAATGTGCTGAAGACAAAATTATTCCTCCTTTAAAATGACAAGAAGGGGCATCTAAGGTTTGATTAATGTTGCTTTATGACACTTGGAAATGAAAGCTGACTGGGGATATAACATGCTTAAGAAATTCAAGCCCGTAAGAAAGTTACCTCCAGTAATTGCCCCTTTTTCCCAGTGTGGAAGGGCTGTTAATTCTAATGATACCGACAGACATGCATGCACACACTAATAAGTATTTTCTGGAAAAGAACTATTCAAATAGTGACTGCCTTATACTTGCCAAAAGCCACTGTGTTGAAAGATGTTCTACGTGTGTCTGTGTGTATCTATGTGCATGTGTGTGTGTTTCACTTGCTTTGTCATTGCATTTTTAGCACTTAAGAGCAAGAATTCAGCCTGGTTTGTCTTTGTGGGAAAAGCTCGTAACGTGTGCCAATTTATAGTTGATATTCAATAAACATATGATATTTGATTGACTAGTTCTCAATCTCTTATAGTTCATGGTGCTGTTCAGGACAATTCAAAAACTCCCATGAATGGGGAAAGAATTGGTGGAATAATGTTCATGTGTAGGCAGATTATATACAGAAAAAAGGAGGCCTCTAGTACCTACTCTAATTTGGCTATACAAGCTTATTTTTCTTAAGAATAAATATTGATTTATTGAGCTTATAGCATATATGAGGTCCTGGGTGAAGAGTGCTACATTGGTCATTTCATTTAAATCTTAAAAAAAAAAATAAGCCTTCTATGGAAAAGATAATATCCCCATTTTATGAGCAAAGACACTTCTATTCAGAGGGGCTAAGTAATTTGTCCAAGGTCAAAATCACTTAATTTAGGGGAAAAATGACAGCAAGAGAAAATTATGACTGCATGGCCAGCCCCCAGTTCTCTTTACAGTCCATCAATTCCACTTCTTTATGTTGGCATAACATTTTTCAGGCTGCAGTTCTGGAAGGAGAGGTCAAAGGAAGAGTCGATGATAAAGTAACCTGCGGATTTTAAATTCACTCTGATCTCTACTGACTGCACTCTCTGATCCTATGCTCTTCTACCAATGAGCTTAACTTCTTGGGTTCCCTGATGCTCCTTCCTCCTTGAGTTCTGAGCTCATTTTCCTGCTCATTGTCTGATTCCTTTCAGACTGAGATCTCTATGCCCATGACTTCTACTTGCTACCCTGACTCTCATTTAATTTCGCAAATTTGATTTGTTTGCTTTGTTTGATTTGTTAGCATTGATCAATGCACCAACTACCATGAATTCACCCTTTGCAACTCAAGAGAAAGTCTGTCTTTTCCCTAAAAACAAAACAGAACAAAAGTACCTAATTAACACTAGAATTTAATTTCCATTTAATACTCAGGGAATTTTGATCCCTGTTCTTGACTTAATGTTCATTTGAGTATATTCACACTTTCCTCTTGGATTTTCTGCTCTCCCTGACATTTCACATGTAACCTTCACACTCCTGTGTCACTTTTCTCTCTCTTTATTCCCCATGATTTCTCCTTCCTTTTTCTATACCATTCACAACAGTTTAAGTTATTCAATTTTGATAGAAAAGCCCATAACCCTGGGGCGACTACTTAATACAAGAAGTTCATGCCTAGAGCGCCTGGGTGGCTCAGTGGGTTAAGCTGCTGCCTTCGGCTCAGGTCATGATCTCAGGGTCCTGGGATCGAGTCCCGCATCGGGCTCTCTGCTCAGCAGAGAGCCTGCTTCCCTCTCTGTCTTTCTCTGCCTGCCTCTCCATCTATTTGTGATCTCTTTCTGTCAAATAAGTAAATAAATAAAATCTTTTTAAAAAAAAAAAAAAAAAGAAGTTCATGCCTAGAAAAGATTCTCCTGAGCAAAATCGTAGTGTTGGTTGTAAATCTAGTAGGTAGTGGCAGTTGTAATATAATAAACAAACATTTATTTTATGATTTACTGTATGCTAGGGAATTTGCTAACTACTTTGCACGTATTATCTCTTTTAAGTTTTATAATAACTTCCAGATAGATAGTACCTCAGTTTTAAAAATGTGGATAAATGAATCTGAAACATGTTAATTTCCTAAGATCACACAGTAGAGTCAAAATCCAAACCAATGTTTATCTAAATCTAAACACAGGACTATTAGCTACTGAAAACTACTTGTTTTTATAGAATCTCTCTCTACATCATCCTCATTTTACTGGGGGAAAAAAGTAATACTTCTGTACTTCCAATAATATGCTCAAGACCACACAACTAGTATGTAAAAGGACCAAGGTATCACCATGCCTGCCTTAATCTTTTTATGACACAAAGTGAGAACTTTCTGGAAGGGATGATACTTAAAACTATGATTGTTTTTATAAATTGAGGGTATGCTGTGATTAAAAAAAATGTTAATTCCCTAAGAATATCTAGTATCAGTTCAAAGAAACAACTTTTATCACTCTTAATTTTTTTGAAAGATATTATTTATTTGACAGACAGAGATCACAAGTAGGCAGAGAAGAAGGCAGAGAGAGAGGGGTGGGAAGTAGGTTCCCCACTGAGCACAGAGCCCAGTGAGGGGCTTGATCCCAGGACCTTGAGGGGGCTTGATCCCAAGACCCTGAGATCATGACCTGAGCTGAAGGCTGAGCCTTAACTCACTGAACCACCCAGGTGCCCTAACTCTTATCACTCCTTAGAGCTGCTTTATTCCACAGGCAACCTGAGCCATCCCACTGAGCCAGCAGACAGCCATTCCAATGCTTATCTCTCTCTATGAGTGTTCTTTACAGTCCAGCTGAGGGCATCAGTCAGAACCCTGCCAGATATGTAATAGGCAAAGCTTCTTTAAGGAAACCAATAGGAGATGTGTGAAAGATTGCAGAGCCTCAGATGGCTCTAAATTGTCTTGTATGTCACTGTAAGTGAGCCTCATTTCCTGGAAACAGAAGATACAAGACCATAGCATGAGATCCCAGAGTCTCAAACTATAAATATGATATCCCAGACATAAAGTTGAAAGATCTATAGTGTTCACTGTATTTCTACTTAGTCTTTTGTCTTTAGGACCTTCAGAAAGCATTTTTCCCTAGGATATAACATATCTGGAAAAATAAATAATTGCCTCCAGAGAGATCCCTCACTAGCAAGTGATCACTGACTAAGAGTCTGGGGAATCTGTAAGGGAATTGGCCTCTTTCAGAGAACAACAGGAGCATGAAACGCTCCCATGCCAGAACCAATAGGTAGTTGGTCTTGGTATTAGATTTTTTTTTTTCCAGACAAAAACAAAGATTTCACTCATTTTCTTACTGTGACCCTTTCATTTTTTTTTTCATGAGGCTAAAGGAAAGCATAATAAAGTTTAACAGAGTAATCGAGGTTCTTAAGTTCAGTAAAAGGCTGGTGAGATTCCTAAATATTAAGATATTTTAAGACCTTGGGCAGGACACTCATTCTTTCTGAATCTCAAATTCCCTATCTTTTGAAATGGGAAGAAAAAAATGTATTTTCTTTTGAGTTTAATGAATTGTCTGCTAAGGGACTGTGTGTTTTTTGGTGTTTAAAATGCTCAGCTCTGGAATGCCTCGGTGGCTCAGTTGGTTAAACATATGCCTTCAGCTCAGGTCATGATCCCAGGATCCTGTGATAGAGTCCTGCATCAGAGTCCTTGCTCAGCAGGAAGCCTGTTTCTCCCTCTGCGGCTCCCCCGCTGCTCGTGGTCTCTTTCTGACAAATAAATAAATAAATAAAATATTTAACAATAAAATGCTCAGCTCTGGCCTGGGTATATCCATACTACTTGAGTCACTACTGGTGTGTTCCTGGGTGGTAGTGACACCTGTATAGTTTGTCCTAGGATATTAGGTTCATCATTTCTTGGGTGAATGGCCTTGGACTGGACACTTAGCATCTCCCTATCTCCATTTCCTCATTTGTAAGATTGAGATAATAGTAATAACTATCACATGGGGTTATCTTAATGACTAAGTGAATTAATATGTATAAAGTGGTCAGAATAGTTCCTGGGAAAACTAGTACTTCATAAATAAATGTGAGTATTTGCCCAGTTTTTGGAAAAGAATCAAGACTCTATGTTCCACCAAACTGGGCAGAATGGCTCTGATGCTTTTATGGAACATGGACTCTCCAGTATTCTCTTCACCTGACTCACCCTTGTTACTACCAGATGCTGGATAGCTGCAGGTGTTTGAGTTTGTGGCTCTTGCCAGAATGGTTATAATCCCAAAGATAGTACATTTTCACTAAAGGAGGTGTATCAGTTTGGCTTACAGGAGAAAAATGAGGCTCTAGGTTTATATTCATAGGCTCTTTCTGGGGATGGTGGAATTTCCCATCTCTAGCTTTGCAGTCATTAAAGTAAAGTAAGCCTGCTCCTATCTGTGTTGGCTTCTAAGAGGTGCTGGATGTGTAGAGCATTAGCTCCCACTCACGTACCCATATAGGTGATAGGAAGGAGCAGGTGAGGAAGGGTAGGGAAAGAAGAATCTAAGAGAGGATTTCTGTTTGATTGTCTGATCTGACAAAAGCCTGGTTGAAAAATCATAACAGCAATTCTTATATAACATTTACCAGGTGTCGGACTCCGTTCTAAGTATTTTTCACATGTTGATATTCACAATAACTCCATGAAGTAGATATTACCCCTGTTTTACGGATGAAGAAACCGAATCAGAAATCTTAGAACAATGGGCCAAACGGTAAAGCCAGGATTAGAACTCAGGAATTCCAGTTTGCACACACACGTCCACACATGGAGAAACTCAGACACACACACTGAGACAGAAATTAAAAGATAAAAATAGATATTTAGTGAAAGGTCTATGGTCTTAGTGTCACCAACTTGGCTTGAACCCAGAGACTTTTCTTCTTGGCTGTGTGCCTTGTGCAGGATACTTAATCTCTCTGAGTTTCCCCATCAGTAGAAATGAAAAGATTCTGCTTGACTTTTATGATTATGAGAATTGAGACAATGTTTAGGAAACAGAGTAAATGCTCAAATAACTTTCTGCTATGACAAAATAACAATAAGGGCATTAGTAAGCAAATATTATGACTATGTTGAAGTGTCTAACGCAATGCTCAGCTCTTAGCTAGTTATGAATATAGGTTCATTTCATTGCCCTTCCAAAATGATGTGTTGACTATCCTCATGACAGAGATATTTCTAACCAAGATTACGGTACAACCTGAGGAGAACAGACTAAGACTCTCAAGGGGGAATAAAGGAAAAAAAAAAAAAAAGAAAGAAAAAGCAGATGGGAATGCAAGAAAAGATCACTTCTCCAAAGAGAACGATTCCACAGTGGTGATATTGAAGAAAAGAGCTAGTTATTCACGTTTAAAGGAAGCAAACAAATCTTTCAGGAGGATGCCGTATTGGAATCAATACATCTGGTCTCTCAAGGGGTTTGTATTCTTTTCAAACGGTTAAGTTCTATACAATTACTTTCTTTTCAGGGTGTAGAAAATTTAATAAGATTTTACAGGGTTTGGAATGCCAATGCTCAATTCAGAAACCAAGCCCAGGTGCCTGTCATACCCCAAGGTCAGGCTTGCAGGCTCAGTTAATGGAGGAGCAGTTCCTGAATTCTCTTGTAATCAGTGCATAGGTAACTTCATCATATTCTGAAGTCCTTTAGGAAGTGCCCTTCTCTTCCTAAATGCATTGTGGGGCTCATTGCCCACCTTCTCTTCTTGGGTGTCTATCAGAACTGCTTGTTCACAGTCAGTACCAATCAATCAGTCTTACAGGCATCATGTTGAAAAGAGAGTCAAGTATTTTCTTTCCTGATATAGTGAAAATCAGTTAATTAGAGCCTCACCAAGATTCCATATTTTAATTTTTTTAAGAGATTTTATTTATTTATTTGTCAGAGAGAGAGAGAGAGAGCACAAGCAGGCAGAGTGGCAGGCAGAAGCAGAGAGAGAAGCAGGCTCCCCGCTGAGCAAGGAGCCCAATGCGGGATTGATCCCAAGACCCTGGGATCTTGACCTGAACCAAAGGCAAATGTTTAACCAACTGAGCCACCAGGCATCCTAAGATTCCATATTATAAAAATATATATTTCAATCCATTTTCTACATAAAATTAATATTTAGGAATTAGATCAGTGTTCTCTGCTTAGGGTCTCATGATGCTGAAATCAATGTATCAATCAGGCTGTGGTTTCCTTCTGGTGCTTGACATCTCCTTCCAAACTCACATGGTTTTTGTCAGAATTCCCTTCTTTGTGGCTGTAGAAATAAGGTTCCTGGCTGCAAGATGGAAGATACTGTCAGTTTCTAGAGGCTTCTTAGTTTCTTCCCTAGGTACCTATAGAAACTTCCGCAGGCATTCTCACAGCATGGAAGCTTACTTCTTCATGGATCATCACTTTTTATTTCTGATCTTTCTTGAGTGAAAGCCTACACTCTGTTTTAAGGATTCCTTTGATTAGGCTAACCTCACTCAAAATAATCTCCCTTTTGATTAACTCAAAATCAACTGGAAAAAAAAAAAGGGCAACCTTTAATTGCAAGATAAATTCACCTTTACTAAAGAACATAAAAAAAAATTATGAAAAGATTATTCTATCTTAAACACCCATTCTGTCCTGTACATACTCATGGGGAAGCCATTATTCAGGGTATGTATACCAAAGAGGTTGAGGTCTGGAAGGTCATTCTAGAATTCAGCTAATCACAGGTGTCAATCAATCTTTCCTAGATTCAAATTTAAAAGACATTCAGTAAATATTGCTGAAGGATCATTTAGCAGTACAGTTGAATAAGGACACTCAGTAATTGGGTATGGCATTAGGTGTACTCTAGGGTTAATTTGGTTCTTTATATACCTTCATGAGATGGATAACTTGTTCATTGGTCTTTTTTATTTCTATTTCTTCCTTCAATTCTTATTATTTCTTATATGTATTATTTATTTCTGTTACTTCTCATTGATTTTATTTTCTGTTATGATGTCTTTCTTGCATCTTTTTTATTTTATGCAATTAAAGTTTATAAATTTTACTCTAAGCACAGTGCTGGCTCCTTTACATATGTTTTGATATTTCATTATCATTTAGTTTCATATAATTTCTAATTCCCATTGTGATTTTTTATTGATCCATGTAGAAGTTAGAAGTGCATCTTTTCATTTGCAAATATAAAGCAGATTTTACATTCCTCTTTTTATTTTTTGATTTTATCTGAACACTGTGGTCAGTAAACGTTTATATGATTCCAACCATGTAAAATGTATTAAAACATGTCTCAGATACCAGTATATAGTTAACTTTGTAAATGTTGTATTCATATTTGAAAAGAATATATATCTTGCTTAAGTAATGATCTCTATATGGCTATCATATATATGGCAATCAAGTCAAATTTGTTAACCATTCTAATGAAGTATTTTTTATTCTTAGTGACTTTGTCCTGTTTTTTTTTTTTTTCTATTCATTACTGTAAGATGGTCCGCAATGGATGTGGATTTGTATTTTTATGCCTTTTTTTTTTGCTTTAGTTTTGTCAATTTCGTTTTAATTATTTTGAGGCTCTTATCATTCTTGTATAATGCCATCTACAACCCAAAGAGAGAGGACTCTGAAGAAATCAACCTCACCACCAACTTAATCTCCAACTTCCACCCTCCAGGACCGTGAGAAAATAATTTTCTGTTTAAGCCACCCAGTTTGTGATATTTTGTTTGGCAGCCCTAGGAAACTAAAACAACACCAATTTTAATTATTTTATTTAGACTCCCTGTGTGTCTGTATTGTTTGTTCTTTCTCTTGGTTTTCATTCAAATGATTCTTCTTGAATACTTTTTTTTTTCTTGTCACTTCAAACATTTTTTATATATTTATTAAAAGCAGATACAACACTTTGGTTTTTGACTTATCAATCTTGTGAATCTATGAGATATAAAATTTACTGAAACAAAATGATTAATTATTTTCTATTAAAACACTGATGATAACTATAACACTTAAAAGCACATTGATTTCAGAAATATTAACATGTGAATGCATCCAAAAATTAATACCTGTGTACAACCATCTTATTTATGATATAAAATAATTCCCAAAATTATTGAAACTCATGTACATTCTTCTGATGATATATCCCTACTTTATGCCACAGACATCTTGTTTATCTGTAATCTTGCCAGATTTGTACCCTAAATAACTTGTTTGGTGCTACTGCAGAAGTGTTCTGTAAATTAAATTACAGCATGTGTTTTTCTGTGACTTGATTTTTTTTTTTTAACTCAATGAGACTGATCCATGTCAATGTTCATAGGTACAACTGTTGTATAGTATCACATTGTGTGTGTGTGTGTGTGTGTGTGTGTGTGTGTGTGTTATATGTTGTAATTTATCAGTCCTCTCACTGATGGGCATTTGAGGCTGTTTCCAGTGTTTTTCTCTTATAAATTATTTTACTACAAATATTCTCATAGCTGTTTCTCTGGGACATATATGTATGAGAGCTTTACCAGGGCATATGACTACAAGTAAAATTATCAAGTATAGATAAAAACTTTTCTTATTCTGATTACTAGCAAATGCTCTATCTCTCCTCCCTTCTTTGACTATCCTGAGAGAACATGAATTCTCATTCCTGTTTAATCCATGGAATGGACTTAACATGTACATTCAAGGACTTTGAGAAAGAAATAGAGGAAGATGAGCAGGAACAGTATGGGGTTTTTAGGCAATGGACTGTGACTTTTAGCCAGAGTCTTGGGAAATCCAAGGGGGACAGGTCCAGGCAAGGGGAAGCCCCCACACCAGTTTTGTTAAACATAAGTGTGATGATAGGCTGTGCTGACTGGAGATAAGCCTCTCAGGCTGCAGTATAGTTCATGTCACAGATTCTATTGGGAAGTCACTGTTATACTGTGAAACATGTAAATTAAAAAAGATTGAGTTTCATTCTGAGCAAATGTGGTTTTATTATTTTTTTAAAGCTGCTAGACTGGATACAGCTTAGTCCCCATCCTGTTTTGTTATTATTATTATTATTTGTGTGTGTGTCGGGGTTTCTTTTGTTTTTTGGTAGACTTCAAAAAATACTGTCTTCTTGGTCTCTGATATCATGATTCCAGTGATCTTAAGCCCCGCATCATCTTCTGCTGACTGCCTGATGACCTCTGTATTGCTCTCCTCCAATTTTAAACACGATGCCCACCTTTGTATCAAGTGCAAAACAGTGGGCTTTGAGGTTCTTTAATAAATAGCCAATTCTTCTGGATTCTATCTTGTGGGACCTGGGACCCATATTTGCCTAGTAGAACTGGCTTTGAAGTCCACTAAGAAAGAGTCCCTCTGGGTTTGTTATATTTAGGACCTGGGGCCATGTTTATGTAATAGGTCAGATTTTGATTTTTAACAATTACTCAACACCCCTGAATTTCTTAAATTTCAAAACCTGTGACTAATTTTTTTTTTTTTATTCAATAAGATGGGTTTTGTAGTTCATAAAGAAAGAGCAGCTACTTTGGAATTCTTAACTAGTTGTAGGTTGGTTACTCATCAAAGTTTGAAATCATCTAGACTCCTCTGCAATGGGTTATGGTCGGTGTTTTTGTGGGAGAAAGAGCTGCATCCTTTGGTTACTGGGCTTCTTTGACCTATCTTTTTGTTCATCTTTAATAGTAATAGTTTCATGGTGGACTAAGAACCAGCAAAAGTTAATATCAGAGTAGACTTGTCCTCCCATCCTATAATGATGAACATGTCTTCTGGTGAGGGTTCTTTTCTTTTCCTTCTTCCCTTCTATGCCTCAACAGGAGGTTGAGAGACTCTGAATTCCATCCTACCCATTTATGTAGCTTGCATCCTGCAAAGTGAGACAAAGATTCTCACTGCTTGACTGGTAGGCTGTCTCTGCAACAGGCTTGCTGGTAGTTTCTGCTCTTGCAATCACCACAGGCATGCATTCTCTGTGGAGAGACTGGAGCTTCTGCTGGTATTCTGGAACACCCTCTATCCTACCAATGCTGCGCTTATCTGTCTTGAGTCTGTGGACTCAGTTGCTGCAGACTCATTGCCTACTAGGGTGCTACCCCTGACACCCTTTCATCAAGTACTGCAGGAGTTATGGTTAGGAAAAGGTGTGCTTTCATGAACACAGGATGCCTGGCAGGTGTATTAGATTCCTTCCCCACTAGTATAACCAGAAAAGGAGGTCCCCCAAAGGAACTGTGCTAAGACTCCTGATGCTTACCTGACCTTGATGGCTTTCTCCATAGGGCTTCGTGGTGCCCTCTTGTCCTCTGCCTCAATCACAGGTATATCCATTATGACCCCAGCTGTGATGGTCTGCAGGGATGTAAACCTCCATTGGTGGACTCAGGAAGTAGACAATTTGGTCTCAATAAATGGAAAACTAACAAACAAACAAACCTACTATTGCTTTGGAAAGGGGACACAACTGAAGGTAAAAAGAACTGCTGGAGGCAAGCATTAGAGCTATTTGTATGATCAAATATGAATGGAGATTTCTACAAATTTGAAGGGAAGCATCCCAGCTAGTTCTAAGGCCATTGTAGGCTTTGGCCTCTTCCCTGAGTGGCTGGATCACACTGGATGTACTCTTCACAGCTTGTAGCTCATCACACCAGCAGCATGACATCAAATAGCACGAGGCTGGGGCTAGTTGATGCTCACAGTCACAACTTAAACTTGGGCAAGTGGAAGGTTGGACATTTTGATTACTTCCCTTCTTGGCTAACCTGCAGGAAGTTGGTCTCAGACATCAGTGGGTAATTAAATATTGTAGAATTTCCCTTACACAACTGCAGTTATTTCCCTGTGGAGACATTGAATATGCCCACTGCAAACTTTGCATCCTATAGCATGGGAACAAGGATGAGCTGTCCTATGCTCTCTTGTCAGGACAGGACATCTCACAGGTCATTCCATGTTCCTCTCACTTTGCTGGCAGGTGGGAAAGCAGCTAGCATCTGCAGATTCTCTTTCTGCCTTCAAGTCCCTCAGAGGGAAGTTCTGAACTACCAAACACTAGTGCGTGCACTGGTTACCAACCACTCAGTCTTTTGCCCCATCTGGGACCCAGGACCCAAACCATGCCCACGTGGTACGTGAAGATGTGAAGATGTGGGAGCATGTTCTAGAGAGTTCCCCCACGAATCCTGACACCCCAGTTCATCAACCTTCTCTTTTGTGATCCAACAACAACATTTCCCTGTGGAGTCTCCACCTCCACCTAAACCACCCCAGTGGAGGCTCTTTTAAACTCCCTCTGCCCATTGTGATTGGTCACCACCACACATCACTTTGTCTTCCTCCCTGCAGTGAAATCCTCAGGGTGGGGACACCACCCTCCCCATTAAAGGTGGTAGCAGCGTTCAGCAGAGACCTGGCTGAGGAATGACAATATTGTTTTTTTTTTTTTTTTTTGCTTTTCTTCTTTTACATTTTTTTTTTAAATTATTATTGTTAAATGTTAGATACTATTTGAAAGGTTTTAGAGATAATTCAAGGCTCTGGATGTTCTTATAAACCCTAGAGATAATTCAACTTTACTTCTGACAGGTGGTCAGGCTAAGAGACTAACATTCTAGGATCACCTTGATTCTCTCACTCTCAGTCCTTGCAAGTGGTGTTCTATGGCTTCTTTCGTTAATCTCTACTTCATGATCCCAAACCAAAGTGTATCAGACTCTTTCCAGCCTTGGTGGCCCTGAGCATCAGTTTCATCTGCCTCTCCCTATGAGACTTACAATAGTACTGCTCAGTTTTTCTACCGCTTAGGCAACTTTTCTGGGATCAGAGAATATCACGATGAGTAGAGTGCTCCCAGTCCTGAACGTTCCACCCACACAGCCTCCTCATCCGGGATTTGGCCTCCTGAGTCACCACAACTATGATTTTCTTTGACGTCTTCAAGCACTTGTTTTATTTTTATCTTAATGGTTGTCATTAGAACTAATTCAGAAGTTTTATTTGAGTTAATCTAGTTCAGAATTGCCCAAAATAGAAGTATCTACACTGTCTTCTCCATCTTAGAAAAATCAGTTAATTAAATCACCCAGCAAATAAGTGGCAGAGCAAATATTAGAGCTAAGATCTTCCTGAGCCCAAAAACCTGTTTTCTCAACCATGCTAAAGGTGAAAGGTGAAGGATCCAGGAATATATGAATGGATGTAATTGAGTGCTGGGCAAAGTTGCAATCCCATAGATTTCCTTAAAATGCCACATCAAAAACAACTTTACTGCAAAGCAAGCTATGAACTCCCTATGGCATGAATACCGATGAGCTTTGTAGAAGCTACTGTTCCATGGCTGCAGTGTTATCTGTGGACGGTAGGGAATAAATTGCTATTGTTGAGAGTTCCATGGAGATTGTGATTCCACACAAATCCAACCTAACCAACACCCTTCCAGTGGGCATTAAACAGAAAGATGCTCAGGATAACGTAGGAGGAAAAAATGAGACTGGTCTAAAGCTAATATTCATCGTGACAAAATAATCAAACTCGAATCTTGGTCATCTTCAAAATATTGGTAAAGTGGGCTTGGAAAAAATATCTAATAAACTATTTAAAAAGGGGGGGGCACCTGGGTGGCTCAGTGAGTTAAAGCCTCTGCCTTTGGCTCGGGTCATGACCCCAGAGTCCTGGGATCAAACGCCTCATTGGGCTCTCTGCTCAGCAGGGAGCCTGCTTCCTCCTCTCTCTCTGCCTGCCTCTCTGCCTACTTGTGATCTCTGTCTGTCAAATAAATAAATAAAATCTTTAAAAATAATAAACTATTAAAGAAAGTGGATAGGCTAATACTTTCAGTGAATCAAATGAGCAATGAAGTAATGAAAGTCTTCTATAATGCTAAGGGACTGCTTTGGCTTTACATAAACGAAAGAAGAATTTCATGATGAAAGATAGGGTCCAGGGGTAATGTGCACTACTATCAAATATTTTATTGAATTAATGCAAATTGAAGTCCTTTTGAGATACCAAAGGGGAGAAATTGGTAAATAAATATTTGTCAGAAAGAAAAACACTTGATCCAAGGAGGGAAGTGATATATTTAGTCTTCCAAAATTATTCTAAACATGGAAAACTGAAAAAGTTCAGAGTATAAGAAAGAAAGAACTTGGTACCATCCATTAAGCTTCTCTCAAAACCATGCTGCTTAGAAAATCAGCCTAACAGCCCAAAATGTTTTTAAATACTAGTTAAAAAAAAATATAGAGCATACTACCTTAAGTTTCTGGTTAAATATAAACTGAATAGATGTAAAATTGTACTCAAACAAGATTTTCCTGTGAAGAACAGAGAGCCCTTGCTTTCTGTGATCCAGAAGAATAAAAAAAAAAAAAAAAAAAAAAAGAACTTCAAAAGAATTTGCAAAACGAAACCATCAGTAAAGCATTTTTCATACATTTGTTGCGGTATTTACTTGGCATTTTAAACATTTTCTCTTAGTGTGACACATCCATTTTGCACATATGGGTTATTTTATTATTAACACATAATGGAATAGTTAGACAGGCAATAACAATTCATGCATAAGCATGTGAAAATTAATCTAGTCTTTCAAATAAATCTATACTTGTTCCATAAATTCTTCTTCCACTTTTTAATTCCCAGACCTGTATTTTATGTTGAGTTCAAATTCCTTTTCCCTGTATTTTTATACACTTCAAATAAAAGTAAAAATTACCCTATTTCTTCCAAGTTAGAAAAATCTATTTAGTCTAGTGGGCTATTCTTAAACAAAAGCATATTCATTTATTTAAATTATTTTTTAAAAATCAATGGTCTTGAAAATAACATAAAGAGACACATTCGTTCTCTAAGTACCCCAAATGGCCTTATCAATTTTTATTCACTTAGCCAGCAATGTCTGCATCATTAGGATTTGAACGATACCAAAAGTTAGCATTTGTCAAAAAGAAAATGTCTTCCACATTTTTGCGGTATTACTAGAAAGTTCTGCCATTGTTTCCCCTTTTCACTAACCTTCTGTCTTTAGAAGGCTAGCATGTGAAAACACTAAGACAGAGAACAAAGTCAATTGAGTCAGCAATTAAGCCATTAGTACATTAGCAGAGCAAAGTTTCTCAGATCAGCTACTATGTTTAAAATGAAGATTCAGAGAATGAGGCTGGGCACATGCAAGTTGTAATTGCCGTGCAGTGAAATCACTGGGTCCAAGTTTGGAAAGGTAAATTTGGAACTGTTACTCTTTTGCTTAAATGTTTAAGCATCTGGAAACTTACTAAGTTCAAATTCTTTAACGAGGCAAAGAGACCCTCCAACATATGGTTCACCCCAACTGCTTTCCCTATCAGTCTATATATCATTGCTCAGTGCCTTGGATTTGACACTTCAATAATATTCTCTTTGTTGTCTCCTTCATGGCCCTACTGCTCCATGCCTCCACCTTTGCTCCATTCTCTGCTTGAAGAATTCTTCAGGAAAATGTGATTGTGTTTTCCATACAAGATTAGATGTCCTTTTCTATATTTCCATGGTTTTTAATGAATATTTATGTCATGGAAATTACTATATTTTATTATCACTTATGTACATGGTTTCCCCCTCACAAACTATGAGAAAAGGGACTCTCTTTTCCTATTTTGTACCCACTTGAGGGATAGTTTATAACAGGAAAAAGATGGCATTCTAGGCTGGTGTAAAAAATAAGCAAAAATCAAAGACAGGGATGAGGGAGATTTCTTCATTGGAAAACAAGGGTGTGTATAATCCTATGTTTCTTCGAAATATATATTGAATCCTATACTTCGCTTGGCAAGGACACCATACTACTCATTAGTAAGAGAAACAAAGTCCTGTCCCTATGAAGCTCCAATTCTAAAAGGAAACACTAGTAAATAAGTGAGACCAAAATAGTACACAGCCAGAGGGTTTAGGTATTATTAAGCTGAGTAATGAGGAACAATATTGTTGTTGTTACTTTGGAAAGGATGTTTCAAAGTCAAAATTATATTTGAGCTAAGGTTGTTCAATGCAATAGATTATGAAGAAGAGAGAGTTCAAGTATCAAGTATGATCAAGTATGAGCTTTTTTAATGTGTTAAGAATGTAGGGAAAGATAAAAATCTAAAATCCTGTTTTTGAAAAAGAAGGTTTACTGAATTCAAAAACAACCTTGAAGAAAATTAAAAGAGAGCTTTGGGGGAGGGGACACTTATATAAGAGAAATAAAAACTGAAACAGGGATTTTCAAAATGGAAATGAAGAATAGTCAGGGGAGAAGAAAAGTAAGGCTATGGCAAATTGGTTGTATTAATGAAGCCAGTATTTTTCTGTCTCTCTATGTCTTTTCGTGATGTCCTCCCACTCTGAATCTGGGGTTGGCCATAGGACTTACTTTGGTGAATGAGACTACCGAATTTGACACAAGCAGAAACCTGAAGTGCTGGATGTTTCCACATCCTCTTTCCCTTCTCAGCCAAGCCTGCTTGAAGATGAGATGGAATGAAATCAGCTCAGATGTCCCCGTCATGATCCAACATGTGGGAGGACCCAACCAACATCAGCAAAGACTTCTAGTCTACCTACAGCTGACTGCCAGAGAATGAGAGACCCCAGAGCCCAGCTCAGATTAGCAAAAACATCCAGCCAACCTCTACATTTGTAAATGGAAAGAATGATATTCACTGTATGTTAATGAGGTTTTATAGCTGTTTGATACATTCTTCCTGTGAGCATCATGGATGCCAAAGAAGATACTTTTGGTAAAGGCACATATTATAGGTTGAATTGTGTTCACCAAAAAAGATTTATCTAATTTCTAATTCTAGTAACTGTGAATATGACTTTTTTTTTTTTTTTTTTTTTTTTGGAAATAGGGTCTTTGCAGGTGTAATGAAGTTTAAAATGAGATCCTTGGGGAGCCTTATTTCAAAATGACTGGTGTCTTTGTAGGAAGCAGAGGTGAGGCTAAGGGGAGAGCACCATATGAACACTGAGCCAAAGTTTGAATGATGCTTCTGTAAATGCAGGGATAGGAAGGGTTGCCAACAACCACCAGAAGCTAGCAGGACAAGACTGGGAAAGAGTGTCCCTCAATCTCCAAGTAGGGACCAATCCTATCAACACCCTGCTTTCAGACTTCTGGCCCCCTAGAACAATAGGGAGACAATAGGTTTTTGTTGTTTTGTTTTCAGCTACCCAATTTGTAGCAGCCCCAGAAAACTAATAGAGTATATGAACAAGGATCAATGGCTTCAGAAAACTAAGCTTTATTGAAAGAAGCCTAAAACATAGGCAAAATACTGAGCTAAGGCATAGGAATTCTGACATATTGCTCCAAAGGGAAAAAATACATATGTGTGTATTATACCCGACATTAGTAAGAAAGACTATGATCTTTATAACAGAACATGTAGGTATCATTTCTTTTATGAAATTCAAAATCTGTTGAGAAATGGGGTACAACCAGAAATTTTCACTCATAGTTTCCCTTTATTTATCTCTACAAATCTAGCTTTCTTATCTTACTTTCTTCCATTTTATGAGGTTCTTTTCTTCCTAGGTAGAAACCATTTTGCAAAGTCTGAGCTAGAAACCATATTTAAGTTGCCATATCGTTCTGTGTACTCACAACACTGGTCATTTTGTAACTGACTTCTTTTCCCCCTATTTTCTGCCATTGAGTTCTAAATTCTATGAAGTCAGTACTATGTGTGTATTCAGCTCTTAGTTTATGGCCTTAGACAGATGCTCAATAAAAACTATTAAGTCGATTATATTATTCATTTACTAACACAGCTTTCCTTAAGAAACAGCTAGTCCTGAACTTGTGGTCTTCATTCCTAGTTTATCATCAACTGTTAGATTTTAAGTAGGACAGGAGGCAACCCTTGAATATTTTAATCACTGAAATAACCTTACCTTGTTTTTACCTTTGACAGATAGTTTACCATTTGAATAGCTCGTAGGCAATCTTTCATCAAAGATAGGCAAACATGAATGCATAGCATAATGATTAAAAGAAATGTTTCAGAATGAGACATATCTAGTTTGAATCTTTGGCTGGGTGACATAAACTGAGTGAACATGGCCAATTACATAAATTCTTAAACTCATTTTCCTTATACATTTGAATTAATAATGCATCAAGCATAAACTTGTCCTAAGAATCAATAAGAACATATGCAGAGTTATTAAAACATAAGATCTTGAATGCAAAACTAATGGTTTAAAAATATATGTGTATGTGTGAATTCTATTGCATTAGTTTGCTAAGGCTTCCATAACAAAGCACCCAGTCTGAGACTAAGGTGTCAGCTGGCTTGACTTCTTCTGAGGCTATTGTCTTTACTTTGTAGATGGTTGTCTTCCAAGGTCCTAATCTCCTCTTTTTATAATGATACCGGTCATATTGGATTAGGTCCCACCATCATGACATAATTTTACCTTAATTACTTCTTTAAAGGCCCTGCCTACAAATACAGTCACATTCTAAGAGTTGAGACTTCAACATATGAATTCTGGGGGGATATAATTCAGCCCGCAACATCTTTCCAGTTTCATGTTGTCAGATCAAAACAGAGTTTTATTTATGTCCCATATCATGTTAAGTTCATTATCCTAAATTCTGGTGCTACATGCAAAATTAAAGGTGTTTAGCTTTTACTATTTATTTATGTGTTTACCTTTTAATATATCACTGTGTCAGAAAATGACTGATAGGGAACATAACCTTTATTTTTTTAAAACAAAATTCTACTCTAATCTTCCACTTTAAAATGGATTTTGACAAGTTATATAACAGTTGTTAGAATATTATCACAATAATTTATATGTCCCTATGGGTATGGAGTCTTTTTCTTTCTTTTCTATTTCCATCACATTTTATTTATGCCCTTCAATACTGTGCACTGGCACAGTACCCATTAAGGCAACTTGTGTCCCTACGGGCTGCCCGCCTATTCAGTTCTGTAAAAATTTTTCTCCCTACTTCCCTTAGGACATTGCAAAAAATGTGTTTCTTTTTGGCAGTTAGCACTAGGTCCATGTATGAATTGTGAATGTCACTAAATCTGCTCCATTTCAGCATTTTTAAACCTAAATATACTAATACCTATTCCTACTGAACAAAGTTCAGAGTGGTCTGTTGCTGGCCAAATATTGTTAATTAAAGTATAGTTGTAATAAAATCAGGACCTGGTGTTTCATCCCAGGGTACTGGATGGCATCATCACAGGGAGTCTTTAGCAATTTTCTTTGTTACAGTAAGGGATTGAACTGCCAATTCCAGCCATGTAAATTCAATCAACTAAAATGCTTTGAATATCTACTGTGGTCTGGTTTTCAGCTGCAAGGTATGGGTGGGTCACAAGGGAGAGTGACTCAAAGAAAATCCTGTCCTATCACATAGGAAAGGCCAGGCCAAACACATGATGAGTCAATAGCATATTGAAATACTCTCACTACAACCATGTCAACAGTTGTCACGTGGGAAATTATCTCCATTTAGACAATAGTAAAAATTTGTGCATAGATTTTTTTTGCTTTATGTAAAATTATAGCTTTAACTAAAATAAAATTTCCATTTTTTTGAAATTTAATTTGTGCACAATATAAAAGTCTACACAAGTTGAAAAAATGGATTCAAATTTAACAAAGCTTAAAATTTGTTTTGTAGTTATTGGCTGTTTCCATATTGACTATTTTCTTGGATATTTAGTGTCACCCACTGAAGAAGCATCACAACTATTTTATTGATAAGATCACTGAATCTCAGTTTACCTAACTTTCCCCATTTTAACACCTCTATACTTTTAATGAATAAAATAAATAGAGCTGGGAAAATAGGCAATCTATTGGGACAGGGAGGAAATTAAACTGGCTTCCTATTCTGCCTTTCTTATGCAGTAGTCAGTTTTCTATAACTAGAAATTTGTATGTAAAAATGAAGTTATAAATAGGAAAGAATAGATAATTTTTTTCTCTAATAATAATTAAGATAAGACTTTCTAAGCAGGAAAAAATGCCTAAATGCCCCCAAAGAATGTAGCCAATTGAATTATATCAATGTTTACAGTTTTTGTGTGCTTATAAAAAAGTTCCCTTCAAAATACCAAAAGGCAATTAACAAAGCCATTTAACTAATTGATTCTAAAACTCAAGTTGCATTTGAGACATAAAAATATAATTTTCTTAATATAAAAATAGTTTTCAAATAAAAAATGAGATACCTGAGGAATATATGCAAGAAAACATAGTTTAAAAAAAAAAAAAGAAAAGAAAAGAGGACAGGGCACCTAGGTGTTTCAGTCAGCTAAGTATCTGCCTTAGGCTCAGGTCATGATCCCAGGGTCCTGGGATCCAGCCCCATGTAGGGCTCCCTGCTCAGTGGGGAGCCACTTCTCCCTCTTCTTCTGTCCCTCCCCCTACTCTTTTTCAAATAAATAAATAAAAAAATCTTTAAAGAAAAAAGGACAAAGAAAAGTTAAAGAAACAAATTTTCCAAAGCAAATGAAAAGATGTTTAACTCCTTCTCACAATAAAAACTAAAAATAAAAACATATAATTTTTTTTTACAAATTCAAGTGTTTGAAAGTATGCAGGCAAACGTATAAATTGGTATAAGTTTCCAAGAGTTAGTTCAAGATCAGTATGTAAAAAAGTAAAAAATACATGCTCCCTTTGGCTTAACATTCCCACTGGTAAGAACTTACTGTAAATAGGTATATAGAATGTCTGCTGAAGGACTGCTTTTAATAGAGAAATCTGGGAAAACTTTATCGTAATTAAATACATTATGAAAAAATTCCAAATAACCCAAAAGAACAAAATTTAGATAAAATTCTTTTTGAGGGGCGCCTGGGTGGCTCAGTGGGTTAAAGCCTCTGCCTTCGGCTCAGGTCATGATCCTAGGGTCCTGGGATCGAGCCCCGCATCGGGCTCTCTGCTCCGCAGGGAGCCTGCTTCCTCCTCTCTCTCTGCCTGCCTGTCTGCCTACTTGTGATCTCTGTCTGTCAAATAAATAAATAAAATCTTTTAAAAAAAAATTCTTTTTGACATGACTGACAAATGTCAACTTTCCTTTGTTTTCCAAATTTTGATATTGATAAATAACAGAAAGGAAAGGAATTTTCTGATTTTTGTAACCCTTTCATATTAAGTAAAAAACTAATATTAAGTGAATAGTAAGTGATATTAACTGAAAAAAAATCTTACAGAAGAAAAGAGACCTTAACTTTAGAAAATATTTTTTCCTTCCTTTCTAGGCATATATGAAACTGCAGCTGCTATAGGAGTGGGACATCTTTTTGCATTACATAAGATGAAAAAAATACATTCATTGCAGAATGAAATATATTTGCTTTGATCTTGTTATAGTGAGAAGGGCTAGAATGGGCGTAAAGTTCCATTCATCATCTATTTACCATTAAGGCATTAAACAAGATAACCCTATGTCTTGTGTAATGAAAGCTGTGGATCAGGAAACATACGGAAACAGTTTCTGAGGAGGACATATTTTCTGGAGATACTCTGTATTCAAAATCAAAACACCCCGTGTCCAATGCACCTCGTATATTTCCAACCCAACATCTCCATTTGTGTTTCCCAGAACTACAGTTAAAATATTAGCTCATGTTGGGTGATGTTTAAGAACACCCCATGAAATAGTCTGGCAGTTGTGAACTTTCTAGAATAGTGTGGGGAATCATAACATCTGCCAGTGGGGATAAAGTCGCCTCCAGCCGCTGCAGATCTGGCAACCTAAAAAAGGATGGTTTTACTTACCAAGTGGCATCCACTTGAGGTTCTTGAAGGGTGGTCAAGATCAAGATCCATTATATGTGTATAAATAACATTCAAAGCCAAAATATCAGGAAAAAGTCTACATTTACACATCCATATTCATAGCTTATTATCAGCTCTAAACTAGAAGAGATGTTCTTCACAAAATGAAACTGTTCTAGACTATACACTTCCATGAGCTCATCACCGCTATTAACGGTCGGTCCTCAGCTGAATTGTTGGTACATTATTGTCAACAGCTCAGAGAGACTGCACCTGTCTCTTTTCCTTTGTGTTGTGCCTAGTGTTTAGCGACTACCCATGAACATGCTACTATTCTACAACTATACTTTATATATACTATACTATACTATACTATACTACGACTATACACAACTTAAACTGTGTGAGCGTGATACCTCTGTTTTGGCATCACAACTGATGACCTGCTTAGGAAAAGCTGCTAGATTGGACCGCTTATTCAAAAATCTGCCATAAATACCTATTTTAGCTGGTATAAAAGATTTTAATGTGAAAGTAGTTACTAATATTGATAGTTCCAGGGTTTACTTTATCTGCTTGTTACTGCATTATCAGTGCATTAGAAAGATGTCCAAGAGTCCTTAAAAGATAGTTTTATCTTGCTCACATTGATGGTTGAATATTTTTGTCAAACTGTGATACGGTTTCTTTGTGGTCAAGGAAGGGGCGTTTGCATTAACTGACCTAGCTTTGACTTGTGCCTCTACAACTAACTAGCCATGTAATTTTGGATTTAAATTTGATTTAAACAGGAGGAACTCTTCTAATTCAAAGTTTTAGAAAACCCAACTTTAATTAACTTAAAAGGAAAAAAAAATGTTGGTGACATAATGAGAACACAGAAAGGCATCAGTGAAGCTAAATGGAAGAAGGGTTGGATCCACGGCGTCACCCTGTCTATATCTCGCTTTCCTTTCTTTGTCTCAGACTCTCTTTCAGTACAGACAGGCCTTTTCTATGTAGGAAAAAAATATGCCATGAATTGTGTCTAATGTACAAACATAGAATTTTAAATCAGAAATGCAGAGAAAAAAAAATTTCTTGCCAAACTCAAGCCAGAGAAATCCATGAGGATGACTCAGGTCCAGCTGGAGAAAATGTCCCCCAATGAAAAAATTGGAAAATGATGGGAATGCTACAACTAAAACCCCGAATCTCCTTTGGCTAGTGATGCGTCTTCTTTCAGTAGAAGAAAGGTCAGAAAGAAATGCTGGATTGAGGTAATTTCCACTTTTATTTCCCCTCAGCTTCCTCATCTGTAAGTCGGGGATAATGATACTTATTCCAGAGTTTTCGTCAGATGTCAATGGAATCACATGCGTGATCCTTAGCATGGAGTAGAATCAATAAACAGTAACTATTATTATGACATTCATGTTGAAGAAGGCATATGAAATAATTTTCAGTAGCATGATCAGTCCTTTTATTACGTAAGATGAGACATAGTTACATCATTTAAATCTCATCATGAAACAGATAACTTTCTTAGGCGTAACTTTTTTGATCTGCTAAGCATTTTTATGTGCTTTTATGGTGTTGTTCAAGTTTATTCATCTTCAATAATTGTGAAATATTTACCTGTGTTCCTGGTGACATGTTGGTTTTCATTTCAATGGTTTATTTAATAATATTTATTGGCCCTTTAAAATCTTTGAATCACTGTACATTTTAAAAAATGCTATTAGTGCACCAAAAAGAAATCTAACATTTTTAACATGAAATATGAAACAAAAAGTGGATGCATTTTTAATGAAGATAGAAAACATCATATTGACAACTCATTCAAAGAAGGAGACATTAACAATGATTTGCTTATTATTAATGAATCCTATCTATTATATACACTCATAATTTTGGCAACAAATATTTAGTCACTTGTTACTGTACACAAGGAATCAATAATAATCATCATAATAATAGTGGCATAAAAATAAATTCACTCTTTAGTAAGCGTGTCTTGTATTTCAGAGGCTATGTTAAGTGCTTTACACATAGTCCTCTGTTCTCTTCTCTCAAGTTCTATGGATTTAGGTATTATTATTTCTTCATTTTAATATTGAGCAAACTGAGGCCCAGATCAAGTAACTTGTCAAAGTCACCTAAGCCAGTTAATATATTTGAACACAGCTCTATCTGAGTCTAAAGTCTATACTGCTACAATAAAGCACCGAGAAAGGGCTTATAACTGAAAACACCAGGGCTGGTGCCTCTGTACGTTGTTTCTAAGATCTTTCCTGTAACCTATTCTGACTACCTCTCAATTCAAACCACCAGGCTCCAGGGAAGGTAATTAAGAGTTATGACTTCAAGGGACTTCCTGCTAGGTCACCAGCTGGATTTCCACATGCTAACAAAGATAATGTGAAATGTAAATACACAACATAATTAGGCAAAAACGGGTGTTTAAGTTCAGAGTAAAGGGCCCAATTTGCTGGGAATATGCACAATGACAACCAATTACCCATGTGGAATGTGCTGACACAATTATTTCCCACCATATCAGACACATGCCATTGCTTATAAAATCTTCTGTTCTTGATTTTTACATTTTTTTTAAAGTGCCATTGCTTTCCAAATCAAAAAGAATTTAACACCAAGGTAAAGCATGCATGTCATGGTCCTTCTGTTTATATAATTTCTGTCTATTCTATTTGTAATCTCTTTCAACTTTAACTTGGCTTTCTTGTCCTACTACCGGCACCTTACCCCACCAAAGTGATATGAAGTGTGGGACCAGCATTTTCCAACATGTTTTACAGAACAAAAATTCTACAGGACATAATTGGCAGTGTAGCAGAGCCATAGTTAGCAAGTTTTAAAAGACTGGGAGATGTTTGGAAAGATTTTGCAAAACTTCTCAAGGATATTGATATACAAATAAGTATATACAGAAAAATAATACAAAATTCAGTGTTTCCTAGATATAGCTGGCCCGGAAATGGTCCTGCTTGGAACATCTATCTAGCCAGTGGTCCTTTACACTCTGAAGGAAACACTGATCAGAAACACTTCAGGGTGCTTGACTTGCCTCTGTGTTTGACTCTTACCCATCCTCCATGTTCTCGTTCTGTTAACAGATTTAGCTATCTGTAATTAATATGCATTGCGACCTATATAGGTAACATGTATTATGTACTTAACTATGTGAAACATTCTCAGCTAAGAACTTTTACTTCATTTAACTCAAAGGAATCTTCTGACATACTGTTGTGAAACCCATTTTACAGATATGGAAATTGACCTTTTGAGAGGTTATAGAAAGTGTCTAAGGTCACCTGGTTATTTAATTAATGGTAGAGCGGAAATAGGCCTCAGGTTACCTGATTCTCTTGTCAGAGTTCAAGCTCCTTATCAAAGTATGTAAAGGCCTCACGTTCTAAACCCAACTTACTTTAGACTCGATACTGAACCACCCACCTTTCTTATCTTATTTCCTACATCAGTCATTCAGTAATAGAATGTTACTAATATATGATTCTACTGTAATGCAAGTGAATGTATGTATGCTTTAATTATTAAATAGTGAAGATTTTTTTAATTATCTGGATCATTAACCTTCTTTAAAAATATTTTAAATTCTCTTACAATGAACTTAATACAAAACTCTATAAACTGTAAATATATGTAAGCGTGCACACATATGTTGCTCTATGTGTGAAGATGAGAGTAGCAAAGATGTGTGAATAAAAATATTACAACTGACTTTCTCACCAGCTTTAACCAATTTTGGAAACAAAATGCATTTATTGCTGTTTAATCCAAACTTTCCATAAAGTGGATTGTGGAATTACTAGCTGCACATTCCCCATGTTCATTTATGTAGGTCCTTTCCTAGTATAATTAATATCACATACCAGGAGAAGCTTGAGAAATTTCAGTCTTGGGCAGTTTTTTTCATATGATGCAGATAAACTTCAAGCATTGTCTCTGGCATTGCTGAATATCCACGGGAAAACAAACAAACAAGGTGTTTGAATACAATTCAAAGAAATAATGAAAAAATGCATTATGTGTCCTAGTATGTTAAGGGATTTTTGTTTTGTTTTGTTTTTAAGACAAAAAATAGATTTATTAATTGCAATGTGTGTCATTCTTTCTCTGAAAAGCTTAGGAGTTGACAATTAGTGAGGTGGATAGAATAAGGTTGCCATTACGATAACAAAAAATGCTCTCTGGGGAAAGCTTCTTTCCACAGATGAAGCACAAAACATGGTTTTGGTATTTCTTGCTATAGATAGTAAATTCAAACTCTATGAAGGCAGGAAATTTTGTGTGTGTGTGTGTTTGTTTCAGGCACTTAGAACGGTGCTGCACTATTGTAGCCTCTCAAAAAGTGTTTGCTGAAGTTGAATATTTAAGAACAACATAACAGATTAAGATAAAATATATAAATTGTGAGAAAAGAAAAATTATTAGTTGGGAAATGATTTGTTCAGAGTTATACTTAGGAGTTCTAACAAAGAGGGTTTCCTTAGTGCCATGGTTCCCACAATGTATCCCCAGACCAGCTGCACCAGCAGCACCTGGAAATGAAAATTCTTGGGACCCACCTCAGACCTCCTGAATTGGAAACTCTAGGGGTGGGGGCAAATAATTTTCATTTAACAAACAAATAGGAGGTTCTAATGCACCAAAGTTTGGGAACCATGGCCTGCCCAGGCCATAAACAGTCACATTCACAGGGAACTCACACTCTGGCAATAAGTGTGTAAATCTGGATCCACCCTAGACAATGTCACTTATCGTCCGATGAAGCAGAGGTCTTTGATGATCTTTGGACATGAAGGTGAAAGCAATTATGTAACACGACATGTGACCTGGAAATCTTATTATTTAAGACTATGCTTTGGATAAGGACAAAAGTCACTGAATTTGATTGATCTACTCCTAAGGAGAACTTATTCAAAAGGATCCATCTCTCTGTATCTTTGAAGAAAGATTCCCAGAGATGTTTAATGTCACTTCGATCCTTGAACCTGGTAAATAATCCAGGCTCCCTTTAATATCCTTATCCACTCACTCATCTAAGTAGTCAATCAACAAGGAAAATATTAAGGTTTACTACGTGCCATGCATTGTGTTAGGTGCTGGGATTACAACTGTAAAACAAAGAACAAACAAGTTCTCTGCCTCCATAGAGCTTACTATCCAGTGGATGAAACCAATGTCAGTTAAATAAATAAAAACATGTAAAATCTCAACCACAGCTACAAAATTACATCTCATTCCCATTGATGCTCTGTACCATAAGAACATGTAATAGTTGGATTTTCCATTAAAAGTCAAGAAAGACTTTCCTGAGATCTGAGATCTGAAGGATAAAGTTTTTCTTGACTTTTGTATTCATTATCAATTTCCCCTTTCTCTGGACTCCTAATAGTTAAATAATACAGCACTGTTCATTGACCTTCTATAGATGAGTTGCAAGTAACCTAGGATAGTTTTTTTCAGTTTCATTCTTCTTACGTATTCTTAATCTCCCATGATACCATGGTATCGCACTGATAAGTCAAAGTCCCAACAGGAATGAGATGCACTCATTTGGTATAATTAAGGAAACTATAATGAAAAGATCCATTACAAATGCTTGTAATTGTAGGATTCCAGAGCTAACAAGAACTGGGAACTGTTACCACCCCTAGATTTGAAGGGAAAAGGGAGAGCATGGTCATTGGAACCCAGACACAGAGGAACATAGCTCTAAGATGGATGCCTAACAGATGATCTGGGCAAAGGGTAGAAACACAGCGAATCCTAACCTGTGACCCAATAAGTAGTGAGTTTGGGAAAATATGCCCAACTTTACTTCTTACTCCCTTCCCACTTTCTAATTTTCTCCCCGGGCTTTCCATTGACTATCCCAGATAAAATCTACAAGGCAAGGGGATCTAGTTGAGAAGGTAAAAGCCAGTTTTCAGGAACACATCATAGGATGGAGAAGGGTGAAGAGTGAATCTGGAGGGGCAAGTGGAGAATATCCAGAATAATCAATAGTAGATTGTTGGTTAAAAAATGTTAAATGATGATCTTCAGCCTTGAAAAGTTTTTAACTATAACCTAAAGTCAGGTGTCATTTAACCTTTCTGAACAAAAATCCCAGGTCCAGACTAATACATTTATGGGGCTGCAAAGTCTGGGAATTCTTTCTTTTTTAATCTTTTCCAACTACATAGCACTCCACTGTTTTTGTGCTTCAGGTTTTTACCAAGTAGCTAGCTAGCAGGCCTTTGTATTTCAACAATAAGGGAGAGGGGAGAGGCTTTTCTTAATACTTACTAGAGCAACACAGGAAAGCAGTAAGAAGAGAGATTCATTGACACAAGCATTCTTAGTGCATGATAAAACACTACTGTAGGGACGCCTGGGTGGCTCAGTTGGTTAAGCGGCTGCCTTCGGCTCAGGTCATGGTCCCAGCGTCCTGGGATCGAGTCCCACATCGGGCTCCTTGCTTGGCGGGGAGCCTGCTTCTCTCTCTGCCTCTGCCTGCCACTCTGCCTGTGCTCGTGCTCTCTCTCTCTCTCTCTAACAAATAAATAAATAAAATCTTTAAAAAAAAACACTACTGTAATTTTTAAATTTATCAAACTCTTCATAATGGTTGAGTACAAAAATATTAACTATAATCATGTAATAATCTTCTTTGGAAAAGAAAATTTTGTTTTTGTTTGGTGGAACACAGAACTTCAAAAGAAGCATAATCTTTACAACTCAACCAATGAATTAAAGGCTATGAAGAGGTAAAAATATTTTTATGAGCTAATTTCTCATAGTACTTTCTTCCAAAGTCAATATTTAATTTTGTTTGCCTAACTTTTTCAATATCACAGTTCAACTATCTCTGTCTATTCAACAAAAAGATGTTTTGAAATTTGATTTAGATTTCCACTCAACAAATAGAGACATCTAATGTCTATTGAGCATCATTTATGTACTAGACACCATGTAAAATATGTGAGAAATTTGAGAAAAAGTGTCCTCAGGTAATATTAGAAATTCATTGGAATTTTTTTTTCCTTTGGAGAATAGGATGGCTATACAGATATCTAAGACACAGGTAATATGATGAGGCTTTAAAAAGGTAAAATCTAATGAGTCTTATTTTGTGTGTTCTTAATTAATAATGCTTTAACAGTTGTTTTCAGTCTAAAGATGTTTTCATGTTTATTATCTCATTTGTGCTCATAAACTTAATGAGTTCATTCCAACATCATTATAATTCTCGCTTGTAGAAGAAGAAACTAAGGCTCAGATCAGGGAGGTAATAAGAGGTTGAAACCAGAGTGTTTGTTTCTTTGTTTTAATCTACTCACTTATCTTAATTCATCATGCCTCTTCTCAAAGGGAAAAAAAAAATGACTAGCTCTATCTGTGAGGATGAGAAAACAAGACAGTATAATAAACAGGATGAATTCATCCAAGTCTGAGCCTACCTACATCAGTGCTAAAGGCGTATATGCTAGGTTTTCTAAAATATGGGCCAGTTTCTCTCTCCTATCTGGAGCAAGGAATATCTCCCCCATCACCTTGCCCAGAATGGGTGCATTAACCATGTGTCAGGACAAATTTCAACAGCAGTAATTACATTTTTGTTTCTGTGTATCCATTGAATTACTGCCATGTTCCCAACCAAGATAGCAACTCATGTATGGCAAAAGAAGTGACCCCCAGCTTTCTATCTGTCTGAGTCTGTTACTCAAAAGTGCGTGGGGCGCCCTTCCAGGTGGCAAAGCATGTTTGTAAGGACAAGCTCATTTACTGTGAGCAGTCAAGGGCATGAAAGCCCCTGTGCTGAGATTCCCACAGAGATACTCTCTTTGGCAAAGAAAATGCCTCCTTTTCCCTCCCTCCTCTGCTTCCTGGAAGTGTCGAGGGAAACTGGCATCTGGAAGAGAGCTTGAAAGCTATCTCCGAGCTCTCTTAGCTGGTGTCTATGAATACTGCCAGTGGGACTCCTGCCACATTAATTATAGCCTTTTCTATATAGCCTTTACACTTCCCAAGGCTCTAAGGAGCAATTAGCACCGGCCACTGCCTCAGATGGATTCATTCATAGAGACCTCATTCCTAAACTTGTTTGTTATTATTTGGTCTCCAAAAACACACTTTCTCTCCCTTGATTAAGTACTTGGCAGGAATATAAACTGTACTGCAGTGGATTAATGGCAGATATTAGCTACATTTTTAAAATAAACTTTTATTTGAAATTTATCAAAATACAGAAAGTTTCTCAAATCGTAATAACACCACATTAACACACCATGTACCCACCACCCACGTCAAAAAAAGAAAGCATTGCAGGCATCCCTTGTTTAATTGTGCTTCACTCTATTGTGTCCTGCAGATATTGCTTTTCCATGCAAATTGAAAGTCTGTGGCAACCTTGCCTTGAGCATGTGTATTGGTGCCATTTTGCCGACTGTATTTGCTCACTTTGTGTCTCTGCCACATTTTGGTAATTCTCTTACTATGCCAAAACCTTTCGTTATTATTATATTTGAATCACTATAATCTCATGGTAAAACTTTAACAGATGAGTTTCTTCTTATGAGTGAGTGGTGAAAGTGGTGAAGATGCTATGAAGGCTGTTGAAATGACAGGAAAGGATATAGAAAAGTGCCTACACTTGGTTGATAAAATAGCGGCAGGGTTTGAAAGGATTGAATCCAATTTTGAAAGAAGTTATGCTGTGAGTAATTGCTATCAAATGGCTTTGATTTGAGAAAGGGAGGGTTGATCAATGTGGAACACTTATTTGTCCTCTTATTTTAAGAAATTCCCACAGCCACCCCAAGCTTCAGCAACCACCACCCTGATCAGTCGGCAGCCGTCAACACTGAGGCAAGACCCGCCACCAGCAATAGAGATTACAACTTGCTGAAAGCTCACATGATGGTTAGAGTTTGGGTCAATAAACTATTTTTAATTAAGTTACACATACTGTTTTTTTAGACATAGTATTATTGCACACTTAATAGACTACAATATAATGTACATTTTTTGGATTTATTTATATATTTTATTTTATTATTATTTTTAACCCACTGAGCCACCCAGGCGTCCCTATTCTATTATTATTTTTAAATATTTTATATATTTATTTGTCAAAGAGGGAAAGGGTAAGAGCGAGAGAGCACAAGCAGAGGGAGTGGCAAGTGGAGGGAGAAGCAGACTTCCCACTGAGCAAAGAGCCAGACATAGGACTCAATCCCAGGGTCCTGGGATCATGACCTAAGCATACGGCAGTTGCTTAAACCACTGAGCCACTCAGGTGTCCCTTTATTAATCTATTTTAGGGGAGGGGACAGGCAGAAGGAGAGGGAGTGAGAGAATCTCAACCAGACTCTCCACTGAGCAGGGAACCTGATGAAGGGCTTGATACCATGAAGCCATGAGATCATGACCTGATCTGAAATCATGATTTGGACACCCAATCAACTGAGCTATCCAGGCATCCCATAAACATAATATTTATATGCACTGAGAAAGCAAGAAATGCACTTGACTCTCTTTATTGTGATTTTTTTTTTTTTTTTTTTTTTTGGAAATTCAAGCAAAGCTTTATTTCGCGCCAAGCATCAAGAATTCTTTATTGTGATTTATTGCTTTACTGCAGTGGTCTAGAACCAACTCCATAATATCTCTGCCATGGGCTAGAAGCACTCTTGGAGTTTCTTCCCTGTTACTATACTCCAGGGGTAACCACCATCCTCACTTCTAATTCAATAGGTTAGTTTGGTCTGTTTTGACTTTTATACAAGTAGAATGATGCTGTATGTCATCTTCTGTTTCTTCCTTTGCTCATTGTTGTGTTTGTAGGATTCATTCATCTTCTTTTGCGTAGAGCAGTGATTTGTTTATTCATGCTCACTGTTGAATGGTAACCCATCATAAACCTTCTTCTGTATGACTTCAGTTAATTGTATGTATGTAATTATGTTGAGTTTATCATTAAGAATAGAACTGGTAGGTTAGAGGATATGTGTATTTTTAGCTTTGATAGATTTTGCCAAAATTTTTTTCCAAAGTGATCTCACTAAATGACACTTCCGCCATCAGAGTAAGAATTCCAGCGGTCTGTGTTCTGTGAGGACTGGCTCTGTTTAGCCTTTTCTCATGTAAGCCATTCTGTGGGTCGTGTAGTGATAGTTCTTTGTGTTTTTAGTTTGTGTCCCTTTAATCATGATAATATCCAATTTTTTTCCATATACCTATTGGTATTTATATATTCTCTTTTGTAAATGTCTTTTCATGTCTTTTGTTCGATTTTTTTTTCCTTGGGTTGGTTATTTTTCTGTTATTATGAAAGAAGTTCTTTAGATATTTTCGGTACAAGTCCTTGTAGGATATATGTATAATAAATGCCTTCTCCCACTCTGTGTTCTGATTTTTGTTATCGTAATAATTTTTTTTTTTTTTGTAAGCTGGAGTTTTTCATTCCAAGGTAGTCTTTTTTTTTTATTTCTTTATGGTTGGTGCTTTTTAATGTCCACTTTAAGAAATGTTTGCCTACCCAAAGCTATGAAGATGTTCTCTTACACTTTTTTTTTCTTAGAAAGTGGCAGATGAGGGTTTTCTTTTTTTAGGAAAATCTAGGGGTCAAGCTTCATATTTTTACCACAAGGATCCCCAGTTGGCCGACTAACTTAGCTCTGTCTATGAAATCCAAAACAAAACAACCAAGAAATACCCTTCCCTGCAGCACCTCAGCATAGCTTTTGTTATAAATCAGGGGATTATATACATATAAATCTGCGTCTGAACTTCTTTTCCATTGATCTAGGTAACCCTGCTTCAATATCACATATTCTTAATTTATATGGCATTATATTGTATATTAAGTCTTGATGTCTGATATTATAAGCCTTCCAACTTTATTATTCTTTAAGATTGTCTTGGTTATTCTGTCCTGTTTCATTTTAATAAAGCTTTTGCATCTGCTCATCAATTTCTACAAATACACACAGATATACATATGCACAAATTCAAAACCTGCTGAAATATTTTATTATTACTGCATTGAATCCATAGCTCAATGGGTACAGAATTAGTATCTTTACATATGGAGTCTCCCAAACTTTGAAAATGGTAAATATTTAATTTATTGAGGTTTTTATATGATTCTCTCAGTAAGTGTTTAAATTTCATGTGTAAAATTCTCACACATTTTCTTTAGGTTTATTCCTATGTTATTCCTTTCTTTGCTCTATTTTTATGCTGTTATAAATAGTATCTTTTAAGATGTAATTTCCTGATTTTTAGTTCCTGGTTTACAGAATACAATTTATTTTTGTATATTGACAAACTCAAAAAAACATACTACCTTGAATTAAGTTTAATATAAAATTTCTAGATTATTTTGGATTTTCCTCAAAAATAATGATGTAGTTTGTACACAATGGAAGTTTTATTTCTTCCTTTCATTCCTTATGCCTTTTATCAAATATCACATTTTTGTAACTATTATGGCTCATGAAATATCCTCTTTTATCACCTCATAATTATCATTATTATAGTTATTACCGGTCTTATCATTGTTGTTGTACTATATACTCTGTTCATCGGAATCTGCCCCCACACTTATTTTTATCATTGCTTTTTATCCTTCCTACATGCCTTTTTTCCTATCTGAGCCAATTTTTCTTCTGCCTGAAAAAAATTCCTTTCAGTATCTGCTCTAGTGTGGGTTTACTGGTGACAAATTCATTCACATTTTCTATGCCTAAAACTGTCTTTATTTTGTCATGACTTTAAGTTGTTTTACTGTACCATCATGAAGATGAGTAATAGCCTCAATAATAGTAATGATAATAATAGCATTTCCACTGTAGTTTCTGTTGAAATGTTGGATGTCAGATTGTTGTTGATGTGAAGCCATGCATGTCCCTCCACACCCACCCTCTGCAGTTTGTAATATTTTCTCTCTGATGTTGGAAATCAGCAGTATTACTTCAATGAAGTGATTTTGGGACTGATAATGTTAGTACCTTTCCTCAGTTTGGGGAAATTCTTGCCCATTTCTTTCCAAAGATTGCTTTTGTCCCATTCTTTCACTCCTATACTTCTGGATCTCCAAATACAAACACATTTCAGTTTACACCAGTCCTATTTATCTTTTATGTCCTTTTTATATATTTCCCATTTTTTTAAAGATTTTATTTATTTATTTGACAGACAGAGATCACAAGTAGGCAGAGAGGCAGGTACAGAGAAAGAAGAGGAAGTGGGCTCCCTGCTGAGCAGAGAGCCCAATGTGGGGCTCGATCCCAGGACTCTGGGATCATGACCTGAACTGAAGGCAGAGGCTTTAACCCACTGAGCCACCCAGGCGCCCCATATTTCCCATTTTTTTTAAATTCATTTATTTATAATTTCTACCTCTGGCGTGGGGCTCGAACTCATGACCCACAGTTCGAGTGAGTCTCTTGACTGAGCAAGCCAGGCATGCCTATATTATTCATGTTTTTGCTCACCCAGGCTCAGACCGTAAATTTTCAGGCTGCTCATCTTTCATTTGTCTAACCATCTCTCAGATTCTGATTTGCCTCATCTATTGAATTTTGAATTTCAATCACTGCAGTTTTTAGGTTTAAAAATTTCATTAGATTATCTTTCACTGATTTAAAAAAAATTTTCTTTCTCTTCAAAATGAATATCCATCACCCCATACATTTTCCTGAGCATACTAATAACAATTATTTTAAAGCCCGTATCTAATTAATGGATTATATGTGGGGTTTTTTTTTGTTTTTCTTGTTTTTTGTTTTTTGTTTTTTAGTTTTTCTTGATCTTATTTTTTGGTATGCCTAGTAACTTTTAATTGAATGCAGATAAAATGTGATAAATTGTAGAATTTTAGAAGAGCATCTTCTTTCTACAGAGATAGTTCATGTTATTTCTTGCAGATCAGCTGGAAAGGGCCAGATAACCTTAATCTAATCAAGGAAAGAATTGATTGGGGTATTTTGCAGTGTTTTTAAGACTGCATCAGCCTCTACTGCTTTTAAGTTTAGTACTTCTTGTGTTTCAGCAGAAAGCCTGGGATTTTAATGGGCTGGGTCCTGAACTACTTCTCATGTGCTATTACCAAGCATGCCTCCTGATTGGAGACACTCAGGATTTATTGCAAACATTCCAGGCCTTTATATATAAGTAACAATAGTAGTTCAAACACTTTGAAATAAGGAGTCAGTAGCTAAGGTTAGTTCTGTATTGACTATCAAGGTAATGAGAGCAATATGAGTCATTCTATGAAATACATTAACCAGGGGCATCTGGGTGGCTCAGTGGGTTAAAGCCTCTGCCGTCGGCTCAGATCATGATCCCAGGGTACTGGGATCGAGCCCCGCATCGAGCTCTCTGCTCGGCAGGGAGCCTGTCTCCCCCTCTCTCTCTGCCTGCCTCTCTGCCTACTTGTGATTTCTGTCTGTCAAATAAATAAAATCTTAAAAAAAAAGAAAAGAAATACATGAACCAAAAAACCCTCTAATATATTAATACTGATTTATAGGATTTATTCATATGGAATTTATTCAAGTGGAAAATAATGGAAGCTGACCAAAGTTTCAGTGATTATTACAGAAATATAACAATGTAAACTCAGGTACTCAGGTACATTTTCTATAAAATTTAAATAAAAAATCTGAGTTTGTGGAAATTTAGACATTGGCATGAATCATGGCATTTTGTGGTTTCAACTTCTATTCCCTCCTTGAATGAAAGGTAGAAGAGTTTTTGGTCAAAACTCACAAGTGAACATGAAATCTGAATTTCATCCAGCTTCTTAAAGTTTCACATGCAGTCTGGGACTAGAATGGAAAATGCAGGAAAAGACATACCATATTGTCGAATCAAATTCACCCAAAGGTCAGAAAGTATTTTATAAGTAGGTAATTGATGAATTTTCAAGATTTGCCTTTGTAAATATACTAAGGTGACTAATTATTTCAAATGATTTAAAAATGATATGCAAAGAAGTCAGAGATCATTTGTAGAGAATGAGACTGCATGGCCCAAGGCCCCTCAATTAGCTCTTGAATATGTGAAATTTTAGATTTAGTTGTTATCTCCTGTAAGATTAATAATTGCTTTTCAGATAACAAGAAGCCTTTTATACTGTAGATAATGAGCATTGGTTTTCATCAACACAAAGGCGAAAGATGAAAATAGTGGATTGAATTTACCTGAATAGAGTTATTAGATGAGCTAACATGTAGAACTTTCCCAAAATAATGGGAAATGTGTTCTGAAAAAAACATCCTAAGGGTGGTCACACAACTCTTCCATATATAACAGACTAAATTCTATCCCTAATGAATAAAGTCCATTTTGGAGTTTAAACTTTTTTTTTTTTTTTTTTTTTTTTTTTTTAAGGAGCTTGAAGAAGCAAGAAAGGGATGGGGGGCGGGAAGAGTACATATCTGAAGCTGAAATTCTGTTTCACCATTTACAAGCTGTGTGACCTTTGATAAAACATTTATAGACTCTAAGTCTCAGTTTCCTCTGTTACAAGATGGAGGTAAGGAGTGATTTTTTTGTATGTTTGTTCTATAATTTAGTAAATGAATTTGCAGGACATGATACATAATCATAGTTTAATATGTAAAGAGAGCTTACATTTAATCCTCATAACTACACTGTTCTAAAGATGTTATTGGCAGTATTCCACATTTTCAGAGGAAGAAATTAGGCACAGAGATGGCATGCTACATGCCTAAGGTCACACAAGTTAATAAGTAATAGAGACAGGATTTGAATTCAAGCAATCTGGCTTTGAGAGTTCATGTTTTATACCACCTTTCTGAATAGACATTCATTAACAATAGATGTTATATTGATACTTGTTCATTTATTATCAGCATGCTAAAAAAGACACATGAGCTAATTGATAGTGACACAGCATTTGGTTGTTGCGATAAGGGGACTGTCTGACATTTATGAGAGGAGGTGCCGCTAGCATCCCATTAACCCCTTGGAAGAATGAAGTGATACATTTGGTCATTCTCCCTATGCTAGTTCATCCCTGTACAATAAGTACAATTATTTTCACTCCTCTTTATCTTACTCTGCTTGCTGTTATATCCTTTCCCGCATTTCAGGGAATTAAAGCTAAAATTAGAATTTTGTTTCAAAAGACAGGACAATATTCTCCATGTTGTTCCTAAGGCTTAAACTTTCTTCCTTGATCTGTGCATTTTTACCTAACACATGTTTGGAAAACTCAATTTTCTAAGTTTCTCATTGCAGAGCATCTATTCATGAATATGATGTAACCATATGTCAACAGCCTATAAATATAATGCAAATATTTTTAAGAAAAAAAATTAATTGGAAGTATAACATATATATAAACGTGCAGAAGTTATGAGAATATAGCCTGATGAATTTTTATAAACTGAACTCTCTTGGAACAAAAAAACAGATCAAGAAAGAGGACATTACCAGCACTGTCAGACTGCAAATGTTCCATATTTCCCCTCCAACTATTTCCCCCTACCCTCATACCCTATAAAATTAGAAGTTACTTTGCTTGTATTGATTTTATTTGTATTTTTTAAGATTTTATTTATTTATTTGAGAAAGAGAGAGGGAGACAGAACACAAGCAAGGGTAGGGGCAGAGGCAGGAGCAGACTCCCTGCTGAGCAGGGAGCCTGGGCAGTATTCCATCCTAGGACCCTGGGATCATGACCTGAGCTGAAAGCAGACGCTTAACTGACTGAGCCATCCAGGCACCCACTTGTATTGATTTTATATAAACAGAATCATGTATATTTTCTATTTATACATAGTTTCCTTTGTATAGTTTGTGAAGTTTATCTACATGGCTACAGGCAATTGTAGTTTATCCATTATCATTGTGTAGAAAAATCACTGTGAATACACCCCAGCATGTATAGTCATTGTACAATTGGAAGACTTTTGAGTTGTTTCCAGTTTGAAACTATTAAGAATAGTCATGTTATAAACATTATTTTGCATATATTAAGGATATATATATATATATATTCTGTTGGTTATATGCTTATATGCCCAGGAATAGAATTGCTGGGACATTGGATGTTTCATTATTTTTAAGATAATTTATTTTGTAGAACACTTTTAGATTTTCAGAAAAATTGCGAAACTAATGGACAAACTGCTAAAATACTCCATAGTCAATTTCTCCTATTGATAACATTGTACATTATTGTAATATATTTGTTAGAACTCATGAAACACCATTGATACATTATTATTAGCAAAACCTCATGATTTATCTAGCTTTCCTTAGATTTAACCCCATTTTATTTTCCTGTCCCAAGACCCCATCCAGGATTCCACATTACATTTAGTTGTCATGTCTACTTATGTTCTTCTTAGCTGTGGCAGTTTTTCAGACTTCCCTTATTTTTGTTGACTGAATTTTAAGGAGTATTGACTAGATGTTTTCGAGAATGTCCTTCTAATGAAATTTTTCTGTTATTTTTCTTACGATAAGACTGGGGTTATGGGTTATTGTAAGATCTTGAAAATAAGGTGCCATTTTATTGTACCATATGAAGTGTATATAATATTAACATAATATGACTGTTGATGTTGGCCTTTATCACATGGCTAAGGTGGTGTTTGTCAGGTTTCTTCACTGTAAATTTAACCCTTTAATCAACCCCCCCCCACTTTCCAAACTATACAATTTGGAAGGAGGTCAATTCTTAGCTCATACCTAAAGAGTACAGAGTTATGTTCTCACTCATTGAAGGTTAATTATCTCCTCTCCCAAATATTAATTTATTTGATCATTTATTTATATTAGTACACAGTTGTGGATATTTATTTTATACATATTTATATTGGACTCATTTTTTAAATATGAAAATTATAACATTTCAACATCCACATTTCAATATAAGAATCCCAGACAATGGTATGAAATTCTGTTGGGAGACAGTGCTCCAGGGGTGTTTTGTAATCCTGTATATTTTTCAAGAAAAGACACTAACTTCCTTTTTGTTCTGGATCACATTTTCAGAGATGCTTAGCCAGCAAAGAATCTTAGAAAATAGAGATAGTGTTTCTCTCCAGAGCTGAGGGCAGATTATTGTTATTGTTTTTACTGTCCGATATAAAAGATTTGGGCTCCCTCAGCTCAGGATTGCTCAGATGTGCTGCTAACCCACTGTGAGTGTAGCATCCGTCTGGGCTTCTTTGCACTGCCTCTGGAACTTGGCGGGGGCGGGACAAGGTTAACAGGTGCTCATGTTGACTGCTGTGTTGTGAGTAGTAAATTGTTTTGTTTTTGACATAGGAGTCTCATTTCTTATAGAAGAACTCATAAAATTGCATTATGCTAACTCATTAGCTTGTGAACAAGGTAAAATCTCAGCCCTTCTCAGTTCTTGGTAGCCTCCAACCAAGGACTGTCTTCACACAGGCAAAGTGCTTGCAAACCAGTATGTCTGCTACACGTATCACACTATGTTACAATTTCTGTTTGGCTGTCAGCTCCCCACCTTCCCAGACTGATGGCAACAGTTCTCAGAATCACTTTCAGGAGCCTCAGCTTTGTCCTGGCTGATGCCCCCATAGTGAGCCAGGTGCCTGTCTGAAGGGCATTGTTCCTCATTGCTCACAAGTCTGCCATTCCCTGGAGGCAGACCACTGCTGAGCAAAGAGAAGGAGTAAAGAAAATGTCTCCCTTTCTCATTCCAAGTTCCACACAATGTAGTGCATGTACTTCAACATGCTTTTTCATTTTTTTTGTTTGTTTATTTTTTAGAGACGTGGGGATGGGGGGGTGGAGAAGGAGAAAGAGAATCCTCAAGCAGATTCCCTGCTCAATGTGGAAACCAATGTGGGGCTTGATCCATGGACTCGTAGATCATGACCAGAGCTGAAATCCAGAGTCAGACACTAAACCAGCTAAGCCACCCAGGTGCAGCAAACCCGCTTCTTTTATTTAATATTCCCTACAAATCCCATATGTATATGCTTCTCTTCTCTGCATCAAGATTTCAAAACTATTTGGAAATAGCCTAAAAATAGTTACCCCATGATGTTTGTATCTTCTCCTTTG
Source organism: Enhydra lutris kenyoni (assembly GCF_002288905.1). Lineage (NCBI taxonomy): Eukaryota > Metazoa > Chordata > Mammalia > Carnivora > Mustelidae > Enhydra > Enhydra lutris. The sequence goes on along the minus strand of NW_019154104.1, from coordinate 9,986,803 downwards.
TCCAAGGGCTTACTCTGAAAAAGAAACAGAAGAAAGAATGTGCAATTTCATTTCAGATGTGGCTTTGTGTATCATTTAGGGTTTTTCTGTTATGAATAGTAAAAACCATGACTGAAATTTACTTAAGTTACAAAATCAATTTACTTTTTTTAACCTATATGGTACACACACACAGACACACATAAAAAGTCATTTAAGGTTCTATCCAGTAGCTTAAATATGTACTTAGCTTGTTGTTCTTAACGTCAGTCTCTTTCCAGCCAGGAAAGGGTCGGCTTCATCTCAAAGCTGACAACTCGTGTGGCTTCAAGATGTCTGTAAGCAGCTCCTAGGGCCAGATGCTCTCTCTTTTCCTCCTTTATATTTTGTGAATGAAAGAGAACTTGTGTTTCCCTATAAGCTCAAAACAAAACTGCAGGCTTAACTTAGTTGTATGTGTCCATCTTGAACCCATCAGTTTGATGTGGGCATCCTTTTCAAAAGATTATTTTAGATCATTGAGTGGATGGGACTAATTTCACTCAAACCTTTGGCGGGTACACAATGGGAGATGCATGTAGTGTATACTAAACAGGCAAATATATTTATTATTGTGATAGAAATCACCGTGGTTAGGAAGCCAAGAGTCTCAGCTCTACTACAAACTAGCTGTGAGACTGTGGGTACATTGTTCAAACTTAGTTAAATGATCATAGGTGTGAGTGAGGTTTATAATTCCTGAACTTCTCTTTCTACACACACACACACACACACACACACACACACCACTTTTTTTTTTAACCAGAGCTCACAGTGTTATTTTATATATCAAATGATCTAATAAAAGTAAAAAATATATTAGAAAATAATGAAGTATTATATACATTTTGCCTTTCAACTGGCATTAAAATACCCTCCTCATTTGTCAGATCTATACTTGAATGAGGCCAACTGCTCATAAATTATCCAGTAATCATCAGTCAGCTTCAAATATTGCAACATCAAAGTTTTTTTTTCCCCTTGTTGTCCTTCTGATTTTCATGCAATTATCAGATATTTTCTGCTCAGACAGTAAAATCTGTTTCTCAAACTCCAAGGAAACGATTACTTAGAGCTCACCACACACAGAAAGAGACAACATGCTTATGTATGAGATGGATAGAAGGCAGTATCAATCAATATTATAATGCCAGTCATACAGGAGAAAATAAATACTAGGTGATTTGATTACTCTTTCTCCCAAGTATCAAATGCTCTTTAAAGTTTCTTACTGAAATCACTCTTTATCTTTCCCATTAGATAAGGTATCGGTGGCAGCCAAGAAAGTAATGGTTTGTACGTGGCGTCCAATAAACAGAGCTTAAAAGTTTATTATCAAACATATTGCACGCTGCAATAAAAGTGATCTATGCTCCTGGATCATATTCAGCACATAGAAAAGTGCTGAAGGGCCAAGATGGGTGTTTGTCAACCCCTTGGAAAAGCAGCTCTTCACAGAAGGAAACATCAGCTTGTCGGAATACATTCTTTCACTCTCAAATACAAAATCAGTTCCAATTGAAAATGCTTTAGAGAACATGCTATGCAAATAGAATGGATTTAGCATTTACCGAATGAATCAAATCTGGGCTCTGTGCAAGGGCCCGGATCTGGATGTACGTACTGAAACCTGAAGACTAATTCCATTAATTTCCTATAAGTTCTTATCTTTAAAAAGTTCTTAAAAGTCCTATGGCATTCTTCTTTTTCAAATTAGAAGTGGCACTCTGGTTGCCAATGAGGGCATTCTTGTTTAGACCTGTGCATTTTTCACTTGCACAACGTTTTTGTTTTTTGTTTTGTTTTTTTTTTTTTGTTTGTTTGTTTGCTTTTTCAAGATTTTTTGTTATTTATTTATTTGACAGACAGAGATCACAAGTAGGCAGAGAGAGAGAGAGAGAGAGAGAGAGAGGAGAAGCAGGCTCCCCGCTAAGCAGAAAGCCTCATGCGGGGCTCGATTCCAGGACCCTGGGATCATGACCCGAGCCGAAGGCAGAGGCTTTAACCCACTGAGCCACCCAGGCGCCCCTTGCACAGTGTTTTTAAAAAGACCCAATAATAAATATATTGAGAGCTTTTACACTAAAGCTCAAATATGAGTTTTTCTGGAAAAGTCAAAGCTCTGGCTCTCATGGCTCCTTTTCCTCGCAGGGTCACAACAGGCTCCCCTCACAGATAGGACCAGAGCCCACGTAGTCTGGGATCCCTGTGCTTCCCGTGGCTTCGTGATGGGAGGAAAAGGGTCAATGGAGATTTGTCCCTTTGCCCACACCACTGCTTTTTCTACTGGAGAAATATTATTGCTCTGTGCCCATGTTCCAAAGAGGAAAGACATGAGAGAAAATACAAAAGGGAAAGGAGTTGTTTTCTTTGTGGAAATGAAGAATGTTTCTATCTGTTTGATAAGTAAAATTATTTTTTTAAGTTAGTGCCTTCAGGAAAAAAGCATAACCTCCAACTTGTTTCTCTAATTTACATCAGCACTTTGTCCTTAAAGCATCTGAGTTTGTAAACTCTGTCCTCGTTAAACCAAAATTCATGTGAAATGTGTCTTCCAGCCATATCCTATGTATATCTTGTATCCCCCCCCTCTTTTAATTCACAGAACTCTCAGTTCCTGGCATGACCTCTTCACCCCTTCACCCTCTCAAAATCACAAGTTTCTTCACTGACAGGTCATGCTCCATTTTCTCTTTGAAGCCTATACCATGTTCATGATGATTGGCAAGTGATGATGAACATGGTGACTTCTCTCCTTTAGGTGACTTACATGTTTAAATTCTTATCTTATCACACCATCATGTTTACAAATTCTAGAGAAGAAGCTCCAGTTGCTGCATGTTTCCTTTCTGCCTTGTGCATACCCAGTATTTTTTTATTGATTTCCTAATTGATTCTTATTCGAGCAGCAGAGAGCAGAGAACTTGTCAGATCTCCAAGGCTATGTCGGCAAGTTTAAAACAGTGAAGCCAATTGGTGTAATTCCCTTCCCCTTCCTTCTGTGTGTGTGTGTGTGTGTGTGTGTGTTTTTCTTCCCCTCTTCTCACACAGGCTGAAATAGCATCTAGATACAAATGTATCCTACACCCACATCTTGGACCAATCTGGTAATCACCTGGATCCAAACCTGAATACATGGTATGAATTTTCTCTTATAATAGACAATACAATGAGTAGTTGAACATGTGTAAACATATAAAGCAACTAGAGAAAAGTGATCCCTAAGGAAACAGACTGCTCAGTATGTTTTGAAAACATTCAGCAGGAAGACAATGCCAAAGGGATTTCACTAGGAAATTCCATTTTATTTCCATGACTTCTTGAGTAGCTAAAATTTAAATATTTGGGTTTGAGGATTTTACGCTTTGCTATGTGGCTTCTTATGCTTAGTGTCTGCCTTTTTATAGTATGTCAGATAGAAATGGTCAAGTTCATCCTTTAGCAAAGCACACGCAATAATTCTCATCTTTTGCTGAAGGTTTTTGTTCATGAAGAAAGCCTGCAAATCCCAGAAAATGAAGTATTTTCAAGAACTCCTAGGCCTAGTTTGACTCTTTGATCTGGAGAACAATGCCGTCTTTCTTGCCGTATTTGGGTATTTGGGATGATTCCATTCCTGGTTCCAAACAGGAATAATTGACGTGTACAAAAAAAAAAAAAAAAAAAAGGCAGCACCATTGAGGACCTCCCAAAAAGTTTGGAGTTTAGGTCCATGTGGTTTATTTTTATTCTTGTTTTACTCAAGCTTGTTTGCCTATTCCATAAGCATATGCACCATATGTGACTGAAGATTGTTAAAAGCTCTTTTAAACAGAAATCCCAGAAAGAAAAAAAAAATTAAATTAAACAGAGAGAAAATGAAATTAGTGGTTCTCTGCAATGTGTGTTTAGAGAGAAAGTCTGACAAGAGAGAATTAATGTGCCTAAATTCTTGGTAGATGCAGCGGTACATTCATAACGGGTGGGGTGCAAGACATAAATTTAAAAACAATGTTACTCCTTCAAAAACACAGCTCCCTAAATGAGAGCCAAGAATACCCACAGAGACCTACTGCCTTGTTTTTCTGATAATTGGGCTAGGCTTTACATCATCTGGTAGAATGTGGAAATACGCGATTAAAATCATCTGACATTTTTCTTTGTTCCTTAACATATGGAAGATGTGCAGTCCATGAACATGGATTCAAAAATCCAGAAGCCAGATTTTTATCTAATAGGCCAGTAAATCAGGACTTTTGAGTTTTTGTCTTACGGTCATAGAAGCAAGTCAAGCAACTTAGTAACTTTAGTTCCAGTGTATTAAAGGAGGGAAGAAGAATCAATACTTAAGGACTCTGTGAAGATAAGTAGCACTCTGCACCGAGTAAGCACTCAGCAAGCGAGTTTTGAAATGGACTTTAGTTGTAGAAGCTAATATTTTGTAAATGCTTGTCATTGGAGACAAGTGTTTTTTGCAGCCATCATTACGTGGTGTGGTCAGCAGGCTTGGCGTCAAGTTGGAGACTGGATAAAATAACTCAATGTCACAAAGAAACTTAGAAGGCAGAGGGCAACTTGGGAATTCTGCAAGGTCATACGAGTAAGGGCAGAATCAGTACCAAAAAATAAACGTTGTTCCTTCAATCTATATCTGGTCCTATCCACCAGTTATCTAAGTGCCCCTAAGTACCAAATAGAAACAAAACAAAACTCAAAAAACAAAAAATTAACCACATGAGATGTGTTTGCAATGCACCTTGTTGTCATCTTTGGCCTCACAAACATCTAGACGCCAAAGTAAATTGCTGTGTATCTCTAGGATACTAGGCCCCGAGCTTTATCCTTTGAGAGGCTGGTTATCACAGAGTTCAGAAATGCAAACTCAGAACAGACTGTTGAGGTTAAAACCCATCTTCATCATTTTATTAGTAGTCCTCTATTGCCATGTAATGCTTTTCCATGAATTTCGTGATGGAAAGGCTACACATTTATTATCTCGCACCTTTTGAGAATCAGGAGTCCAGCCTCTCCCGAGCTGAATCCTCTGCTCATGGTCTACCAAGGCTGCAGTCAAGGACTTGTCCGCGCCATGTTGTCATTTGACATCGAGGTTTTTCCCCCAGGCTCTTTCAGGTTGTTGGTGGAATTCGGTTCTTTATGGCTGTGGCACTGGTGACTTGCTTCTTCTACGTCAGCTGGGAAACCACTTACTTGAGGAAAGTCCCCAGTTCCTTTTTTAGGGGCTTTCACTAGATGAAGCTGGGCCTACTTAAGATAATCTCCTTTTTAATTAACTCAATATCAAGTTATTGAGGACCTGAACTAAATAGCTAGTCCTCTTCACCATTGCCATATTCTATTGTTCAGAGACAAGTCACAGGTTCTGGCCACACTCAAGGAAAGAGGGTATATATAGGAGTATAACCCACTGGGAGTCACCTTCCGGTGGGTCTGCGCCGATTACTTCTAAAATATACTTTGGGCAAACTAACATATCAGAAGCATCAATTTCCAAATCTGTGAAAGGAAACTAACAGATGAACCTGCCTCCTAAAACTGCTTTGAGTACTAAATAAAAACATATATTTTGAACACTTCATATAATGACAGCATGTTCATAGAATGTGTTAGCTTTGGTTTTCAATGGATGTATTAAGCACAAGATAAACCATTTTAAACAGAGTTTGAGTTGTCTTGAATTATTTTATGTAGGTATACTAGGTATAACAAATTAATACAGTACATAAATGTGTATAGATATGTGTTTATGTATACATATATATTTTATATGTCTATGTGTGTATATAGACATGAATTTTCATATACACACACATGAACAAATCTCATCAAACCTTTATTCTCGGATCCTGCCTTAAGAGCAATTATGGGTAGAAATGTATATTGAATTAATAAATTATCTCTGCAACTTCTAAGTGCAAGTTCTTTTAAATAAATGATAAACCTCATTTATAAGATTCTGGTAAATAGAAATATTCTCAAACTGTGTTTCATGAAACTCTTATATTATAAGGACTAGGTCATGAGAGGATCACACAGTTAAATAAATTCAGAATGTTTGGGTTTAAGTGGTATTTTAAGATTTTCTTATTTCAGGCAAAACTTCTAAAATGTTGTTGAACAGGGAACCCTCTCTTCCCGTTTTAGGTATCTCTGCAGCTCCTGTTCTTCAAAGGGTCATCCAGGAAATTCTGGTCTAGATGTTCACACCAAAAGAGAGATCCTCAAACACACATCTGTGATGGTGACCACTTTTCCTTTTTAGTTCCTATTCATTCTTCACAGGATGATTCATTTTTATTTTAGCACTTACCAGTAGACTCCTTTATGCCAGATTATTATGGACTGAAATTTCACATTTCTCCAAATCCTAAGTTGAGGCCTTAACCCCAGCATGACAGTACTTGAAGATGTGGATTTTGGTGAGATGAGGTTATAAAGGTGGTGTTTGGGGCGCCTGGGTGGCTCAGTGGGTTAGGCCGCTGCCTTCGGCTCAGGTCATGATCTCAGGGTCCTGGGATCGAGTCCCGCATCGGGCTCTCTGCTCAGCAGGGAGCCTGCTTCCCTCTCTCTCTCTGCCTGCCTCTCTGTCTACTTGTGATCTCTGTCTGTCAAATAAATAAATAAAATCTTAAAAAAAAATAAAATAAAGGTGGTGTTTGTTTGTTTATTTTTGATGTAGTGTTTCAAGATTCATTTTTTATATATAATACCTAGTGCTCCTTGCAATACATGCCCTCCTTAATACCTATCACTGGGCCAAACCATCCCTTCAAAGTGCTGTTTGGTTTAATGGGCTGGGTTAGTGCCTTATATGTAAGGAGAGATCCCAGAGAGCTTGTTCATGCTCTTTCTTTACACAAACATGTTGAGGAAAGGCCATGTGAGCACACAGCATGAACACTGTTGTCAGGAGGAGAGCTCTTATCAGAATCTGACCATGTTGGAATTCTGATCTCAGATTGCAGTCTCCAGAACTGTGAAAAAATGCATTTCTACAAAGATGCTTAACTCACCCAGTCTATGCATTTTATTATGACAGCCCAAGTTAACTAATACATTAATATGTCCCATAAGTCTCCTCACTTCATTTTCATAATACCTCAAGGAAATAAATAATTTAAGCTTCATTTTGTGGAGCCCTAGGAAGGCTAGGGAGCTTATCCATGTTCCACAATTAAGAGGAACCAAGGGTTGACGTCAATTCTTTTTAATCTTGTGTACTTTCTATCATATCACCACACTGTTGCATTTCTAAAGAGGAAAACCATGATTTTTTGTGACCTAATGTTGAAATATAGCAACAGATAACATGCACAGATAATCAAAGTATTACCTCTTGCTGGGGGAAAAGGGCTTGAAGCAAAATAGGTATCTTGAAATCTTGAATCACCCCCAATGTGTGGTTTGGTAATAATTTGTTATATAATGAATTCTACTATATAGCCAATAATATTGTGATGAGTTTCTAATAGTATTTCCCTATGAATAAGGTTCAGTGTGATATCCCTTACAATAATAAGGAAAGATGGGAAAACATTTAGTTCACTAAGAAAACAAGTCTTCAATTTTCATAATTACTTTGAAGTATGAAATCTACCATAATAATTTTAAATAAAGGTTTTTGTTTGTTTTTAGCTAAGGACTCATGAGAAGGAATATACTTGCATATTTAAAAATAGAAAGTCTACTAATCAATACAAAGAAAGGAGGGGTGCCTGGCTGGCACAGTCAGTAGAGTATCCAACCTTTTAACTCAGGGTTGTGAGTTCAAGGCCCACATTGGGAGTGGAGCCTACATGGAAAAAAAATAAATAAAGTTTGAAAAACAATATGAAGAAAAAAGCAGTAGCTTGGACATCTTTTATGGGGAAAACCAAAAATAAAAATATATCACAATGGTAGGCATTAACAATGAAGTTGTTTCTAAACTTTTTGATAGACTACATTTCATCTTTGTGAAAATGTCTTTCTCACACTCTTAGGTAAGGAAGACAAACTTCCAGAGGTCTTAGCATGCTGTAATACTCAGGTGTTCTAAGTACTTTGTAGAAAATAAGGCATGTGACTTCAAATAAAAAGAAAATAATAAAAATGAAAGAGAAAGATAAAGGAAATGAGATTATTGTGACTAAAACCAGTTCTTACATATTTCACTATCCCGGAATCAGCTGAAACACAGTTGCCCTTCATTAGTTTATTTTACTAACCAAGAGCTGGCCAAGATACATATTTTAACTTTTATATCTCATTGCTCCCTTTCTTCATTCTTTTCTTTGTACGCATCCTTGATGTCCACTTTCACCTGAAATAATCAGAGGGAAAATTAGAGGAGGGAGGTAGAAGAACTCAGAATTATTTATTTCAGGCCCTGGATCAAACCCTGAAATTTATGTTCGTCCATCTCAGGAATAGACTTGTGTTTCCTGGGATTTGTTTTCAAACATTTCATTATCTCACAATTTACTACATGTCATTATATTTTTAAACATATTTATTTGGTTTATATGGGTGGGACTCAATATATAGATACTTCAAAGTTATTGAAATGAAAAACTTTAAATGTCTATTTTGTTGCAATAAGGAGTACCTCAGTTCTTGTCCTCTGGATCAGCTCTGCCCCACAGAAATTTCTGTGATGAGGGAAATATCTACAATTTCTGCACTGATCAATAGGTAGCCACTAGCCACATGTATTATAATAGCACACAATTGTAATAACAGAAATTGAGCTCATAAAATGTGCTAGGGTGACTGAGGAGCTGCATTTTACATTTTATTTAAGTTAAATTTAAATAGCCACATGTAGGGACGCCTGGGTGGCTCAGTTGGTTAAGCAGCTGCCTTCGGCTCAGGTCATGATCCCAGTGTCCTGGGATCGAGTCCCACATCGGGCTCCTTGCTCATCAGGGAGCCTGCTTCTCCCTCTGCCTCTGCCTGCCATTCTGTCTGCCTGTGCTTGCTCTCTCTCCCTCTCTCTCTCTGACAAATAAATAAATAAAATCTTTAAAAAAAAAAAAATAGCCACATGTAGCTAATGGCTACCATATTGAAAAATGTGGAAAAGTATTTGTAATATACTTCTATTATTACTCTTATCAGTCAGGGTAAGGTTTGTTTCTGAGTCATAGTTGATTTAAAAAGGCAGAAGTTTGCAATTTTTCAAGGTCAAAAATTTCAGAGGAAATCTGTTTGAAATGGTATGGAGGCAGGATGGTATTGGGAGAGGTTAGAGATCATTACTCTATATAGCATTTCATTCCACCATATGCAATTCCTACTCCCAAGACCAAGATGATGGAACTCTTCATTTCAGCCAGAAATTAGGCAGAGGCAAAGAGCAAAACAGAGCCAAGCATGATTGCCAAGTATGAACTTTTAAGTATGTTTTCTACAACCTCGTCCCAACACTTCTGCTCATATCCCATTGTCTACAACTAATCTCTAAATTACACTTGATTGCAAGGGACAATTGGGAATGAGTTTTTATTATTCTAGGTAACTACTTACTCATAAAAAGAATATCAGGACTTCTGTAATTTTGGAAGGGGGAATGGAGGTTGAAATGACTGTCAGCCTCTTCATCATTTAATAAGAAGAAATATAGACTTGGAAGGAACAGAGGAAAGGATTTATAGAGGGGAAGGGTTGGGTGCTGGAAAAAAGCAGCAGGAAAAAAAAAATAGCTATAAAGATGAGGTAATATCACTCAGTGAAACTTCCTGAGATGGCTTCCGTTCTGTATTTGTAAATTTGGAAACAACTAGAAGTAATTGTTTCTTTTGATGCTACTTTTAAAAATTCACAAAGATCCCAATTTTCCCCTTAGATTATACGTTATTGTTTAAAATTGTTCTGCACATGGGCCGTGAGAGCTCGCGTGCACACACACATAAATACACACACACACACAAATAGCTTTTCAGTTCTGAATTCTTCCAACAGCTACTGCTTTAGTGCTTGAAGGAAAATTTCTATACTTCTACAGAAATCAGAAAGCAGCCAACTTGTAACTTGTTGCAATTTTGGTTAATGCAGAGAAACAAAGGTAGTCCTGACTAAGCTTTGTGTATGTATAGCATTTTTTTTTTTTTTAAACAGTGTCATTTGCTCTGGGATTTTCTGACTGCTTTCAGAATTCTCTAAGTTTGTGCTACTCCAAGTGTGGGTCCACTTACTGGAGCCTTTCCACAGAATATGAAGAGATAAATAACAGAAACTGTAAGCACTTAGAAACCCGTAGAGTAGCTTGATAAAGGAAAAATCTGTTAAATCTAATAATAAAAATCAGGAGCTTATATTTTGCATGTTTTTATTTCATTTTCCAGTAACTGTCATTGGATTCTACAAAATTTATGATCTTCAACATATTGGAAATTTAAAAGGAAAAAAAAAACCCACAAAAACAAAAACAACAACTAGTCATTTGCCTCAGTTACTTACGCCTCCTTTCCCACCTTGAATTTTTGCTATGGAATGGATTTTTCCCAGCAAAGTTTCAACTGCCACAATCAAAAGATAGTTTTTGTTGTTATTTTACAAATGTTAAAATACAGGAAACAAACTGCAAATAATTAAGTACCCAAATACAAACTTTCCTGATTTGTACACAGAAAGCATGGTACCCCCTTGCTCAGGCTCCGTCCTTGCAAAGTGTGCCTACTGCCTGGCTGCATTGTTTAACTTGAGCTTTAATATAAAAATTACAAGGGGAATGGGAAAACCCAGATTTGCAGGCTTATGTCTCTTGCACAGGTTATGTGCAGTGTTTTTACACATTCCAATAGTGCTGAGGAAAGAAAACTCCCAGAGCTAGCTACTTGCTAAAAGAAGGGAGGCTACCAATGCATGTCCTAAATTTAGGACCAAATCACAGCCTTTTGTCCACTCTGGTTGACTCATTCACCCCAATTTAAACATATGAAAGCCATAGAGACCCAGCCTCCCCACAGAGTGCTTCTACATAGACCAAATTTCTCATTATCACTCACAGTTTAGAATTTTCTCACTCAAACCCTAAAATAAAGTTAAAAACAGTACAAGAAGCAAACCTAGGAACACTTCTAAATATCAGAAAAGCAAAAACACAATTTAAAACACACCATTTCTCTTAAAATGAAAAAAAAAATGTCTACATCAATGTACAAGGATAATATATTTAGCTGTTTCACAGTCTTTATAAAATCCCTGTCCTCCAAACTCTTTTTTAGACTGTCTTGATCTGTTTGGGCTTCTATAACAAAAATATAAACTGAGCGGTTTATAAATAACAGACATTTATTTCTCACCATTTTGGAGGCTGGGAAGTCCAAGATCATGGATTTTGTGTCTCATGACAGTCCACTTCCTAGGAGGTTTTTTTGTTTTGTAGTGCATGCGTGTGTGTGTGTGTGTGTTTAACCTGTAACTTTACCTGGGGAATTATTGGAGGCCTTTCTTGTAAGGATATGAATCTTACCCATGAAGTTTCTGTCCTCATGACCTAATTAGCTCCCCAAAGCCCCATCTCAAAGTACCATTGTATTGGTGACTAGGTTTTCAGCATATGAATTTGGGGGAGACATAAACATTCAATCTGTAGTGCAGATGAAATATACATGGATGAAATTATTTAAAAAGTACATCTTTTCATGTAGTTTTTTTTGACATTGTTACTTGCTTAGCTATAGAAAAAAAAAGTAAGAAAAAATAGAAGGAAATCAACTTTTTATTTTTTTTATTTTTTATTTTTTATTTTTTTAAAGATTTTATTTATTTGACAGACAGAGATCACAAGTAGGCAGAGAGGCAGGCAGAGAGAGAGAGGAGGAAGCAGGCTCCCCGCTGAGCAGAGAGCCCGATGTGGGGCTCGATCCCAGGATTCTGGGATCATGACCTGAGCCGAAGGCAGAGGCTTTAACCCACTGAGCCACCCAGT